>NC_037592.1:2361173-3077423 GCF_003073045.1 Pomacea canaliculata | reverse complement strand
ATCTACAGGTCACTCCCACCCCACCCCACGCCACCCCTTCCATGAGATCAAGCTTTATCTACTCCGTCCATCGAGAAGACATGGCAGGCCTCAGCTTGAGGAAGGCTGGACAAATTATAGAGGAGGACGTGCCAATCCACCCGCTTCGGACAGGAGAAATTCTAGTCTTTTGCGCCAGGCGTCGGGTGGTCGTGAGAGGGTGGATTTAGCCTGAAAAACAAGCCGATGTTTTCGTAGGCGCAGGATCAAAATGAAGTTCATCTTTGAGGCCATGCTGTCAAGATGTGAAATAGCTGGGTAGATGAGAGAGAGAGACGGGGAGAATGGGGGAGAAATGAGAACTTGAGTACCTCACCGCCAGAGCCCGTTCTCATTGAAAAGAAACGAGTGCCCACTAAAGGGTAGCCCTCGTCATGTGACTGAACTGCGGTCAGTTCGTACTTGGGGAAGAAAAAGGATCAAAGGAGAGGAGATGAGAGTTACCAGAGGAAAAAAAAAAACTACGGCCAACCGTGCGAATAGGTGTCGGCTTCAAAAAGAAGTATGTCTGGAGACAATATCTGAACCGAAGCCCTTGCGATCCTCTTTGTACGAGGACAGAACGTTTTTCTGTGAAACCGCCCGGGGTCAATGAGGTCAACCTCAGCATTCTCGAGAGATAGGTTCTATTCAAAGATGCTTTGGAACTATCGTCTCTTACCTCTGCTAACTGAAAACATACCTGTAACACAGAATCAAGAGACAGTATGCTATTACTCTGTTGCGCGAATCACACATCACACATCGCACATCACATTCACTGGCAATCAACAGCCTCCAGACCTCGCCATCCACCCGACTTGTAATGTTTCTTTTCCTATTTTCACTTCAGACAGTCAGCCAAACACGGGCGTTGCAGTCGTCGTCACGTAGACCGACGGGAGATATTAGAGAGTTTGAGACTCAGCGCTGGCGCGACGCGTACGGGGACGGCAACGTGTAGCGTCACGGGAACTTGCGTGCTACGTCATCACTTCTGCCACAGCCAGCCGTACAGCTACACGGCGCGACGGGTAGATTGGAGTGTAGCGGTTGTGACCAGAACGTGTAAATTGTTCTCTTTATTTCAGCTTTTTTTGCAAGGATAGTCAATATAATTTCAACTGTTTATAATATTTAAATCTTCTGCAATCATACTTTATGCTGGAAATTAAACTAAGCTGCTTGTTTATGAAGTTAAAGCAGTGAAAAACGACCATGCCTGCAATCGCTGGTTTATGTCTATTCAATCGTATGTACAAGACTTGCTCAGACACTTTTCGTGTAAAGTTATTTAATGACGAGATAAAACTGTTAAAGATAATAATTATAATTTTCTTCATCATTAGTTATCTATCCCAAAATAACCGTTAAATATTTTTTTTTTTTACTTTATTAACATTTATTTTACATTAACACATTACATTTACATTAACACATTACATTTACATGACAAAATCATCAAAATCATATTCCTTGAATTATAACGAGCATACATAACAATATCACAAACATTAAATAGTGCCAGGCATTTTTTTGTCCCCAACATTTTGTGCAGAACTCTGATTTAAAGTAATTTCAATATACTATCTAGTATCTAACAACTAGCTTTCTATTTCACATATATAAACATTTATTTTTCTCCTTATTATTATTTACACATTATTTTATTTATTTTTTGAATATATAAACATTTATTCATTTACCTATTAATGATATGGCATATTCTATGTTTAAGCCATTGCACTATACCATATATAACAATATAAAAGACATATAAGGTAGTGTATGTCAACATGTATGAAAGTCTAGTCACTGCTTAAGTTTTGGTCAACAAGTTTCATATAAGGTAGCCAAAGTTGTACAACTTTTTCTTCTTTCATTTCCAGGCGAGCATTAAAAATTTCAATTTTATATCTATATTGCAGTATCTGAATGAATGGTTGCAACTGAGGGGTGGTTTTTTTGAATCTGCAAGAGTATATGTATAATTTAGCAAGTAGAAAGATTAAATCCAGTACATCGTCTGTCTTAAAGTTATTACTGCATCCAAATAAAACCAGGTGTTCACATAATATCATCTTTGTCATAATCCCACATTTATTTGACACATAATTTTGAAAGTTTTGCCAGAAATCTTGAACACATTTACATTTCCAAAAAATATGTTGAATGTTTTCTTTTTCACTTCTACAGTGATTACAAAAATCATCAATTTCTAGACCCATATTAAATAAAGCTATTTTTGTCCCCAGTATTCTATGCAAGACTCTGATTTGGAGCCATTTTAATTTAATATCTTTAATCTTGGCTACTTTCCTGAAGATAATGTGCCAATCTACATTTCTATTTAGTCTTGTATCCCATTTTGAGCAACAGTTAGGCACATGTGTATTAGTTACCATGTTATCATAATACAGTCTTGCACCTTTCTGTACAGATTGAATTACACTTAGAGTTTTATTTGTGTCATAGGCAAGCAGAGATGGTTCAGTTGCATTCTCTCTGTCTTGATGCATATATTCCTTTATGGCTTCTATGCAACCATTTAGAGAGACAAAATTAATGTTTACATCATATATCCTTTTAACATCTTGACATGATAAAAAATTACCTCTTTCATCCAGCAAGTGTTTAATTAAATATATCCCTTTGTCTACCCAACTTCTATAAAGAAATGGTTTATTCCCAATCTTAATTTTATTGTTACAAAAAATAGGCTCTGATATAATCTCTTCAATATGTTTACACACAACACTTTCTCCAAATATCTCGTACGCTTTTAAAACATCCTTCCAGAAACTATTTACAGTTACAAAAGAGCCAACTACTGGGCCAAGTTTGTCTCGGTAATTTAACATTTTATGTGAGGACATAATAATCATTTTCCAGCTATGACTTAACCGTTAAATATTTCTTAGTACTATTATAGAGCAATAGGAACAACTATCTATAACTCTTGAATAAATATTTCATACCATAGGCAAAAATTATTTCTTTATGTTATTAATTTTTTATTTATTATACAGTTGTAATATTTATGTTTTTTAATTATGTATATATATTATTTTGTTATGTTGTTCTGTATATACTATTACAGTTATGCCATAATTTAAGCAGTAACCATAAGCAATTTCATCTTTTGTAGCATTTTCATTTAACAAGTTTTGATTGTGTAATAGTTTATTATTCTTAGGAATTATAGTGGGTCAGGAATGAAATGCTGAGAAATTTTGAAATTAAATTGTACTGGTTATCCCTGGTCACTACTAGCATTTGCATATTTTTATTTTACTTTCAGAGGCAAAAAAATTGTCTATGCATGCAGTTACTTCCCCTTGCATTCGCGCTCCCGTCGCTTAATCGCAATCGCTTTCTCAGAACGGGTAGCTTAGAGGCGGGCCCTACCCGTTGCAGTACGCGTCTTCCCTACGCGTCATGAATCTCAAACTCTCTAATCTCCCATAGAAAGGGGCAGACACGACGTTGACTGCAGGATCTCGGGGGATCTCGCGTGAGAGCACGCGGCGTCAGCGGCAAAGATCGAGTTTCTCGTTTCCTGTCGCGAGAGGCGTCAGAACGCTTCACGCAGATTATTCCACGGAGTCCTCCCTGTACACCCGTGACGTCGGCCTTCTGTCATGGTGTCATGTCCACAGTGCGCGAGGCACAGAGAGAAGACAGAGGCAAGAGTAACTGTTTTTGTCAACAGACTCCGGAGAAGAGATTTACGAGGTTTCAACAAACGAAAACAAAATCCCTTAAGTCCGCTATTTCGTTTAGCGCTAAAAGTAGAGTTTCGCTAGTTTATCTACCCTCCTCCTCTTCTTTCTGTTATTTCTCTATCGTTCTTTATATTGAGACTGAAAACACTGAGGACATTAAAAACAAAGCAATGACAGTGTGTGTGTGCGAGAGAGAGAGATGAGGATGTTACAAGCAGTGACTCAGTCTTTAAAAAAATGAATGTGAGTACGTGAGAGGGAGGAAGGAGCGGGGAGCCTTTGTTTTATTCACTCAGTCACACACTCCTTCACTCACACACTGTTTACTGTTTTCTTGTCCTACAGATATCAAAGCACAGCCAGCGCTTGGAACTCAGGTTCGTGCCCAAGGGAGGGATATTAAAGTAGACCACCTCCTGGTCGGCTGGCCGTCAGATGACCCTCAACGCCGGTCCACATCATTTTGTCATCAAAGAGGATCAGATGACCAGTCCTGACGCCCAAGCAGACCCAGTCGCCGAAACAAAACAACAAAAAACGAGCCCGTCGCATGCAAACACGCGATAGTCCCCCTCACCTCACCCTCCCTCTACCTCGTTACAGGTGAACAGCTTTCAAAACCTCCCGGGGTGAGTCGGGTGGATCAAACTACTTCCCACTCGTGGCCCGGAATATCCAGATGACCACCGGGACGCACTTTGCAAGGAACAGTTGCTCCCACTGAGTGATTCTTTTGTTGGTTTTGTTGGCGAAAAGAATCGAGTTCTTTGTGAGGGGGATCAACTGTCTGCTTTTGACATTTGAATGATAGTGTGTCTCTTCCTTTCGCTTGTATTTACTACGTTTATTTATTTATTTATTTTTGTTAAGTGTTTTTGGTTTTTTGTAAGATGTTTCCTAGTTTATTCATTTTTTTCATTTCTGTTTACAATTTTTTGAAACTGTACATATGAGTTGTTTATCAGTTGGGTTCGTTAATTGAGGGATTCATTCGCTTTTCTTTTCTTTGATTTCTGGTTTGTTTACTACTTTATTATTTCCCTCTCTGTGATACTGAGAGGGCCTACATTGTATGGTTAGTGTTCACTCGTGCCCCATGCGAGTAAGTAGAGTAGTAGACATTTCAGTAGACTACCTGGTCCGCTGGCCATCAGATGACCTCAGGTCCTGTCCACATCACTTTGTCTGCCTGCCGTGCGCCACAGAAACTGCAGCCAAAGATTTAATCAGACACACCTGCATGCCTTTAATCTTTCTTCGATACCTGATTCATCGAATTACAGGTCAGTCATGGAAGAAGAAGAGCAAACCCCAGGAATGCATAAAATAATCTTCGACAGATGGTCGGTGTGGCGTGTTGGCTGAATCCTCCGACCGCATGCGTGAGCTCCTTCCCTGACCTCTTCACCTCTGTGAACCTTAGAATGTATCTTATCCCTGTTCATCTATATCTGAACTCTGTCTCACGATCATTCGGCATTATTTGTTTACTCTTTGTCACAGTGAAGGGCACCTTTAGCTCTACGCCGCAGTCGATGCTTCGATGACTGCACGCATTTCACGCAATAAAACGGCGGGGGTTGAGGGGGGGGAGGAGAATTTGACAAAAGAGTCAAAGGCCGTTATCTTCTTTCATTGATGTTAACGATTATCGATCAGTTAACCCCCTCAGTAGTTTTGTCTTACATTTTTCCCCTCAGTCGAAAATGCTTTTGTCGATGGATGGCCTCTGGATCACCAGTTAAGTGGATCACCATCATCAGTAAAGTGCAGTTGGGCCAACGAGAAGTAAAGGACACCTGAAATGTTACTTTAACATCATAAGCAACCTGACCTGCACGAATGCCTAAAAAAATTGTAAAGAAGTGGAAAGAGGAGATGCCGTAGGGCGGGGATCGAAACTGAAGCGTTTCACCTCCTGGTACATCGCCGTGTGCAAGGTCGGGTGGAACCTGCAAGTCAACTAGTGACTGTCACGAACTGGTGGTAAGCTCCAGTTGTCACGCAAACCTGTCTCAGAACATTGGTTTGTTTTTGTTTTCTCACCGACTTGTTTTTCCACAGCTGACAGCTGACGTACCCTTTGCTAACCTTGTCTTGATTCCTGCATGTCTCCATTACTGGAACGCTACATACATTACACATATATAATTTATATATCCTTGCTGTGAATGGGAATCCTTCTTAGTTGCTGACACGGCGTAAAACTCCAACAACATACATGACCTTACATTTCTACTAGCGTGCAATGTGTTTCAAATGTATCTGAATAAAACACATTTCCGAAAATTGGAGAGACGTGCCCTTTCCGTTAGCGAGAAACAAGCAGCTGACAGCCTCTGTGCTTTATAAACTAAATCTCTTTCTGGAGGAGGACACCAGCAACTACAGCATCATGGAACAAACAATCTACCCCCCTCACTGAAAATACTGCCCCGAAAATTCCCTAATACTGTACCTTTCCCTATCACCCACCCCAATATACCCAGGTCTCTTTCCTCTGACAGTGCGAAACCGCTTTTAGAAGAACTCCCACCCAACTTACATTCATTCCCCTCTTTGGCTGTGGACATGTGACCTTTAAACTTTCTTCAAGAATTTCTTGTTAAAAGCAGGCTTAATAATGGAGTTTCGTTTATACTGTGATGCTCTTGTGGTTTAGACACTTAGAAAGGCACATTGTTGATTGTTATAGTACCAAAACCCAATGAAGTGCAGCGGCTCTTTATAAAGGGAGGCAACTATAGGAACACACACGAGACGGAGAGAAAAGGGTGGCTACCTCCCTTCAACTGTTTATGCCTTATTTTTAGGTCGACATAATATTTTTGTCTCCATGCCCCTTCTCTCCTTGTGATAGAGTTCGAAACTGAAAATACCATGAAATTTAAATATAATGGTGTTTAAATATAACTGACATCGCAAAATAAACCTGCATTTGTTTTCACTAATATGATACTTCAGCTATTTACCTCCCTTTTATTTACACGCACTCAAATACAAGCATCCAGACACTTTATACACATTCATGCACTCACACAATCACATATGTACAAAGAAACACACGCTCGCACCTACTCAGGCACATTAAAACATTAAACTGAGTGTTGCATAATTAGTCATACAAAGACAAGGCACACGGTCACGCTCATATTGGTGCTGATTTCAATATTTGCTTAAATATGTCTGAAAACTGCACTGAACTTTTATCTTTCTGGTCAGTTATTGTACAGTTTCGTTATTTTGTATTACAATATTGTTTTATCACTGGTATTTTATCTTCTTTTCTGTAGGCTAATGAACCTGAAACAAATTGATCACACACACACAGTCTTTCGTAGATACACCTTCTCTCTCTCATTCATCTCACCTACACAGAAGTTCTCTTTCCTCTCTCTCTGTTGAAGTCTTTTGTGTCTCGATGTTACCAAATCTCACGACAACAAAGAAAAAGAAAGCTACAAAAAGGTATTGAAGGTGCTAATGCAGCTGTTGAAAGGCTCGCCGTGATGGAGGAAGGGTTCCAGACACCAAATCTCTGTCAACAGCCGGGTGGTGGGAAGGAGCGAACAACTCAGCCAACGAAGCGAGACTGGAGCAGGAATCAATGTACAGTTGAGAATCCACTTTGGCAGTAATCCACCCTGGTACAACACAAACCAGCCTGTGGATGACTGACACCCGTCAGTTCAACTTGAACCTCATCAGCCCACCAATGTGTTCTCTCATTCGGATCACGTGTTCAAGTGCCGAGCATGCGCACTGATGTTGGAGTTGATGGAGTAGCTTTAGAGCTGATACTTTCACTCCATAACTTTTTTCTCGACTTCATGCCATTGTTGTTTCTGCTAATGTTCTTATTCCTCCCCACTCCTGGATCTCATCTAACGAAATTTACTTTCAGGGATTTGTGGAGAAACAGATCTTTGTCATGGACAGACAAATGTCCGTCGTTTGTCAAACAGTCCGACTAATTTGATCTTTCTCAGTATCACCAGTAGGTACTGGTGTCCTCGGTGTATTTCGACATTTCTTGTGAATTTTCTCTCAGGTGACTGTCATACACCTCTTGTTTTATACATATATTAGCTGTGATGAGTTCAAGTACATTTTTGTGTCCTAGAGGTGCTAAATATTATTTCCCTTTAGAAATCAGAAGATGTGAGTATATGAGTTTAGTGACATTCAAAAAGAAACTGTGATCTGTTTTAAAATGATATAAAATAAAGAGAATTTATCTTTCAGTGTAAAAGGATCTCATCAAACTCTAAAAAAAAGTTTCATTATTCTTTTTTGACGATATATTATAATGTAACTCCTCCAATTTCTGTTTAAATAGTGAAGAAACTCTACCCTTTAAGAAAAAGCTTCTAGAAAATTCTGTTTCGTTTCATATCGTTAATTTGCCTTCAGAAAATATTATGTCTCTCCAGAAATACCGAGCTCTCTGAATGCCAACTGCCAGAATTCATTGTATTCTTCTTAAGATACTAATCTTATTGACGACGACCTGACTGCTTTGATTACACCTTGATTACCTGCACCAGGTAAGCTGGCGGTGAATCAGATTGTCAGGTAGCTGAACAAAGAGAACATGCGATTGTCAGAACAAACTGTCGATATTTGTCAGTGGCTTTTTAATCTTGTTTTCGTGCCTCTATTGTCAGAATTCTGCAATGTTTCTATGTCAGACCATTTATCGCCCTTACTGAGTGTTTTTCGGGGACAAGGAGTTGATGATGCTTGTCTTCTATTAAATGCTATCTCTCAGAAGTTTATGTTTTCTTCAGGTGTTAAATAAACAACATTTAGTGACAGCTGGTGAGAAACAATTACTGCGTTTTGTTCACATTGTTGTGAGAATGGATTGAGAAACACCCGATATCAACATAATGAGTCAACACGAGGACTAACACTGACCTTTGCTGTTCTCGCTTAATGGCGACGGTGGAGAGCCGAGTGGTTGTAGCAAGAGGCCATGACCAGAGGCAAGGTGCACAATGGTGGGTTTGATGTCCATGTCGGGCAGACCACTTCCTCTAGTTGACCTAGCTGATGATCGGGTACCTGATTGAACCCATTCAAATGGTTAACATAAAGAAACGAGGAGAGGAGAACAGGCTTCGCCAACAAACAAATAATTTCTTGAGCATCTCACTACCCAATGATCAAAGGACACGAGGACTTCTGTCCTTCCTTGCACTAAACATGTTGTAAGTGGAGGCGATGAGATAACTAAAACATCAGGGGGCTGATCAAAGAAAAGCTGATATTAATTGCAGGTCTTATCAAGCCAATAGTTATCGTCTGTCAGGTCTGACCAGTTACCCACAATGCTACACAACTGTTTTTTTTACACTCGTTCGTAAATCTGTGTGTCCATGGCTGAGAACTCTATTATTTTCTATCATTGTCTGGAACTTTTGCAAACAGCTTTTCAGATCTTGAGTGACTGGGTGACTAGGACAAAAGCATTAAATCCATAATAGATTGAGTGGTTTGTGTAGACAAACATGTAGACAAACATGTATTTCGTGTTTCATGTCTACCTGCTCAATATTGCAAAGAAATATTTTTCGTAGCAAAGCAATGTTTGGTACAGAAGAGCATGGTGGGGAAAGCAGGAGTTAATGGAGGGAGTGAAAGGGAAGCAGTCGTCTGGTGATCAGTTGGGATCCACCACCCGGTGGCAATAAAAAACATTTTCAAACAAACATCCCCCTCCTTCCTCGCGAACACAAAGAGATGCTCTCAGCGCCTAATGCAGTCGTTTATTGTTGGAAAACAAACACGCATTGGATATCTTTTAAATGTGAAGTGGTCAGCAAAGCTGCAGCCGTTAATAAAATGAAGATTTTATGAGTTAAAAATCTCCATTTACAAGTTTATTTAAAACTTCTCCGTTTCGGAGAAAACACGCACACACACACGCACACACTCAGCACATTAAACACGCACACAAATATACACATTCATACTCACATACACACTCACATACACAAACACACACATACATACTCTCACACACATGTATATCATTGTATACTTCATACACCCAGGGTACCCACGACTGTGCAGATAACATCAAAGCCGTTGCTCATTGTCTGTTTGGAGGAACAACGAGCTCACATCAATGTTTCAAACGATTTTATCAGACTGTTGATGTTTTTGAAACACTTGGTTTCTGATGTCTGGCATCGCCCTTCACAGACTGCTGGCCGACACCTGACAACTCACCCGGGGGAGGATGTCCAGTGATTGTGCAAGTTGAGAATTGTAAATGCACCCCGGAGGACATTTTGCCTCAGTGCTACAAGATGAATGAAAGACAGCGAGAATGGCGACATTAAGAATTCTCTCAGTAAACTGGTTTTTACACATCCTGTATGTGTGAGATACTGCTGTCGGCATCACATCACGAATGACAAATTGGACCTTTGTCTTTTGATGGGTGTAAAGACAAAGTGCACATGGAACTACAAAAAAATCCCTTCATATTGTGTCATCCATCTTTATACCTCCATTCCATGGAGATATTTATTCATTCACCTTTTCTATAAAGTTTGGGAGAATCGTCCGTCTCTATATGTAATTCGGGCTTCTGTAACTCTGAAAGTCCACAAGACTGAGTGTACAGTGTCTTCTACATCCCGTAGAACAGCTGCACATGTGTATCTACCTGTCCTGCCACATCACCTGTCGCTGACCCTGGCGCTGCTGGTTGTGGCGGGCGCTGATGTCGTGCCGCTGTCGCCGCCTTTGTTGTGGCTCCTGGCGAGATGACTGCGACAAATGGCGGCACTTAGCGGCTGGCGTCACGTGACCACCGGCGGGGGGGACCGCCTTGTTGTGCTGCCCTGGTGCTTTCTCTCGCCAAATTAAGCCGAGCGCTTTTCAAGTTGGTTGTCACGGGGGTTTCGTTAGGGACACGTTAACTGCCCCCTCATGGCTGTCCTTTGTTACCTGGTGTCTGGCGGAAATGTCAAGTCAGCCATCCACCGCGGCTTTCAGACTTTCAAAAAAAAAGTTCCAGTCTGTTGCGTTCTGTCTTCCTTTGGATTTCTTGTGACCAAGGCGAAAGACAATTTTCGACCCACAAATAGGTTTTTGCTGTTGTTGTTGTTGTTGTTTTCTTGCTGCAAATGGCCGGGGATAAAATTTCGTTATTAAGTTGATCTTTTGCCTTCCACCCGGATGTACTGACAGTCCGGTCAACACAGTTCTTGTGTGGCATACAGTAGGTAACACTATGGTGGGATAGTCGTAGCGTGGGTAATCAGTAGAGACAGGTAGCAAGGTGAGTGACAAGTAACACTAACCCAGTTGTTCTTAACCTTGTCTGAGGTACCGAACCCACAAGTTTCATCTGCACATTCACCGAACCCTTCTTTAGTGTCATCACGAATTGCGGGTGTGCCGATCCAGTCTAAGGGATGGACAATACTGTATTTAGATAGCTGTTAATATTGGAGGCTAAAAGTTTTAGCAAGTATGGCAGGCGAGAGGTAATGCTACATAGTTGGCTAGTATAATGGTAAATGACAATGATAGGTAACACTGAATAGTTCACTAGTAGACAGTAGACAGGCAAAGGCTTGAACACTGACTACAGTCCTTGTATCCCACAGAACACACACACACACACCGACACACGCACTTGATCATCTACACGCTTCCACATCGTCCTCGACTATTAGGACAGAACATCAAAGAAGTGGTTTTCTGTTTTGTTTTTTGTTTTTGTTTTTTGTGGGGCGGAGTTGAGGATCCAAGATAACAATTATGGGCTGCAGACCTGTTTATGGCGCCTGCACAGATAGACTAATTGAAAGGTTAGACAACATCAATGGGGATGAAACAGGAGACGAAACTGCTGCAATGATAGGAAATTGTCTCCTGTTTCCGCTCCATCCCTCTAGGAAGACAACAAACAGACAGAAAGAGAAATACAAACCTGCCCTGAGGGGAGCTGATATCTTCATTGTCAATTAGTGTGTCAGCAACATGTTTATATTTTTATGTATATAGTGATTATATTTTTACTTTAATAGTTTCTTGAACATGAAATCAATTAACGACTCAATCCTGTTTATTCTGGTCAATGATTGTCTATTCATCTGCCATCCTATCTTATCCATCCTTGCGATCTGTTCACTGGTTATCCACCCGGTCTCATCACTCCTATGCCCATCCATTGTATCTGCCCAGCGGTCATTCATTTCATCATTGCATCATTCCTGGAAACATTTTCATCACTTCACAACTCTACAACACCTGCCGCGCTAGATAATAGATAATAGACAATAGATAATAGATAACCTCTATCAGCAAGCTTCCCAGTCCGGTGAGGAAAGGAAAGTCATGAACGGGAGGCTGCGTGGGACCATAGACCAGTCGTTGGCTGCGACACGGGCTGTGAACACAGTGTCACGTGATACAGGCTGTCGCCACAGCGTCACGTGGTACTGGCACCAGCAGCACGTGGTGTGAAGTTGATGCATTACAGGTGGGAGGAGCAATGTGACGTCACTTTCCCACTTCCTCCGGTACTGGCAGCTGAGTGCAGCATTCAGTTGTCACCTACCCGAGCACTTGCAGCCTCTTTATTGCCTTTTTGTCAAATACACATTTGTCCGGCGGTTTGAGAGACGGGAGGTGGTGTCTGGGGCACCTGTCCTCCGTTGTCACCTGCTGGCTGGATGTGTTAGAGAGAAGACTGAGTCAAGTCTACACACTCTACACACCCTGCAGTTATTCGTGTTGCCACCCCGTGAGACAAAGCCACCCTGTGAGACAATTTTTCAGAAGTTCAATCAAGAGCACATCTGGAATTTTCTTCGTCAGAGATCTCCGCACACTACTTGCACAGGTAGGAAATGATTGAGCAAGTGTGAACAGATGAACAGAATGTCAAACAACTGAGGTAATAGGTGTCAGTGGAAAGAACGATGGAGGGTAATTAGAGTTCAAATAACTGTCGGCAGGTTTTTGAGTCTTCATTGTAACTGCGGAGACCAGAAGTTGTTCTTGATTTTCTCGTTTAACCCTCGGGTAACCTCTGATGGTGGCTTCGTGAGTGTGGTCATGGACTGTCAACACTTTTGTCCCCTGTCATCCTTTAAAATGTTTAGTTGCCATCCCTCCCCACAATCTTATCTTGGTATTGCGAGATATCTGTGTGTGTGTTTGCTTGTTTGTTCGTCTTTGAATTTTCTGTGATTTCATTGGCAACCTGGATTTACCTTCGTTACAATCCAGCTTATTGAAAGTACTTGGCATAAGAGGGGCTAGTGGACACACACACATGCGCGTGCATACACAATACAATAGACTACGAAGGATTTGACAAGTCAATACAAACACTTTCTCACAACAGTATTGGCAAGAACTCATTAATTTCTAATGAAATATTCTCTAGTGTTTGGGGAAGTTTTCAACTGTAATAATCATGCTAGCTTCATAGCCGGCATCCCAGTCAAAGCCAGTCTCCGCTCATTGCAAAGACAGAAACACAAGACAGACAACACTGTGGCTCTGTCTAGTCAGATGTCAGGCGATGTCAGGTCGTCCTTCTGCCGATGACATCCATGTCAGTGAGACAGATCGGCAGTCACTGAAGCAGAACACATCAATAAACAAACACGTAGATAAAATCGTCAGGGGAATATCCATATGAACACAAAGCAGAAATGGCAGAAAGATGTTGAAACACGTGACTGGCACTGAAGTGGAGTCTCTCCCAGGGACGACTTGTAAACATGAAGAAACTGTCATGGTGTTCGTCATAGATGATAAACGGCGATGAGAGAGTTGATATTAGCAGAGAAATAAATATAGAGCCACAGGTAAGTAAACAGTCAATGACCATGCTGATGACTTCAGAAAAAAGTGCAGCTGGTTACAACAAACACAACAAATCCAAGGAAAAAAAACCCAAAATGTTGAGAGTTGACCCCTCAACCCTGTCAGTGTGGGGACACCACTCCAGTCTGAAATTAGACATAAGTACATTTGAACAGATTTCAAAACCTTCTGAACGAAAATAATTTGGTTTGCCCTCCTCCAGATTGATCTCTGTTTACCACATATTTATTTATTTATTTATTTATTTATTTATTTATTTATTTATTTTCCCTGTAAGCTGCTTGGTGGATCTTCATGAAAAGACAAGAACTTTTGACTTTTGTTTCTTGTGTTCAGGGAGAGGACAAACAAGCATGCTGTTGTCGCGGCCGTTGATGTTCTCACTCATGCATGTCACCCTTGTGACGTCATCAGTCATGCGCAGCACGCTGTACCAGAGGCGCCGTGCGATGCGCCTGCCAAGCGCCCAGAGTTATCTCCCTTGCCAAGATGGCCACTGCCCAGGGGGACGATCCTCTTGCGTCGTGGCCTGCACGTCAGACCCCTCGTGCAGTAGCGTCAACATCCGGGTCCTGGACGGCCAGTGCGAGTGCAGCGCCGCCAGTTTCTTTCAGTTTGGTGCGCATGTGCAGACCGACGGTGACTGGGAGAACTACAGCCCCTTGGACACCGACGGTCAGAACTTTGTGTACTTTCTTACTGAGACTAATTGTAGATAAATACTTAATTTTATTGTAATCTACAGTTGTAGTCATTCATAATACATTTACTTTTGAACTACCACACATGTATTTATATTTGCATACACACAGAGAGGCAGACAGACGGACAAAACTGAACATTTTTATATTTTTTTCTCACTGTATGGGAAGGGGAAAGTTCTCTATCGCTAAAATGTCGGAATCAATCCACGGAAGACTGGAAGCAGGAGAGCTCGAAAAAATAATTATATTCATATTGCGTCCCTCAAGTTTAAAGAGAAAATTTTCCAAGACTCTTCTGTTGAAATCCCATTTACATTTTTCTGTTGTCGTACTTTGAAAGTTGTGTTCTGGATGAACAGAAAAAAGGAATATAAAAACTTAACAAGGATTTGAGGAGAACCACTCTCTCTCTCTGCGAATAGTTGTGGCATGGTGAGACAAAGGCCAGTGGGACCGATCCTGTAGGTCTCCCACCTGGCGAGCTGTAGACTCCATGAAGCTGGTCAACCACCCATGGTCCTTTCTTTGCCCTGTTGGCGTCCTCCTTCCACACATCCCTGAGGACTGCCCTGGGTATAGTGTCATGTAGGACTGTATGGTGTCATGTATAACTGTATAGTGTCATGTAGGACTCTATAGTGTCATGCCGAGCCCCAACCAAACCACTTTTGGCCGCTTGACGGTGGCGAGCAGAGGTTCCTGGGGACCGACCAGGCAGACGACCGCACTGCCAACAAAAAGGAGGACAGCACGGTCTGAAAAATTATGCTTCCAAGTCAGTTCTCATTTTCTTGGGAAAAAAAAGGGTAATAAATAAAAAGTATCAAAAATCGTTATGAAACACTTCCCGTCAGCGCTGCTCTGGTTTCTTAAACTAAAAAAATCCAAAGAACATGATCCAGTCAGTCAGGATAAAGCAGACCTTTGTAAGCTTCCTTTGCTTTGCGGGAACTGAGCATGAATCACTGGCAGAACAACACTACAATATAACAGCAAGGCGTTTGTTCCCCACAATGTAAATTTTACTCTTTCATCATGCTGCTTTTCTTTCTCACCTCTTCAACAAACGAGCTTTATCGAGGACTGGATTGCTAGCTGCAGGAAGGAAGGCACAGGAATCAGATGTCTCAGCGCTTAAAAAAATACAGAAATCCATAAAACCTTTTGACCAAACCGCAATGAAAGCTGCTTTCCTCGGGGCCGTGTGTGAACAGCTCACTAAGGAAATTATTGAGTACCTCAATGACCCTGAAGATGGCGCTGTGTGTATACGAACCCAGTACCAACAGCGCAGGGACTGGCCAGTCACTCATTACTTTGACCGGAAGTCGGGTTCCATCGCCTCGACGCCATTCGTTTTGTTACAGAGTATTGTGGGATTAGGACAAAGGCTTTTGTAAGTTTGATACAAAGGGTCAGGGAGACTGGCAGCCACGGCGGAATGAGTGACACGATTGAACTGGTAATGGGTTTCGATCCTCTTAACTTAGCCGCAGAACTTTGTCGGTCCCTCCCTCTCCCCCTCTGCCTGCTTTCACCTGCTTCCTTTGACATTTCTTTCTGCCCGTTGCAAACCTCATCCTACACGACCTGACATCCTTTCACCACACAAAGAAAACATTTTTCTCAAGTTTCTATTATATTTGCTGATCGGCCGCGGCTTTCTGTATATTTGAGGTAGTATTTAATGTTCTACACATACAGACTGAGACAAAGTATTTAATGTTTATTGAAATAGATTGCCACAGTCAGTCTGTTGTGTCCATCGTCTTGACCCTTGAGCTTCGCCATGTCACACGAGACGACCTTTGATGTGCTCGTACTGACCTCGGGTCCCAACATTTGGAATTTTCCCCCCCTTTTTTTTTTTTTTTTTTTTTTTTTTTTTTAATCTGTGACTGTGTTAGGTCGGACCTCAGAACTGACCTGTTCTAGAAATACCTCGTGTGACTGGACAACTCTTCAAGCATCCAAGTCCGACTTCAAAACTTACCTGCATTGGCTGAAAGAGGACCAAGAAGATGAGCATCCACAAAAAGCATCAAAGAACAAGAGCATCTTGAGCCTCGGCTTCAATGGTGACAACGATGATGCATCTCAGCTGGAATGGGAGTATCTGGTCAACAAACAAACCCTGCAGAACAAAACTGGAGAAGTGCAGGGACAAGTGTAGCACAGAGAGGACTGAATGCTCGCAGTCTTGTGGAGTTACAGGAAAATTGCTCGGTGAATGGAACTATAATGTTCTCGCATGGAAAGACCTTGATTAAGATACACACCAAAATATTTTATAGAATCCTGAAAGGTACCTCGACTCCTTCAATGTCAGTGAACTTTGCACAAGACTGAGAGAGGTCTTAGTGTCAGAAGAGTTTCTATGGATGACAAGCAGGATGGTCCTCGAGCCTCATCCCCCAACCCTGCGCCTCTGTCAGTCTTCACAGCATCAGTCAGCCTGGGGTAGTTATGAAGGAAGGATCAGTCGTTTCCCCGAGAAAATATCAAGAACACAAGGGTCCGTACCTAATGGACAGTACAGTATTTCATGTTTCCTTATCCTGTCCACCTTGCCACAGCTTTCTGACTATGGTACCCGGGGTAAAACAACATCCGCGGGGTCTTGATACCTTGGAAATAAAAGGCTTGTCCTGGAGTTCCCCAAGGGTCCTCAATCGCTAGTTGACTTCCACCCTGTTGCTAACACTCCGAGAAGTCACAGGAACCTGTGTAAGCAATAACAAGCTACAATAACTCACAAGATGTTATCAAAATACTCATAAAAAGTAAAGTGAAGTTTGTCACAAAGAAGTATTATCGACATACAAATCTCAGGCAGGTAAAGACAAACAGCATCCACTTGAGAAGCCAAGACACACACACTCACACACACACACACACATGCGCGTGAGAAGGAGGCAGGCTCTACAGTCTGTGTCCTGACACTTATCGTGCCGACGTGAATCGCACTCCAGACCTGCTGCTGTCGGACGCCGTGTGTTGTGAGCCGCGACTCAGAAGCTAAACTGAGGTTTTGTCGATTTAGCTTCGAACTGCTGTTGCTGTTGTCGTCTTTGTTGGTTTTGTGGCGATGTTGATGTTCTTGATGTTTATTCTGTCTGAGCAGCAAGCAACTCGCCATTTCGCTTTCTTGTAACTGTCGACATCAAACCGCCAAAGTCGTGTTCGGACTCGAACCCAGAGCATGAAAACTCTGCATGGGTTGCTTTCACTGGACTGGTCCGACTTGTCTTCACAGCAAAATATCATCTCCAGGTTGTCTCTGCTAACCCTAACCCTAACTCTGCCCACAGCCGAGGACTGAGCTTTAGTATTGTTGACCAGATCCCTTACTTTGTTCTTTATTTCCGTCTTTCATTCATTTGATGTTTTGCTCGTTCCATCACCTGACTCCCTTTGATACACTCTTTCAGTGACTGACGGAGACTGGATTCTGGTGTTTCGAGCCCAAAGCGATGCCAACATCGACAACACCCAGGAGGACAACATGATGGCGGCGTGGAACACCTCGGTCAACAGCAACGACCACCTGGAGGACGTGCCCCTTGACTGTTTCTACAGCAACAAGGGCAACTGCCAATCCTTCTACCGCACCAGCTGGCTGGACACGTGGCCCTCCAGCATCATTGATCAGGCAAAGTTCAGGGGGACGAGAAACCACTCTTCGGAGGGTTTTTTTTTTCGTGTCTTTGTGTCTTGTGGTCGACTTTGAACCTCATGTACCCATGATCATCAGCATCGGTCTCAATAAGCTGTTGGTGTCGTCACAAGACAAAGGATAGCAACCTGTCGATGTCTTTCCGCATCACGTGATTACTCATTCCGTATCACGCCTGTATCACGTCCATATCACGTTCCACTTTCATCATGTACGGATCCCTTTCGTGTCATGATTCATGTCTACATAATCTATCACCCCTACATCACATGTTTCTTACCTTGACCTCTGAACCTGCTGTCTGTCAACCTTTCAGCAAAGGTCATAGCGCTAACCGTCGTTATCACGGAGGAGATCGTTGCGTGCACGCAAGGCGGACCATGAGGACGGAAGCCCGTCCAGAGAAACACAACAACAACAAAGCAGTTGATGAAGGGTGGGGGGGGGGGGGAGGAGTAATCGGCCATTCGCCAAGTCGACCATTCGATCGCAACCCATAGTCAGTTCGACCTCGGGCTTGAGACCATTGGACTACTGATTTAACCCTCATTTGGCAAATTAGTCACTGATGTGATGAGAGAGAAAGAGAGAAATATAGGATCACAACAACTAGACAATATACATCACAGCTTTATACAGATTCCTTTATTTTGTAATGATGTAATGTTTAATTTATTTCTGACTCAGACACTTTGTCAAATTTGAAATAATGCAATAGATGGGGATTATTTTGCAATGGGATGTTATTTTTCAATGGATAATGAATTGAGTATGACTAAGCGATCATTATTTTGTAATGATGTGACAGTTGGATGACCGTTTGACCGGAAAGTGTTCCGTTGTAATGACGTCACATTTAGGGTTCCATTGTCATCGGACATTGTAACGATGTGAGTCTCACTTTATACTTCTCTAACGATTGTTTTCACTTGTTTACGATTGACATTTTGACAGGTTCGTTTGTCTCTGTACACTAATGGCGCCGAGGTGGTGAAGCTGGTCTTCAATGGGACCGGAAGCACGCGGGACAACTGGTTTGACCGCTCTCGTCTGCTCTCCAGTCCCTGGGCCGACCTGACCAGCACTTCATCGGCAGTCTTCTCTCTGCGAGGGTAAGATGTGTATGTGTGTGTATGTGCGAGTGTGTGTGTGGTGTGTATGTATGTGTGTATGTGTGCATGTGTTCATGTTCATGTTCATGTTCATGTTCATGTTCATGCGAGCGTGAGGACCACCTGTGGCGGGTACGGGTGCCTGGCTGTACTCTTCCTCAAGTTTCATCGCACAGTTTACACGGCTAATACGCGAGACAATCGTAAATCATGGCCGCTTCCTCACCAAAGCGTTAAACCCTCCTGATTCCTGTTTCCACTCTCCGTGTGGATGGTTGCTGACGCCCCGCGAGACGCCAGGATCCCGAGTTGCGCGAGAGCTGATGTTGCCGGGCGTCAGGCTCCATTTGGCTGATCGCACGTCACTTCCGTGGCAGCCATTGGAGCCGCTGTACACGACAAGCGAGTTAAGGTGTCGGCTACAGAAGCACCGTTAGAAGCTTGGACAGATTAATGCTTTAGTCGTAACTGCTTTCCGCGGTGACGTCAACATTCTCTGCGGGCTTCAAAGGTCGGAGGTCAGGGGTCACGAACTCGCTTAAGCTTCGGTCACACAAGAAACGCGAAACGCGACATTTTTCCCAAACAGCTTCAGTTTTATAGTTTGTTAAATCTGTTTGGCTGGTGTTTGTCGTTTTACAACCATTTCTGTCGAGTTGTGAAAGCGAAACATCCTCGTGTTGTGACTATTGTTGCCGGCATTGATATTTGTCTGTCTCTCTGTAAGACAAAGACCATCAAATGGAGGCGAGGCAAGGCTGCATTTCAGTAAAACCTTTGTTATTGTTATGTACTCACCATGATCAGAACAGAAACAACGGAGTGGACCGGATGTTAACAAAAATAACTTCACTAAATTTCTCTAAAGACCTGAGAGGAGGGCGGAAAGAATCCTAGTTAAGGTGGTCCATCGTTTGAACTCTGCCAGAAGCCAGGAAAGTCTGCAGTCTGCGTGGAAGGGAGGATAAAAGCAGGACAAAGCAGGATGAAATCAGAATTCTGGCTTTGTTTTTGTGTTCAAAGATCTAGTTCTCATATAACCAGTCTGGAAGCAAGAGATGCAGAAGGAAGCTCAACCAGTTTTGCAATTGCATCATTATTATTTCCCACTCAGAGATGGTTTTTTGACAACTATTGCCTCATAGATGCTTGCAGATGACACATTGAATCTGTCTGTCAACTAATCTTCCATCACACCAGTCTTCTCCCAATTCACAATCCCCAAATCCATGCTACACCGGTTAAACGACCCACGCTCGGAATCCCCACGAGCTTCAGAACTTCAGTGTCTATCCTTTAAGCACAGCTTGCTTCTTCATTTGCTTTTTTTCTGTCATCTGTCTCTCCTCAGACTGTTGTTCTGTTGGACAGTGAGTGAGTAGAAACTACTTCCAACTGAAGGCAAATGTTTCGCTATAACGAGAGCTGATGGCGGGGACTTAGGCTGCTGCAGGACTCCGGGGTCTGGTTACAGAACATGAGACAAGCTCGGTGGTGGACATCCAGGTGGTCGATGAAGAACACACACTGCCAGCGGTCCCTCCTTTCTCTTCGTCAGGTCAGATGTAGCTGACAAACATGGAGAGGGCTGGTCCCCTGTTCTCCCGTCACCATCCGTGAAAAGCGTAAAACTTCGCACAGCAAACATCGGTGGTCCTCGAATCCATTAATGGAACATTTATTTCTTTATCGCCCGATGCCTGGCGTGTGTCGATTATTTTTGTCAGTTTTGGGGTTTATATTTTATTGTTTGTACATGTACACGGATATTTCGTGGTTTTCGTTTGCTTTGTACTGTGTTTGTTCTTGCTTTTTATTGATTGTGTAATCACACGGCGTTCAGCAAACAACAGAAGAAAGAACAACAACTGGAAGCAGAGCAGCTTAGTGTCTCAAGTTTAGTTCGTGTGTCTTGCTTCATTGCCACACTTGCCATCCGCGCTAATCGGCCCTAGATTGGGTTAAGTATTGACGAACAACACAAAACTAACAATAAATACAACAGCAATGTGCTTGGCCTCATGGTCTTGATGGTCTTGCTATGATTCCAAAGCTGTGGTGGAAAGTTCTTCTCCGGGTATAAGGTTTTATCTCAGTGGTAAGTTATTTCCATGCATCTACCAAATCAAATTTATCAATTAAAGTTTCTACTCTTTCTTTGGATTGTTTACTTGTTTATAATTTGACAGTTTGTATCTATATTTAGAACTCAATTCCAGTAGCAGATCTCTCACCAGTCCTGGCCCCGAGAAGAGTAAGGTGTCTAACACCAAGCTCCCCAATGACCTGAAAGTGAGGGGACGACCTTTGTTATCTGACCTTTCCCTGACTGACCTTACCTCCCATCGTCTCCATCATCACTGGCAGTGTCACACTTCACATCACCATCACATCTTCTATTCAGAGCAACTGATGTGGATCTTCTGACCTTGTGTTTGCAGAAGCAATTTCTCAACTTTTGACATCGGGACCTTCAGCCCCAACACGTGTTCTTACCCAGGGTGGCTCATGGTGCTGAGCAAGGCTTCCAACTGGTGTCCGTTTGCCTCACAGGAGACGCTTGGGGAGACTGTAGCATACGACCCACTCTACAAAACACCACAGTTTCTGTATGCTGCTCAGACTCAGATCGACTTCAACCAGGAACGTGAGTATGATCCGAGTCCAGCTGTAACAGAGTCTCCATGAACCTCGTGTATGAGGCCGGACTGTGGTCGATGTCCGGGACTCTACAAATAGTGTTTTAAAGACAAAGATACGGATAGTGTTTTTTTAAAAGAAAATAAATGTTGGCAGTGCTTTTCTTTTTTTTAGTAAAGGTAGAGCTTTGAAAACAAAGTATGGGGTAGTGCTTTAAATACCGAGTGTGGGTAGTGCTTTAAATACCGAGGTGAGGTAGTGTAGTGCTTTAAATACAGTGGGGTAGTGCTTTAAATACAGAGGTGGGTAGTGCTTTAAATACAAAGGTGGTGTTAGTGTTTTAAATATTTTTCTTTTCAAACTTTGTTCGTTCTTTCATTACTAACTCGGATCACTTATCCACGACTTGACAGCAGCGGGGTGGGGCAGGTTTTTGTATCAGTGGCGGTTAATAACCGGGTTGCCGATGTCAGGAAATGGCGGGTCGATCAGACACTGGAGTGTCGGTGACTTTTCACCCAGCTGCTGACGACATCCGAGAGCTCGACGACGACAAGCCGCAGTCATCCACGAAAGGTGGCGCTGCAATTGCTTATTTCCGACAAGGGTTTATGACCTGGATCTTTTTACTTTCACCTGAGCCCAGAAGGTTCTAGTCACGGCAATGGTTGGGTGCATCAGTTACAAAGTGCAGCAAATAAGCACCGGAAGACCTGCCAACACAGACCCTTGTCCATCATGTAGAAAATTATAGGTTAAAAATTATCAACATTTTCTGACTTCGAGATGTTACCTGTATTCATTATAGATGCTTATTTAATGTTGATTTTATTTTAATGATAGGATATTAAGACAGTACAGTTTCATATACTAACAAAGGAAGTTTTACCACAGCATTGTCATTTAACTTAAAGTAATGGTGTTAATGTCAGTTATAGAAAGTATACGTGTAGTCATACCTGCATTTTCTCAAGAGTGTCACACTAGTTTTGTGTGTATTAACCATTACAAATGATAATTATATTGTTATAACGAGAAATTTAAAGGACAACCCAAGACAGATATTATGATTCTAGCAAAGTACTAACATGTATTTTGAGCCTGTGTGCTTCGTAGGGAGGAATACCTTCGCCATTCTGCCTTTCTCCAGAACTATTAACATAAACATTACAACTTATTTCTGTAATGAGCTGAACACAGAACTTCATTCATCTGTCAGCAGTTCTCGAGGATAATCATAATTTTATCTCGGGTTCGCCTTTCACAGAGGATCAGACGCGTATAAGCAGCACAAGGATGAAAGTTGTGACAGTAGACATGTTTCGTCCTCGTATCTCGGAACCTCATGAGAAGCCAAGTGTCAGAGTTCACGATGGCTTGGACAAAGCCTATTTCCGGCAAAATGTAAACAATTGTAGATTCCTTTCGCGAGAGACGAGGTCATGACCTCATTTCCCTCAACACTGCAAAAGTAGACTGGTTGCTATGGCAACTGCTCATTAGCATTGCTCAAAGTCTTATATTGGTTTTGACCCTTTACGGCGAAACGCGAAAATTTTGAATTAAAAAAAATCCAATTCTCAATGAATTAAAACTGAAGTAAGACAAGTAAACAAAGTAAAAGAGGGAAAAGACATCCCGAAGGACGGAAACTACAAGCTGTCTAACAAATAATTTCGGCTGTAATTGTCCTTTGGAAACTTCGTGCAAGAAATTGTAGGAACAAAGGTCGGCAAATCTTTTTTAAAATCAACTTGTCATAAATCTTGAGCTTAACCGTGCATTGGACTCGAGTTAACCTGTTACAGTACATTACACCAATGATAATAGTATGTTATGTTTTGTTATACCGACTGCATTGTTTCTTCCAGCCTATAAGAAAGCTGAGGTCCTGGCCATCTTCATCAAACTGCTGTAGGAGCCAAAGTTCCAGAATGCGGTCCACGAATGTTGTGTTCGTCACAACCAATGTCCACCTCGCACAGGACTTGAATGTTCCTCAGAGAAGCGGACAAAACTTATTTTCTCGCCGCCATTCGTGAAAACAAATCTCTGTTAACCCATGAAATATTACTTTATAATTATATTTATTTACATATATATCCAACACAGCAACATGCAGCATGCAAACAGTCACAGCGCGCTGTGGGATGTGTTTGTAAAGTAGTCTGACAGCTGTTTCCATGTGCTTTTCAAAGTGTTGGGTCTTTCGTGGACTAAATTCCAATTACAAATTTCTACATCGTCTGTACACATCGTCTGTACACATCGTCTGTACACATCGTCTGTACAATCATCTGTACACATCATCTGTACACATCGTATGTACACATCATCTATACACATCATCTGTACACATCATCTGTAGACATCATCTATAGACATCATCTATACACATAGTCTGTACACCTCGTCTGTACACATCATCTATACACATCATCTGTACACCTCGTATGTACACATCGTCTGTACAATCATCTGTACACATCGTCTGTACAATCATCTGTACACATCGTCTGTACACATCATCTATACACATCGTCTGTTCAGCCCACCACTCAGTGTCCCACTTCACCATCCTCTGTGTGTGTGGACCGTGCAAGTTCTCCTCAAGCAGGAGATGTGCTTTTGACATCATCTTTCAATGTTATTAAAATTATCTCCATCCTGTTATTGAGTCTATTATTTTATATTTGTTCGAGTCACTGCTGCCCTGGACAGTTGAGTGAACAGTGTTGCAAACTCCACTTTGTGATATGAACAACACGGTTTATTTGCCCTCGTTTCGTGCGATTTTTAATATTGTTTTCTTGATATTCTCTTTTCATTATCATTGCATGACTTTTAGTCGGCAATATTTTTATGCTGGGACCAGGTTAGTTGAGACAAGTTGTGGGTATTGTGTAGGCCGTGACATGTCAGACAGCTTGTGTGGGTGTGATGTCTACATGGTGACACCCTTCACACCACGCTCTACACACTGACATACACATGTGTACATGCTGTATAGTTAGCTTACACACCATGCCATACACACTAACACCTACACATACACATACTAAGGGGGATAACCCTTGTCTCTGGCAAAGAAAGATAATTTGAGTGTGACTACTCTGTGGGGCTAACAAGGAGACACTGTATCCTGTCTACTGTATAGTGGCTCACTGTGACAAGCAGCTCGCACAGTTATCTATGTAGACATATATATCCGCATACTTATTGCCGGAACTAGCAGACAGCCTCTTGGTGCACATACACCCTCCGCTGAGTGCTGTGCTTACCTCACACACACACACACCTCTTTGTACGTGTGCACGTGTGTGTGTGTGTGTGCGTGTGTGTGTGTGTGAGAGAGAGAGAGAGAGAGAACTGTAACTTCATTAACAGAGGGCCTCGGACCTCCAGATGTGAGGTCAAGTACAACCATTACTCACATCAATAATTATTTTTCACTGTAATTAGAATCATAAGAACAACAACACTGTGACGATGTCGACTGTTGATATTTTTGGTTGCATTTGTGTCCTGCCCTAACCTCTGATACAAAGTAAATAAACATTTCCACAAAATGACTAATCTGGGCGTTTTCATTTTGTAACAAAAAAACAAGAGACTTTTGTGAGTTTTGACATTACTGAGATACTTGTCTTGTAGATGATCGTACTTACAACTCTCCATCATAAAGTGTTTCTTGTCTTCAATGTTTGCACAACATGGACACATCTTCCTTTGATTACTGTAGAACTTATTAACATTCAGAGTATTCTGTAGAACTGATTTACATTGAGAACATTTGACCCAACCTTAGCTTTATAAACCGTACACAGTTCTGTACATAGTGTTGTACACAGTTCTGTACATAGTGCTGTACATAGTTCTGTACATAGTGTTGTACATAGTATTGTACACAGTTCTGTACATAGTGTTGTACATAGTGTTGTACACAGTTCTGTACATAGTGTTGTACATAGTGTTGTGCACAGTTCTGTACATAGTGTTGTACATAGTGTTGTACACAGTTCTGTACATAGTGTTGTACACAGTTCTGTACATAGTGTTGTACATAGTTCTGTACATAGTGTTGTACATAGTGTTGTACACAGTTCTGTACATAGTGTTGTACATAGTTCTGTACATATTGTTGTACATAGTGTTGTACGCAGTTCTGTACATAGTGCTGTACACAGTTCTGTACATAGTGTTGTACACAGTTCTGTACATAGTGTTGTACACAGTTCTGTACCTAGTGTTGTACATAGTGTTGTGCACAGTTCTGTACATAGTGTTGTACATAGTGTTGTGCACAGTTCTGTACATAGTGTTGTACATAGTATTGTACATAGTTCTGTACATATACAGAGGTTGTCTGCCTAGTTCTCCATACGCCCTGGCACTCGGCGTCTCATCTCACATTCAAGAAATGTTTGCACACAAGAAAGTAATTCTGTAGCACAATAATGTGTTAACCTCCATGTTTAAGAGACATACAGTAATAATGGTTTTAAAGAAGAATTAAACAACTTAAAAAACTGAATATTCCATATTTCGTAGACTCTAGTCGTTTTCATATTTGCCCCACCTTGCCCCTGCTTTCCCACAAACACTTTTTAGATGTCCATCAAAGGACAATTTTGTAGTCATCACAAACCTAAATATTTGTACCTTTTTACTATTTATACTTCTTTGTCTTTATTTTGCCACTTGTAGCTAAATGTCCTCCATTACGATAAACCATGATTTTTCTTTGAAACTCACGACTCCGAGTGCATAGAAAGCTTGTTCTAGAATGTTCAGTTGACCCTGTAGGAGTGGTAAGTCAGTTAGCAAATGTCGTCTTGAAGCCTGGGCGGGATGTTAAAACCCTGTTGACCCTTATTGTGAAATTTAATAGTTACTTCTGTTGTTAATGATGAAAAGATGATGGATGGAGGTAGAGGAGCAGCATACAGCATTCATTACTCCACCTGGATATTAAGACAAATGAGATACCTGGGAATTGAAACAAACTGTACTCTGTGTATTTGTGTGTTTGTCTCTGTGTGTGTGTGTGTGTGTGTGTGTGTGTGTGTGTGTGTGTGTGTGTGTGTGTGTGTGTGTGTGTCTGTCAGAGAGAGAAAGTACTCGTATACCCAGTCAGACCGAGGTGTACACACATACAGGCAGGCGAACACACCGACAGACGTATGGGGTGTTCATACATCAGGCACGCACGTGTAAGTGTGGGCAGCAACATGGGAAAAACACTTCCACACGTGGCCAAGTGTATCAACACTTCACTGCTGCACACACCTACATGTCAAACAAGTACAAAGCCAGTACACTACAGTCACAACAAGCTCGCCCACGAGTGCTCCTGGACACACACACACACGCACGTGTAGGTGCCTGCACACTTACATTCACACACACTCGCACGTGTAGGTACATACACACTTACACTCCCCCAGTGTCTCCCCCACACTCACACACACACCCACACTCACACACACTCACACACTCACACTCACACACACACAACCACAGACACACAGCATGAACAAAGCTCAGTGTGCAGCGTTGCCGCAGCGGAAGTGGCGGGTGAGTAGGCGGCGCTGTGGACTGTGGCCGGTCCGACAGACAGACAGACAGCCGCGGGACACTGGCCTGGAGGATGGAGACTTGGTGACAGCAGCCGCAGCCTCTCCAGTGGTTGTTATGGATACAACATTCTGCTTCATCTTCATCTTCACCGCAGCGCTTCTGATGTGTGGGTATTGTGAACACCATGAACACTTCACACTGTGATGTGAACACTTATAAACATTTTATGTACAGTTGTTATGCATCATTGCTAACCTGTAGACACAATCATTTATAAAGCATTGTGAATACTTTGTGTAGAATTGTAAAATTTTATTTATTTATTTATTTATTTCGTGTAGAATTGCAAATCTTCCTGTGACAGTGCTAATCCCACACACAGATCAGTTCTGTCTCTTGTTGTTTATCTTAGTTTGGGTTAAATTTTATATCGCCATAAATAAACTAGTTTAGTTTGTCTTCACACGACAAGTAGCAGAGTAGAAGAGACAACAATGTATTTTATTCATAACAAATTCACTTTAAGTAATATTTCAAACAACCAGACATTGGTTCGAAACCTAAGCAGCAGCTTGTCTTCACTTAATGAATACCTTGTTGTCTATCCTGTGACCTCTTGACCCCTTGACCTGCTCCGGTATTTCGGTTGCAAATACATCATCTCTCATCTAGTGTTCACTCTTGTAACGGTTGTAACGGTCGTTGAGCTTTAAATACTTCTACAACGGCTTTATTGTGTTAGTTAATACTTCATGCATGAGTGTGCTTCTGACTGAGCAGCTAAGGTGGTGTCTACTGCAGGATGTGTGCATCTACGTGATAAATGTCTCTCTATCCATGTTGAGTACAGGAAGCCAAGATAAGAAAATAATCCTGTCAGTGTTTCATTCACGGTTTAATGTGTGTTCTGCTTCTGTCCTCCAGTCTCTACCCACGCACGTGGAGGCGAGTGGGGGCCCTGGGAGTCGCTTTCCAGTTGTTCTGTCACGTGCGGCTACGGAACTCACACGCGCATGCGCCAGTGGAAGCACTCGGAATCGGACGTAGTTACGACTTCCGGCAGAACGGAGACACAGGAACATCAAGTGTGTGTGATGGGGCATTGCCCTGGTACGTAGTCCGCTCTCTTCTACTTCTAAAGCCTGTTTTAAAAGTCGAATATTATCATGATGTAACCTTCTTTAGCGAAGATGGTGTCTACTTCCATCGAGAGATCGTCCACAGTGGGGTGGAGCAGATAAAACTTCACAGATAAACTTGTAAAGAACATTTCCTCACTGGGTATCGAGCTCTTATGCTTCATCAAGAACTCCACAAAAAGACATTTAATGGGAGGATCCGGAGTCTGTGGGGTGAAAGGGTGGGTGGCGTGGGATTCCTCGTACGTGAAGAGGTGGTGGGGGTGGTCTTCCGCTGCTCCATGATCTCAGGCAGGCTCATCTCCACTTCAGCCTCTATCGACAATCTGGACAACCAAGCAGTGGCCTCGGGGACGAAATCAATCGCTGGTCATCGCCTCTCAAAGAAATGGAACCTCAAGCAGCGTCAGAACTATCGAATGACAAACAGACTGATCGTCCGAGCAAAGTTATGTTGAAGATAATCCAAAACTACCTCACGCTTGTTGGTTGAAGAACTGATAGTCAGTCCCTAGTTGTCCCCAACCTGCTGAGTGACGGGTACAGGCGTTCGAAACAAAGTCTTTCGAGGGATCCCTCCGAGTCTCCTACAGAGACCACCTGACGATTTCCTTCATGTTGCAGTCACCACCTTGGTGGGTCCCAACCTCGCTACCTGAACTACCATAAACTAATATAGCTCGGCAAGTCGATTACAGTTGAATTAACAGAAGAGTGTGATGCCAGCTTTACTGCTAATGAGTTTCAAAATGTTGTTTAGTGTTACTTGCCCTGTAAGTGGCGATTGGTTTTCTCATTGTATCCTGAGGATGCGGGATGGGCAGTGAGCACAGAAATATGTCGCCTGCGTGCCACAATCCTCGATAGTAACAAAATATCATTGTATTGAAAGAAGGCGTGACTTTGGAACTAAGTATAGCAATGATTCCTCACACACAAGTAACATGTAATGAACATGAATGACAGTGTAACACGCTAGGACTATGAGTGACAGTAAGTAACACTGAAGGACTATGAGTGACTGTAACACATAAGGACTATGTGTCTGACTGTAAGTAACAAAGCATTGGAGGACTTGAAGCTCCAGCATCACACTGTCGTTGCCATGGGCACACCCTTGCGCGTTGTTCTCGTGCGAAACGGATGTGAGTCAAATTCCCTGGTGACGTCACGCGCATGCGTGTAGCTTTGTGACCTTTTCACGAGAGTGCGGGTTGATTTTGAGAGTAACAATGACAGTGACAGTGATCATGACCATGACAGTGACACAAGAACCAACTTTATTAATCCCAGTAGACAATAATACTCGGGAAGTGTTCTCAGATACAAAAATAAACAAAGCGAGTTCTAGTTACAAGACAACGACGATGACAAGATAAAGGATAAGGATGTGCATCGTAGAAAACTTAAAATAAAAAGCAATCTTACATCTAGACTATTCTGAAGGCACACCTACATACTCACACACACCACAATCCATTTCTAGTTTAGCAGCTGGACTGCTAAAGGCAACAAGTGATTTCAAATGCCTGTTACTTGTGTATACAGTCATGGCGTACCGTATACCTGAACTCATTAAAACAATTTTCTCATCCTGATTGAGGGAAGCTACATCCCTCTGCCTGAAACCACTTACCTTAGAACATAGATTGGCAATGCTGTTCAAACTGTTCTTATCTTTGACCTTTGTGATGTACAGATGACCTGTGTGAGATTCGCCAGTCTACGTGCAGGACAGATGTGAAGAACCATGGCGACGAGGTCAGAAATGTCATAAACAGCGACCCCGTCAACATCACAAACATCTTCAAGGCGTGCAGGTCTGACCACACACCTGTCCTTCTCATCAACATTTGTTTCCTCTCATCTGAACTTTCCTTGCTTTAGCCACATCAGAGGTGACGGCTGTCTTGTTATTTCCAGAAGCAAGCCACATCCTGCACACACTGTGCTTCACAATCAAAGATGTACAAACTCACACCTTTGTGAGTAGGTCGTCAAAATATTGATCACATAACACCTATCACATTGATGTTTTATATCAAAAGCAAACATTGAATGAAATCTCTCAATTCATAAACTTTGAGTTGACAGAGAGGCTATTCACTTTCTCAAGGATAAAAGATTTCAGGAAAAATAAACCACATTTAAAATGAAATAATTTGTCGAAGATAGTGCTAATAATTAAAGTTTTGCTGACAGTTAATGACTATACAATGCAACTGTTAGTGTAACAGGCCTACTCATCATTTAACTAATTTCTGTTCATTTCTATTACTTCTCCAAGGTTACAGAAACCGGATTTCTGTCTTTAAAGCCATTAAGCCTAATTTCGTTTTGTATATTTGGACATCTAACTTGTAAAGTTCAATGTTTAAAAAAATTGACATACAACTGCCGAAACACAGTTGGATGATGAACTGTAAAAAGAGATAACTGATAGAGGGTTCAAAGAGAGATAACTGATACAGGGTTCAAAGAGAGATAACTACTAATAGAGGGTTCAAAGGGAATTTTGAAAGTCCTAAATTTAAAAAATTTTGACAGAACACTCAGAACACTATTTACCTACTATTGTTAAAGCCATAAAGCTAGTATAATTATTTGTAAAAGTCTGTTTACCCTGAAAATAACACTGGCCTTTCAAACTTTATTTTGTTTCTGTCACAGTGCCTTCCAACAGTTGCTGTCGGACTGCGAGGAATATTTTGTCACTCACTGTCCTGGAGTTCAGCCGTGACATTATTTTTAAACAGGAGCAAGGACACGTACCGGTCACTGTGCGGCCCAGGTAAACTCACACCTGGTCAAGTGTGTAAACATGTTAGTTCTATTTAGCAACTCCCACCTAGTAATGTTTGTGAACAATGCTGATCACAACTTTCAGTAACTCACACTCTAGTAATTGTCAGTACTTCGGCGTCGTCTGAGAATTGTTCCCCAATGTTCATCGGCAACATCAAACATGTTTTCTAGCTCTGTGTTTGAAAGTAATATTGACAAACCTTTCTCGAGCATCAGCGGCTTCTGAGTCAGGAATCTGCGAGTTGTGGCAATAAAATGGTGTACATGGAGAACACCCGAGCCGTGGGACCATGAGTTACATGTAGACATTGACTGTAAAGATGAGTACTGCTCATGTTCAGACATCAGATGTTTGTTGGCATGTCGGAGAGGAGGATGCTCTGATACAAACCGCGTCCAGTGCTACATGAGTGGTCTGTCTTCCAGAGCAGAAAATGAAGATGTGATCATCTATACTGCTCTGCATTTTCCTCACCTTTCGAATCGTCTGCTATTTAAATGCAGTTTTTCAGATGGCTGCATTTGTCGAACTCTGTGTTTTATTCGATGCTTGGATTTTACACAGACGTACGCATGTGACAATTGGACACACGCTTGGATGCATGTCTGTGCACACACACACACATAAAGATAGAGCTTCCCCTAATTTAGAAAAACAAGAACTTATCCTTCAATGGGAAGAGAAGTTTTTTAATAACAGCCATTATATTGTTTTCAGAAGAGCATTGTCAGCGGCAGCTGTGGACATGTCAGCCAAAGAACACGACTGTAGAGGCCATTAAACAAGCACAGAATGAATCCATTCCAGTCCCGGAGAACATCCAGCAAGCTTGTTGGTACGGAGCTAGTCTTCCTGTCAGCGTCTATACCCATGATCCTCCTGTCAGCCTCTTTACCCATGATCCTCCTGTCAGCGTCTATACCCATGATCCTCCTGTCAGCGTCTATACCCATGATCCTCCTGTCAGCGTCTATACCCATGATCCTCCTGTCAGCTTCTATACCCATGATCCTCCTGTCAGCGTCTATACCCATGATCCTCCTGTCAGCGTCTATACCCATGATCCTCCTGTCAGCGTCTATACCCATGATCCTCCTGTCAGCATCTATACCCATGATCCTAGCACATGGTTGAGTTGATAAGTTCTGGAAATCGTTGTCATTCCTGCTTCAGTAACCTCTTCTGGAGGTTATCCTGTATCCTGCTATCGAGAATAACTGGCTTACGATCATTAGTCACCCTCCCTTGGCCAATATATTTTTCCCACTTAGTTGGTTACATAACCCCGCTGTGGGGTCAGCACCAAAATGGTTACAAGGGTGGGCACGAGGACACAGCCAGGCACAAGAGAGGGTCACTGCCCTTACGAACATCTGTCCTCGAGATAAGTGAGATCTCGAACACTTCTCGGCCCACCGATTGAAAGAACACGGGACTACTTCTTTATTTTTGTTATCGAGTTGAACGACTTAGTGATAACTAGAGAATTATGTGCCTTAACTCTTGCTCTACTTAGGTGGCGCCACTATATCACGGTGTCCTTTAGTGTCATAGATTTGATTTTTATCAGTTTCTTGTTTTTTTAAATACAAGTCAGTTAAGTTTCTTGTTTTGTTTCTTTGCTCTTGATATCGTTCGTATTTGTTTCTTTGTTTCTTTCTTTGATTGTTAGAGAAGTGCACATCTAGGTTGACTACATAAGCTAGCGCCAGGGCTTAGGTTTGGATTTGGATTAGTTAATGTTAGGGTTTGGGTTTGAGTAACTTTTTGGGTTAAGATTAGGGTCAGGGTTTGAGAATAAGCCTGGGCTGATCATAACATGTAAAAATATAATCGATCATATGTGAATGCATTGCTCAACTCGATTGAAAAAAGTAACGGATTATTGATCCTAGTGGCAGTCAGAATAATGGGATTCACCAGGTTATTCATCGTTCTGTCTGTAGACCTCACTGCTCTTGATAGAGGCAAAGAAGTGACATATGTCATCCTTTTAGTGACCTAGGTAGCCCTATCATCCCCGTGCATTCGCATATATAATCCTCTTATTTATTTTATTTTTGTACAAGTCTAAATTTTTAAACCTTCTAACTTTAAAGACCTTCTTTAAAGGGCCATGAAAACTTCTACAGGACAGTGCTTGGAGGGTTTGGCCAGCAACTGTCTGCAGTTTGCGAGGGTGAATGATTCTCTCGCGGAGCTCACAAAACTTCAGCAGAATTTATGCAGTCAAGGTTGGTTTCTCTTTCGAGAAAAAAGTATTTTTTTAACTTGAACATCATCTTGTCTATGAGCTTTTGTTCAGATATTCAAAGAGTTATGCCCCTTGTAAAGGTTTTATGATGCTTATAAAATCCTTGGAAATAGATGATGATGATGATGATGACGACGAGGAGGAGGAGGAGGAGGAGGAGAAGGAGGAGGAGGAGGAGGTCTGACGGGACCTGGAATTTATTTCCTTACAGAATGATGTTCGGTCGGGAACCTTCACGGAGCTGTGCCTTATAATCTATCCGCTCTTTCTTTATTGTACAGAAATGATATGCCAAGCTAAATTAAGGAGATGCCAGCACATCAGGAACGAATCTTCCGGTAGGTTAATCGGTCAAGTGGCGAGTCATGTTGATGGAGCAGACCGCGCAAAGCTTTGCCAGTGAGTACATCCGGTGACCTGGTGACTACGTGTGTACACAGACAGCTTTCTCAGACTTCACACAAAACCTGTTTAAGTGACAGTTAAACAAACTGATCTGATTAGACAAAGTGTGTTCAGACGTTTGTGTTAAGTCACAAATGTTACCAAAAAATGCTAGTTACCAGACAGGGATGAGACAAGTAATAGAAATCATAAAACCACGCAGTAGTAAGAGCAGATGTAACATACAACATGACACACCCATGAGCACACGCACCTAGTTAATCATTTGATTAAGCTGGACTACAGACGGTATAAACTATTTTAAGTGTCTGTTACTTCAACATACAAGCATTCCTAAACTTTACCCGAGCTCAACAAAATGCCCCTGCAACAGAATAACAATGTGGTATCATCTGATAACTTAATGATATAGTCATCATTACTTCTGCAGTTGTCTGTGTACATGATATACAAAAAGGGTGATGGGTAACAGACCTGCAGACAGTGCAATCTCGACAGTTAGATGTGAGACATATGGGACCTCGATAGTAGACTGTTCTGACAAAGTTTCCGTTCTTGCAGATATTACACCGCTGTCCGACGATGCATTGACGTGAATGTTGATGAAAGCTGTTGGCGCCATCCTGATGTAGCTCGTGTATTGGATGTCATCCGCCAGGCAGAGCAGGACAACTGTTCTACAACGACAGAGAAGCCGACACACGAACACGAAGGCAAGCAGATAAACACAGATTTAGAAAAAAAATAGACATGCAGGTAATCCATAAGCATGTAAATAAACATTCAGATATGGAATTAAACACACGGACGTTTAGATAAGCACGAGGACATGCCTGTAAATGCAAAGACATGCAAATAAACTCTCTGTACACACACGCAGGATGACAGGCTGTTGATTGACGAATTATCCCCCAATCTATCCCTTATGTCACTTGTATATTCCGCAGGAATTTTTCTCCGCTGTCCTCAGCTAGCGGAGTGTCTTCAAGCAAACGACACGCAGTGCAGGTAGGTGTCTTTCGTTCACCCTAAAACCTCTGAGACACAAAATAATTTAGTAGTTTCTCTTTTGTATTATTCTAAACTGCTATGCATCAAAAGATTTGAAGAGTAGAAAAGACAGCCGACAGTTGGTTATTTGTCTTTAGTGGTCTTGGCGACACGCTTGACTGCCTTCAGAAAACGGAATATGACTGCGGTGTTGGGCAGAACCAGCGAACGCTCGAACTTCTGAGGGAGGAAACTCTTGCCGCCTGCAGAGGTGAGTCGGGAAAAGCGTTACTTCCCTTTGATTCTTAAGCCTAGTACGCTTTTTTTCCCCAGGGTTGACACCCTATTTTTTTTCTACCTCCTCGATCTTCTCATCCCCATTTCTTTTCTTTATCTCGTGTTGATAAGAACAACCAGTTCTCTGTATAGGATATTGAATCTATCCCCTATTGTTTAATTCCTAATGGACTAATAGATGGCTTTGAACGGATACCTGAAGTAGACAGCATTTGTATATTCGTTTAAACGGTGTGTGTGTGTCACAGATATTGTCTCTTACGAGAAAGTCTTCGAAAACTGTACAGCACACAGAACCTGCCTCCAGAACTTGATTCTGTGGAATGCCTCTGTATCCAATGAGCCTTCGGGAACAACCATGTCGGACAGAGACCACTACATGATCCCTTGTGCGAGTAAGTCAATACATGTAATTCACTTGCTTACTGTACTGATTGTTCACATTTTTACCCAGCTTTATTGTGCATTTGTTAATAAGTTCCGGCATTCAGAGGAGATAGAGCATGGAGTCACGAAATAACAAGCAAAGCTAGAAGTGTGCATAACAATAGACTTTAGGATCGCCGCCATTTTCTATTGTGAGATTTCTGCTGTACATGAAACAAAAGGATGCTTGATGCCGGTGTACTGATGCGTCTATCCTTACCTTTGCGCCCTCTCCCAGTTGGTATAATGCTTCACTGACCCATAGTATCAACACGGTTAACTATTATCATAGTCTTTTTATTAATAATGCAAAGTATTGTATGTTATTTTGACATTAATGTAGTTGAAGTATACTTTATACAGTTACTGTACATTTTGCCATTCCATGATGATGATGAGTGAGCTTCAAGTTTAACCAAGAAACATTCATATTTTCGCTTTCTTGATGTCACACGTGGACAACACTGTTGTAGTGCAACAGTAATGAAGGCGTATAAATAATCTTTCAAATAATCGTATTCTTCCTTTCTCTCTGTCTCTGCCAGACGTGTGGACAGCTTTGTAGGTTGTTTGACAGACTCCACCAGACTGTGTCAGCCAGGGGATGCTGCAGCAGCCGCTACACTGCAGACCAGGCGCAGGGCGATTGAACAAGTGTGTCGAGAGAGCGTGCAGTCGAGTGCTGTAGCACAGAATCGAGGTATAAAGAAAACAATCATTCCCACCGTTGGTTGTGGATGGACAAAACATTTGTTGTTGCAATCGATCATTTTCTTGATTGCGGCTAGCGTTCATTTAATATTAAAAAAATCGAACATAGAAGAAGATTCATAGGTTTTTGCATTTCCATCATGATGTTCAGCTTTTTTCATCTCTACACTCCTTTCTCGGAACATATTGCATCCACTGGCACATACACACATTTAGCATAATTCTCTCCCTTGTTCGTTCCCTTCCGCTTTTCTCTCTTGCTCACTGTCTCACACACCTGTTACCCTACACATTCCATTTCTCGCCATTTGTCTTGCTTTCTGCAGCTTCTGTCTTCATCTGAAAGTCTGCAAGCCTTCCACTAAATACCAATATCCGCTCTCGTACCCCTCAACAGAACTTTTAAGACAATAGCCACGACTCTTAGAACATATTCGTGGGATCCGTTCACAGCCCAGAGAAATTCAACACGTTTGTCTTGTGTCTTTCAGGAAACCATCCACAATATTCGCTTCTTAGTCTGGCGGCATCCTTGTGTCCAGCGTCCTTCTGTGTACCGCTGCCTTCCACGGCGGTCAGTGACAGGTTGTTGATGGTGTGTCATACTGCCAGCAGGAACCAACTCTACTAGAAAGTCATCAGTTGCAGTCGCCTGTTCCAGAAAATCTACAACAAGTGTTCTTCGTTAACTCCGCTTAGCTGCGACTGGAACTGTCAAAGACCTGCACAAGACAGGAAAAGTTGCTTCGGGAGGAGGGTATCTCATGATGGGTCTGTCCATTGTCCTAGCCTTGCAGTCTTGTGCAGAGAGAAATGAGGTTTTTTGTGCGTAAATGTGTGTAGTTTTTTAAGAACAGTGTTTGTTGTATGTAAATGAACGAAAGTAATGCACGTTGTTGTGCATGGTGCTAAGTCTGTGTAGATGAAACAAGTGTGTATTATTCGTAACACCCAGAAGTGTACACTACAAAAACGTTTTTTATGTGTGCAAAAAATATATATATAGATAGATAGGGCCGTGATATGCACAGTTGACATGTCTCCTAACGGACTTTTGCCAAAAAAATGTACTGCTCACGAACTTGATAGTTCCAACAGAAAGATATAATGACACATCAGCCTGCATTCACAATAGTTACACTGTATACAGTAGGAGACAAGTTAACGATTTACCATTACTCATCCGATTATCTGTTGGGTTTTCATTCCTGTCTTTCTTGGCAGCTGGAACTAGCTTTGACATATGCTGTGCCTTTAGTCTGTGAACACAATTAATCTTGGTTTTTGTTTTATTTCTGAGTCTCAAAGGAAAAAACTGCAGGGCAAGAGCTGTAGGAGATTTTAAAAATCATGACATAGTTTACATACAAGTGCCATAGTCAGAAAATAAAAATAAACCTCAAGTGTCAAATTCCAAACACGCGCTGAGGTGTTGACAGTGTAGAGCCGGAGACAGGACGGGCTTGAAGAGCGAAGATATGATGAAGAAATGGATTATTTTTGAATTGATAAACCTATTATCTTGTAAATAAATTAATTTTTTGAAATGTGAATTTGTGTTTGTTAGCTTGTAAATTCACACAGGTAAGTGTGACAATGTGTGTGGACGTGAAAGAGAACATCTACAGGTGAGAAAATATTCCTCTGGTCACATCTTCCCAATTTTATAGGGACGTCATTTCACTCATTGTATGTCACATAAGTATACAGCAGTGTCTACAAGGATCCATACACAAAGCGAGAACAACTAGACACGAGTACAACAGCGTGAGGGTAAGAAGAAGAGAAAACTAACATATATATATATCCTTACAAATAAAATCTGACTCCTAGAAAAGTAAGAAACGATCGAACAGCTCACTCCCCAACAACCAAAAGGTTACGGAACTCCCGCCTTTTGTATCCATTCAGTCAATCATACCCCCCCCCCTCTCTCTCTCTCTCACACACACTGCAGGGGAGATTTCACGAGCAGAAAATAAATATTTAAAAAGGAACTATACTTCAAACGCCAGAATTGAAGGATTATATATATATGGTTATCCGCTTTGTAAAAGCTTTGTGAGGGAAAGAATATCTGCTGCCAAATATCCATGTAATGTACTGACTATTAACGGAAAACGCGTATCATTTATAACCTCCACATCCCGATTACTTTATTATATCGACAGCATTCAGTAAAAGCTTTTTTTTTTTTTTTGAAATGTGCTAACGGACCGTGCATACGCTAGAGCAGCGCGAGACTAAGCAGTAGCTTCCCCTGGCGAATCTTCTGTGAAGAAAGTACAAACTACACTTTTCTTGCTATCAACTGTTGTTAATGTAAACAGTATGGCGACGCTCTCATAAAATCTACAACAAGTATAACTTAGAGGTCGATTTCAACACACGAGCCGCTTCACTGTCAGTTTAACTTGTTTAAAAACTACTTGAAGTGTTACTTAATAAACAACATGTCTGACCCGCGTCAGTTTCACCTTAAATTTGATGGATCTGCTGCTGCGTCTGTTGACGCATATTTGGAATACCGCAGGTATGTGATGCGAGTCTATCCACACACACGATCGAGTTTGCTAAGTATGTCTTCTCATTAACTCATTTACACTCAGTCACGCGCGTTATAGTACATACTTTTGATTTGCCGTGATTTCCATATATCCTTAACAAAATGCCCCTCACCCTACAATTCAGATTAAATAGAACAATTGTGTTTATGGTAGGGTGGAAGGTGGATGAATGTTTATCTCTTCTTAAAATCTTTTTTCCTTAACTTAATCACGTGCTGTTTTGTGCCAAGAGAAGTAAATGGAATGAGTGCTTTGTATGCTAAACAAATTTTCCGTGATTTATATACTTTCACCAGCTTAATTAATTCTCTTGTAACTGTCAGATTTCCCCCCGCCCTATTCCCAATCAGGTTTTCATGTTCATTGTTTATTCAGTTTGATGACTTTATGTGTATGTGTTTTGTTACATGTCTTCTTGTTCTTTCTTATTCTACTGCACTTGGTGTTCTAACATACAGGCCGCATGCTTTAAATAAACTTTTAGTTTGATTTTTGTTCTACATTGTTGTTTATGAATGCAGTTGACAACTTGATCATTCATTTGACATTAACTTCAGGCATTGAGTAAGCTATGGTAATACACTTTGTTTCAAAATCTTGTTATAAGTTTATTGAGTACCATATCGATTGCCTTTATTATCTAAGAGTTCAGCAGAGAAAATGTGTTTTTAATCTGTTGGAATAATTATATAAACTGTTTAAATTATAACCTTGTTAATAACAATTATAGGTGGATAAGGTATTAACATTAACAAGGTATTAACATAAAGTTATTACAACAATAACATATTCCCTTCCAGAATTGTTGGTGAAGATGATGGTGGTGTGCTAATGTCTCCACAACAATATGAGGCATATAAAAAAAAAGTTATTCCAATGGTATGTATAAATTGTCTCACTTGCACAAAAATTCATTTTTTTATGTTCTGTATCTACCCCTAACCTGTTTTCTTCTGAGAGCTTTTAGGATATTTGAAAGAACTTTATTTACATCATAAAAATATGTTTGTTTCTTTGGATGAAATGTATTTATTTATCTAATTTCATATATTCCACCTTGATTCATTTAGTGTAAATGATCTTTTCAAATATTACATTAACTGATATGTTACAGACATTGTCAGTGTTAGTGTGTGTACAGCATTAGTTTTTCCTTGTGACTGTTATTGACAACTTGACAACATTTGTAGTTATCTGAGAGTAGTGTTCAGTGGATCAACCCTCACATGTATTTTACTGTCATCTGTTCTTTTAAAGCCTAATGAACCCACTGTAAAGTGTGGAATGTACTTTACAAATGCAGTCATTAACAATGTTACTGTTGTTCTTCTACTGACAAATTATTTTTATAACATCAGGGATAAACATTTCTTGAATCCTCTGCATTTTTGGCCTATGAAATCATGGAAAAGAAATACTGTGAAATGTCTGTCAATGTCCTCATTAATTTATTATATACCATTAGGGCTTCATTATTATTCATGAAAGTAATGATATTTTTTTAAATGGAGCAGAATTATATGTGATAAAATTCATGTGTATTGACAGCGCATAAAAAACCGACTGTATGTAAGCTATTCATCCCCCACTGGAATGGACTGCAAATTGATTGGCCCAGAAACACCTTGTTTTTGCCGACACAGGTAGATTATGGCAAGATTTATATTCTACCAGTCTTGAGGAGGTAGAATAAATAACATGAAACAATTACAAACTCACATTATGTGAGATTAAGATCTATTGAAAAGCAAAACCTTTCAGATAATTGTGGTCAACTAGCTGTGTTAAAATTCATTATTTTGTTTACCCTAATCAAAAAAGGAAATCATACACACTTCATCAATCACAGAAAACATTTTTACTTTTCTCTAATCTGCAGGAAAAGAGAACATATTGCATATTCCTTAAAAGTAAAGTGCCAACCATGCACAATTTTCTGGAGGAATACTTTAAAATATGCAGTCCATATTTTTTAGATACAAACAACACAAAACAGACTTTGAGGAGATACCAAGCGAGCGCCCTATTCTGCTCCCTTGCCAGGTCCAAGGCTGCCGCTGTGTATCATATCATTACATTCCACTGAATGGAAGCCAACCCATTCGCTGCACTTGCAAACACTTTGCTGATGACCATCTTGAGAAAGCTCCATATGTTTGCAAGAAAGGTTTGGGTTATATGTATTAGACATTTTTCTCCTATTATTTTGCATTTGGAGTGAGTGAGGGATCAGTTGATCAATCAGCTGATTGATCCACAAATAAAAACAGTGTGAAGAATTTTTCGATCACTTTGGCAACTGATCCATTACCAGATTTAGAGCCCTTTTAAAAAACTAATTAGTCTAATTTAAAATCTGACTCCCAGAAAAGTAGTTGTCTATTGATGCTTTCTTGCACCAACAGGTAAAATTTATTCAGTTGTTAAATTTTGTGAAACAATAAATAAACCAGTCTTTTGTTTCCTGGCAGCTGGATGCACAAAATGCACTGGGTTTAGGAGCTCTTTCACCTGTGCCTGTGGGTCTGGACACATGGACCACACGATGATAATCGAAACAGCCGAGGAGCGCGAGGCGCGGGGTCACCCAGTGGGTCAGGCCACACCCTACGCAGCAATGGGTGGCATCACAGGCTTCTCCTCCTTAGCTGAGGGCTACATGCGCCTGGACCCCAGTGGCAAAGGTCTCACTGTTTACAATATTTTAATAATTATTTAATTGTCTAGCATCATATATTGGCTGCAGACTTTTGTCTACAGATATTTGTCATCAGCAAATCCTTAGGAAGGCATCCCACTTCCTCTCTATCTCTGATCATGTGTTGGCATGTGAGTTCTCACTCGATCTTGTGGTCTGGCAGTAAGTACATGATGCCCGTATGCAGAACCAATCATCTCCACAATTCATTCATTCCACGTGCCATTTACTTGATAAACTCTACTGGCCGTCATCTTGTCCTAGCCTGAGGTGATCTGAGGTCACTAACTGTATCTATTGTTGCTGGTAATGTGTGTGTGTGTGAGAGAGAGAGAGAGAAATTATTTCAACATGTTTATGTATTATCTAGTAGGAGCACTTTTTGAATTGAATAAAGTTGTATTGTATTGTTCACACATTACCTATAGAGATGCACTTTAGTTAGAGTGAGATGCTAAAATCACTTAATCAAATCTGTGTTCTTATCCTGCTGACCTTAGGTTATTATCAAATCTATTCATTGTTTTAATTGTTATTGTAGCTTAAATTCTTCTTGCATCATTCATGAGGCTGTGCATAAAACTAGCCACTATAACTGCCCCAGTGGGTAAATGAGGTTATGTTATTCATGAAGGTAAATTTTTTTTAATAAAGCATAATGTTTTTATTGTAATCTATACTACTGCAATCAAAACAATTTGGCATGAGAGAAGATGAAGTTAGGTAAATTATTTGTTGATGGCAGGTTGCCAGCTCTTGTTCAAGACAGCAAAAACATCGAGGCATGTAATGTTGAACAGCAGAGCTGTGTAGTATCATTTTAAAAGTTTGATTTGCTTTTTTCCAATTGATTGTGCCGCTAGGTGCTCCTAGTGAAGAGTTCCTTAACCAGCCAATCACTTCATCTGACAACCCATTTCTGCGTGCCAACGTTCAGGCCATCAAGGCTCACAGCATGGCACACAGACAGACTGGTGAGCATTTGAGTTAACACCAAAATGTATATAGTGATTTTCAGCTGACAGAACATGAATCAACCGGACAAAAGGTCAGACAGACTAGTGAAAACATTAGTGAAGGTCCACAGGGTGCTGAAGATAATGAGGTTGAGTATCCTTCCTTACAGATGTAAGTGTTATCTAGAGTGGATGGGGTAAAAGTCCTGTGACCTTTCAGTCATTGGGAAGTGAAATGTTAGAGACCCTACTTTTCTTGGGGTCAGCATTTTGTGAGGGCAGTACATCTCTCTTGCTGCTTTACCTTTTGCAACCTTCTATGGAGTTAGGCAAACATTCAACAACAGGATTGACTGAGGAAAGTTTGCTATAACATCTACTGCTACACATCCCAGTCTTCTAGCCCCTCATCTATAAATTTTACCGAAAGGAAAAAGAAGGGCATGCTAATATTCTAAAGTGCATTTCTAATACCTCAATTAACCATGTTGCCTAAAATTGATAGAAATCAGAAATATGTTGAAGTTAGTATGGGGTCATATTGAGAGTGTGCAGAATTTTTTTAACTTTTCTAAAAAAAAATATCCAAATTGTTTTTTTAAAGGACAACTCATGAACCCTGATGATCAAGTATTTGATGACATGGAGGAGAGAGTGTCTGCAATGCGCCGGCCAGGGGAGTCTGACATGGACTATTTTGAACGTCGCTACCAGGAACGAGTAGGTTTCCATCTTATTTCAACATGCTTGCCCTAGACACTCAGGATGGTGTTTGAAGTTGAGCTTTTGTTGACAGACAGTAGCAGCAGATCAATATTTCAGTATGTCAGTATAATACATTAGGTTTTCTGCGCACCCTATCCAGTCCTCTGAATGTCATTGCGTTTGCTTTGCACACCAGACACGATTCACACAATCTGACAAATTGGAACATAAGATTTTGTATCATCAAGGTTTGAATGAGAATGATGTTCACCTCAGCCATTGATGGGCATGTAACAATCCTATAAAACCTTGCCTGCTCCTTTCAGAGATTGGATTGAAGTTGTTAAAATAATGTTACTTTTTCTTCTTTTTGGTCCATAGCTAAAAGCAGGGCGTCCAGGCCCAAGCCAGAGAGCCATAGGTAGAGGCTTTGAAGGACCATTGCATGCTGGTCATCGCAAGTCTTTAGAACCCAAACCAAAGAGCTCCTTCTCCAAAACACCAGGTTCTTCTTCCAAGAAATAACTTGGTGACAGCCCTGACCAGCTTACCAGAACTTGAGGAAGTAGCAAAATTATGTGCTGGTCTGTGTATGAGCTCCTAATCCTTTGATCTTATTTTTATTTCTATCCTTTTTTTTTTTTAATTTACCAACATTATCTTTTTAAATTTGTTTCAAAATTTGGTAAAGTGTTAATGAGGTTTTGGTCGATTACCTTGAAAGTGTCTCCATTGAGAAAGCTTATGAGGCATGGAAGCTAAGGTTATAGAGCTGTGTGAATTACTATCATTTATCTCTATATTTGTGGAGGTGGCAGAACAAGGAGAAGAAAAGGCCTGGATGTTAATAGTTTTATATTTTGATTAGTTTCTATACATGTCGCTATTTTATGCATAATTATATACATATATAAATAAAAATGAAGATAGTCAAAATTTTATATGCAATGGGAATGCACAGACATCGTCATTGTACCTGCTTGTACATGTCGTGTTCCTTGTTTCGACTTGATGAAAGTCTCCAAATGAAAAGTCTTTCCTTTTGTTCTTTTATTTATTTATTGCAGTATATAGCCAAGGTGCTACATTAAACTGATCATAACAGGGTCTCCAAGTAATTAACCTTTGTTATATAATACTTCCCATTGTATATACAGTCTCATTATCTCATCACCTGTTGTCTTCAAGCTTCTCCTGCACTTGTGGTAGAATGGAATTCCATAAAAGTTACCCCTAGTGATGGCTCTTTATGTTACCACCCTTTCACCCGACATTTGTGTTGGATTCTGGTGGGTAGATAATGAATCGGGGCTGTATATAATTATATTTATAAAGGTTATAGTTTCTGAAGATTTTGTTTATCTCTTTCCGCAAGATTTGTTATTGTGTCTGTATTTTAGCATTTTTACACACTTTAAGCAAACGTTTCACTGTGGCTGAAAAGTGTAAAATGAAAAAGTAAAACTGCATGGCAGCTGTCTTTTGTATCATCGTCATCATTATTGCCACCACCATTATCATCATCTGTGATCAGCAGAGGAAGAGGTATTACAACACATAAAGAAGGAGTGAGGATGGAGTGTTACCGTGGACTTGTATAGAGGATACAGATTCATGGTGTTACTACAAGGAAAGGGGGTGCTGTTTCTAAAGGGCATGATCTAATTTGTTTACTTGCACTAAACCAACATTATATACACATTATATATATATCCTGACACTTAGCAATAGCTGCTTAGTTGCCAAATTTACTTACAGGCTTTACATTCATGTAAAGGATGGTGCTAAATGTATAATGACCATTCGTTCATGCACTCATTAATTTTTAACTGTAATAAGGGATGCAAAAAACTGACCTAACATTTTTGTGCCAAGAATCAGTTGAACGTGAGGAGTGTATAGAAAATTTTTATTTGTGAAACTTAATTGTTCTTGACAATAAATGTCGGTAATTATATTAATATTCTTGCTAGAACTGTTCACCATGTGTGACAGTTAAGTAAAAGCCACAGTCAATCCATGCAGTTATATTCTGTAACTTTTTCTTGCAGTAAGTGCTGATTGTGACATAAATTATTTTTGCACATTTGTTATTGTTATTTTACTGTTTTAATAAACATATTTATAAACTATGGAAGTGACTTAAGGGTTAAACCGCAGTCATCTACATGCTGTGTAGACGTTTCAGTTCCAGTCGAGAAGAAGGTTGTCAAGCGCTGATCCACGCGATATACTTATTTATCTCCTCAGCTGTGCAGTAGTCAACAAAGCTTGTTGTTGACAGAGGGCGTGGCAATCACAGTTACAAATCCCATGCGCATTAATTCGCCGTAATGGAGCATGCGCAGACATGAAACAACTGCGCACAAAGATATAGTACAACGCAAAATCGTTGCTGCGCTCTTCAGCACACGAGGCTGCAACGGTTTTTAAGCTGCTTTCTCCCTTCCCACCCTTTACTCACGTTCCCATTCCCACGCGCAGTTAGAATGATCCGGGCCACAACACCTTTGACCACTTTCGTCTCCGAGTTGTCCATGACATGCATTTTTGTTTACCGGCGTTCACCAGTGTATCTTGCTTACCAGTTTCTAATGCGTCTTGTTTACCAGCTTTGTTATGTTTTTCAGCTCTATATCTTTCAGAGATCTGGCTGTTGGTTTTTACATCCTGGACTTTAGTTACTCTGACTATAATTTTATTTCTTCTGATATTGTACTTTTCGCCATAAGTTTCAAACCGGAAGAGAAATAAGGATCCTGGGGAAGAAGTTGATCGTTTCTTTTGAAAAAATATTAAAGATATCCCGTCATTGATGGGAGGTCTGATGACTTTCATCTTTCTCGGAGTCAGGTTCCTCAACTATAACCATCTTCTCGACATGACGAAGTGGAGTAGTCTGTAGAAGGTCTGTGGCCATCAGTGACGTCATGCACAGCTTGTTGGTTATGGCTCCACACACGATGTGGCTGACCACATTGGCACCTGTTCGTATCCGGTCTCTGAAACAAAAGCAAAATGCACGTGCAGAGAGATGATTGCCCATGCGAGCGTGTGTATGTGTTGCTGTTAGCAATGTCTTCATTGACACCTGAAAGTGAGCGATACTCACGAGAACCACTCAATGGCCATGAGGATGCCGATGTTGGCGGGCGTGACGTTGATGGAGGACAGGATGAGCAGAATGGTCACGAAGCTGGCGCTGGGGATGGCAGGTATGGCTAGAGAGCTGGCCGTCGCCAACAAGCTTCCGAACAGACAATCAACATACGTCAACCCCAACATACCGGTAGAATAACACTTCAAGTATAATTTGAAACAGCACACACAATGTTTTACCGCTATAGAATGGTAACATAATTATAATAAATATTTGCATAACGTGACCAACACATCCCAGTTCACAATACACATAATATTACTATTTCTGCAAAGTCTATCAAATATATTTAATGTTCTTCGGATTGTTTGCTTTTGTTTTTCAGAGATCATCATTTTTTTCTAAATACGATTTTAAATTTCCAGATTGAAAAAAGGACAGCTATACCAAAGTGCATTACTTTCCTTATTAATTATGGCAATGAATGTAAACAGTTTATTGCGTGGAAATAAAACCATTATACAGTTTCCACGCAACCGTCTCTCGCTTGGGCTGTCATCTCTTGTACACGTCAACCGGATGTTGCGTGTTACTAAATATTAGGGACGGAAGTAAGGACCTAAACAATAAACTGTGACACATGTTCTCGCCGTTTTCATTAGTGACAACACCTATTATCACTGTCCTGAGCTTAAGAACACCCAAATCCTTGCTGAAAACGACAGAGGGTAAAGGTCAAAATGGTCATACATCACGAGAACTATGACGTCGGCAGTGACGTCGCCTTGCAGCTGCGCTATGTACAGTGACGTCAGCGTGATGAACATGACGCTGCCGTCCCGGTTAAGCGTGACGGCGAAAGGAACGACGAAGCGAGACACCCGATGATCCACCCGGACTTTCTCCTCGAGGTATTTGATGATCTCTGGCAGGGCGATGGCGCTGTGGGAAACAGTGACACACCACCAGGCACTCAGGTCGTCATAAAATCAACTAACTGCCGACACATCTATGACACTGCCACCTGGCCGTATGCTAATCGACCTCTAAAATGCTCGTTACACTGAAATATTTTTTTCTGGCAAAATTACTTTCTTGCAAAACTTGATTTTTTTTTTTTTTAATCTAGTGTTTTCGATTCAGTAAAAAAAAAAAGTTAGAATAAGAATAATGATCAAAGTTTATTTTTGATGTTGCATATTTGCTTTGGTTATCGTACACTTAATTGGTTTTTTTCTGGTTTGGGGAAGAGAGAATTTTTGCTTTTGAAATTCTTGTTTTGGGTTGATCTTCTTTAGATTTTCATTCGTGTTCATGAGAGTTTCGACATATTTCTTTTCTTTCAAATCGAACTGAGTCGACAAAATACAAAACGCTTTCGATGAAGCTGTCGATAAGAAGCTCACTCGCCAGTAATCTAAAAATAAACTTTGCGGTGTTAAATATGGGAACTGAGTTCTGACCAAGGATTTTCACCAACAGACGACACAAAAATAACAATATGTCGTTGCCATGGCACCGGATGCACGCACACATGTCACACGCTCATCCAAAACTTTTACTGACGACGAAGGGGGCGCAACTCCAGCGATGACTGCCCTTGAGGCGCCCACCAGGAGAGAGAAGGGGTTCCTGCGGACGACGAGGAAGTAGAGGAGGGGCGAAACTCCGATCGCCAGAACCACGTTGCCAAGTGTCTCCGACAGTACAAAGAGGCCAAGGCCCCTCACCGTTACAAGGACGTTTTTCGTCGATGCAACGGAACTGGCGATGAGGCTAGAGACACCGACTGGAGTGAACCTGGTGAAGATAAGGTTTACACAGTACACCTGCTGAAGCAAGGCAGCAGCACCTGCACCAGCACCAAATAAATCTGATTCTGAATTATGTCTTTTTGAAAAAAATCCAGAATATCTTTTGCGACAATTTTTTATTTGTGCTTAAATTAGCTGGAGGGCAGTGAAAGTGCTTGGATACAAATACATGAATACAAAGACCTTGGTCTGCCTAGAGAGCTCCATTGCTAACATACAAGCTAGTGAAATCGGTTTGTCTTGTTTAAAGAAATGCTGAAATCTGCTCACCATATGATGCGGTGCAACAGGAGAGTGATAACTTCAGAGCATGATCGGAAGAACGCTAGAAAAGGTTCTCCGGTCTTTTTGCTCTGCGATGCTGCCATCCCGAGAGCTGCGCATGCCACAACCAAGCCTGTCAACAGCGAGAGGTCAAAGGGTAATTGCTGGCAGCTGCAAAACTTTGTTTCTCTACTGCAGCCTGCAGGTCGGGAACTGGGTAACTCCACACTTAAGGAAGTTCCCAGTGAGTGATAAAGGTCAATTTTAATTGAGGACTACGAGTTCATGGACTATGTTGTTGTTGCTGTTGTTTACTTTGCTTTCCCAATCAGCTTAATGTAATATTTTACTGTTTATGACCTCTAAAACTGTTAAAGTTATCTGAAAGTAAATCTTGCCTAGATAAATGTGAGAGCTAGGGGCTGACCTAGGGCATTAGCTCCGCCGCCAGTTGACACAAAACGTTCCAGGACCACCGTGGCGTTGTCCGTGCTGCCGTTGGCTGCTTGCACCTCTCGATACTGGGTTTGAGACTGCTGGAATGTGGCGGTCACCAGGTTGTCGGGAACCAGATTCCTGCAGTAACGGAACTGACTGATAAAGGAGTTTGCGCTTTTCCAGTCACTCAAACATGCACACAAACGGGTTTACCCCGAAACTCATCTATTTCTCCTTCTCTCCTTCTCATCATCATCATCATCATCATCATCGTCGTCGTCATCATTGTCATCCTATTATTTTTTAGTTGCATTTGACAAATCGAGAGATTGAGACATGTTTTTCATATTTCTTGCCTAATGAAGTCGACGAAAGAGGTCTTCTGTTCTGAGATTGCGGGCGCTGAGTTTCGAACCCTTCGAGGTCATGAGTCCGCTTCTTCCTGCACCAGCCAATTAACTGTCTTCTGTGAGAATACAGTCTTCTGAGCAATACTAGCTGTTAGCGATGAGTGGATGAACTGTTTTCGATGAGCTTTGGATGAGTGAATCATCTATCATCAATGAGATAAAGTTTCTTGTGAAGGGAACTAATGCGCTTATGATGGCTGAAATAACTATTCTGTGAGGTTATCATCATATGAAGAAAATAAAGGGCTTTGGATTAGCGAATTATATCCTCATGAAGAATGATATTTTTTTGTTGGAAAAGGAACCAGTGTCCTTAATGAAGTTAAATGTCTATTGCATTTTTCTCCTCTTCATACGACTGTTTTGCCTGCTTTGTCTTCTTTTCTTTGTCTTTATTTAATTTTTTTTTTAAGCAACGAACCAAAAGAGCGAAATTCTGACAGAAAACATGATGTAGCAAAACTTTTCCCTAAATTTTCTTGTTTGAAGATTGTACTGAGGATCATCGCTCTATACTAACCCGGATTGATGACCATGGCCATGACCGCTCCAGTGATGGCGCCGATGAGGTTGGTGGCTATGATGTAAGTGAAGGCCACTATGCTGATGCGTCCGTTGACTTTAGGATTCAGTCCTGCTGTACCTACACCAAAAACAAGCAACAAACACTGACACTCACCTGCTTCTGAAGCTAGCTCATCTGGTGTAAACTTTTTAAACTTTTGCATACATCAACCTTTGTGAACGAAAGAGTGACCACACTTTCATTGTCATATAAAACTCTGTTTTACTGGTGTCACTGAGGTTTCCTGTTAACCACCAGAATATGAGTAAAATATGGTGCAGACAGAAGAGGCTCGTTATAAGTCTTCCAAACTGTCTCTCTTACCTGCGATGATGCTGCTGATGACAAGGGGTAGAATGGCAGCATTCATCATCCGCATGTACAGCTCACCTGGCAGTCCTGATTAAACATATTTAGAATTGGTTAAAAACAAATGTAGACAATTTCATTCAGAAGCCACGCTTTGAATATATCAGACGATTTCGAAATTAGCTCCAGTTAATCTGACAGGCTGAAATATACTCTTCTGCCTTTTCGATGAAACACATTTTTCGAGATTCGAAGGTGTAAGGTTAAGAGGCATGCTACAAACCTGTATTTTTTAATCATTTTGGTAGAAAAGAAACAGAAAAGGTGTGCCGGTGGTGACTGATTTGTGTGGCTTTGAGACCGAAATTTCATAAAAGAGAAAGAAACGAACACACGAATGAAAGAACGAAAAAAGGCCAGAATGATGGATGGACATACAGAAAGTGGGTGACCCAAACCGACTGTTTAAAAAAGGAAAAGTTAAGAAAATATCAAATTTTTGTTGATTATTTTAGAAATAAAAAAACGTTCAGCTCACATTGCATGCTACGCAGAAAAGCCATTGCTTTTGACTGACTGTCGAACACTGCTGCCGTGGACACATTTATAAGTCCTATCGAGTGTACAACCATTGCTCTAAAACAAAAACAGACCAAACTTTGACCAGTGTTACCTAACCAGATGATCATGGACTGGCCAGGGCCCCCAGGCACGGCGCTGATTCCGAAGCCCAGTGCAAACCCCACAAAGACCCCCGCAAAACAGGCGAGGAGAAAGGTGGTTTCACGACTGGACCTGCACCATGCCTTTCTTCGGAGTGAAGTGTTGTCTGGAGCTCCTCCAGAGAGTTGGGTGTCATGGGCAGTCATTTGGACGAGGAGCCAACGTGGGACGTCCTCCTGCAGTGATCTTCCATCGTGATAGAACACAATTTCTTAACATTTTATGCGAAGTATTTATATATATATATGACAATATCTAGTCCTGTGGTTACTGATCGGAGGTTCGAGGCTTGGGTGAGACAGCGGAGAGAAAACTCCAAAACTCACCTTGAATAGATACGTGATATCTCTCATGTCCAATAAATAGTCAACCACTTACAGTTCCTATCCTTTACGGTCACTTTAAAGAATAACAGTTCAGCGAAGACCACCAACATTGCCCGCTATGAATGATGTATTTGAAAATGTTTCTTTTCCGAGACAGTATTCAGTTAAGATATTCAAATTAAAGTACACTCCCGTACTATTCTATTACTTTTCAGGGCAAAGCAAAAACAAATTGTACGAGTAAACTGACCTTCCTGATCCTGGAGTGTCTTCGCTATTTTTTAGGTGACAAAGTTGCTAGACTGACTTTGTCCGCTTGGCGGCTATTTTACTAAGCGAGGCATTATGTACCTACACTCCCCATAAATCCTCTACGTGCTCATGACTATTGATTGGATCGTCATACGCACAAAACCTTCTCCACAGCGGGTGATACACCTGCCGCTACAAAAACTCAAGCTGTTGTGTATATGACACATCAAAGGCCTGTTACTTGTTAAATCAACTTTATTAATGATATTACCACTCACGATCATGACCTTTGACTTTACAGGCAAGTGACGTTTACAGTGTAAGTTATTCAAATATCAGCCGCAAAGTCTAGCAGCTGGACGGGCATGAGGGTTGAGTTGGTGACATAAGCAAGGCTGGGCCCATAGCCTCCCAGGTATCTGGTCAAGAAGCCGGAGGTGATGCCCTGTGAGAAGATGTGATAAGTTTCCAGACTGCTGCTGTTACCATTCGTCTTGCAAAAGTGCAAATCTTTGCAACCTGAACAAAGTGATCAATTGTGTGAGTGAACAGGGGAGGGACTGGTGGGCGATGTGAAGAAAAAGACAAAAAGAAGAAACATCTTATTTAAAAAACAAATTTACGAGTTCAAGAGTTATATCCATCAAGCATCCCCATGAAGCATACCGTGAGTTCGAGATGTCATATGTATTAGAGATAACATTTCGCCACAAACAGCTTTAATCAAACCTTGCCATCCTTACGTGTTATATCAGACGCCATGTCTGTTGTGCTTATTACATCAATCAAACTACTTCTGAACAACCTGTCGGCACGTGACCCACATTCATGTTGACGTTGTAACGTATTTACTGCCCGGTCAAGCCCATAACCTCTGTCACCAACAATATAAAGTCTTACAGTATACCAAAAAGAAATTCAGCCCATGCATGGCCCCAGTGTTAAAGCAATCACCAGACAATTAAAGAACAAAATAATACAAAAATGCAAAACACTAAAATATAAAAAAAATCACAAAAGTCTAAATATGTCTAATCCAGGGTTGCACACAAGCTGCGGCACTGGACACGCTTGACTTGTCTGTAAGTGGCTCCCTCCATGTTGCTGTAGTTAAACCGTTATTTTTGTACTGACTGATAGTGCACAGAGCTAGATCACCAAACTCCTGCTTGTTAACTCACTTTCCCAGAGGTCCATATCGCCGATCGCGCAATGCCCATACCCCTGCAACAAAAAGAATGGCATCATATAATGTCCGCAAAACTTATCCACCCAATGAAAACAAAGGAATGAATGGAGTCCAAACATTTTTTCCTCAAGTTTAACATTTTTAAGTGAGACAGATGAAATGACGAAAATAGTGGACAATATCTGTCTCGCCAGCTAACTCTCTGGATCCTGGACTTTTTAATGAAAAGGCAACAGAGAGTTTCTGTTAATGGTCTTCTCTCAGATCCTTTGTCACCTGTACAGGTTCTCCTAAAGGCTGCTGTTTGTCTCCACTATTGTTTATATTATATGCGATATTATACGGATAGTAGCTAATGACTGATGACTCTGCCTTGCTGTCACTTTTGTATAATGGTGAACATGGACACACACACACACTGACAGACAAAAGATTGTGTTTATTTTACTTTGACATTCATGCGGACTTTGGGTTTGGACTGCCACAGGTCCCAGACGTGGAGATAGCCAAACTCTTTAAATATGCAGGCAGGGATCTGGACAGACAACTCGTTCTGCACCATCAGCACCGGTAGCGACACGTTGAAGGGCTTCCGGAAGTTGGTGGTAAAGGGACCCATCAGCACCACCGCCTGCAACAGTCCGCATCGTCATAGCCTGAGGCTGTTTGTCGGATATTGGTCCGGCCTCGAAATCCATTTCATTTATTTGCTTCTTTGAGTTTTTTCTGTCATTATTTTTAAAACAGATGATGATAATTGATGATTGATGATGATGATGAGTTTCGACAAAAAGGTTTACCTGACTGAGGCTGCTGTTTTGCTGCACCATCCACATAATGGTGTCAGCTCCAGCAGAGTGACTTCCAATGGAGACCCTGTCCCATCTGGGCTCCACTCCCTGTACATGTGACTCCAGCAGCGTTGACAGATTTTTCTGTAGCTGCAAAGAATGAGCAGTCCATAGGCTTTCTGTTCATTTACTGTGAAACGCTCCAAACAATACAATAACAGTGCTCAGCTTAGTCCAGCACACACCTGAAGGCGTCAAATCACAGAATAGTGCGATGACCACATACCCATTGCAACTGCTTCAAGAAGTTTTCTTCTATTCCACCAAGTTAACTGTGTGGTCAGTCGGAACCAAGTCTGACGCCGCTACGATGAAGCTGTTAAAAAAATCCACCAGACAAAGACGCATATGGGAAAGTATAATTATTCCTTATAATTATCATTATCAATCGATCAAGCAGAAAAATTTCAAATTCATCTGTCTTCGGATATTAATTTATAAATAATTTAATAATTAGGACGTAGGGAAATGCGTGTTGACAAATACTGGACTTGTTTTAATCGTCAACGTCTCGCAGCACGTTTTCGTTTAAACCTTCGTTGTTTGTTTGTTTGTTTGTTTGTTGTTTGTTTGTTGTTGTTTGTTTGTTGTTGTTGTTGTTGTTTTTGTGTTGTTGTTGTTTTTGTTTTTTTGTTTTTTTTTGGGGGGGAAGGCGGTAACGAAACATGGTAGTTGCTGCACTAGACTGTAATAAAAATTCGCTGGTTCGAGTCTTCCTAGGTTACCCAGTATATTTTTGTGTGTCTGGTTAAAGATGGTGAAAAGAGAAGGTTAAGCCTCACCTCCTTCATGCCGTACCGTACCCAAGGTACTGTGAGTCACTTGACCACTGGCTATAAGGCTACAGAACCCTTTACCTTTCTACTTTTTCAGCTTAGCACTAGTGCGATGGGGATGGGAGTGGATAGCCCCTGTTCCCCGATTATGCAGAATAAACTGAACGAAATAAACCTAAAAAGAGGAAGTGGAGGCTGCTACCCGTTACCCGTGTTGCGCTACTCCTTCCAAGAAGCCCTTGTAGAACTCCAGTACGGCGATGCCATTGAAGCCCGTAACGAAGAAAAAGACGCCATATTGTCCAGGACTTGTCGGGTAGTAGACAAGCGAGCGCAGAGGACTATGGTCTTTCACTTTGTCCACGAAGAAGGACTCGGCCACCAGAGGACCTTGTTTGTAAGGATTACCTGTGTCCACATAGATGTCTGTAAAGAAGACAAGAGCAATCATTGACGGCTTTTGTATGAACGCCCCCCCGAAGGCCACGGGTATGACCGCTAGGTGGAAGCGCAGACCTGATCTCTCAATCCCACAAAATCGTTCAGCATTACACTTTTTGAGAAGGTCTAATGTCATCAGACGCCAGTTAGATTGACTAGCTGTGATTTACATGTCGATAAAATATTTTGGTCTTTAAAGTTTGCCCATTTCCTTTTGCCTACTCAAGGAATGACCATGAGGTCTGTTTCGTTGTGGACTGGTTCAATGCTTGCCTGTCCTCCATGGCATGTGAATAAATGCATTTCCCCAGTACATTTATAAGGATTTAAGTTCGTGTAATATTTGCTTTGGCGAGATCAATGAGTAAGTTTTCAATAGTCAAGCGAGTAAGCTGATCCTTGGCCACGTGACCGGCTCGACACCATCTCCAAGACACCGTGGAGGGTGGCCGACGCCGCGGTGGCCAAAGCAAGAACTGACTTACGATGGTCAAAGACTGGACTGGTCGTCCTGTACACGACCTGCTGACTATCGCCCACAGCAGTCAAGAGAGGTGGGCCTTGTCAGCTGCCTCGTCTATCCATGTGCTCGCCCCACTGACAGGTACCGGTCAAGGGTCAAGTAACTGACTGCACTCAACCTGTGCTCGCATGACTGTCAGCTCGACTCACTAACATACACACCAACACACAAATTAAATGGACAGGTTATACATATCTATAATCTCAGTCGCTAGTCCCTAAATCCTAAAACATAACAACGAAAAATAAACCTATGCCAAATTAATATAAATTATACCTGCACACCGAAGGCACCGTACAAAGAGAAACATCCAGATTATGAAACTCCACATTTTGTCTCTCTTGTAAACTATTTTTCCACTGCTTCTTCTATGAAGGAACCCTTTACCGACTTCTTTTGTACACGTGTCTTCGCCGTGACAGTCCTATTAAGCTAATCGCATCTCATGATAAGCGCGTGTCTTAACTTTTGCAGGTACTTTTACCTGTGCCTGAGGCGGATAATGCCACGAAATACTTAGCATATCGATAAGGAGGGAGTGTGATTAAAACCCACAAGCCAGGCAACGTTGGTTGCGCCTTTCTTTGTGCTTACAGGTATGACTGACATATACACGAACGTACGCACACAATGGGGTGGGGTGAGAGTGGTGAGAGAAACAAGTTTTAAACAGTATCCACTTTATTTCATGTCGCACAGCATTTTTCATTTCCAGTGCATTTCTACGAACATCACTGGTACCAAATGTATTTTTTTAAAAAGTACACGGTGTCAGTGATATGTTAACATTCTACAAGTCAGGTCATGTCAGTAGGTGCCATATTGTCGAAATGATAGCTGCTAGATAAGAAACACACCTTCAAGTTGTTGCACTGGGCTAAACAAAAATAAATCCTTTTACTATGTTTAAGGGTGCTTACCATTTACATTTGCTGTGTGGGAATTCAGTGTGCTTAATGATTCATGTCAGTGTTCATTTTTTTGTCAGTCAACCGTCCCTTGACCGCCACCTGTGGTTGAGGAGATCACATGGATGGACGCGGCAGCTGACAGGACCCACCTCTCTTGCCTGTTGTGGGCGATAGTCAGCAGGTCCTGTACAGGACGACCAGTCCAGTCTGTGACCTTCGTAAGCCAGTTCTTGCTTTGGCCACCCTTCGGTGCCCTCCTTTGGTCACAAAGATTTAGGATGTCATTCGTGACCTGTGGCTGTTTCTTATTCCCATATCGTCCTAGAACCTCCTTGGCTGTCGATAGTAGCTCCTCTTTGATGTTTCCAGTGAGAGTGTCTACATCACAATCCACAGGTTTAACGCGCCAAATTTTCCTCTAACTTTCGCCTTGAAGACCTGCAGCTTTTGCCTCTTGCAGCTTCTCCTAAACAAAGCGAATTCGGGGGGTGTTTGAGAGGCACTTTGTTTTTTTATAAACATAATGCTGCTTCCACCAAATCTGTTCACGGGCAACTAGAATATTAAATTCAATATATAGTTTCACACACGCACACACACACAGATTTTCCAACATAAGCAATACCAGATGACAATACAACACTGCCTGGATGCTAGCTCTTTTCTGCAGTACTCTAGCAAATATACAATATAGATCCGACGTTGGTTTTTCCTTAGCTATAATATTTATTATTCATTGGTACCTAACACTGGGAGCTAACATTTGCCTGATTTTTTTTTTTTTTTAATCCTAGCTTTATACTGGCTAAGCACAACTCACTAATATAACACCCAACTAAACTCAGGCATGGTGTATTATGTACTAACTATATAAACAGTGTTGGAATAATCTTGGCTAAAACATGTAACATTGATATTACAAAAAACTTCCATGTTTAGACCAACAGTGAAGGCTGTATCAGGGTGAATGTTTGATGAGAAATCCTAGGTATGCAGCTCTATAACTTATGCATGTAACTATTTCATTGCTCTGTTCACAGTGAAGCATTAACGGCATGCCCTTTATTTACCACATTGCTTGAAAACTCAAAAACTCATCATTTGTTTCCCCCATGCTAAGCTTCTACAGTGGCAGCCCAGTCTTGACAAGAATCTCACGCATCTTGACATGACAGTCTTCCTAGACTCTCAGGATGACTTACATTTTTCCTCATTAATAAAACAGAAAAATTTGTGTACACAAAGTCCACTAGAACATAAATTATCACAGATTTTTATTGTGTATCCATATGGACAGAAGAAAAGCCAACACATGTTTCAGTCAAGACTTTTGTGCATGTGCCAGAAGATCCGCTATATGTTCCAGAATGATCTTAGAGTAGGCTTTATGCACAACATGACCTCCACGTTCAAAGAGCAGGCCCCTTGCTACCCAGCCATCTTCTGTCGCTGAAAATCACATAGAAAAGCAGTAAAGCTCAAAATCAAGGGCATGATGACTGTAGAGACAATGAACTCTTAAGTGGTTCAATGTGTCTAAGGCACAGAATATGGAAGACAAAGTCCAACCCTTTCCTATTTTTACCCTCCCTCATATAAAACTGAAACCATTGCGGAGCTTTCCTGCCTCGATCCTGTAACGGTGTAACCTATTTAAATCTCTGCCTGCACATGGTGAAATACACAGTTCACGCCCCTATGTCCTTCAGGTTTATGGGCCTTTTGTGTTTATTAAAATTATTTAGATACTAATATGAGGTAGATCATAAAAAGAAAAATTCTCAAAGTTTCATCTAAAAAATGTTACTTAAAGGCATTTTTTATGATTTTTAATAACACCTTTTAATTTGTGTTTAAATAAGTAATCAAAAAAATGAGTTCATTATTTGAAAATAAATTCTTATGAGCTTACCACAAAAAGAGTTCCCACTTGGAGTCTGATCTGCACTGAACCTAGTGAGGTTATGCTGAGGTACTCCTAGATGATTCAGGAACATTTCTTTTGACACAGGTGTCTCAACAATCTTGTCATTCAAGGTGAAGGCAAACACTAGTGGAAGTTTTCGCTCTCGTATCTTATAAGCATATTTCGGCATCTGAAAGCAAGGTATAAGTAAAATGGAATAGGCATAGTAAAATTTGAGAGATTACATCTGAATCTGCACATAACAACCACCTCTAGGAAGGAATCAAATCAGAATACTTTCAGGTGTACTAATGTTAATTTTGCTGTTGCTGGACACAATGATCACCTTTTGCACACAATGATCAAGGCAAAAAGAAAAAAGAATATGAAATAGATCTATTTGTGGAAGTTAAAAAAAACTTTATTTTAAGACCTCTACCTAAATGCTTTGAAAGCTAGTCTGACTTAATTTCCAATAACCAGGTCTACTTTGTTACACATATATTAGTTCCCTATAAATGACAAAGTAAATCTTTGCTATTCAAAGGACACAATGCAGTGAACACTGCAATTTTCACCTTCAGTTGGGAAAGAGTTCAAATCTCATTTCCGTTAGTTCACATAAGTTGACTCCCCACTATGGCAATGCCACATTGCTATTTGCCTGCATCTCTCAAATTGGTTGCTATTTTCAATGACATTAGAAATTAGAATCCAGTTCAATCCATGTAGGCTTTTCCGAAACCAAAATTGATAAGATAAATCATCTTACTTTAGTGACAAGTTAATGACAGAGGTATGCTAAAAACTTTAAGTTTAACCCTTTACAGTTCACTCAACCACTAACCCTAGCCCTAAGAACCATGACTACTCCTCCAATAAGCAAGAAACTCTAAACTGTAAAGAGTTTATTTCATTATTTAGGTTAACCTTCAAAATGATATCAGCTACAGTAAACATCTACGTTAAAGCCCTCTTAGAACACTCACATCTTCAAATCCTTGCGAAGTTACAATTTTCTGTGCAACAACAATATGGTCTCCCCCTTTGATGCCAGTAAATCCTGAACATTTTAGCATAAGAAATTGAATGGCTTAGACTGATCAAAACTCACAGCTAATGTTCAATGCCTTGTAATTTACAATAATGTTTATAATAATTACAATCACTTTATATAATAATGCTTGAAACATCTAACTATATGCAAAAATCAATGCATTCCATTCCCTTTTAGAAAACCTTTTATATGATGCACATTTTTTTACCATTATTCTTCTTCTCTGGAAAGTATGATCCTAAACAGAAAATAACTCTCTCCAGCTGCTATAAGAAATCACTGTTTTCTATGTGATGGAAGATGGGGCAACATCAATGGCTTTAAATAAGTGGATATTATCAGTCTCTCTACCTATTTTTTGGTAGACTCTTTCCATCAGTGGCATCAAAAGATAATGCAGACTTCTCTGTTGCAAAATCCAAGCCAGGGTTTGCACAAATGCAAATGGACGGAGAGACCTGTGATATCATAACTTAAGACTGTCATTGATCGACAAATGTAATAAACAGAATACTCATTTCTACCACTATCTTCATGTTGCTTCCATTCTTATTAGGAAATATTCATGCTACAGTATTCTTTTTAAAAAACGCTGAATGAAATGAAAAGTACTATACTGTTCCTAAATAGAATAAAGTTGTTTGTTTTCATTTTCCTCTCTGTCAACAGAGAAAAACAAGAGACAGCTTTTGATTTCTTGTATTTCTTGTAGAGCCACAAACAGTCCACAACAGAGAACATAATTAAAAATGCCCTCGTATGAATTGAAGTGAGTCACATTAATAGACAGGTATATATATATACTTGTGTGGTCTTGCTCCACAAGGGTTCAAAAAGCAAGCAGATTTCACACACTCCCACTCAGCTGCCATCTTATATCCAGTCCAAGTTCCAGCACTGTGGGACATTAGAAGATCTATCCTAAAAAGTAATGAATTTTTATTGTAATTATTGAATGCATAAAATGCAATGATAAAATATGCACTCTCTCTCTTATACACACACACACACACACAAAACATACAATAATGCACACAGATAATTATTGCCTAATCCTAGATCAAAGGTTTTGATCGTAGTGGTGGAGAGGGGCATACATTTTTAAGTTAATGTAGCATGCATGGGTGTGTTCATGTGAAATGAAAAAATGCACAATGCATGAAAATTTAAACTTTGGTGGCACATCCTGCAATATTAATTAGAAACTGACTTTTGACAATCGTCTTCTTTTGGAATTTGCTCTTTTATGACAGCAAAAGTGACATCTGATTAAAGATAACCTGTATTAGTGTTAAAAAATAGTTTAAAACCATCCTACAGATGTCTAGTATTATTGTTAAAGTGTTAAGCTGCAGCAGAACATAATCAATACTTCTTTTTTACAAATAAATAGATAGGATGCTTTAAATCAAAATGGTAATATATGTATGTATGGGTAATACCTGTCAACGCTGATTTCTTTCAGAACTTTTTCCAACAACAAAGCTCGCCCCTTTGTGGAGTAATCCAGATGTAGCAGTTTCCATGGTTCCACAATGCTTGGTTCAAATCCTGTAGCATGAATTTTTTTAAACTCAGTTTTCAAAGAAGTAAACATAAAACTCTTCCATGCTTTGTGGTTAATATGTATTGCCTTTAGTACAAGGAACTTTGTCTTTAGGCATAGGATTATTCTAATACATAATTTTGAAGATGCAGATTAGTCTATAGTGGTTAGAGCAACAGCCTCCAAACCCAAAGGCTCACAGACTAGACATTTTGATACTCTCGTGATGCAGAATACTTTCCACATCTGACACAGCTGTGGAGAGACAAACCAACTCCATACACTTTTGAGGTTAGGCATCAAACTAAGTGGAGAAAGGCATCATCCTCACAAAAGATGGACCAAAGATAAGTGAGGGGTCTAACTCAACGTTCACTCCCCATCAAGTATAAGGTCACAAAATTACCTTTACCATTGTACACATTTTAAGTTGCTGTGTCAAAATCAAATTTGGCAGAAGAACTAACAGCTGTCCTAGGACAGTGACAGCACATAATTGATCGAAGGCCTTTACAATGATCATCTATCAGAAATATTTATAAAATCTGCATGTATGCATTTTTTACTGCATTTATAGCAGTACAAGAAATGTTTACAATGGTACATGGTAATTGTTTTCCAATTTATTTCTAAAATTAGTCAAGGGCACTAAAACAAGCATCATGACTGTTTGTCTTACCACAGTTAATGCTTATCGTGACACAATAACACACACATACTCACATGCACATATCCAGACCACACAGATGAATCGTGGCTACACTTATGCTGAACGACATACCTGGTGTTGTGGGAGCAACAAACCGAACTCCACTTTCTACAAGATGAGAAATAAGGGGTTCAAAGTCCATTCCTGACCCTGGACTCCCGTGAACGGCCACTACTGTCGGTCGGTCTGTTTCACCTGGATGAGTGTCAATAACAGACACTTCCAGCTTAATAAATTGTCCTCTTTTCTTTGTGCTTTTCTCCGTCACGGTGATTTTGTGATGCCAATTTGTCTGTGCTTCTGTTTCCAACGATCTTGCGCGCAAATTGTTAATTGTTGCCTTTGTGCTCGCCTGTACATTTCCACTATTTCTTAACAAATTTACTGCTGCTGAATTGAGTGCGCTTGACTTTCTTAATGTGGATATTCCCATTCTGATAATAAAATCTTTCCAGCAGTTTACAAAAGACTGAAGTCAAGCAGTGACATAGATGAGCACAGTCGAGATGTTTGTATGGGATTAGGAAAACCTGTTATAGATGCCCTGTATTGAAATAGCGGTTAAATATTGACCACTGAATAACTTCTAACTACAGCCTCTTTCACAGATTTTAAGATGATAATGACATTATCTCAGGCATCGCCAATCACCGACCTCTATCTTGTAGTAAACGTGATTCACATGCTTTCACCACGAACGTTCAAGCATAGCGTTGCAGACGACATTAATATTAAGTGGAGCTATCGTCCCTTACTTCCTTTCCAAATTTTCGAAGAAATATTATGATCACATCAGATCCATTTTAAATACATTTTGCAATTTACAATTTTCTTACTTCACTATTAATTTTTGTTAGATTAGCGAAATTAAACTAAAGTATGAGTAGATTGTGTTGGTTTTTTTTCTTGATGATACATTTAGTATCATTCCGCTGACCGACTTCTGTTTACACAGGTGCTTGGAAAAGGTAAAGGACGATTGACTTTAAGATAAGATTAGTGATGTTTATTAATTGGGTCTGCTATGTTTCATGCACGTGACATACACTTTCAAGATTATAGGTATGACAGGAAAACTACACAGCGTTGAGAAAACGTAGCTTCTGATTTTACAAGGCTGCTTTCGCCAAGCTGAAGACTCGGTTTCGGCTGCTGAGGGCAAAACAAACCTTATCCGGTGCAAAGAACATAAAGCCGCTGTTCAGTTTGCGAAGACTTCGAGTTTTCTCTACTTGTCAGAAGGAAACTTATGTTTTGCGCATTAAGTGTTATTCATGAGATCATTTGACCTGCAGAGGTAAGTTTAAATCGAAAAGGCAAAGAAATCTACGAGAGTCGACCGAGTTCTTTGTGTAGAAGTGGGTCACCGGTCACCACAAGAATCAGCTGTGCCTGAGAAATTGATATTTCAGCAAATTTCAGGCATTAAAAATTACAGTTTCTCATCATTATACAGCATTTTTATTTTACCCATGTTTATAAAAGCTTTTAGAAGTAGATGAATTAATGAATTCTCTCGGTCTCTGCCTTCTCTAGTGAAACTTGGAATTGCGAACGAGGAGAATGCATTGTAAATATAAAGCTGGCATCGCAACCTTCCAGTGCCTCAGCAATTCTAAATATTTTTTAAAAACAAAAATAGACATAACAGCAAAGGTAATTAATAGTTTTCAAAAGTGCATGTTTTAAAAATGATAATAGTAAAGTATTTGACAAATTACCAACTTTATTAAACCAAGTAGGATGTTATAACTAGAGAAGTGTGCTAAAATGCAAAAGTTACGAAAAAAAAAACACTAAGGAAAATGTAAACAGAACAATTGCTAGTAACAAGATAGGGATAAGCCAAGTGGTGCATCATAGAAAAAACAAAAAAGTTCCAGCTTATGCTTAAAACCATACCTGCAACATCACACACCCTTGTGACCCACAACTGACAATTCATCAATGGTTTGGGCAGCTGGACTGTGAAGGGTAAATATGATTTCAAGTGCCTATTACTTCTGCATACAGGCATAGCATTTTCTTAAACTCATTAAAACAAACTCTTGTTAGTACTTCTTCTAATATATACAAAATGCTAGAAGCTTACCTGACAATTTGCTGATCTCAAATCACCTATTTGAGTTGCTGATCATCAAATCTCTCTGTTTGTCACCTATTACCTTAGAACAAATATAAACGATACTGTTCCTGTCAAGGACATACAAGCTGTGGAACCAACATGCAAAATGAAAAATATTTTTAAAAAAAGCTTTGAATGACTGATAAGAATTGCTCAAGATTGCTGTGCTGACCGAAAACCAAACCAAAACCTTTGCTATATAAGAGATCTAGGCAGGAAAAGGAATATAGATATGCCATTGTGATAAACAGTTAACTGAATACATAAACTACTTCAAAACTTTATGTCATTTGTTTTGTGTAAAATCAAAATTTCCACAGATGGGATGCATGTATTTAATTTTCAGTTTTCATCTGATCATGCAGTGAAAGCCATAGGTTATTGCTGCTGTTGGGTTATAGCATTTTCTAAATACAAATGTTGAGTTTGACTTTCAAAAATTATGGTTTTAAAAAAATAAGGATGTGATGCAAATGTCTGCAGTTTTGCTACCAAACAGCTTAGAAAGAACTAAATTTTTGGAAGGAAACATTTTGTCGTCCATGCAAAATTCTTTTTTTTGCCTTTCTGTTTATACAGCATGTTAAAATGATCTCTTCTGTAAAACTTGTAAAATACAAGTGCAGACATCAACAGTTTTGTCTAACTATGACTGTCTTATTCTTAGTATGTGACCATGTTCTCAAGCATTTAGTAGTATATTCAGTGCTTACTTGTCTGTCAAGTGAACAATAGTCTTGTTTGTCATGTGCAAGTGAAACTGCTGTGCACATTTTTAATTTGAATACATAGTGAATCTTTTGTCTCAGAGTATGATACATAACATGTAATATGAAAGTTGTAATTTCCCTCTGCTTAAAAAGCTGTTTTTGAGGTTAAATTCAGTTGTATTGAAATGCTAAACAGTATGTGAACAAATCAACTTTCAGACTGATCTAGTTTTGTTTAATTTGGCATTACAAGAAAAATTTAGAGTGTCACTGGATCAGTTGTAGTACCACAATCAAGGTTTTCACTAAATTGTTTAGTGTGTTGCCTGAAAGAGAGAGCTGTGCAGCCTATGTTAATTACAGTTACAGGTCATGTAATAATGTTCGATTATCATGAAGTGTCGTGTCATCTTTATGAAAAACAATCTTATCCTTATATTTATAGCATCAGATCACAGAAGGAAGATTATTAAGTAATTGTGTTTTGAAATCTCTTATCTCATTTACTGTGAAGACATTGGATTGCTTGAGCATCTGACTTGCAAAATATGCCATTGACATGTTCTTCTTGCATGTCTGATTTGTATGGCTGCTTCTCAAAATGTAGCCTTGAACCTCAGATCTGCAGGGCTGCAGCTGTTATTCAATCACTTTCTCAGGCAATAATGATATTCTAATGAATAAGACTTTCTTTTTTTTTAATTGATGAATGAAATTCACTCTCTGCACTCTGTGGCACCTTTATTTCATATTAACTGGGTGGAGAAGCATAAAGAGTATATATATATTAAGAAAAATATGCATGCACATTTTATCTGAACATGCAGTTTTTCTTTTTTGACCCTAAATGCAGGTATTTTTCAGTCTGCGCCTCAAGTTTTTGAGCAGTTTCCAATTGTTCAGTTTTTGGTGTTTTTGTTTGTTTGTTTTTTTTTTTGTTTTTGTTTTGTGGCTTATAGGGTTTCCTCTTTTGAAGGAATGTTTATCTGTCCTGATCTTTCTCTATCATCCTCACAAACAACATAACTTTTAAATGTCTCTGACAACTATGCTATAATGACTTTTGTTGTCAGTTTGGGAATGGACGTTATAAATTAAATTTCGTAATTTCAATCCAGCTTTTCTTTCAAATTTAGGTGTGTAACTCAATGAGAAGATACAGAGTGGAAAAGCCCATCTGTACAAGATCTTCCTACTTTTCTCGCCATGGTTGTGTTTGTGTGCGGGTGCCTGAATGTGAAAATCTATGCTGAGGCCATTAAACACCAAGGTAATTCATACTCATAACTGTTCGCTGAGAAGTCATCCAACATTGTCCTTTTTTTGAGTGCATGTTTGTGACTTCTCAACATTTACACTCACCATGTATCCTTATGAATTAGAGTTGTTAACATGATAATGTAATGTAACAGTGTCATTAGGTTGTCTCAGAGAGTGGGTTGGTATTTTTAAATAAATTTTTGAGAGGAAGCATAAATGGATTGACCTGAATTCAGACATTTTATAAGCATCACTGAAGGTTGTGGCTGGTGCGAGAGCTTTCCATGTATGAATCTATTAGGGTGCAAACATTACAACTACAGGTTACACCATGGCAGATAATAATATGCAAGATTTGTAATGTTTATTGTGTTTAGGTAAGAGAATGTTTTTTTATGTACCCAGAGACTTGTGGGTTTTTTTTTTTTTGTTTTTGAGGGGAGGTGAGACTGTTTCATAGTTCAGAAATAATATTGAATTTTCCTCAGTCTGAGTTACCAACATAGGTTTTAAAACAATGGATTGGCAGTGGACTTAGTGTAACAGAGGACAATTCATGATTCATTCTTTCAGTGGGAACTGTTTTCCTCTGTGATCTGTTATGAAAATGGGGTTGTAAATATTGCTCTGTGTGTGTGTGAATGAAAGAGAAATAAATATTTCCACTTTTTTTTTTTTAATTTGTTTTTACTGTTTTCTCATGTTTATGTGCTAAGAGCATGCCATGTTAATCTCCTTTTCTGTTTTCTCTGTTCATATACGAATCCATTTTTTTTATTTTTTTTTCAGATGTCAGCCAGAACAGTCCCCTGGGAAACAGAGTAGTAGAGATTGAACTCACAGATCCTGGTTTTGAATATGTAAGTTACTTTGTTTGAAGAAGGCATCAAAAACATAGAAATGAAAATTCCCATTCTCACAAGCCATTTAAGATGTACATAACTGCATTTGTCGAAAAGTCACACTTACACATGATGTATAATACAGTTGCATTATCTTTTTAGAAACATTTTCGCTGTGACAAAGAAAAAGTAAACAAATTAACTGTTCATATTTTTTGTTGGCCAGAAATATGGCTTTTGGGTAAAACGTGAGAGCTGTGGTGGATGGACAACCTTCACCTGCCTCAACTGTAAGAAGAAGACACACACCATAAACCGGGATCTCAAATTAATTTTAGTCTGTAAAGATATGGAGGTAGGTGGTAGCTGTACTAAGCTAAATTGCTTGCAGTTACGCTGAACCTGGCACTACTACAGAGGCATGCTTTTAAGATTTTTATTAATGGCTTCCCTTTCGTAGAAATAAGATAGCAGAAAGCACAGTGTTGTAGAGGTTGGTGATATGATTTATTCCTTGCTGAGCATGGATAGTTATAATTAGACACCAGACCCAGAGATTTTATTATATAATACTGATTGTTATTGCAGTGACCAAAGGTAACATACTTTATAGTCAGTGGCCAGAGCCAGTATGGTGATAATGCTAGATCTTGTCAATGGAGAAACAATAATAGCACTTTTATGATTTGAGAAAAAAGGAAGAATTTTCATGGGAAGCCTTGAGTGTTTTTTCTGTTACTATGTTTCTTGTCAGAGATGTTGACAATGTTCTCTCCTTTCCATATTCTGTATCTGTTGGTTTTCAGTGTGGAGATGAGGCTTTGTCACGGTTAACAAGATCTAGAGATTACTCCCCAGTCTTCCAGATAATTCTGAACTCTAAAGATTTGATAAGCAGCATGCCAGGTGAACTAATTCTTCCCTGGTTGTTTGAAAGCAAAATTAGCATGGCTACTTGTCACTTTGTTAGAGCTTAAAAAATTTAAATGATACAAATTTTCAGTGTAAGTTTTACAAGTTCAGAAGTTCGCTCTGACACATTGATGTGGTGAAGGCATTCTGTGAATCTTATTAATAAAAGTGACTTCGGTAGATATTTTGAAAGATATATATATAAACAAATATTTAAAATACTTTCATGACTATTTTGACACTACAATCCAAACAAAAAGCAGAGCTATGTTGATCTAAGCTGTTTGTTTGGTGGTGTTAATGTGAGACAATTATCTGCAGTTTAGGAAATATTTTGAAACCTTGTTGCAGTTCTTTCTGACAGCTCTTGTCATGTGCATACATCTATTCAGATTTTCTGATAATTTAATGTCTCTTTCTTCAATGCAGACCCGAAGGCCCAGTCATTTGAGGCCCTGCAAGCACAGCTGTCAGATGTACAGCGACAGATTGACAGCTTTCTTCTCAACCAAGAAATATCTATGGAAGAGCGCATCAGGTAGAATCAGGGTGGCCTGTAAGATAAATTTTGATGAGAGAAATGAAAGGCACCTGCACATCTGTGTACCTGAATGTACCTCAAACTGAAATTAAATGATTGGAAAAAAATCTCAACAACTATGGAAGAATGATTTTGTAGTATTGATCAATAAGGATAGGTGAAAAACCTGAGTTAAACTGGTACGGCATTGTTTTTTACTGACAGGCGGTTTGAAGAAGAGCAGAGGGAAGAATTAGCACAAATGAAGATTCAAGCCCAGGATGACAAAAAGAAAATGATAAGGTATGTCATTTCCAAAACATAGTTAAGTTGGAAAATGACCTTTTTTTTTTTTTTTAAGTTTTTGTCACGAGGTGAACTTTGCTGTTCTAAAAAGTTATTCTATTACTGAATTTCATTTTTATCTGCCAGAAAAATGGATTTTTCTCCAGCTATATATAAGTTTTAGTAAACTTTAAAGAGTTGAGTATATTTTTGAGCTGTCATAGGCTGAAGCCATAGAATAGTTGATGATAAGGCAAGTCATTGTGAATTGTGAACCATTTCCACATGGTAAGGGATACATCACCAGCAGATGATTTTCTCTCAAATATGCCCTTAATCACACTTGTACAAGAAACATCTGGAGTTTTAGGTCACAAGTTTCCAGCTGGTTGTTCTTCCATGGCTTTTGTAGTTTTCACTCTCTTTTTATGTTTGTACAAAGTTCTACCATTCATATCATTTATGTACATGATTAGCACTCAGAACATCACGCTAAAGTGCTGTACACATGTACTTCTTCCATAACTTTACCAGACAACCCAACTGTTTTGATCTCCAAAAAGAACCATGAAAGATATTTGTAAAAATTGTTGTCACACCAAGTCTTCTGCTAATTTCACACTCACTCTGCATGCTGTGCTGTTCTTGTTTGTCATTTTGTGGCTATGACATTTTCATCAGTTGGTCAGAGAATTGATAGGCTCAGGTTGAGAGGGAAACTTTTCTTGTAAATTATCTTTCATTAATACTTACCAGATGACTTGATGTGAATCCCCTCTAATCCTTCCTTGTGTCTGCTTGAAGGTGTTGACAAAAAGACTATTGAACTCTTAAGAAAGATTTGTATAAGGTCTAGAGTAGGTGCACCTAGGTAAATTAGAGTCTCTGGTGGTTATGAGCATTGACAACGAAAAGCAGTTGCAGCCACTAAGCTTCTCAGTCTGATAAGTATCAAAGAAAGAGAATTTACAAAAAAAAAAAACCCTTTCATATGTTATTAGGATTATTGTTGTTTATTCTCATAATTTTCATAAAGTATTCTTTTTTTATATATATCTGTTAGATTATGTGAGTCACATTCTCAAGACAAATGGAGTAAATAAGCTCCGTTGTTAAATGCTTTTACATGTGACTGCTAGTGTTTTTTTGTTGCTTCTTTCTTTCTGCATGGGGATAATGGTTGAGGGAAATAAAAGTGATGACAATGGATTCTTGACATTTTGCTTGATTTGCATTCATCTTGTTTAATTTTATTCCAGCTTGATTTTGAGGCGTTCTGATCAAACAGGAGGAAGTGGGCGAGCCTCAAAGCCTCGAAGTATGCTCTTTTTATTATCCTGGATGGTTTATAAGTGTTACCTTTTGATTTTTGATGGCATTTAATCTCTGCTCTTTCCAGACCAGAGAATGGTTTAGTATTTCTTGCATTAAGATAACAGATCAGTTGACTGTACTTAATGCTGGTTTTAATTTTGATTTCAGCACCTCTTACAAAATGTGTCAGTCTCATTGATGAACCATCAAGACCAAGAGTCCAGGTAAGCAGTTGTCAGTGATTTAAAGTGAAATAATTATTTATAACTATATGTGTATGCTAGATATAAAAATATATCTTTAGTCAACAGTACCCATTCATAAAATCAGTCTTCACTGTTTCAAGATCATTATGCTGCTCAACTGTTTCTGTGAACATGTTCACATACCTTCACACATTACTGTTCCTACAATTTCAAAAAGGTCCCTTAAGGAAGATAATCCAGTCTAAATGCAATTTGTCAACTTTCAAATTATTATCCATAGATGTTTGCATATTTGAAAAATTTAAATACAATCGTCACTTTTCAGCAAATGTCAAATCCCATTGCCATTGGGCGGGTGCCATCACCACAAAGCATCTCCACGACAGATCTGGAGACTGATGGTATATATTATAAAAAACTGTTAATTTCATTGTTATTTAGAACCACCTGAAAGACCCTGTTGGATGATCCAAATTTTACACAGATTCAGGTAGATAAAGATGATTATAATCATATTCTGCAAATTTCAGTGCCTTAGATGCTAATGCTTATTTATTATCTAATTTCAAAGTTAGAGAGTTGTTCCTGGGAAATCTCACTCCTGCACACAAATAATCTGCAATGTCACAGAGATATCACCATTCTACGCATCTAAACATTGGCCAGCAGATGGATTGATGTATCAGGTTATTTGGGAGATCTTTATTTAGCTCTAGCAGCAAAGATTAATATGAAATTCGTACAGTCTAAATGTACTAAATAATTCTGACATGTTTGAACCTGAGGATTTGGAAGTAACCTCCACATATACAAGTTGATTCTCTGTTTTCTTAATGTAAGATTATTTGAAAAAAGTATCAACACTTATTTCATCAGAATTCTTTCCTGTACATTCAGCATGTGCTTTCAAGATTAATAGTTTCTGTAAAACTTGTATTACTCAAGGCGCAAGACTCGGTCATTTTTAATTAAAAACAGACTACTTGTAAACCACTTGCATGGTGTCATGCCTGGTTTTCACACAGAGATTTGAACGGGTGGGGAAAAGTTGTCTTTATTTAATTTCTGAAGATTCACATATCTCCCTGTGATTTTATAATTAAGCAATATGAAAGCAGTTTTTTTAGCATGATTTTTATCACCACTTGGTAAGAACGCAGTATAATCCTACTAGAGGGGTTGGTTTATTTATTATTCACTCAAAACCCCCAAAAGGATCAATCAACTGAGAAGTCAAATTTACTCTGATATATATACAGAGAGAGCAAATCCCAGGTGTTGTTTTTTTTTTCTAATCCAGACTTATTTGCGATTGATGGGCTGGAATCTGAAAATGATCTCTACAACAACAACTCAAGCAGCGAGGATGATGATGATATTCTAACAGGTAAGGCAATGCATGGAAAATAAGCTTGTAAAATCACATGATTGGATCTATATAAACGTATATGGTGCATCATGCTGTTGGCCTAGATGCTAAATCATGAATTTGAAAGTAGATTGAAATAGTAAATGATTGTTTCTATCTTGGCCTGAAACTAAATTTTAACAGTAAATTTCTTATAGCACAAAAAGATTTACATGACAGCTTCAAGAGCCATGTTTGCTGTACTTAAAATGTAAACAGTCACATCTACCACTAGATATACAACTTAATATGTTTGACAGAGTTGTTCTTCCAATACTTATGGTTATGAAATAAGGGCATCAGGAATTAGAGGTATTTGTATTAAACTAGAGTTAAGATTCTACAAAATGATTCTCAAAATAAGCAAGTCCACACCATCTTATATAGTGTTTGGAGAGTATGTCTGCTGCCCTAATAATCTTATTAACAGTAGAATGCTGACTTTTTGGCTTAAATTGATTAATGCTAATAACTGTAATAAACTATCAAGTCTGTATTAATGAAGTCAAACACTGGATGTTGTCAAACAAACTTAAAACTCGATAATGATAAAACAGAAGCCCTCCTATGTTTGAGAAGAAGAAACCCATCTTCACTTGTTTGTCCACCAAGTCACATCAAGGTGGGCGAAACCAACATCACCTTTGCGTCCTCCATCAGGAATCTGGGATTCATTGTCACTGCAGACATGACTCTTGCTAAACAAGTCACAGCTGTCTGTCAGTCTGCCTATTATGAACTACGCAAGATCAGTGCCATCCATCACATTCTGTCTGCACAAAGCCACTGGGACAAAATAAATTACACGCCACTCTTCCCTGTCTTTCCGACCACCTACCTTCGTGCCATCCTGTGAGGTGGGAGGAGGTGGTCCTTGCTAGATTAAAGTTAGGATACACCTATGCCATGCAAGGACACCTCTTATGAGGTGAACCACCACCAGTTTGTCCATGGTGTAAAGGAAGTTTTAGTATGGTACATATTATGATTGTACTGCACTCCAGATTATCTGTTGGCAGTTATTTACAGAAAAATTCTGTTTTCTTTGTTCAGGTCCGTCCCATTGGCAGAAATCTTTACATTTTTAGGAGGATAGGACTTTACTGTCACATTTAAGGAATTTTATGTCCTGATGACTGCTTATCTTTTGGGGTTTTCTGTTCGTTGGTGGCCTTTTTTGGGCCTCACCACTCCTTTTTACACTTTGCCCTCTCTTTTATATATTTTTTACTTCTTGCGTTGATCTTTTAAAGAATGTTATGGTTATGTCACTCAGGGGGTTTTGTCCCTAGACTTTTTAAGTTAAGATTACTTTTTGTTGCTGTGATATGGCCTCAGTTAAAAACAAACAAATCATATGCTCACAGCTCATTCCACACAGGTTACTTCCCACAGTAAAGGGCTTTCTGTAAAGCACTCTAAGCAAGCATTGGAAAAGTGCTTTATAAATGTCCATTATTAGTATTATTATTCAGGTACTCATCAAAATTGCTCACATGAAACAGGCAATCATTTGAAAAGTGCTATATAAATGTTCATTATGATTATTATTATTCAGATTATCCAGGAACTCACAAAAATTGCTGACATGAAAGTTATGCATTACGTTGCCTCTAGATGCTTAAGGTCTATGCAGCAGTGGAGGTATATTTCTCATCTCCACAGTGAGCAGTGTTTAATTCCCTCCCCCACCCTCCAGCTGATTCTGGAAACTCATTTTGTCCATAAATGTTACATATCAAATTTTACCCTTTACAAGTTTTCTCATCAGTCATACTTACACTCAGTTTTTGATAGTATTGCATCAATTTTTCTTTAATTTACACAAAGTACACAGTTACCAATTATAGATTTGTAGCTTATAAAGTTTCTCCAAACTGTGTTAAATGTGACCTTGACTGGGCAAAAAATTACAAAATAGCACTTGTTGGCTGTCCAGTCAGGAGTGCAGTTATTTCACTTTAACTCTAAAACTGTGATCTCTCACTCATCTGCACTAACTTTATGATGTCTCTAGTCGTAAAAAAAGCCAAGGAAGATTACTGAAATTCCTGACAGAGAAGAAGGGTCAGATGGAAACAATGAAACTTTGACCATATGCGCAGCTGGCACTGTGTGTGCTCTCGCTTCTCTCCCTGTAGTGGAACCATTCTTTCCTGCTGTACAGTAGAAGTTTGGCTTTAACCTGTCATAATCTGTTGATTACACTGTTGCTGAAAGTACGTTTGATTGGTGTTACTTGTTTACATCTTAATTTTTTTTTAATATACCATTTAGTTCCCCTCCTTAGCTTCTCTTTTTGAGTCTTGGGTCATGAAGAAATAACTCTTGCAGATTCTGTGTGAAGAATTATTTAATTATTTCTTTCATTATATGACATGCATCAACATTTACAAAAGGTTGTCAGTGCATTAGGATAGTTATTACATTTGTCTTTGTTTTACCTTTCCAAGATCTTGGCAAGGCAGTCTGGTAGCACAATGGCTAGCGCCTGTTACCAATACAGTGAAGTTTGTCTGCCGCGGGTTCAGATCCCGTCTCGGGCACACTGTTTTTTTCTCTCCATGTGGCCTCTGTTTATAGGGCTGGCTGCTTTGCCATGATATAGCCTTAGCTGCTGGCTTCAGCATGAAACACCAGCCACCCCCAGCTTCCAAATTCTTTGCCTGTAACAAATAAAAATCCATTAATAATTAGAATTACCTGTTTGCTGTTGCAGTGTCCTCACAGCGGAAAGGCGTCAGATGAAGCCTAATCCAATTTATTCAGCTTCCCTGCCAGTGAATGTCCCAATGGGTGTCTGGAACAATCAGATACGAACTGATTCTGGTTTTGATTCAGACAGCGATGATGAGGTATAATAAAAAATGATTTTAAACCAAAGCAGAAAATAAAATTGTCCTTTGTGGGGAAAACAATCTAAACTAGTAGGACCTGAATTTGAAGTGTTGGTTGGTACAAACTATTCAAATCAAGGTTCTACTAGTTTTTAACTGTTAGAGACAGCAATAGGTCGTGTTCATGTTTTTTTAAACAAGCATATCTATCATCATGGGGTATAATTATATCATTTATGGTGTCTTAGCAAGAGTAAGGAAGAAAATGTTCAAACAGATATCTTTCATATTTGGATTTCATTAATATGTGAGAAATTTGCTTGCTTATGACATCTTTTGGTTTAAACACTTTTTACTTCCAATATCAGGTAACAATGATAATGACCAACTTTATTTGTCAACGGGCAATTTGAACATGGGAAGGTGCTCAAGTCACACACACAAAAAAAGTTTAAAATAAAGTTCGTTACAAGGTGCAGCATTTAAAAGCACATAAAAGATGTAAGCAAGTGAAAAAAAGTGAACAGATGAAAAAGATATGGGCAAGTGACAATCATTTTTAAAAAACTTACATCAAGGCCATTCATGTGCACACCTACATCACACACACAAAACTGACAATTCATCTGAAATTGAGCAGCTGGACTACAGATGGCACAAAAGATTTCAGGTGCCTATTGCTTTTAAATGTGGGGTGTAGTTACGGCGCTATGCTCCACTGGGGGCCTCCAGGAACAAGAAGAAGAATTGCTTTTACATATAGGCATGGCTTAACGTTTACCTGAGCTTAATAATACAAATTCTCTCGCTAGAACATGTTCAGGTATTCACAAAATGCATGAAGCTTTCCTTACTATTTGTTGGTCACAGAAAGAAGCTAAATCCCTCTGTTTGATACCAATTATCTTAGATGTGGAAATACTGTTCAGACTATTCCTATCATGGACAAAAAGATCATAATACAGGTAACCTTAAAAGAATGTTGAAACTGAAAAAAGAATTCAAAACACTTTATTTGTTCACTTACATAGTATAAGTATTATGACATTTTTTCTCTTGTTCTTCTGACTTGCAGAGGCCTCGTTTGGATCCACAGCAAATTGCATCTCAGATGCAAGCTTTGGCAGAGAGCATCCCAGACAACAACCGTTACATATTTGGGGACCGTCCAAGACCTCGTTTAAACACCAATAATTTTTGAACTTCTCTTGGTGATTTTTGTTTGTTTTGTTTTTGTTTTTGTTTTTTTGGAGGGGGGGTTTTCACCACTTGATGTGTGAAAGAATGATTGTGTGTGTGTCTGTGCATCTCCGTGCACCAGGTGCAAGTAAATGTTTCAAAACCTTGATGCTGTTTAACATGTAGACAATTAATTTTAACCCCCTCTCCCACCCTGTTTGCCCCTTCCCGTCCTACTAATAAGTTGAGTACCTAATTGATCTAAAACTACAGGCTGTATATATATTGTGTGAAGCTTAAATTTCGCTTTTCCTCTTTAAAAGGGATTTTTTTTTATATATATAATACTAAATATTACCATTTTAAAAGAAAATTGTTGACTGTTTACAGTTTTTTTTTTATATAGGATGGTTCCATTGGTATGTGTGGGTAAGAGACAGCATGTGAGTTTGTTGAAGCGTTTGTTCTTACTGCCAGTTTTCACTGCACATTATCAAGAGGCAGAAATCTTGTTGCACCAAGATAGTGCTGCTGCATGTAATAACCTTTGGGTATGCTACAGTGTGAGGCAGGGGAATGCATTTTAAGCAAGCTTACATCTCTTGTATGTAAGTGAAAGTGACATCCACAGCTAGAAAGTTTCACCTCTGTAAGAAATAACCCATTAACTAAACAGTAAGAAATCTTCCATATATTTAGCAGACGTAGAGGGAGAACTCATTAACCTTATTTTCATTAACCTTATTTAGCGTGTATTTTGTAATTATTGCCTAATGTTCTTTGAATCAGTTTTGTTGCACCATTATGTCCTAGCATCCCACCTAATTTGTAAGCAACATTCCTTTTTCCTAACTGATATGAAATAGAAAATCACATGGTGCAAGTGTGTCCACAGACTTGCACTTGCTGTCTTACCAGCTTTGTATACTTGATATACCAAATGCCATATAAGAAAAAAAAACATGTTGCCTACTTTAAATAAAGTGTGACTTTTTGTTCTTTTCAGCCTGCTGTATGGTGTACCAACCATATGGTGTATCTTATGGACTGTGTGATAAATATAAATTCATACCTTTGTGGTAGTCTGCCTACATTATCCTTTTGTTAGCTGCTGTACAATAAATCTGGCACATGTTGTGTTCTGCTGGTTGTATGACAAGCTGCTCTCCATTCTGTCATTTATGTGATACCTGTATTGGAGCTGTATCTGATGTGGAGCAGGTAATTTCCTATCATTTGTGGGATATGTCTACTGTACTTCAACATGTGATAAGTCCGGTGGACTGTCTTGTAGATGTGCACCTTAATGGAATAATGCACATAGATGGTTTCTCGATCTCTGTGCCAAATCAAAAATAGTTTGTTTTTTTTAGGCAATGCGCTATAGAGCATAAAATGACTGTTAAAATGGAGTTTTCAAAATGAAATGGCATTAAATTTAAATTTAAATCACGATTTTTTAATTTTTTTTTGTACGGTGTATTTGTTTTGGCTATTTTATGTTTTTCATCATACTTTGAATGGGCACTTGAAAGTATTTGGAAAATCTGGCTGAGATAATCATTACTTGAAATAATTATGTGCATTGCCTGAATCAGAACTGTTGGAATTTAAGTGCCACGAGAAGTATAAAGGCTTTGTTTTTGTCTTTTGTGGCACCTCGTACTAACAGCCCCATTGGTGTATTTGTGAATCTCTATGCTAGCACTAGCATATTATAGGTGACTGCATAGATTGCACAGGTATTAGTGTCACTTGTAATTTTTTTTTTTTTTTTTTTTTTTTTAATGTTCAAGAAGAAAATGTTGTGAAGCTAAGCTGAAACAAGTTGATGCTTGTTCATGGTTTTGCAACCAGAATTTAACAGAAGAGTGACACTTGCTGTTCTTTATCCTTCATGAAATGTGATCCAGTAATGCAGTAGAAGTAATAGGTACTTATAATCATTAAAATTTTCATCAAAGGCCCCTGACCACCTTGACAATTGTTATCCCAGGAGATAAAAAGGGAAGACTGCGAAAATTGTTTTCTGTGTCAGCTGTGTTCAGTCTGTATAGTAAGAAAATACTCTTTAAAGGTGTAATGTTACATTTATTCATAAAGTCCAGAATGAATAACTTTGATGCTTTTTTCACAAACACAAACTGCATATCTTCTGCAGACACTACTGTTTTAGTGGCAGCAGAAATCACAGCAAAGGAAACATAAACCTATACAGAGTGCTATATCTAGTTGAGCCTGATTTCCATGCAGTAGATTTATAGTTCACGAAAATGCCGAGGGTGACTGAAAGAATTTTTCTTATGTATTCTGTGGTTGCTGTTGAGCTGTGAACTGTCATGCAGGGTGATGCTCATTGAAATGTGTTAAGGTCATGTAACAGAATTTTCTTTGATAACTGATATGAGCAAATCCAACAGTGGTGATAAAGTATATCTCTCAAGTGAGAGAATTATGCACATAATTCAGGGACCTAAGAGTGATGACATTATTTTTTAGTTATAACTATATTGTGTGTATGATGTGTTGACAGCATTTCGCTTTTTTTTTTTTTTTTCTTTTTTTAATTAGATCTAGAAAGTGTGAAGTTTCTTAATCATTAATATGTTAGCAGTAATGTTTGAACATAAATGCTGAAGTTATGATTTGTCATATGTAAAGTAAGCAGTGTCAAAGCGCACATAGAAATTTTGTGAGACTTCATAACAGTTTTAGTATTCATTTGTGAGACAAAATCTATGTGTGTATATATACACAAATTATTGGTAAGTCATAACTGCATTTAAAATTAGTTGCTTTTGAAGGTGTCTTTTCTCTCTCTTTTCTTCCCTTGACCATTACTAAAAAGTAAACAACCAAACAAGGGTGAAAGTATCATATATCTTTCTGTATAGCTTGCTTTGGTTTCTCATATTGTCTTGACTATTGCCTGCCATTGATCCTGATGAAAAACTTAAATTTCACCTGTAGTCCTGGGCATTTTTTAAATACCTTATTGCGATATCTTCATCCTGCCTTATTTTTTTTTTTCTGCTAGTCTCCCTCACTAGTTTCACTCCTCATGTCTTCATAAGAGGGAAAATGCTCTAGTCAGTTATGATTTTCATATATGAATAATTATGGGATATTTTTCTTAATCAGTTTGTCAGGTCAAAAGTTCTTATCAATTTTTAATGAGTCAGTATGTTGATTTGTATTTTGTCTTAGTGGTGTAATGTTTTACAGTTATTTCATTAACATTATGTAGACTGTACAAAATTAAAATTTTTATAACATCAGAAATGTGCAAATGATGCTTTTGACCTATAAAAGAGTTTACACTTAATGTTTACGCTATTAGAATTCACTGTTATATTCCACAAAATCATCAGAATAGTTACACTGTTAAGATCATGCCATCAAATGATTGTTGTGATAGGATCCACATCATCACCTCAATGTTTACACTGTTATGATCACACCATCACATGATTGGATCCACACCATCACCTGAATGTTTACGCTGGATTCACACCATCATCTAGACATTGATATAATAGTATTCATACCACCTCATATTTTTAGGTTGTTAGCATATTTGTTCCAAAAATGGATATACTGCTTTTAATTCCAACTGGATTGGCTACAGGAGACATGTTGATGACATGCTGAATCCAGTCTGTTTTATACCTTTGTTGGTGGGATGCAGAAAGCTTAAGATTTATACAAACACCAAGGGAAAATCATCTAAGAAAGGTCACAGCTATACATGATTTTTATCCAATGCCAATTTTCTGTTAAAAATATATAAAATGATTTACTGCTTGTTCTCAAACCTGAAAGAATTTGGTTGTACATGGTTAAAGGGAGCATGAAAGTAAGGCAGGGGTATTGACATTGTTCTAGCATTAATTGAACATGAATTCCGCAGTAAATATAGAAAGGTCTGTTTCTCTTTGTATTATTATTCTCATATGCTGAGATATCTACTGAAATGTTTCAGATCATTATTCTGGTGAAGTAGTTTAGTGTCCAAAGTAAAAATTATTCCTTCAGCCATATCTTAAACAAACATGGCTTCTGTATTTTGGATACAGGTTAGGATGGGTGGGCTGTTGGAAGAATCAGGTATAAAGTTCAAGTTGTCTTTGAGAGGTGATTTAAAAAGAAAATCTGGAGTCCTAAGCATGGAGTTTTGATTCAGAAGGGTGTTAACTGGAAAAATTTTCAAAGCCTGACAGATTGGGGAAACTCATTTACTGACTGGTCATTGTCACTCTGTATGCCATAATAGGTGATAAAAATGTGATCTCAACCCCAGATATTAACCTTTTCATTTTGGGGGAGCTTTTGTATAATCCAGCATGTTATTTAGTGTTGTCGAGTGCATGACCAAGGCATTTGGTAGTTGGGCACATGCATTAAACTGTCTACACATTTGGAGAAAATTTGCAAAAAAAGCTCTGAAAGTGCTATATTAACAACATTATTCTTAGTTTAAAGGTTGTTTAGATCAGCTCTTTGAAAAGACTTTGGTGAAGTGGCTTTCATTTCTTTGTACAGTGCTATGATCATGGATTTTTTTTTCAGTACATTTTCATCAACAAAGTTTTCGGTTGCATATACTGTATCTAAAGACAGTGCAGTAAGAGGAAAGATGATGTGCATATTGCACGCTAAATGAAAGAAAAATAAATGGTGTAGAAAAAAGAAAGTTTGAAGGACATTTTGTTGAAACCTTGCCAGCCTTGGATATCCTCTTTTTTTGGATAGGTCAAGCTTCCATATTATTGCCAATTTTGTATTCATTTTTTTCAACAGTGAGCATTGAAATACAATTTGTCCCACTGCCAGCCATAGCCAGAAGGCTTTTAAGAAAAAAATCTTACTGTGTTGACCTTCAACTACTTTTTTGTGTGGAACCTGGAATGTATTGAGCATCGATATGGTGGTAATGAAGTGTGATGGTGCGACCTACTTTGAGAACTCTGTTTTTACCATGTATATATTGGCATCTGAAGATTCTGGATGGTGTGTTTGTTTTTAGTGGAACAGTGGTTTTAGGTTGTGAACGTGTGACAGCAACTTCTTGTTGCAGTTGAAGTGGTAGTCATGGGAGTAGATGATTAGTGTTCATTGAATTAAAATTTTCAGAAGTATCACAGTATTACGTATTATTTTTAATGCCTGGATGTGTGTACCTGCTCTTGTTCTAAAAGCTAGTCTATGATGCTTCACTTGCAGCATTTCAGATGTGTTTACAAAGCTAGGCAGCTCTTGTCTCGATGAATTTTAATCATGCAGATTGCAACAACAGTAAACCTCAATACATAATATTTTAACTTCTTGTTTGAATCTTATGAGTATCACATTTGACTGAGAGTCTCGGGCATTAATGAGCCATTAATTTCAGTGTGAGAGGGAACAAATTACTTGCATATTGGTTTACATATAAATTATGCAAGTTGAAGTTGAGCCGATACTGCTGTATCATTGCCATTAAGTACAATGCTGAATAATTTAGGTTTATCATGGGTCTGAACCCATAAAGAAAAACCTGCAACTTATTTTCAGCTGATTTAAAGATCATACTATAGGATATATCTCTTTCACCAGCATGCGCACAAATGGTATTCTGAAACTTTATTCACAATGTTTTCCACGGGGCCTAAAGGCATCTAATAATAGGTTTAGAATAAGAAATTACATGTACTACAGGAATGATAAAGTTCCAAATTGTGAGTGCACATAAAACAATGGTGATTTTTTTGTCTATGGATAGAATGCTGCCAATATTCCATTGAAAAGCTCTACCACAAGAATTAAACAATTTGTTGGGTACTTCCAAAAACTGTAATTAAAATTATAGCAATTGTTTGCGATAGGCCCAAAGAAATAAGAAAAGTAAAAATATAAGTCATAGGTGCATGATTGTTTATTCTTCTTTAGTGAAATTTTACATATCAGTTGTATGTTTTTTGTTTAGTTTTTCTTCCTGGTGGGGGAGGTGTGAATAAAGTAATTCCAACAAGGAATTTCACATTGTGGGTGGAACTAATTATTATAATTCTTACATTTCACCTGGAGGCTACTCACAACACACACATATGCTAAATTTGTTTGGAAAAGGTGTGTTTTATTGTAAGTGCATTGGCTGAGAATTCCAAATGGTGGGTTTAAATATTGCAAAAGAGCACTAGCCAAAGGTTGAAATGGAGAGCTTCGGAATTCTGAGCAGTCCCTATGATGGTTTATACTTGTGAATGCAAGTAGTCAGGAAGACTACAACAATGCAAGCACAGAAAACAGCAAGAGGATACTTTGAGCATACCCTAATAGGAAGCCAGTGAAGTGTCCTGAGCAGCATGGTTCTCAACTGAATTTGTTCAGCTGCAGGTCAGGTAAGCCACGAGAACTGCATTAGTAATTGACTCAGTGGATAATAACACTGTTGGCCTCATCAAGGAACTAGTGCAAATCTTTCCATTACATTTGAGGTGGTTTGTATGTACATTCATTGCTATTGGGGTAACTAGTACACGCCAAGGTTGTGAATCAGAAAATGCCATTGATGACTTGAAAATGTGAGCAAAGACCTGTTGCAGTCTATGCTTTGTATGAATTATTATAACTTATGTCATTCATTTTCAAATCATCGGCTGGCACCTTTGAAACATCAAAGGGCCGGGAATATGTTGGGTAATGGATCCTACTGCTACTGCTATAGTTCTATAGCTTTTAGACTAGCACCTGGGTTTGTATTATTCTTATAATTTTTTCACATAATTTATTTCATCTATATTTTGTAAATGTACATTTTCACTAACTTAGTTTTTGTTTTACCACACACCAAAGCGCTTTTCATTTTAAATGTTCCCCCCCCCTTTTTTTTATACTATCCTATAAAAAATATTTTTGACCTTATATAGTCTAATTATTTCACATGGTTCAAACTTACGTTTTTGCGTTTTCTTTTCAGCTCGTCTGTTGCGTGTCTCTCTCATTAGGAGTAGCATAAGAGTGGACTTTCATAATAACCTACTTTTTAGCAGTTATCACCAACCCCAACCCTGATCTTACCAAGCAACTTTGAATGACTTGGTTCGCGAATTTACTCTGCGGGCATTCTCGGTAACAACAGTAATTTTGACCAATATCGTGTTCCAAACCACTGGAGAAACTATGACAAATACTGAAATGGAATTTTCTATGAAGGTCACCATAATCTCACTGACATGTTGAATCTGGGCTAATGTCTGCCTTAAATTGTGAGTGTGCATATCATGAAAATACAGAGAGAGATTGATACGATCATTTAAGAACAGTATGTTATTTCATATAATTTAACAAGAACATAAACACCGGCTTTTGGAGATGTCACAGTATAGAAACGGATGAGACCAGCATGTGCACACTACTCAGATCATAATGAGCAGAGCCAATGAGCAGAGCTGTGAATTATTTAAAGCACTCACATTTATGTTCCTTACTGAGACTATAGGAATGATTAGGACAGTGGAATGCGGGAATTGTTACCGTCCTCTCCCTCTATAACTAGCTCTCACTTCAACCTTAAAGAATATACATGAATACATTTGTGGTTTGGGTGTATTGCGATCCGAAATCGTGCTTCACCCAGTGCGCATGCGCAGGGGTCACAGGTAACGCATACGCGCACACACACACACACACTGTGAAAGAAGATATGGGAAGTTCCTTCAATCTCTCATCCCAGAAACACTTGACAAAGGAAATAGGTATTGCATTGCATAGCTACAAATACAAATTAAAGCTTTGTGGTGTATGTTAACATAAAGTCATAATAGAATGTCTGCGCATGCGTTACTTGTGACCACTGCGCATGCGCACTGGGTGAAGCACGACTTCATCTGAAACACGATTTCGGATCGCCAAAGGGGCAGTTATTAATTAAGCCCTGATTTATCAAACGGGTTGAGTTTTAGAGGCTGAAATTTACAGATTAGTTTTATATCGCCCTCATTCGCCCATATCTGTAGATATATGCCTCAAGTAAAAAAGCGATCCATTTCACTTTTGCTGGAGAATGCTTTGACGATGCAGCAATAATTATATGTTTCTGAATAATGTTTGGGGCTGTGTCCTTTTTTTAACCTTTGCTAGGAACAAAAGCCGGATTTTTTAACAAGTATATATTTACGTGTAATGATCTTCAAAACAGTCGAAAAAATGCATTTCACAGACGATCTGGTATGTCGTTGGATCAGAAAAATTGCGGTGTCGTTTTTACAAAAATGTATCAACAAATTTAACAACAGTTGGCAGCCCTTATTTAGAGAAAATTACACAGTGGTTTAGATAATATAAATTTATTATTTCATGAAAACATTACTTATAATCAATAACTAAGTAAGTAATAGAGTAATAATGAACTTGGTACTCATCAGCTCAAAAAGTGGAAAGGAAAACAAGTACAATGACATTAACATTATTTATGTGAAGATTAACAATTTAGATATACATGTATATATGACATGAAAGTGAAGAGTCCATAGCGATGTTTCTCTTCCGACTCTCATCTTTTTATTTATTAGTTTACATTTATTTAGCCAATGCTCACGCAAGCCCAAAAGTGTAAAATTCTCCGAGGCCCATACAGCAGATGAAAGTTTTAGGACGAACCGAGCCTGTTTTCTTCACAGAATGGAGAATCTTTTCATACAAATTATTGCGTTGTCTCCATATCTAATATTATCCAGATCCCTCTCGCTGATATTGCTTTATACTACTCTACATCAGGGAATATAGCAGTCCCAGCATATGCATAGCCATTCCCATGCCATGTAAAGGTTGCAACGGAGTGCGAAAGTCGGATAGTTCATTGGAGACGGATCGTAGAGACAGACAAAGATGGCTGAAGTCTTAGCAACTGAATGAAGAGTCGCTATTAAAGTCGTCGTGTTAATAATATTTAATCTCATCGACGATTTAGTTTTTGCCCAACATCAAAATGTCTGCTCAGATGGAGGAGTAATCGAGAGGGTAATTAGACAGGAACGGTCCCTCGGTTATCTGTATATCGCAAGTATCATTGTCAATCGACCTGAGTGTCGAGCATCAGCCATGTGGCGCTGTGTCACCATGGCATCAGTCCTGTCTAAGGAGCCACTCGCATTTTCACAAAGCAAGTACACTCGCAATTTGACACTTTATGTGTAGAGTACTGATTAAAATCGTTTCGTACTCCAGATTGTTCCTGTCGCGGATGCAGCTAAGTGGTTGGATCCCAAAGGGATTCCAAGTAAGGTCAATGACTTCCGATGGCACTCTTGTGGTTGAGGTCATATGGTTTGCGTTTTTTCCCTCCTTTCGACAGGAAACTTAGTGGGAACTAGCAAGTCGGCAGGGCTTATTAGTTCATGCCGTTTCGAAAATGTACACTGTACAGCAAACGCTGCTGTTACTTTGACTCGTTGTCCTTTGACCTAATCTAGGGCGTGTCATCGGGTTCTAGCACGCATGTGAACGGCTTGATGCGTCGAATAATGCGCATGTGACACTCAAAGGGCGGAGGTGACGCTGGATCAATGGCCCGGATGCGGAACTGACTCAGCAGTCTTGTGATGAAGAGGAAAAGTTCGATTTCCGCCAGATGACCTCCAATACAGCTCCGTTTGCCTATACAAGCAAAAGGAAAAAATAATAAAATAATAATAATCATAAAACAAAGACTGTAACAGTAAATAAAAAGGTTATTTTCTGTGTCGTGAGTAATCCAGCCTTAAAATGTCGAGGCTAGAAATACGCGGGATTGGGAAATTAGTCGACTGTCATAAACGTCTTTTCAATACACATCACTCTCTGGTTAATCAACTGGAATTAAATGAATTAAAAAGGATTTTTTCACTGACCCTATTCAGTGGCGGTTTCGAAGAAGACAATGGCATGCATTTTCTGCATTAGCTGGCAAAAGTAAATAATTTGACGTTTAGCTCCCACCTTCGCCATCTCTAGAGATTACTCACCGACGCCAAATGGTCGATAACTCTTAGGTTTCACGAATTTGCCGTTGTCGTCTAGATGGCGCTGTGGGTCAAACAGTTCTGGGTCTTTGTAGAAGCGCGGGTCTCGGTGGAGGCTGAAGATGCTCGCTAGCACAAAGGCTCCTTTTGGGACCTCGTACTTGTCTTCTATGATGGCGTCCTCGGTGGCCACGTGAGGAAGTGATGACGGGGTCACAGACCCGAGGCGCAGCACCTCTGTCAGGGTGGCTCGGGTGTATGGGAAGTGCTGCTGATTGGCCCAAGAGATCGTCACATTACTGGAGCGAGCCCGCCTAAGCTCGTCCTTCACCTTGTTCTGCACTTCCGGGAAATGAATGAGGTACAAACAGAAGAACTCGATGGCCGACAGGGAGCTAGTCACGCCACCGAAAAACAGGTCCATCAAGGACTGTACGAGCTCTTTGTCTGTGATCAACAATAAGTGCCCATGAAAATTAACAAAGACAGATTGTAGGGGAAAGTAACAGCAACATCTGTAGATTAAGCACTACAGTTCAGGGGCAAAATCGAATCAAAGTTAGAATTAAAACATAACCAGCAAACAGATCATTAAGAAAAGTTACCCAACTATAACGTCCACCTCTTAAGCACCTAAATCTGCATAAACATTTCATACAACTCGTTCTGTTTCCACCATGAATGGCTACTGAAACATTTTAAAAGCACATCATTATGTTAATCGAATATAGCGCTGTCATTAATTTCTCGCGATTTTTAATTTTTGGTGATGAGTTCGAGACATTTGGACGTTACTGAAGGTCCCAACCAACCATTGCCACAGTTCTTATCCCCTCCTCTCCCTACCCTCCCCCACAAAGTGAGAGAAAGTGGGGAGATTGAAATAGAATGAAACGAATTTTACGGTGTTCTTAAAATTGTCTACACACTTTAGCATCTGGCAGCTCTATTGATGTTTCTTTCTTTTCCGATTTCACCCGTAATAATGGAAGCCAGGCTAATGCTTTGGGTAAACGAAATTCATCCTAAAATTAAACTGAAAGTTTGGAAATGCAGTTGCCGCACAAAGACAGTTTCTTGATGTTTGCGATTCATTGCACTGCCTGTACCAGAAAAGACATCAGTTTGAAAAAAAGGCGCTGACAAAACAATTAAATGATGTCTGTAGATTCTATTACATTTTGACAGTTTATTTAAAATACATTTTAGTACACACTACTTTCATAACTATTCCAAGTGTGTATACATTTTGGGGACACCCTACTGATGTAGATATTTGTAAACTTATAGTAAGATTTACCAACGTGTACATCAGCGATTCACTTAAGAACAATGAACAGCACTCACCATCATTCTCAGGCCTAGAGGAATACTCTTCGGAGACTAGAATGTGGTCAAGAAGGGCATTGCTGTCAGGCTTTCCATCTGCCTTGCGGAGAGCCTCTCTGCGCGTGGAAATCCATTGTCTTATGATGGCCTGCATCGCTTCTGACATCTTAAACATGTCGGGTATCGTGCGTCCGCTTATGGCTTCTAACGGTCGACGGAAATGACGCACCTGTTACAGTGACACACCATGTTAAAATCGGACTAACGGGCGAAAAAAATAAAAGTTGTTACATATTCTTGCGATCATAATGTCAATGTAATGTTATTAAGATTTTTTTAAACATTTTTATCTTTTATTTTTTTTAATAAGCAACATAACAAAACATGTATGTACTCCTTTGTTCAGAAATTCAAAACACGGTTTTTAAAGTCTTCATGCTAAGATTAATGTTTCACTTCTTGGCTTGAATGACCTGCACACATTCTCCCTTCTACAAGAGCACGCCAGTGAGTGACTGATGGAAGCGCATGTGCTATAGATGTATCATCGTGGGAAGAAGTGAAAGGAATTCTGAATCTTGATCTTACTCTCTTACTAAAAGATATGCACAAAATAAATAAATAAAACGAGGACAGTAATTTCAAGGCAAACGAACTGCTGACGAAATCCGGACCTACAGAGGCAGCACACAGTTTACCTTCAAAAACATTTGCGTCGATTTGGAGGTGAGGTCCACCTCCTCCAGGTTCCTCATCTGCTCCACCAAGATGTTCATGACTTCACTGTCGCAGTCCAGGGCCTCGCCCAGCAGCAACGTGGCAAGGCGACTGGTAAGAGCAGGGAGAAAAAAGTCGTCCAAGTGTAACGGCTCAGCGCATGCGCTCTTCATCTGCTGCAGTACACGATCTGCCTCTGTGCCGATGATGTCTTCGTAGGTGGCGTGTGAAGGCCCGGTTTTCATGGCGCATGTCATGGCGGCCCGGTTCTCCTTCCATCTCTCCCCTTGCCCGAACAGTAGACCTGGAGGGGATAGGGAAGGGTACACAAAAACCCATCAAACAAATCAATTTCAATAGGTACCTTTTTATCATACCAACCATGATCAGCTTGCGATCTAAAACAATATTTCAGCATTTCTGCAACTATTACTGATAACACCCAAGTTTAATACTTACATGCATTAAATAAAGGAAGTGATGCTATCAGCGCCATTAGCATTACCCTGTGACCTGTGTTTCCTCATATCGTGTAAACAGCATCAGGGCGGCAAGGGGAAAAAGTACCCATACAAGGCCCCACTACATTTTAGCAATTTAGATAAAGGTCAGTGTTACACGGTTGACTGGCTTATAGTCTGCACATGAAATTGTACTGCTGAAGAAGCCTAACCGACCCAGCAATTCACAAACGTTTTATGGCTAGGGGGTGAATTTGCTCTACTGTGCCTCACTAAAATCGGAAGGCAAATGTCTGAGGATGACCCGAGTCGGAAGGCGCAGGGATGCGTGTGACTGTAGATAAGAATTCGTTGTTTTATGGGCAGCGCTATTGAGATACAACCATTCAACCCGCCCATACAACCCGCCCTACTTCATTGAAGCACGACTATTATCGCGTTTGTTGTTGTTGACTTTCAGCATGTATATTACACACCAAAAAAAAAAAAAAAAAAAAAAAAAAGGAAAAAAAAACACACACACACATTCTCTGATGCAGAGAAAAATTATTCTTACAAAGTGCTCATTAATAACAAAGGGAGTAAGCGATCGTAGAAACAATAGGTAAAAGTGAGAAAGTCAACTAAAAAACTCCTGGCAGAGTAACAGTAGGACATGTCACAGCGGAGTAATGGTAGAACATGTGTTACAAAAACACCCAGTTGAGTAACGATAGAACAGATACTAAGAAACCTAGTAGAGTGATGGTAGTGTACTACAAAAACACTCAGGTAGAACGTGTACATTTTTTTTAAAGCGAGACGGTGACCTGTCTGTTTGCTCGGCTGTTGCGATTCGCTCATTGAAACAGGCGACCTTGACTGAATCTCTCCTTCCGGTTGATATCCGGCACAATCGAGATGCAGATAATGTGATACGCATATCGAATATGTTACTAGCTCTTTTCTCTCTCTTTGGCCATGCATCAGCAAACTTCAAAGCTACGCAGCAGGAGAATATATAATTAAAGAACGGATATCAAGCGAGACAGACGTTTTAGTTTCCGTAATAAAATGTTGATAACCTACGTATCAGCTCATCTTAACAACGGCTCGTAAAGTCGGTTGGAGCTAATTGGAAAATCCGTTTCAAATGTGACAGCAGGATCCAGTGGCTTCCTGACAGTACGAACAATTTGTGTGCATGTGTGTGGACAACAGTTTCGACTGATAACAAACAGGCTAAAGATAGCTTTTAGTTCGTTGAAGTGATCGAGGTGTAATAGAATTTTTATTAGTGTCCATTGCACGACACATTTCTTAGCCCTCTACTTTCAATTTCAGCATACCTTTTAAAAATCCTAGAATCGTTGGATTAGTCCTACAAAGTGCCGTTTGCTTTAAAGTCTACAAGATGAACGAATGTAAAGTGAACATCAGCTTATGTGAATGGTCCCATCGCTAGCACTCGAGGAGCCAATATCATCGGGGATGTCACATCCCATTTTCACGGGAAATTTGGATAAATCTCTCTCCTACCACCTTTTTAGGGCAGATGTCAAGGTCACATCGTTTTTATCGTCTGCGTGACTGCCAGTTAGACCGAACAGACTGAGCGATGCTATGCCGCGCTATAGTCCAAGGTTCCACATCCCACTAGAACCGGCGCTAGTCAGAAAATCATTTTACAGTCATTACATCCTGGGTATGTAAGTACCGTGGAAGGTCAAGTCAAGTCAAGTTTGGAACAGGGCTGGTGAACGAAATCAAGAGGTTATTAAAGTTTGAAGAAATTACACATACAAGAGTCCAAGCAGGGATCACAAGGCTGACACTTGAACAATAAAATAAACGTAACCATGGCAACAGCACATATAAGGTGTGTCAGTTTTAAAGATTTTTAATTTACTAACCGTTGGCGATTGCAGCAGGACCTTCGGGTCGGCCAAGGAAGGCGTCCCCTTTCCTTTCCATGTACTCCTCCACGAGCTCAATGGAGTTGAGGTACACCATCAGGTTAGGGCCCATGCGTACACTGTAAAGCGGGCCAAACTCCCGAGCCCATGCTAGGTTCGTCTCTGGGCCCTTCCACTTGTAGCTGGCGCCGATTACCGGCAACCCTTTAGGGCCAGCTGGAAGAGTGGTCATAGCAGCTAAATGACGAGGGTCCGGAAGGAGTCGGCGAAATGTCAAATTGTAGGTCACGGATCACAGGTGGCCGGTAGGAAGAAGTCACACTTTTGAAGCGAGCGATTCTGATCCTTAGATTAGTTTCAGGCAAGAGAGAACAGCTGAAAATCGTCACCAGGTAAAACTTCAGCAATTCTGCTTCTGCATGCGCGGGGCAAACACAAGTCTCGTGACCAAATAGCTCACGACAGCAACGACAGACGGCGAGTGCGAGTACAAAAAGATGTCCACAGGACCGCAGCTACTGTTACCTTGCAGCCGGATTCAGCTGTCGACGATTCTGTCAGTGGCAAGTGTCAAGTGGCCAGAGAGGGGTCGTTTGACTGTACAAGCCCGGCACGAGACGGCGCACGAGCAAGTTACAGTGTCACACTGTTATACGCCAGCCTGTCGTCTGCACTTGGCGTCTGCTGCTCTATTTATGGCGGCAACAGTCTCGCGGTAACGAGAGCACGGAGGGATACAGAGGGGTGCGCGGGCAGTCGGGTTAGGTTTGGGGGGTAGAAAGTTGGTGGAGCGGGCGACACTTTGCCCTCATTAGAGCATGCAGGATCAACAAAGGGAAGCGACGTTTCCCACCGAAATCAATTTTTTTTTAAATGGAAACTTTTGCAAGTGTAGTAAGTATACTCCTAGCCGATTTTTGAATCAACAGTATGCGCAAAAACGTACATAGGACAAATAGATTTTGTTCATCCTAATTTCGACGATACCAAGCATTACCAAGCTATAGCTTTAATAGTTTTCCAGTTACTAATTTTTAAAATTATATCTGGATAATTTTATTCTTGAAACTGAAAATGAATAAAATACACCATTAAGTAGTAAACACTTAAAAATCATCACCCAACACACTCAACTCATTATTTTCAGGCCATCCAGGTTCTGAAATATTAGTATTATCACTTCAATGATAGGATTTGAAGCATATATGTCACCCACGTATCTATGAAAGTATTAAAAAAAAAAAACAACAACGAAGAAGTGTGGACCATGGACGTGTATGTGTGGCAAAACGAGCTACGGTAATATGGCGGACATGACCCGTTGACCCCTGCGCCTGCGCACTGTGGCAAGTAAATCTGGAGATCGTGACATCGGTGGACGACCTCAGATCTCGACGCGTGAGAGCAAATCTGCGAGCTTTGTAGTTTAAATTATTCTACATCTTTTAATACGAATAATAATCCAGCGTGTACTTTGTGTCCATAAAATTTTTTTATCCAAACTGTTCACATTCGATCCTAGCATGCATTTGTAAAATCAAAAGTCTCTCTCATTCGTAACCAACTTTAGACGCCGCGGTCCGAAAGGCACTTTGTACAGCTACAAGCTGTGTTTTTTTTATTTGTTTGTTTATAGGTTTGGTTTTGGTTGGGGTTTTTTTTTGGGGGGGGGGCTATTTATTATCATTCAATGAACTCACTCTAAATAATTGTTATCACACACGTAACAAAATGCTCAATCTCCTGTCTATAGTAGGAGTCATTATCTTTGGAAATGAGTTCTGTGAGTCTGGTGTCGGGTGTAAATTTAACTGTAGGGCAGTTTTGGTTCCTGTGTCTACACTCCGCCGTGTACACGGCAAACAAGAGAGGAGACAGTACACTAACTAGCGGTTTAATCTTATGAATAAAACATGTAAACATTTGTAAAGCGCACACTCACACTCCTAAGGAACTTGCTCTAGGCGCTTAAACGGGTTGGTCTAGAAAAATTATATCACGAGTTCTCGTATGTGCAGAAAGAAGTTGTGTTAACCAGGCAGTTGCAGCATAAGACTGTTCTCCCACATTACTGTAGCTTTGTTCATCACCGTGAACTGTGGACAGTCATGCCTAGTCCTTTTAACCCAACTCTAACAGTAGGGACAAGTGCTATACAAATCAACGTACTATTATTATATTTGGTTCCTCTGCGTTTTCCATACTTGGTTTTACTGATCATTAGTCGTTGTTTATTCTTTCATAGTTTATATGTTATTCGTTTGTTTTCCTGTCCCTCGCATGCTGTCCATGTTTTGTTTATGTTCTTAGGCGCTAAAAGCATGCTCCTTGGGAGTACAAATTTTGCATTTATTATCATTATGGTAGACTGGGAACATTCGACATTACATCATCCATAACATTAGGATAGTTGCTTTCAACTTCCGTTCTTTGATGTTGGCCAGGGAAAATTTACTTTACGTCGATCTCCGAGAGGCAACTTCCGCCGGACGCAGTTTCGTGAATTATCTTCCTCGTGTCGCCTGCGGTGTCAACAACTCCATCGTTCTGAAGGGTATAGCAGTCTAGGTGGTTCCGCCCAATTGTGACCGACAACAACCCGAAACATTATGGATGTCACATCAGGACCCTGTGTTGTAACCTTGACCCTGGGTCTCGTTGAGGCCAACCACTCAGCCAGTACAGTGAATAAAGAGGTCAGGGGTCTTGCAAACCGCGCATTGTTCTCATCACCACAAATTGTTCTTTGGTACCACGCGCCTTATTAGCGTGATTCAAGCTGGTATTTTCGCCGAGAGTACCGTTATTATCTGGCCTAGCATTTCTGAGTAATGATGCTAGATGGGCATCCTAGTTTCTTTAAATATATTGTTAGATATATATTGTTTTGGAGAGATGTGGATGGGAAAAGGGATGGACATATCTGTTGGTGGATCACGTGACATGTCGGGTAAGTGACTCGACGGATGAAAAGCACGGTGTGTATGAGCAGGCATGATTAGTAAGTCTCATGGGTGTGACCACTTTCACTTTCATACAGACCTCGAGACAACATTTCCGTTGTCAAAGAAGGAATAGTGAAGAGAAAGGCTCATCCTCTTGAGTAAGCTTTCAAGAGCTCATGAGTAATAGCCTGTACTGCATTCTTTCCTAAACACATCATTTTTATTGTAAGGCAGAGGTGAGGAATCATTTTTCCTATGACTGTTATTTTTCTATACTTATAGCAGCATTCGCGGGAGATACAAAATTATCTACTTAAAATTAGCCTTTTATATTTGGCTGAGCTGTAGTTTCTCCACATTGTGTATTTTGCAAAGTGTACAGTCCCAGCCTGCCTTGTACTGGAGTCCTCTTGAATACGCCTATTCGTAATTAGGTGTGCGAAAAATATGCTCTGCTCCTATGGGAAGTATAGCAGAACAGCTGTTTGAAGTCTGTAAAATATTTGTATAATTAGAAAGTTCCCAGAGGAGACAAGGTATATAGAACCTTTCTGTTTGTGATTATGAGGAGGAGTTCATGGCATTTACAAAGTTTCTACACATATTAACACAGACATGCTTGCACAAGCACAAATAAACTTATTGACTCAAACTAATTTTGACCAGACAAAGCTTTTTCACTTGCTCATCCATTGGACATGTATGAAATGATAATGTTGGACACTTGTAGGCCTGAAGTACACTAAGGTGCACAGCAATGTTGACGATCATTTGTTTATTGTATAAGCCGACGCGTATCAACAGCCAACATAAAACCGGAAGTGGTCTACCCCAACTCTCAGACAAATCTGACTCACTGGACGCGCGCACACACACACTTATTTTTCTGTTGTCTTGGGGAATTTTCATGTGCAACATTCAGATCTGCCTCCTGCTTTGTATTTCCCGACGGTAGCAGCTTTGAATTTAGTTAATCACACTGTGATATTTTTACAATGCAGCAACAGTTGCTTACAGCAGGATGACAAGTGAATCAAGCTTGCTTATAACTGGGCAAGGACATTGTGTGTGTGTCTTCATTGACGATGATTCATTTTTGTGGTTTCCTGTTTGATGCGGCATGACAGACTTTGATTCAATGGACATGTCAAAATAATCGTATGGACATCAGTGGCGGTTACTTTTCTCAAAATAGTCCTCATAGAAAGTCTGTTGTTTGTACTTCCCTGTGAGTTGCTGAGAAACTTCAACTTGAACAGGATAAGGATGTAGGTGTAGTTTAATCACAGACATGTCACCATTATTGTGTACCCTGAGTGTTCTTAATGTCCTTTTTTTAATTGGCCAATATTTTTAAACTCTCTTTAGATTACATGTGCGCGTCCCTGCAACGCAGACCGCGTTTTGTGAACAAATACTTTCTTTGAATTAGAAGGATGTAACAGGAGTCAGGAGAATGAGCTTCATTGCCAGCATCATAAAAACAGATGACCAGTTACAAGTCTGTCTTTACTGAAGTTCGTTGGTCAGTTGGCTACTCATTTTCTTTCTCTGGTCCTTCAGCTGTAAGTTCGGTTTCTCGAAATGCAGGGTTATCCAGACCTGTACTATTCTGCTCCACTACTGACAGGGTCAGCTCGCCATAGCTGGGAAGATAGCAGGGGTTCAAATAGGTCACCTCACATTCGTCCTGTTTGGGATGTAGATGAGTCTTAGCCTCTGTGTCCTGAGGATGGTAGGTCTTTGGTCTTGAATCTGGCGAGCTGCTGTGGGCGCTTTCACAGAGGTTGAGGTCACGTGATTTGTTGAGAGATCGAGGTTTTTTTTACCTTCTCGTTCAGAACAGCAAGTGAGAACTCTGCTACTTGATTAGGTGAACTTTTTGAGGCAGACGGTGGATCCGTGTGACGTCCCCTACTTTTGAACAGACGGTGAAAGATTCCTCTTTTTTGAGATCTTGGGGCCGTCTGAGGCGAGCTGTCATCTAAATGCGAAAGTGAAGAAGAAGCGATCGAAGCGCTACCTTGTAAAGGAACACCCGAGGGAGAATTCAAAATTATTTTCCCTGTCGTCTGAGCTTCTTTAGGTGACTGACGGTTGATAAAACCGCCGGAGGCTAGTTTCCATGCCAACACTTTGTTGTCGTCGCTATCTCTCGCATCGCTATCATCATCATCATTATCATCATGGTCGTCCTCCTCGTCGTCGTCGTCGTCTTTTTCCCTTTGCCGGAAATAACCCTACCCTTATTGTCTGCGAAAAAGTTCCAGGTGCCCGATCCGAGGACAGGACTTAAGGAGGCAGGACTCAGTGCTGGGGAGTAGTACGCACTACTTGCGTCTCCTTGGCGACTGGAGGAGTCCCCATCTTCTTCTTCCACAGAGTCAATGGAAAGAGAAGTGAGAGAAGGCCGAGGCAGGTATAACCTGAAACCCACATAAACATGGTTGTTACCCCGCACACTCTGAGCATATTGTTTTTGTTTCTGATAAAAGGTTTTTTTTTATTTCTGTTCTTCGTTTAAGGATATTTTCAGGGAGCACGTTGCAGGCACCTGACGTCTCACCTATGTCTGGAATGTTCCTCCCCGATGCTGCCCCACAAGGTCCGGGGGAATCTGAGGGCGAAAGAGGAGTACTCCGACACGTGTGTGGCATGCGGCTCGTGGTTGGCGCGATGGCTCAGGGGGGATGCTGGTGACGAGGCCAGTGCTGCAGCGCCCAGCGAATCCCAGCCTCCCACAAAGTGCTCGTCAAGCACGGCCGGCGAGGAGTTCCGCTTGGAGTGTAAACTGCAACAGATCGCGACAGGTAATGATAATGTGGACACTCGCTGTCGACTATTTTCGAGAGAGAGAGCAATAGATAAGAAATAATACTATCGTTAAAGTTTTACAAACAGCTCCCCACCCTACCCCCAACACACACACACACAAAAGAAAGAGGGAAAACAAAATTTTCTTAGAATTAAGAGGAGCTTATATAGTTTAAGTACATAAAATCTGTTGTGCAAAACACACAGAATTAATTTATATTTTAATGCCCATATAATTATTCAATTAGGCTTCTAGTTGTGCTGATCAATTAATATCTTGTTCATGAGTAAGTTAATGTGCATCTTTGGTTGAAATGAGTGAAAGTGACTTTATTTTCTCAAAACGCTCCATCTGAAATCGTGAAACTCGTGTAAGTTGTAGTACAGTGCCCTCCGTGTGTCAATGTAACCACACGATGTAGAAGTGTTGAATGAGAATCCGACTTCAGTCTATATAACAATCTCTGGGTAAACATAATGCGTATGCACTGCGAAAAGGTCAATGCCGCAATTTGTAATCCCTTTCTCGGGACGACCTTTTGTCGTGTTGCTCCTCCTGTAGTTGCCAGTATTCTCTGCTACCAAAACTCTTCTAGTGAACAAAGCCTCGCTTTCTGTTCCAGATGCAACGACATAGTAGCAAGAATAATAATGAGGATTCATGTAGCGCTTTTCCAATGATTTGCTCAGAACGCTTTACAGAAATGATATACAGAGTGAATCACCAACAGCCATGCACCCATGTAACATACACACTCACTTCTACAACACACACTCATTCATACACAGAGTAAAATACAGACACGCGTTATACAGGATCAGGGTCAGGACAGGGTCGCAGCGAAGTTCCTGTTCTGAAAAGATGTGTCTAAGTTTACACTTAAAAGGAGGCAAGAGAATGAGAGTGACGAAGGCTGATGGGTAATCCGTTCCAAGTTGATGGGGGGGTAGGAGAAAGACCTCTGTCCATAGTCTTTGTCTTAGTGGGACTCTAAGAAGCCTGGTGTGAGATGAGCGAAGAGGTCGTGCGGGCGTGTAGCTGGGAGTGAGTTCGGTGAGGTACTGAGGACCGGTGCCAGAAACATACAATAGTCAATACTCGAGAATACAAAGGCACAGATTAGAGTTTTATTTGTATCTGTTGTGAGATAATTAATGGTACTCATACTACCAGGTAAACATTTCTGCAGACATACGAAATATGCTGATGAAAAGTCAAACTCTGATCGAGAAGGACACCCAAACTGCTGACAGAGGTGGAGAAAGGAATAGTTGAGTTGTTTATGGACAGAGACCGAGGGAGAGTGTTCAGGAATTCTATTTTTAAGTTTAATCACTTTCCGAGGAATAAATCCAACATCAAAGGGTGACGAGTGACACCCCACAAAGAGCCAACTTGGCCTCGGAGTAAGAGAAATTTACCCTTTTCTGAATCTGGTTGCTGGCGAGTGGAGGTCCGTCGTGAGGAGACCTTAATTTTTGTGGGACATACTTGTATGGATTATACTGTATATATGGACAAGTGGATTATAGTTATGATACCGTGAAATATTGACTGAGACCGAAAAAGATAAGAAAGAAAAAAACCTTGCTTGAGCACTTATTTATTTTTGTCGTCCAATATTCAGAGTTAAGTAACGTGCAGTTTCGGTGAGTTGCAAAAAATGTTAAAACGCAAAAATTCCGGTTTCTTTTTTAGTTCACAGTTCTTGCCATGGATTTCTTGATTAGAAACTTTTCACATTAACTGCAAGTCCACTGTTAATGGCAAACAGTCAGACCCTGCTGTGCATTTCAGTGCTGCAGGATTGAGTTGATGTAGCCACAGTTTATTCGTTGTAATGTACACAAGTAAAAAGATCCCGCCAGAGGGAAATCATGCAAATCACGTGACCTTTTGTGGCGTGTGGGACCATAATCAGCACCAGCCCTGTCGTTACAGGCGCACAGAAATTCAACCTCGCAAAATACCATTTAAATGCATTCCCGGTGGAGACGTGAGAGGGGTCAGGGCACCAATTACCAGACAATCATGGTGGAGCTGACCTAGATGCGAACCGCCACCCAGCATGATAGGAGAGTGGCATTAAACTCTGTGACTCGATCACTTTCATCGAACTCGTGTTTCCATTCCCTGGGATTTTTCTCTCTCGATCGAGATCGAGGATGAAGGACGTGCACAAAAATATCGTTCCATCAACACTAATCTCCTTAAAGCATCATGCTAAGGGTAATTGTAAGCTGAAATTTCTGGAGATACACAATGCATCAAACATTTATGAAGAAATTTGAAAAAAAAAAATGAGTCGGAGGCTGAAATCGGTACTACTGATGCGGACATGTAAAAATCTGCAAGATGGTGCAGCTGTGGCAGTAGAGATATAAATGGTCCAGAAAAAGAAGAAGAGTGGTACCAGACACAGAAATCAATCCATGAACATATCAAATGAAGTGACAGATGCACAGATGAATATTAGACACAAACCTTGACGCAGGTCAATGGACAAGGCAAAACGTGACTGTGAGAAGTCGCCATCTAGTCAGTTAGGCAAAGAACAACGCTCTCCGAGGCGGCGGACATGTTTGCCGCCATGATCAAAGAACCGAGCATTAGTGCAATAATATGTTTCTACTTTCATGAACACAGAGGCTGTACAACGGTTTTACAGGCTACACAGCGGTGTCACGAGGTCAGGGCGGCGCTACGTACCTGCGACGTGTCCGGCGCGGAAGAAGGACGTTAGACGATGAAGTTCCTCTGGCTGGCCCCGAGGGTGCACACACGCTGTGACGTCGGTCTAAGGGCGGAGCCTATCAGCAGAAACAAAATCTTTTAAATGGTTGATAAACCATCTATCAGCACGTGGTTGCACGAACTTGCGACGAAACTGGATATCATTTGTAACATTTTGCTTGTCTGCTGTAATGTATGTGGGAGAATGGCTTTGTTTTGTGTGTGTGTGGTAGCATATTTCAGTTTTTGATCATGTGACATTGTCAAGCCGAGTGTACTCAGCTTTTCCAGCTTTGCATAAGAGAATGCAAGACGATTCCAGCCGACTCCATAGAGAGAGGTAGGAAGCACTTTTTATGGGAATGTTGCTGTGTTTTTCAAACAGCTGTTCTAAAAGGACGTGGAGGAAGCGGATGGGAGCTTTGGTTGCTAACTTACCGGTTCTTCGTGCATCTTTTTCTTGTGAGTGTTGTTGAAAGCCAGGGATCCCGATGCGGAAGCGGGAGATCGCAAGACGTGGCGGGGAGCTGGGGAATCCCCGCCAGCAGGTACGATGAACAGAATGGCACGAGCGTTGCTGTCGCTCTGTGTGACGATTCAGCGAGTGAATGACAGCATTGTTTATCAACATGATGATGATGACGATGACGACGACGATGATGATGATGACTACAGCCATTATTCACCAAACAAGCATATGTTGGGTAACGTGCATTTAAAGTTTGTGCTAACAGCAACTCATTGATGTTAGGTTTTTTTTGTTTTTTAACAGCTCCTGTTTATTATTGTTTGTGTGTGTGTGTGCCTAACCAGCTGAGCGGAAGTGCCACTACAAATGACTGACCGGACTTTGCGACCAACCTGGCGGATCTGACATCACTGACTGACTCACAAACTCCGAATGAATGAAACGGTCGCTATCTAAGCAGGGTGTGCGACCTCACAAGTAAAGTGAGTAAAAGAGAGGAGAATGTTTGGTGAAACTCTTGAGACAACACGGGGATCCCGCTGCCTTTATGACGTGTTACCCCCACCAGCAACAGGATGTTTATTGTCTACAACCGGACAGCCGTTTAAATGTTGTGTTTCAGTTGCGAATGGTGAAATTCAGTTGTGAATGAAAGAAGTAATTCCGAGCCAACTGAATGAATGGACGCAGGCTCTCACAGAAGTTGGGGAGCGGTTGTTGTGGGAAAAGTCTCTCTTCCCTTCCTCTCCCTCCTCCGGTGCACAGAGCTTCACCAGGAAAATTCCATGATAAGGGTAAGGAGGGGGTCAATGTTCCGGAAGTTTTCATGCACATGACCGTGTGAGTCGGGCGTATGTGAGTCAGCTGAGAGGCTTTGTTGACACTAGTGTCGTGAGACAATGACAACACCGGACATGTCACAAGCCCGTGCGTCATCCTGAGAGAGCAGATGGCAGGAGGGGCAAGAAGCTCTGCCCGCTGTGGGAACAGTCCGAAGATCAGTCTGGGGTGAGTGCAAGCTAGTCTGGGAGCGATACCTGCAAGTCATGTTCTTCTAGAAAGAAAATAAGTGAAGCCCCAGATCAAACGGAGTACATACAGTTTCAGTTCCAGCAATTGATGAAAGAGTGGGGTGTGGGTAGGGCTGTGAGTTGCTAGGGAACGTCACACTGAAAACACCAAAATTAATTTGAAAGCAATCGATACCTTCGTCAGTATAATTACATGATAATTAGTAATTACCCGAGGGATAAAGTAACTGTTAATTTGTCAATTGATCCATTTATTCTGCTTTCTCTGTCTACTGTGACATTGTAAATTGTTATTATTATTCCCAGGCTGGATGCTATTGTTGCAATCATCATCATCATCATCATCATCAAGGAATAAAAAAATGGTAGATGCCAGGATCACCGGTCACTTCGACCCAAAACCAAATCGTCCCAGAGTCGAATCGATCTCTGCCATGACCAACGCAAATCATCCTAACGCTGAAATACCCAAACCAAAAAGACGAAACGATTCGCGATAACATAAGAATTATTACTGTCAAATATTACCAACAGAGCCATGCAAGCTCAATTGCTGTTTTATTATAGAAAAATGTCGTTTGGAAGCATACATCCAGAGAACAAGTTTCACGATAAAGCGATTTTCTCCGTAATCACTTTTCTTAAAGAAAACTTTTGTCTTTACCCATTCTTTATTTTGGTAAATGTGTCTGCAAACTTTGATTAATATAAAGCAAGTTAATAGGTACTTGTGTCATCGATAATCGATCTGTCTTTTTGACATGGGTCGATCCTACTTTTGGTGTTGGGATGATTTGATCTTGGTAGGGGGTCGATCTAACTGTAGGGTGAAGGTCGATATTGCTTGGGCGATGTGGTTCTCGGTCGAAGTGGCCGGCCCCCGATGGATAACAATAGATAACAGCAAAGAATAAAAGCCTGGATAACTCCGATAATAAAAGTAAAGGATAAGAGAAGACGATAAAAGAAGGATTAACAATGGTTGATAAATTCAAGAGTTTTGAGCCGACATTACAAGCAGCGAATGACAGCAGGAACTAAGACAAGGAAGGAGTAGAACAAGCGAGAAAGCGATATTGAGGATACGCAGACGACACGAAGACCTAAAGACGACGACACCGATGAGTCAGCAGATGATGAGAAAGGAAAGAGTGAATGTCGAGCATACCACGAGAGACAGAGAGATGACATTGAAGGGAAGATAGCAGGGGCCGTCGTACACTTCCCGCGTCAAGTTGTCCATCGCACGCCCTGCACATGACAAACCCCCGGACAGGGTTCGAGGTCAAGCGAGGTCACAGAAACATGATAGTGAAGATAAAGAGAGAATAAGAAAGGGATGAGAAAAAAAAAGCATCTGATACCACATCAACACTTCTTCATCCCCTCAGATTCTTCTAATGTCTACATGAAAAATGAAAATTCGTCGCTAGTTGTATTAGTTATATCAGATAGTTATATCAGAGATCTGAAAAAATTACACCATAAATGAACTGGTATTGTTTATCTCTGAAAAAAGTAGCATAATAGACGACAAGCGGGGAGAGACAATATCTTATGGTGTTACTGCTGTCGTTGTATGACGGCGAAGGTCTGACAGAGATGGATAAAGATCTCGTGACACAAATGATTTACCATGTACAAGTATGAGGTCACTCATCGTTGAATCTCGAATCACTTCCGTTCTCTCCTCTCCATCGACAAGATATGCGTCAGCCAGCCGCATGCGCAGTCCGTGTTTGTGTACTCTCTGCCCGAGAACAGACAACAAGAGGCATAACTATCCTGCGCCGAGTACACAGACCCTCTAAACATCTCCCTTCTGTGTACACCTGCCCGTATACTCGCCTTTAAGTATCCTTACTCTGGTGTATGTACACCCCCCCACACACACACTTTTACCCCTTAGGACCGCCTGTAAACTTTTCTGCAACAGGATATCCGAAATGAACTACTTTTACTAACTATAGTTTACATATAAAATTTTAGATAAATGGGGTAAATATGCCAGCCTTCTTCCAACTACTTCTATAGCTCAATAAAATAATGTAACCTCCCATATCAACTAAAAATGCATCTTGAAAAAAGCAAAATAATCATGTGACTTTAGAATTAAACCACTTGTGAACAAAATTTTACTTCCTTTCACTTCGATTTCTTTAGTCGGATTTCTTTACTTGACAGAAATTTCAGGCGGTTCTCTAATAAGCCAGTTTTATCAGCTGGATATAAGACAACAGAAAGAAATGCTGCTGCTGCTGCTCATGATGATGATGATGAATGGTTCTACTGAACATCACCATAAAGGCGGGTTCATCCAGGAGGACTTTATATGCAATGCGCGTGGCGACCGCGCGCCACAGCCTGTATTCCAAGGACGGCAACTCTTCGTTCTCGTCGTTTCTTTCTCTTCGGTTGTCTTCTACTTCTGACGTCAGACTCATGGCGGTTCGCATGGTGTCGGCATTGAGGAACAGCACCTGTCACATTTCAGTTTTAGTCTTTGATTTGCACATTTTCAGAAAATAATAGGTTGGCTCTTCGCCTTACGATATAACAAGCAGGATGAATAGAAATCCTTTTAGCAAAGAACCACCATGATGTTTTTAACCGAGATGCTAAGTAGCACTGCTAATGCTTTTCTGTTAAAAAGAAACTGTTGTAGCGGGGCTGTCTCCTGTTTGTTGTCTTTTTTCTTTTTTAATTATCACTGAACATATTATCGTAATTGCTCAAGAAAATTAGTTTCCTGCCAAAGAAATTATAAAAGAATGCAACATTATATAAAGGACACAGCGCAAACAACAAAAACACAAAAAAACCCACTGCAATTTGACAAAAATTTCGTGGTCAAAGAGAATTGAGGTTAGATTGAAAGAAGAAACCATTGAAGATATGCGACTCGTGTTCCTGAAGTTATATCCACCAAACAGTTTACTAAAAATACTGGGAAACTATCTCCTGCCTTGTTACTAAATTCTACTTTAAACCTCATCTGTAAGCATTTGACTTTAACAGGACTTACAGAGTCCCTTCTTGAGCACATGAACTCCAACAACAGCGTAAAATGATGCTGCCAGCCTCATCCCCCGCCCCAGCTCTCTATGAAACGCACAGTTAAAGGGAGGTAAAGAAAAACAACAGACTCAGCAAGCGCCTAGAGTTGTATACCTTGAGCTGCGTGAACGCCCGCACACTGTGAGCCATCGGGCTCCGGGTCACGAGACTGTATTCACCAATCACGTTCCCGGTGGTCATGTAGTCTGCAGCCTCATCCTGTTCTCCACCCGCCTCCGGCTGAAGTCTGCTTCCTACTTCTACCTGTGGACATTCGCTCAAGGCATGAACATTTATCTAAAGACAGCCGTCTTTATGTCTCCATGACTATCCGTATGAACTCCAACATTGCACATCGCAGCTATCTTCTGTTATTAATATCATTATCAAAATGCACATAAGAACATTAAAAACTCAGCAACACGTACCTTAGCAACACCGGAAATAATGACATAGATGTCACCTGGCGGACAGCCTTCCTCCACTAACACCTGGTCAGCGTCTAGCGTCAGTACCTGTCCGTGTTGCTGGACAACAAAGCAGTCAGGTGCAGTCTTTAGGTTTTGGAATAATTATGAATGCATGTGACCTCTTCCGGGTTTGATGTAGGTTCATCGCAATATGTATTTGAACAACTTCTGTGCTTACTACGAAATAAATCGTTGAAACGTTGTTAGAAAACGGCATTAAACCCTCTAATTTAAGCAGATAAGCGATGATAGGTTACTTTTACGAACTGATGTAGGTTGGTATCAGATGAGTGGTGATAAATTTACTATAAAGAGGTCATGTAAGCTGGGATTAGATGTGGTGATAAACTTACTATAATAAAGTCATGTAGGCTGGAATCGCCGCAAACCCAAGGGAGGTTACTCACGATGTCAGAAAGACCTACTTCCGGAACTCGAGGTGCGCTGTTGGCTAATTTTTTCATCTTTAGCTCGACATTCTGCAGAGAAAATTAAGAGAACACATAGGCACTAGAAATAGTATTACAAAAATAATTGAGGACAACCCTGTGGACGTATTTGTGTGTGCGCAAGTGTGTAAATGACACGTGACCACTCAGATTTAAAAAAAAAAACAACAAAACAGGCAATGCAGGGATCTAGCAGATGGACAGTCAGTAAATCGGATCCAGATGTACATACAACTCTGAGGGAATCGTTACACTTAGAGTAATATAACCCTAAACAGAATAGAAAAGGCCTCATCCGACATTGAACAATAAATATTTAAAGTTAGCAGCTTCCTGCGCGATGGGTCATACAGAAGTGTAGAAGAACTGTGCCATTGTCTACCTTGAGCAGAAGCTTGATGTCAGTGTCCTCCAAAAGACCCTCTTCCCCCATCTCTTTGATGACGTCACGCTTGCTGTTGAGGACAATGCATGCGGCATAACGTGTCTTGACCCGCCCAGCCACACCCGGATGTCGCATTTGAAGTAATCCTATATCCAGGTCACAGTGTTAATCACAGCTTCACAACTCTACACCCTCCACACAGTTAGAATAAGTACAGGTAAGTTAATCAGATAACAGAGAACTAATAACGGTGCGCTAGGCGAGCTCATTATAGTTAGCATCAAAACGTTTAGTGAGCGAAGCTCACATTAAGCTGACTATGGTTAGCTAATAAACTGAGTCATGCGCAGTGAATTTAATTCCAGTCAACCAAAGTCAGCAACAAATAAGACCCAGTCAACTGAGTTCAACGAGCGCAAGTCGATCGCAGTTACTAGAGCAACAGAAAGCTTCATTCTACAAGCTGGACACGACAAAGTAGCACAGATAATGACTCGGCAAATGAATTAAAGAGATGTAAAGGGCACAATAACTTAGCACAGCTAGACAACTTCATGGTCTGGACAGAACGCACACCGCCATCTTGTAAATATAAACTCGTTCTCTCTCTCTCTCCTCGCTTCTTTCCTCGTTTTTCTTGCACCTCACACCTCACACTCACCCATGCTGCGGATGACGCGGAGTCGCGACTGTGTGCAGTGCCGCCTGATGTCCGCCGCCAGGCTGCTGTCGCCATCCGCCACCTCCCCCAGCTGCCGCATCACCTCTCCCTCCCCCATGACGTAGCCACGCGCAAGGTCGTAACCCCAGATCACGCGCCGCCCCATCCGGTAGTCCAAGAGCCGCAGCAGCAGAGACAAGGCTGCCTACAGGGAAGAGGCTGTACGTTGGTTACAATGATTTCTTTTGTGTGACGAGGCTTTGTAAACACTTTTATTTAACTCACTACGTCTCTCTGTCTGACTGTAACCCATTTTTCATCCACTTCTCATCGTGGTAGAAGTCTACAATTTTCCCCAGTCACTCATTTCCGGCGACTATGTGATATTAAATCGTTTCCACAAGTAAAAAAAAAAATAATTTATAAAATTTTGTGCGAGAACTTACAGGCCGAATTAGGGGATAGTTTACTACTCCTAGAGTTACCTCAGCAGATGGCAAAAAGAACCAAATGGAAGAGGAAAAAAAAACAAAGTTGATTTTAGAAAGTGTTTTCTCCCAGTTAAGCTATAGATTTAATATTCATAATCATAGCTCATATTGAAATAATAAGTAAAGGAGTAAATTCACTAAGCGAAACGAAAAATAGATAACAAAACTCAAAAAGAAGTTTTAATAAAATAGGTAAAAAAAAAGTCTAAAAACACACTTTTATTTGAAATGTACTAAAAATGGTAAAATATTTTCTAAAGTTTTGGGAATTCCTTCAACTTAAAAGATAAAAATGTGAGGAGCACTCTTAGAAACATCGAAATAAAACATTATTCTACTATAAAATACTTTAAAGAGTGCCGCTCACACTTTTATATTTTGAGTTCTGTGTATTAAAGAAAATCTAGAGACCTAATGAAAAAAATCATTCTACTGTTTTAGTACATTTCAAATAAATGAATGTTTCCAAAAAAAAATTTTTTTTAGCTATTTTCCTTTGTCGTGATCTCATAAGAAAGGAAACCATTATTTTAGCTATTCGCGAAGACATTGTTGCTAATTTTTGTGTTTTGTTTTAATGGGAAGTTTTGGGCGAAGTTTATTGTTGTAATGTATGTATGTAAACATTTGATATTTTTGAATATTTTTCAGTTTGTTACTTCTTATTTTCTGTTTAATTTCATTTGTGAATCTGTTTTAATTATTAACTGTCATAAGTGTCAAGAAACTGACGTGTGATTTCTACATCAAGTGTGAATGTGATCGACTTACAGGTGTGATCTCCAGAACCTTGTACAACCGGAAGTAGCGTGTGATGATGACGAAGACGCGCAGAAACTCCATCTCAGCTCCGGTGAGCGAGGAACGGCTGTGCGCATGGTCAGACTGCTGCATGTTGTCCACGGTGCTGAGGATAAGAGCGTCGAAGAGCCCCAGACACATGCACACCAGGCCGGAAACGTGCCAAAGGTCGCTAAAGAACTTCCGGCGGAAGACGAATATCTGGGAAACGCGAGAACACGAGAAACTTCAGTTAATGGCTGAGTGTCGTGCTGCTTCTGACTTCGAGGGGAAAAACATGTGTGTCTGGTTTTCTTCAAGAATCGATCTCCACTATCATTTGTTGATCAGACATTGATGTAGTGTAGTGTCCTTCCTTGAACTTATGTGTTCATGGTCGCCTCCTCTCAATAATGCATAATGATCTGCCTGATAAATCAGCGACAACCTTTCCGTTCTAAGACCACGAATTCAAGATTTATTAGACGCTTTTCTCTTCTGTTTCTCTTATTCTTTTATGGACAGTGCTTTTTTCACATTTCGTTGTGTTGTTGTTGTTGTTGTTGTTGCTGCTGCTGCTGCTGCTGCTGCTGCTGCTGCTGCTGCTGCTGCTGCTGCTGCAGCAGCAAAGCAATCCCAAATCTGACTACCATCAAGGTGAAGTCACGATCGCAACACCGAGATGAAGGCACAACCTGATGCTAGTCCTACCTCGAATTGATCATGAGGTTGAAATGATTGGGTACAAGTGTACCTACCTCTCCCATGACGACCATGCAGAAAATGCCGACGTAGCAGGCGTTGTAGATGAACAAGCCCTTCCTGAGGGCCGCCATGGATGGCACGAACTCCACCACCAGCGCTGTCGTCGTCAGCACCGCGTCACAGGCGTGGAAGATGTAGGCCACAGCTGAGGTCAGTCGCCGCGTGTACTTTGACCTCCTCCTTTCCGCTTCCTCCACCGAACCGGGGTACTTTTGTTTCTCGATCTTCTTGGCGACCTCGTCGCGCTGCAACCGAAGGAAGTTAATCATTTTCGTCACTGTTCAGACCGGTTACAGGTTCTAGAGCAGCAACATTCTGCAGATGGTCGCCAACTATTGTCAGACAATTATCTACCTCACCACACCCCAGAAAACAATATCGCAAAAAAATTAAAGAGAGTGGTAGTGTTCTTTGCCGTTAGACGTAGTCTGCGATTTTTGTAGCCAGCAATAGTGGCAACGATTTGGTGGTAGTGGTGGGAAACTCTTCGACAAGAATAAAAGCAAAGAAAGAATAAAATCTGCACTGACCAACTTTCTAAGATGGTTTGCAACTTTGGCAAACTTTTTTCCACCTTTTCGTCAATGTAGCTGAAATAAAAATTCATTCATTCATTGCATGGAAGCCAGAGAATAAATACTATAAATAAAAAAATGCGTAGGAAAGTAGTCAGAGAATTTAAATATGGAGAAGGTTACAGCTTTAACGGTTTCACTACTTTTCCCTTTTGATCTACTGACCAGCCCTCCTGATTCCGCGCCGCATCCGCCCAGACGAGAAGCCGTTGGACTGCAGACTTGGAGAGAAGACCTTGGGTGAACATCTGCCAGTAGGCCATCTGAACAGTAAGATGGAGATCTTGATATTAACAAGGCATTTGAAATTGCTCTTCACGAGGAACCACAGAGAAAACTAACAATGACCACCTCCTAGGAAATTTATACACAGTATCCACATTGATACAAACCTTTTCTGCCTGCAAAAGTTTACGAATAGCAGAATTCCTTTGTTTCGTCCGCTGTCGCTCGAAGCTGACAGTACTCTCGGAGCTCGCCTGGCCATCTTGAAGTCCAAGGGGCACAACTCCATCCCCAGCATCCGGTACACTAGTTACGGCTCGGCAGCAGCATCGCCTCTGGCAGGACAGATTTGTGTCGGAAAAAGTATTCCACTGTAGCAATGTTTATTTTTTGCAGCGCATTCAAACTGATTACACTCAAGACTAGCCTTGCTCAAATTCAAAATTCATGATGGAGAAAACGACTTGTGTTCGTTAGATTATCAGTCAAGTGACAACCCTGACCTTTTTTGCATCTTCACCGAGACTGTCGAGCTGAGTAGACTTTTCAACCACTTCCCAGTCAGCATCAGCTATATATCTGATAGACATTGTAGAAAGTGTAAGATGCTGACAGTTTGAAATCAAGAATACAAAATAAAAATAAGAAGAGGAAAATACATAAAACTGAGAAAACCTTAAGGAGACAGATTATGAAGGTAACCCTCCTTCACGTATACAAATAATGACACGTGATAACAGCCTTGGTTTATCAGTAGTTTATCTCTTGGTGAATCTTGCGATAAAACTTTAATAATTATTATCTATGCAATGATCAAACGATAGGAAAGAATGAGTGTGATCAAGACTACTTGTCTAGTTTCAGGACGCTAATGGATGACAAGCGAAGTTTCTCGAGGATGCGCAGAATGTTCCGTTTTTCCAACTTCCGGCGCGCTGACTGTGCGTCATCACCTGCAAGGGAAATAGCTCTGGGTGTACAGACCTCACCAGCAGGAAGCCACCTGAATGGAGTAATTAGACTGTTGTCTGACAGGCACAGAACGTGGCCTCAAGACTCTGTCAGACTGTTGAAAGGTCGTAATAACTAAGGTCACGTGTCACTTACTGAAGAACCCGAGTAGCGAGCCGAGGGCCGCAAAGCCGATGACCTGAGACAGAAGGACGATGACCGACACGTGGATGAAGATCTGCAACAGACGGACGATTTAAAAAGAAATAAATACTGGTGTTTGCGTGTGGTGAGCTTAAAATCCTGTGACTGATGTATGAGAAATAACAGTGTGATTGATGTATGACGAGATGAGAAAGAACATCTGTGTGTGTGAAATAGATAATGGGTGTAGGGGATGTCACTTGATGTATTATAAGTGAGGAATGGTAATTAATTTTGTTTTCTGATCCTTTCTTTTATAACACTATAATCTACTCCACAACAAAAGGTGTCAGTGAACCTACTGACATTATAAAAGTTGTCTTGAGCACTTTGACGAGGTGAGTACTGTCATTGATGTTTGTATACGTATTTAGACACATTAACTCAGACAAGAATTTCAGACTTTAAACTTTGAAATATTGAAAAAAAAGACGACAAGCCTTTAACAGAACAATTAGGCGTTCTGTGCCATCTCCAAACTAACAGTGTTTGCACATCCCACCCCCAAATGCTTGAAGGTCCAACAAGGTACTTGAGTTCGTTGCGTGGCTAGTCAAGCCCTACCTTTTAAAAAAGTTTGCGATTAAAGGAAGGAATGGTGAGTGTTTCCGACATGAGGGCCTTACTGTATTGGCAATGTGTTGCTTGTTCAGGGGGTAGTGATGTGGTGTGGCGATGTCGAGTCCCATCGTCAGAATCAGTGCTCCCCGTCCGCCGCCGCACATGACCACGAACATATGACGTAATGATTCAAAATGGCCGAAACGACGAAGCAACGGGCTTAGGAGAATCAGCGCCACCGTCCTGCTCAGAAAGGTCAGAGTTCATGTAAGTCACACGCTCAAATTCTTAACGTACTGTTCCAGCAAAGTTGGCAAACGCCTTGACCAGCAACCTGCTGCCCTCCCAGACATCAAAGTCACAAGGTCGCAGTCCGGAGAAGGTCATTATCGAAAAGGTCACAAAGGCATTTTACATTCTAACTGGCTAACTAAAAAAGAATAAAGACAAAAACAAAAAACCCACCTGCCAACGCAAATTGTAACGAACAGCGCAAAGCTGTAGGCAAGCACTGTAAGAGGGTTCGTCTCTTCTGTGATCCGGAAAAACGTTAAAATTCCAACGGACAGGAACGTGAAGCTGACGATGAGGTCTTTCAGGACCAGCAGGAACCTGAATAACAGAAACAGTGTGTGTGTGCGTGTGTCTTTATTGTTCATTCATAGAAATATTGCATATTTGAATATCTGTTAACGTCTGGTTTGCATGAGTTTAGACCCGACTGTACAACAATCAGACTAATGACAGAGAAGACTGAAGTGTAGGAGAGAGGTTGTCACCAGAAAGGGGAGCAACAACAACAAAAAAAACAACAACAACAAAAAAGAGAGAAAAAACTACAGGAAGGGAGATGGTAGCATACTTTATATCTAAATGAATAGTGTAACATACAAAGACTAGCTTTTTCATTCAGGTCACAGCTTGTATGAACAAGTCAACCTTAGATAGCAATGGCCGTCCTAACTTTAATGGATAATAGTTGATAAACACCCCAGTAAGGCCATACTTTGAAGGGTTAACACTGCTGACAGTACCTGTACAGTATAGTCTGCACTTCAGGACTGACCGAAGTCTTGTTAGCATTCAGCAGCAGACCCAGTGCAATGTTCACCAGAAACCAGGTACACCAAACAGATTACCTATTAAAAGGAAGTGTTCATCTGATAAGACATTGGGAAAAGTGTTTTTTAACTTTAAAATTGTTAAATCCCAACCTAGTTTGTTACTCTTTCGGTGGGCAAGCTAGTGTTACCTTTTTTTTTAAATGTTTTTTTTTTAAAATTTGAGAGCAGTTATACAGTCTACTGAAATTGGTTTGCTTCATCAAGCAGTTACCGGCCTCCAGTTTTCTGACGCCTTCCTTCATCCTCATTTCTCGTGTTGTTTTTCTTTCTGTATTTACTTTTCATCGTCCAGTCGAGTTCATTATTTACGATTTGTCCATTGTTCTTGCTGCTTTCAACTAAGCTGCAGAGTGAACAATTAGCTATTACATCATTAAATCTTTTTGTTGCATTTGCCTGCACTTCGACTGTTTCAGAATTTTGTTTTCAGTGATTTCCTCTTTTTTTAAAAAAAGTTAAATTACTGGGCTAGTTGACTTTTGCCTTTGTAACAGGCCACGGAATGTTGCCGAGGTTGCAGTCCATGGGGTTTGACGGTCCAATGCCCCCTAATAGCATCGTTTGTATTTCATTTTCCCGTTGTATTCATCTGTGGCCTACCGAGCTGTAGTCGTTAATTATACAGTTCTAGTTTCCGATCAAACAGCAGTAGATGTCATTCACACTTCAGCTGTTACCTACACACTAGGCTGCTGAGGTGGACAGCCACGATCACAACAGTGATCTCCATGATGGCGTCGTTGAAAATGCGCTGTAGCCACGCAGCCGTTACCTTGGCGATGAGGACAGCCAGCAATGGAGTCAGCAGCATGTACCCAAGGTCTCCAACCAGCACGCTACCTACAACACAGAGCACACCTGTTTCCCTTTACTATTTTACAAATACACATCTCCCTCATGTGGATCCTAGAAGTTTATCTCCTCCCTCCGTGCTCGTACTGGGACTGATTCCCCGGTTCTCCACCTCCCCTCGTCTGTTTTAAGGGCTTGCATGATCGCATGATTCCATAATTACAATTTGTCAATGTTTTTTTCACAGTGGTCAGGTCAAGTTTTGAATAGTCTGCTACAATTACAATTGTTCTACATCCTTGTTCATGCTATCGCTCCCAGATGACCCGAAAATCAACTGTTCAAATCACATTCTGCTTGTCTAAAACATCATCAGACAAGTAAAAGGATGGTAGTGTGTGCGTGGTCGCTGGGTTGTTTTCATGTCACCCTTGTCATAGGTCGTATGTCTCCCATGTTAAGAGAACCTGCACTCATCTATCACCTAGCTGTCACACGAGAAACCCTAGGCTATCTCAGAGGGGGATGCTGTCACCTGTATACACATCCTCTGGGACGGCAAAGCTGACGAACTTGTTCACCAAGATGGCCGCGATGGGAGTGACTAGACTCTCGCCCAGCAACATTCCGCTGGTTTCGTCGGATGTTCCTGTTATACAGAACAGAAAGAATGAATAAATGAAAATGCACACTTGAGCTTGTGTGTGTGTGCATGTGTGTGCTTGCGTAACTGTAAGAATATCCTATGCTGAGACATAAAAACTGCAGAATGTAATCAAGACCATCGAAATTCTATCCTAGTCTTTATTTTGGGAATGTGGAAGAGCTAAACGTGGATAGTGTAACCCAATCCTTAAAAACCTGCACGGCTGAGGCACACTGTGGGTCCCATTACCATCAGAGAGGAAAACAAGTTATTAACATGTCACGTGAAGAAAAGTCATTAACTTCGGCTTTACAGAGACGATCACATTTTAATTTACAATCCATTGGGGGCACTGAGGAAAAGCTTTTAGTTGTTGAGAATGAGTGGGCGCAGTATGAGGGGACAAGCCTGCAGACTAATGGCAGTAGGTTTCCATTTGAGATGTGTCTGTTGGGCAAACATCAACCGTCACGCCAACGACCAGCGCCACGATGTACCTAATGTCAAACACTTTTCGTGGAGTGTTTGAGTGAGAATAGTGTGTGTGTGAATGTGTGTGTGAATGTGTGTGAATGTGTGTGTGTGAATGCTTTTGTCAGTGACTGTGTGCGCTCGAGTGCACGTTAGTGTGTCTGTGCTCCTATATGCGTGTGTTTGTGCGTGTAAGGAAGGAATAAATAAAGTGAATCACATTCTCTGTGTTGTCAACAGAACCCATTTATCTGTTATTCTTTAACGTTTTAAATTAGACGTTTTCTTGTGGATGTGTTTTGTTGTTTATTTGTTTGTATTCTTTTTGGTTGGTTTGTTGGTTTGTTTGTTTTGATGAGAGGGAGGGACTGTTGAACGACCTAGTCTTGAGCAAAACGTTATGAAGAGTTCGCAGTGAAAGTCTACCACCTATGAGAAGCCGGGTAGACACTTGGCTCGGATGACAGCAGCTCTGACCTATGACCTTACCCGTGCACCTGGTGACGAAGTCCTGCACTGAGGGGTCGGTGATGGCCAGCACGGTGCAGAAGACACACACCACCCGCAGCGGCCAGTCGTAGTTCAGCACCCACAGCACCAGCACCAGTGTCACGCCAGCAGTGATCACTGCCACAATATTACTGTATGTTACAATGACGTCAGCAATACGATGTCACAATATGCGTACGATACAACTTGCTACAGTGACGTCAGCAATACCAAAATATTCTCACGGAAGGCGCCAAATGCCAGCACGACGATCTGGTTGAAGGTGACCCTCAGCACGTGCAGCTCCGCGTTGAAGGCCGGCTGGAACAGGAGCAGTGGAAGGAACAGGTGTACCAGCGCCCCCAGCTCCAGCTCGCGCAGGTCCACCACGTGCATGAGAACAGGCCAGCGAGTGGCCACCCAGGCCGCTACCACTCCCAGGGCCTGCAGGATCGCCGTATGTGGGAGCGGAACTCGAGCAGAACCCAGCACTTGGCGCACCAACGCTGCAGACAGAGAACAAGGTGAGAACGTGGACTGTACCTATGCGGGTGGTTCAAGCTCTTGTTTCTGATTACATTAGGGTTGATTCTTAGGAATCTTGCACTTTTGAATATATAATTTAAACAAATTTTACTCCAAGGATGTGTGTGTGTGCATATATACTCTCTAATAATTTTATAGATATACATGTACTTTGCTTTGAATCTTCATGTGAAGGAAAATCATAAGACGACTTTCAATGCAAAGCTTTCATAATGATTTCTCGCCAGTATTATCCTAAAGACACTTCATCAAGGAAGAGGCCACTCAGTTCTGCAACAACAACAGCTGTGATTTTGTTGCCGAAATTCGCAATCTGCCTACTGACCTCCGATGACGAAACCACCGAAGATGACGAGGATGTAGTTGGAGTTCTCATGGTCTTCACTTCTTTGTGTCGTTGCGTTTGTTTGTGAAAAGTTGAAGCTGTCCGTGGTGATGTTATCGGTCGTCGCAGCGGTGACATCAGCAGAAGTCGTCGTTACTGCAAAAGTAAGGAGTATTCCTGTCTTAAATATATTAAAATTCGCCTTTTCTATTCCACGAAGGAAATACGATAAAATGTAGTGACATAAACGATTAATACACTATAATAAATAAAACAAAAATCTGCTAAATATACCACATGCCAAAGTTATCCATTAAATGCTCTAAACACTAACTGCATACAAACATAAACAGCATAATGTTTTGCGGTCTGCAACTCTGTAACTATCAATCCAACAAACTAACAAGTAAGAGTTTGTTTGTTGTTGTTTTTTTAAAGAAATTTAGTCTCGGTGGTTTTGTGGTTACAGTCACCAAACGTGGACAAGACTCACCAGTCATGATGAAAACAACAATAAGAAACGCATCCGGTTGCACTGAGAAGGTCTTGTGTCGGGAAGTGTGTTCTGCCAGGTGGGTGAGGCAACCAACACGAACACGAAATGGATGAGTGCCCGCGGGGTCTGTGGCAAGTAAACAACAAGGGAAAGTGTCCTGCTTGAGGGCAGGTCACTGTCTCTGTCTAAATCTCATAATTCGTTTTCCGGTTTTGTCTCTTTTCGTTCACAGCCACTGCAGGTTATGGTTCTTTGTAGAAATGTAGTCGCTCCTCGCTCTGTATCTCTACCTTTCTCACCCCTTCCTCTCCTCTCTCTGTCCCTCTCTCTTTTTCTCTCATCTCTATCTCTTTCTCATACCAATATCTTTTCACACACTCTCTCTCCATCTCATTTTCTCACCCCTCTCCTCCCTTTCTCATACCTCCCTCTTTCTCTCTTTGCCGATGACAGCAATACATAGATGCAACAATGAGCCAGTGGCGGCTCTCCTACATCAGAGACCTTCTGAGCTTCAGTCCTGGACTGAACTAAACCATGTGTAAGCATGTGCTGTCAGCAAACTTTCTCCCACACATTCAGAGGAAGGTAAAAGCAGGCAAGTGCAAGACCCTTTAATGAACAAGTATTAACAATCACCAAGGCTGCATGCCTTTCACAACGAGTCCTCAGAGGCGGGTCTGTCTCTTCTCAACTTCGTGTGTCGCTCTTCTGTCTGTTCCTCCTGTCCTACTTGGTTGGTTTAGTAGGAAAGTGCTTCCACTCTGAGGCGATTTCGCACTATGGGTGAAGAGGGAGGGAGGAGGAAACCGGAGTACCCGGAGAAAATCCACGACGCCAAGGCCTGTAGACAGGTGTCACATACAGAGACGAGATCTGAACCCTAATCCCTTTAGCTCTCCACTTTCTTGCTACCCCTCTTTCTCTCTCTCTCCCCTTATTTTCCTTGCTTTCCCTGTCAAGTGAAGCCTCAAAATTAACAGAACTAGATAATTTTGTCTACAAACATACTTACACAGAGACGTAACAAAAACAACAGCAAAGAGAAAAGATAAACAGACCCTTGGCACGCACAACCCTGTTTCCTGTTTAGTGTCTGTTCGTACAGATTTGTGAATGATTTGTGAATGATTTGTGTATTTATATATGGTTTTTTTTATTGTGTTCATGTGCGATGTGCGTCACAAGAAACTGTTTTATTAACGTTGTGCGGTCACGCCCCAGATACAGAGTGTAACACCCTTCTGTTGCACACACGACTTCAGTCCTCACGAACTGTGGCTGAACTGATAAACCGGAGGTAACAACGGCCTGAAAGTAAAGCTCTCTGTCGTGTTCAGACTAGAATCGGACTCCAGGAAACTCAGGGATGGGTTGGTGGGCTTTGAGGCTATAGCAGTAAACTAGAGTTAAACCACCTCGGGAACAGGAAGCTAACTCCAATCCACGCCTTGAGCCCCAAAGGAGTTGGAATAAATCTAGAAGGAAATCAGTTTTACAAGTTTTGGAGAAGAAACATAGGATGACGATATAAGACTTATTTTTGGTAGATGAAAGTTATATCCCTTTTCAAAATGACTTGAACTTTAACCATTGCATGTGAAACCTGAGAGTTGTCTGCAACAGCCACCTTGTTCAGTTGCAGTGAACTCTTGGATAAAGCAAAAGCATGATGAGCTGTCCATTACCAAATATTCAAGTAATTTCAAGCCAGAAGCATTAACTGTAGGTTGTTATCATTGTTACTTGATTAGTCATTAGTTAATAAGGATGAAGGTTTTATTCATGATCATTGTAGCAATATTGATGTGGCTTTTTCCATCAGATCAAGCAAAACTTGTGACAAGCACAAATCCTCCTAGAGGTTTATGATGAGGGCTGGATGAATAACAGCCTCAAACATGCACAGTGTTTGTCATATATATGTAGACCAGCCAGCCTTGTCAGTAATTTTAAAACAAAAAATTGTACACCAGTTGCTTTTCACTCAGAAGCAACATAACGGGGCCAGAAAAATGAAAAAAGAGCCAAACTTTTGTATAAAGATGTCCAGGGGAAGTTCCTAAATGGTTTCAAACATGCGACACAGGGCTGGTTTTAAATACCAATTACCCTGTCCTTGGTGCTAGTCCTGATGGTATAGTAAGGTGTGAGTACTGTAGGAAGGGACTTGTGAAGGTTTAATGTCCCATCACCTTGAAAGATGGAAATAAAAGGACTGAAGACACTGGATGGCGAACATCCCCCAACAATGGGAGCTTTAAACTAAGCACAAGACATAATTATTTTACGCAGGTGCAGATTCAAATTTTCTTACTGGAACTTCATATTGTGATTTTGTTGTATGGTCTACACACTTATTACCAATAGAGTGCATGCTGACCCTGGTTCTGAAATGTTGCACCACAGAAGGCCTAGCTCTCATTTCCACAAGCATTGCATCATAGACCAGATGATGGAAGTCACATGATTCTTTGTGAAAGCACTGTGCCTATCAGTGCTCTACACTGCAGGCCTTTTGATGAAGATGGTACCAACTGAGAAATACATGTGCTTCTAGAGAGTGATTTAAATTTGTATGAAGCTGGATAATTCAAGGAAATTTTTTTGACATTTTTTTTTTATAGTAAAAAAGCTTTTTCTAAATGGAAATAGTTTTATCTTAGTCTTAAATATTTGTGTGGCGCAGTAAAGATATACTGTAGGTTCTGGTGTGCACACATATATACTATAGTTTTTGATGTACACATATACTGTAGTTTCTGGTACAGTGTAGGTTTTGGTGTGCACATGTTTTTCCTCTGTTGGACCACCACTTTGCTGTCTCAATGGCCCTTAGGACTATGCTGACAGGAGCACTAGCTCCTGGCATGGTCACCTGGACAGATCAAGAGGCATGGATTAGACTAGAAGTGGTCTACCAGCTCTCTAGGTTGTAGGGTTTGGGTAATGGACTAACAATTCATATGAAAGCGCATAGTTATGGAAACTGAAACTAGAGACTTCCCAATAAACAGCGGGAGACGGCTGAGATGGCAAGTGTAGTTCACAAGATCGCATACTGAAAAACATTTCACTTTGTCATTTTTATAATATATAATACACAAAAACAGATGTACATGAATTACAATTATGTCTGTACCTGGATTCACTTTTTCAACTGAACAATTTTCATTATCACCTGAATAAAGCAAAGAGAGGGAGCACTTAAACTTTTATTGAATAGCCTGAGCTAATTTTTAATAGGTCCCCACCTAGAGAGCAGTAACATTACATTCCTGTAACCCTTGCCTTACTGCTGAATATATAGTGTACAGCAAAATTTATTTTTAATGATTACAAAAACATAAAAAATAGATTTTATATAAATATATAGATACACACACCACATGTCTTTCAACTCCTTTTTCAACTTTTTCAATAGGAGAATTTTGGATTCTAGTAACCTTTCATGTTTTTTGGTTTTGTTTTTTGTATTTTTCTCATGCGTTTTAACATGTTATGCTTCCAGCATAACAGAAAGACATATTGCACATTTTTCTGAGAATAACAAATCAGTGTAAGCCAGAGCGATACTTTATTTTTAAAACTGATTTCATCTGACCAAAAAACTATTTTTATTCATCACTTTTGAGGTTGTTTACAGGAAAAAAAATAAACAGTTTATTTATCTCATTAATTAATCGTTCTGCCGACGATTGGGCACACACCGTCCTCACCACATCTTTGCACTGTTGTTCTTTCATCTGTCGTTCGAAATTTTGACAGGAGCAACGGTTAATTTGGAGCAACTGTCATTATTAATGCACAGATCAGATCTTTCTCGCACTTTTGCATCTGACATTTTCGAGATAAGAGTGATCTCCCATGGGAAAAATTCGCTTCGTGTTCGAACCCGGTGAATGTTTTGGTAAAACCACGAGTGTATATATATATAATGTATAATGTAAAACCAATAGTCCTTGGTTACGTGTTTGGACATGGCTAGTCGCTAGCCTAGTCCACAGCAGTGCCACCGGCGTAAATGACGGGACTAGCCGGGCATATTGGTGTTTAGTGCGGACTAACAGGGGACTAGCTGCGCCCGCGGAGTAGGACGTAAAGCAATGGATAAAGGTAGGGAGGGATGTAGCACGAACTTACATACACGTCCATGGATGTAGGGACTATATTCAGGGCAGACATGCAGACGACGCGAACAGCAATTTCCAGGCAAGACTAGACTACCAGTACTTGAAATCATTATTCCAAGTAAATGTTTAATCCTGTTGTAAAACATGAACTGAACACTTTCGACTTTTTATGTGGGGGGTAGGTTTCTACTATGAGCTTCTGTCATTTCCCGGGGACGGGCGCGGAAGGCATTCAAGCTGGCTTTGATGATGTGTAAAGAGTTTTTAAATTCTTTAAATGTATTATTTGATTGCTTGACACATTATATAATGACAGCTTCGTATTTTACGCGAGAGTGAAAAAGTGTGTAATCAATTGCAAACCTACATTCACTTTTATCATGTCACAAACTTCGTTACTCGAAATGTAGTCAGTTAAAATGAAGTGTCACCAACTCTGTCGAAATGTAATTAAGGTTCATTCATCTCAACAGAGATGTTGCGATGAAAGAGCTTGCAGATGAACTGGTCGCTGCAGGTCGAAGTTTTTAGCTCGAAGAATCAGTAGTGCTATTCAGAAACGATAAATGCTCATTAGCGGGTCATTGAGCGGGCTGAGAGATTCCTATCGATGATAAGCAAGAAGCTCGGACGAGCGTCTTTTTTCTGAAAGTATAAAACATTGTCTAGACTCCACAGATGTTTTACCCCTGGAACAACAGTAATAAAGCGGCGGCAAAGATATCCTAGAGTAACGAAACATGAAGCAGTGACCGCTGGGTCTGGACACCGCTTTATAGCTTCGGACGCTTGTCCTCGAGTTTTTCATTAAGCCCCGGGGGAAACAACTTACTTTCGCTTCATAGAAATGGTCCTAGGAGACGTGCATCGCTTCAACCAATTTCCAGCCTCATCTAAAGCCTACGACATCGTAACACTTTGCAAAGCAGGGGGAGAGAAAAAACGTCGATATCAAGCAGAGAATGCAGTCTGCATCCCCACTGAACCGTGCAGGTCAGAGGTCACGCCGCATGCGCACATGATTTCAGTTGAACAGATGTCATGAGACAGTCACGTATTCTTACGAAACGCGAAGAGTGTAGAAGTGTAGACCTTGGTCTGACCGTCGGTCATATCAAACAGGTATGTAGGAAAAACGGTGATTTTTGGTTTATTTATTTTTGCTTTTTTTCACTCGGTTTTTTTTTTTTGTTTTTTGTTTTTTTTTTTTTTCACCGTCGGTTGGTATATCACGCGTTCGTTCGATGATTGCTGTTTCTATAGCGTTCGATCTGTAAGCAGTTTCAGTACAGCTGCGGGAATGAAATGCCCGTCAACCCCGGGGGATCCTGGTGTCATCAGAGAAGCCATGGAGGCAATAATGGACTGCCAAAAAAGACAAAACTATAACAGTTATAACCATAAGTATAACAGTTATAACTATAACTATAACATGTTCTTGAATCATTTTAATCTACAGGTGTCGTTTGCACATAGTCAAAGGCAGGGGTCCAAAGTAGGAACGACTTTGGTCACGTGATCCAACACAGCTGGTTAGCGATATGACAGGCACTTTTTTGTTTGCGCCTCGCCTGTAGCTGATCAGACAAGCATTAGCCGGAAATTCCATTGACAATGTCATATCATTTATCATCAAGTAAGTAATCACACATCCTTTCTCGCAAGAATAGTATAGGAATCAATCTTTTGGTTAAACAAGGAGAGGGTTTGGCTCCGTTGGAGGTAAAATCAGTTTTCGATGTTAATATCACAGACAAAAATTTAGGCTTTTGCAGAAATACATGTTAACCTCTAGAATTTAATCGACCCTAGGCAGATTCGCTAGTGACGAAAAGATTAAAGTAGTCTCCTTACCTTTCGTTTGTTTGGAGAGTGATTGTTAAAAAGAGCCTACATTTTTCATTTGGGGGTGGGTAGCATTATTTAGTGAGTGCGGCGCCCATCTCCTTCCCTAACCGTGGGATCAGTAACCGTTCAACGCCTGGGTTGAAAAAAAGAAATCGCTTCGCCTAACGAATATCAATACCGATTGGTGTGTACGTGCGTGCATGTGTGTGTCTCTCTCTCTCTCGCGCGGGGCAATTGAAAAGAGCTTAAATTAAAGGGAGAGTGAGTGAAAGAAATCGCGATAAAAAATTTGACTCTTCTGTTATACACGAGCTCAGTGGGCGCCACATTCGCAGATGGTGGACATGGAGCACAAGTAATTCTTTTGAGTCGGAATTCAGATGTCGTATAATTACTGTTCAGTATAAATAGCTGCGTAGTCAAGAGCAGGCTTAAAACTAGGCGTTTATAAGTTCATCGCGAGTGCGACTTGTCATTCATCAGCCACTGCAACCCTCGCGGTGAAGGGGTAACAACAAACAATGAGTATTTCTCTGTACACAGTAGCCTGGGTCGTTTCAACCGCCAGCCAACCAAAGTGCAGCAGACCCTTAAACTCTTGCACTTGAGTACACGTCCATCAATTTTTTTTTTTTTTTTTTGACCGTTGACTGCGCCTGAACAGCCATCGACCGGAGGGCTGACGTCCTGCGTTAGTATAACTACCTGCCTCCTCCGATGGATGTAACGATATTTATCAGGTAAATACTGATTTCTGTCCAGAATGTTACTCGTGATTTGCCGAGTCAGTGTATTCAACCTGCAAACCTTTCAGCAGGCTGTGTGTGCCTGCGAGATGGAGGCGTGCTAAATATACGTTTGTATGTTGCGTCACTCATGGCCGCGATCTCAACTTTCAAACGGTCCAGTGCTACAGATCAGCGTTTTGGAAGAGAATGTTGACTACAGTATAATGCAAACAAAGTTGTCGCTGACAGAGAAGGTAATTTTTTATTATTTATCTGTATGAAATCATAAGATACTCTGAGATTTAAGATTTCGTTGTTCTAAATATAATGATTTCGACATTTTCATTGTCCATAGTATGGTATAGTAGTTATTCTGAATGGCACAAACAGTAAATGGTGTCAAGATGAGATAGCAACCGAAAAGATTCGGATGAAATAGTAGAACAGACTGAGACGACACAATTGGAAGACAAGACGAAGCTAACGATTACTTTGCGGGTAATGTTGTTATGAACCGGACACATTCTATGGGCGTAGTCTTCCATGGAGCAGCTTGTCATTAAGTTTTACGATCCTGTATTTGCACGGCACAATCATTTTCCTCGCCGTCTTTGTAACTGACAGGAGCTGAAATTTATTTTAATGACTTTATTAGTTGATGACATCTGTTGTCTGAAGTGCAGTGAGCTTGCCCTTTAGCAAGTACATCGAGCTGGAAAATAAAAATAAATAAAAGTAGCAGTTAGTGGTGAAAAAAAATCATCAGAAAAGAAATGCAGATTTTTCTTTCCATGATATCACGTTCTGCAGTTGGATTCATGTAAGATCTTTAGGCAGACAGAACATGAAGTCAGAGGTTCTTGGCTTTACTTCCAAAATATTCGCTGAGTGCATTGAAGTCAGCTTGTCATTAGACACATGGGAGTAAAGAACCATTCCCAACATTTCACAGACACACAAACCAACTACTTTCACATGAACAGTTCCAGTCTCAGTATGATGTACATTAAACGCTTGTTTATGCTCAAGATGAAACCTTTGTTAACTCTTCGCATAAACGCTCATTTATAGACAAATAAATGCCAATAACATTTTGAGTCGACAGAAAGCAAATGCTACAACGAAATTGATGGGTGTTTTACAGACGTGAAAAGCTCCGGATCCTTAAAAGATTTTGACGCTGTAGAAGTATACAACATTGGGTTTATTGGTCATACACTTGCATACAAACTAACGGATGTTTGTGTCTTTCGATCCGGACTCGTTTTTATACTTCCTAGCAAGACACTCACCTGCCTACATCACGTCATTCATGCGTCAACCCTCTCGTAAAACACTTTATGTCTACACTTTATGTCTACAACTTTTTCGGTCAGTGTTATGAACACCGTTTGTTTCTGTCTGTTGGAGCAGAGTATCATCAGACCTTGGTGAAACGGCCAGCCGTGCTCCACGAAGGAGCTTGAACACAAGAGTTGTCCTGTAGTCATGGCAACACACAGGCCGGAGTCAGAGGCGATAGGAAGGAGACGCTGGTTGGTAGTTGTATCGTGTTTTGTCAGCGCACTGGCCACGGGGTCGGCGAGCTACCACACGGGAGTCCTGTACGTCGCGCTGCTGGACGTCTTCCAGAAGGACGTGGTCACCACGTCGTGGCTTGGCGCCATCTACTCCTGCACCTTCGCCCTGTCCGGTACGTTGGACTCTCCATTTTCTTTCCTTTTCACACTGACTTCGTGTGCCAATGTTATCGTATTATTTTAGTGAATAAACTTAATTAAGTTTATAACTTATCACTGGAGTTTAAAGTACTGTCATTGTAAGGAAGATCTTCTGGCGCAGTCAGTGAGTAATCTACATATTCGCTTTCTGAAGAGATTCGCTTGTCTTTAATACATTTTTCTCACGCTTTCGTGTCCTGAGACGTCGCTACAACGCCACTTCAAAAAGTGAACAACTGATAAAGACAGCACTCAAGCCTTTCATGAGGGGAACGGAGGTTGTGTTCAGCCTGTCAGTGATGACTCAGCGAAAAATAATCAGTTATGATCCATAATAAAACTCGTTCAAAGCACAATCAGACACAGTAACAAGTGGGTTGCATTGGTACAGAACTAGTGCACTGGTCGTAGCATGACGCTTTTCGGGTCGTTGGAGAGTGAGGTGTTAGAGACCTTATTTTTCGCGGGGCGGTGCCCGTCTCCTGTCCCTTGCTGCCTAACCCTGCCTTACCTTCCCCAATCCTCTTTAAGTCAGCTACCATGTCCTACCTGTTGGGTCGACTGTAGCTGCACTACACGGGTAGCGAACCGGCTATCTGCTGACTGACGCGCAGCACTCTATTTATACACGCTTTCAAATTATTGACACCTCGGTAAACATCACGCATGAAGCACGGGGAACACAAAAATGTTGAGAGAAACTATCGCCACAATACTTTCGCGCCCACGTATTTGTTAAGCAGACCAGCACGCCGACAGTGTAACACACACAGGAACTCTTAACAGCAAACATACACAGGCACCGATCCGCATGCCAGGGTTATTTTAAATCGTTTCTAAACGGTTGTGTCTTTTGTGTTATGGTTTGTTTGTTCTTTTTTAAAATGTAATCATCCAGGAGAAGGAACTATTGCCTGTTTGAATTTGTTATCGATTTTTTCGTTTTACATTGTGATTTTGTTCTCATTTTATAGGCCGAATTAGGGGGGATAACCTACAGTTACCTAGTCCTAGAGCAGCAGTTACTTATCTCCCCTAGTCTCGTGTAAAATTATATTTTTAAAAGATTAACTACTTGTGACTGCTGATAGTGATTCAGTATTGCATTGTCACCGGATATCAGTAACTGGTGAAAATTTCAGACCTCTAGCACGATGTGCAGGTGGGTGAAAAATCGATTACAAAATTTCACCGAACACATACATACACTATATATATATTGAGTGAAATATAAGTGTGTAACAAGCACAAATTATAAGTAGTATAGCATATGATACATGGGTGCAACTAACTATATGACGGGAGGCAGATAGCAAACGTATGTTTTTCAGCAACATGCAAAGCGGATGGTTGCACTGTATCTTGGCAGCTGGTTTGCCAGCATGTAGCATGTTACAGGTGACACGTTTTAATAGAAACAGTAAAGCGAAGATTAGTGGTGACTTCTTAGGGGATTTTTTTTTTTCGCGTGATTGCCACAGTCACTGATCCCAGAGTGATGGGTGGGTATGGGGTAGGTATATGTCGGGGGCCTTTAGTGTTGAAAGTAGCGAGGACTTTATTCCTGTAATGAAGGCCGCAACTTGCTTATCACTCATTCCTGACTGTGCAGGACCGCTTGCCAGCACGGTGGTCAACAGGTTCAACTGTCGCGTCTCTCTTGTCTTGGCGGGCTTGCTGCACTTTCTTGGTCTGGGCAGCTGTTACTTCATCACCAGCTTCCCGCTGCTGTATCCGGCCTTGATTATTGCCGGTGAGTGAAATAGCGAAGTGGTTTTTATTTGATGATATTTTTCTCTTAATTTCTACAAGGGAACAATGTTTATACAAATAACAAGACCGTAATCAATACAGCATAAAAAAAATATTCTACTTCTGTTTCCGCGATTTATAAAGCATTCCCTTCATTTAAGCCCTGTCCATTGCAACGTCTTACTTCATCAAGACGATAGATAATTGGAAAAATGAAAGTATTTATCAACTAGACTTATCGATGAACGGTTTCGACCTCTTCATGGCACATAAGACATATTATTTTTAATGAAATCAACCCATTCATTTTTTAACAAAAAAGCATAGTCTGCCATTTAGTAGATCTTTAACACCGAAATGATGAGTCATCGTGAAATGATCCATAAAAGGTGTTTTAATTTGAGCACGAAGCGAACTGCACAACATACAACACTATACTATAGACCTTAGGACAGTGGTACACTATAAAAACTGCGGCCCTGTGGTCCTCGAGGAGTAACAAGGACTAAACTAACACTATAATACATAGTGAAACACTGTTCAACACCATAGGCCTTAATAACAGTAATAATAATATTACCTTCCCACGTGGAGAGGGAGCTTTTACTTTAAAGATGAGTGTATGCGTGTGAGTGCTTGTTTTGCGTGTATTTCATTGTATAACCAAGTATCACGTGACCAGGGATCGGACAGGGCCTGTCTATAACTGGGACCAGCATTTCCTTGCTGTACCACTTCCCAGATAAGAACACACTTGTCAGCGGAATCTGCGTCTGCGGGTCTGGCCTTGGCGTCTTTATTCATCCTTCTCTTATGCAGGTGAGAGTGAACAGACCGAGAGTGTGTGTGTGTGTGTGTGCGAGCGCATGCGTGCGTGCGTGTTATTTGCGTTGCGTTCAAGGTCTAAGAGCGTGGACGTGTGTGTGTGTGCGTAGGTGCTGCTGGAGACGTACGGCCTACACGGTGCCCTGCTGATCGCGGGCGCCATCGGACTGCACTCCGTGCCCTGTGGCCTCCTGATGCCCCTCTCCCGGTTCGAACGTGACCGCCGGAAAAATCGACAAGACCAAGAGACCAGCAGCCTCTGCGCATGTCCGAATGTTGCGTCATACCTTTATGTCATCACCTACCTGCGCTTCCTGGTGTACCTGATAAGCTTGTTTAACGTCTCGGTGGCGGCTTCCAGTTATTACCTATACGTCCCCAAGTATCTGATCCTCAACGGCTATTCTCACCTGAAGGCGTCTTTCATCATTTCCTTCACTGGCGTCGGCAGCATCATCTCGCGCCTCCTCTCCGGCGTGGCTTCCCTCGACCCCGGCGTGGACAATATCCTCATCTATGGCGGCATCATCTTCATTGCCGCTCTCGTTGCATTCCTTATTCCAGTGACCGTGAATTCAACTGTGGCTCAGTTCGTGTTGGCCGTGCTGTACGGACTGTACACTGGAGGCTCGTATGCCTTGTTGGGGCCGCTGGTGTTGGAAATTCTTGGAGTGAGGCATGTTTCCACGGGCACAGGACTGTGTATGTTCGCTGCTGGCATTGGATCCTTAGTCGGTCCGCCCATCTCTGGTAAGTGTGTGTGTGCTCGCGTGAGCGCATGTTTGTATTAGTGTGTGTATGTGTGTCTAAGTGTGTATGTGTATTTGCACTTGCAAAGCCAGTCGAGTTTTCGGGGATTGGGCAAGGTGGTGGTGGTGGTGGTGTGGCTGTGATTGGTTGGTTGTTGTTTTTTTATGCATCTATACGATTAGACTGAGGCTAATATCACAGGATTGTTCCCGGATATAAAAAAAAATGAAAGGGAATAACAACTAATGGTAGGGGGCTACTCGCTGGGAGAGGGTCTCTAGAAACGGGACAATGAATGCCTGAAAGTAATTTTACCTGAAAAGTAATTAATCTGGAGAAACCTGATGGCGCAATGTTTGAAGTGCTCACCAATACAATAAAGGCAGGTTTTCTTGGGATAGGACCTCGTTTCGGGCACCCTCTTCTTTCTCTGCATTTGGCATTTCTGCTTAAGAGACTGGCTGATTTGTCGCGATGAATCCTAAGTAGCTGGGTTTAATTTAATTTAAATTTAAAAGACAGATCACACATAGCTATTTAAATGTCATCACACATGCTCTTTGTGTGTCTGACTGAACGTTAAATTAAAACGATGCTTTGCCTGTGTTTTACATTAGGGAGCGCCGCAGTTTTGTAAAAGTTTTTTTTAATAATACGTGTCAAAGCTTCCAAAGATAAAGTATTAACATTCCATGCATTCTGCTCCTTCTAAAACAATTATTTTTCATGTTTCAGGTATGATTTATGTTGCGCAGCATAATTTCCATCATGCCTTTTATTTTATAGGTAAGTTGTACCATACATTTAACTTCATGTTAAGCTGTAAAAGCCTTTTAACTTAGACTTTAGAGAGAGGATACTAGAGATTTTATGATACTGGTTAACTACAGCATCTTCAGGTTACTAAACTTTCATTATGAAATCCACGAAGACACTTTATTTCATGTTACAAGTAAGCCAGGTTGGTGGTGGGTGGCTTATTACCTTCACTAACTGTCGTTTTTCTGGCCCTCAGCGAGTCTCTTCGGCGCTGCAAGTGTTTGCGCCATGTGCACCGCCTTGTTTCCCAGACGAGAAGGCGACGCCCGCGCTGGAGAGTTACCAGCCTTAGCTCTGACGTCACGCTTGCAAGACGGAAGTCCTCTCCTGGATAATGGGGTTGTCGTCGTTGTCGTTGAGGACGGCCAGCTGGAATTAGCGGCTGACACGGAATTCCAGACAGCCTCTAGGGAGCCGTTTTTAGACCATCGAGGAATTAAGGAAGGTTTCCCATTGTTGGAGGATAGAACAGACCCCGTGGACGAGAAGGTGGCTAGCGCAAATCAGACTTGATCACGTGACGCTTGACTATAGTTTGGAGTAATGAAGGTGCGGCTTGTGAAGGGGCATTGATTGCCGAAGATTATTTTAAAACTTTATCAGGCTGCAAGAAAGAGCAGGGTTTAACAGGAAATAAAAGTAGTCAAATGACTTCAGGAATGAAGGGGGAATTAAAAGTGAAACATAGTAATAATAAAGTTTATATTTTTAACGCGGTATCCCTAGGACCAGCCAAGCTTGAATAAGCTCTTGACATACACACACAGGTGCAAGCATTGCTAAAGGTCATCAATTCCTGTTAGGCGCGAAGAGTGACTTTCTTTGCGTGCACACAACCCACATACAAACAAGCATGCACACAAGACATCCCCAGACTTAAAAGAAAACCAGAATACTCGGAAAAAAACCACCGACGATTAGCTTTGCAAGCAGAGAGCGGTGTGTCGGAACCGGGATACGAACCCATGACAACCGATTCTCACTGTCATAGTGAAGTCCTTTAGTCAGTGCGCCACCAACCGCCTCAAACATTCGCCATGAAGCGATTCGCCGAAGGATGTTTATTGTGTGATTGTGCTCGGGTGCTGTTCTTCGCATGTATTGTGGCGGGAGATGATCTCTTGCCAAAATGGCCTTGACACGCAGAAACATCAGTGGAGCGGGCAACACAAAGATCAATAGCCGTTTCTGCGTTTTTGAGAAAGAGGGATAAAGAGAAAAAATGAATATGTCAACTGTCTTGTCTCCATTGCAGCTGCCATTAGACTGACATCAGCCACGCCAATGCGGTCAGTTTACAAACGGAGACAATAGTCTAACCGGATCTGCCATCCGAAGACGAAGAAATCAAGAAAGACGAATAGAAAAACCTAGAAAAAGGAATTGAACATAATGAAGTCTACTTACTGACTCTTGAGGCTAAATATCAGTTAAATAAAGAGACAAACATAATGGAGTAAACAGAAGGCAAAGGTAGCAGGTTAGTAGAGGAGGGATTGAGCGTATGCGCGCGTGTGTGAGGGAGAGAAAGAATAAACGAGAGAATATCGGATGAGAGAAAAAGCGATTTCGAAAAGCCCAAATACGATGAGCTCTGTTCATCTTTATATCAGCAGGAAATAAAATATTACTTAAAGGTAAATGTTAAAGATAATCATATGTGTGTGTGCGCTCGCGCGCGTGTGCCGGCATGAGATAAACATGAATGATAGAAAGTAAATGAAACGAGCACAAAAATGATGTCGATTCATCGACTTACATCTGTGTGTGTGTGTGTCCGCCCGCCCATGTGCTAGAAGAAAGAATGACTGCGCATGATTGCCTAATAGTTACCAAGAAACTGATTAGTTCATCAGTCGTTAAATTTCTGTTATTTCTATTTTTACCTTCCGTTTCACTTTCAGCCGTCAGCAAATGATTTCGAAAATTCAGGATTAACACACGACGTCTTCCACAGAAAAATTATCAGTTTTATTGAGCACATCTTGTGCTATGAAAAAATACTTCCATGTCATAATTCTATTACAATATTTTCGTTAAAATTACTCTGCAGAAAAATCCTCTGCCGTATATTATTTAAAGCTGTAAACACCATACAAAATTGTAACATCAATGAAATGACATCTATTAACCACTAACATCTGCCTGCTATGTGTACGTTCCTTGCCTTGGCATGTCTCGGGAGAGTGCACACGATCGCCTCATCCCGGACCTCCCACGTCGTCAAACGTTTTATCTACACGCTGTTGGATCTCTTAGTCTCATCACAGAGAACAGAATCGTCTGTATGCCTCATCGCAATGCTCATCCAGAAAATAGATTATACAGAACAGCGTTCCTCCTACCCTCACCCAATGCACCTCATGCATCGTCTTTGGTTAAAATCGTCCACGAAGGCTAGAAGGTGGCGGACTCCGCGAAACCGCCGCCCAGTAAGAGCAGCCTAAAGGTTGTCAGGGTCCAAAATGCAATCTTTCCCCGGTGGGTGAACGTGGCCACACTCGGCGCACAGCTCGCCAGGCAGAGATCTGGCCATCGAGGAACCTTGTTTGTTGAAGGACACGCCTGGTTGACGAGGGAAAGTGTGACTCGGTTCCTGTTCCTCGCTCGCGTTGTCGCGTGCCGCCTTGCCGCTACCGCGTTCCGCCCTCTCAGAGTCTGGCGGCGTTTCGCTGTGAGTAGCGCTGGGTCGGAGTTGCCAGTCGTCAGCAGAAGCTGGGCTGTCGGGCATTTTGAGACCAGACGCCTCAGGAACCGTGGAATCTACGGACTGTGAAATTTTGACATTTGACCTCTGTGGCAGCCCAATGGTAGAAGTGCTTACAGGCCCGGCCTGTGATATACGTGCGTCCTTCTCTTGCGAGGGTTTCGCATGTGAACTATGTAACAATCCAGCGCCGGTATCCACGAAAGGTCGACCGTCTCTGCTTTGCAAATGTTTATCTTCTGAACCCCAGGAGTTAGCATCAGGAATATGTGAAGGTTTGACGACAGAACTCGAGGATTTTATTCTCGAATTATTTTTGTTAAGGTTGCGCGAGTCATCCGTATCTGCGGTTGGCGGAAGTCTGTCTTCCGATTTCTCTAACGTGGTGTCTGTTGGTTTGACATCTGGCGCCACAGAGGAATGGACGCTGACCGTAGAACTAGGATCCCCAGAGATCGCCTTCCGCTCTTGCACGGCTTCCTTCACACGGGGACTGTCCTGCTCCTTCGTCATAGAATCCGAACTCCGTGTTTCCGTCACTGGGGTCGCCGATGTCGTCTGCTTCGTACAAATGACGGGGATGTCTTCGACGGAGACGGCGGTTTTGGCGCGATCCTCGAGTGAATATTTGGCGCTGGACGAACACGCCGGCTGTTCGTAGCTTGGAGTCTTTGGGCGCATGCGTGTGAGACTAGTGTCTGAGGATGGGTGGTGAGTGGCGCTCACAACCGTCTTTGTCGGAAGGGGGGCTTCAGCGTCAACGTGGGAGTCTCTGGGCGACAACAAGGTTTCCGTTAGTGGAGGGAGGTTCCAAGCTGAACGTAGAGATAAAGACGGTGGCAGAGTAGAGCTGGTCTGAATTTTGGAAAAAGGAAAAAAATTAGCTGTAATGTTTTAAAGTTCTTTTCTCTTGACTTGATCGTATCAAAACGTACGAGAACATTATATAGATTCCAAAAGCACACGCGCCCACATACGGATGCCCATACACATGCGGGCGCATGCACAGGTATACAAATACACGCGATTAAGCGCGCACACAGATACACAATAACATGTCCTCGTACACCCTCAGTCACTAACAAAAACATTCAGGCGCTCGCGCGCGCGCACACACACACACACAAATGAATATACAGACACGCACAAACTCACTCAAATATGCGCTCATTGTTACACTCTAATTTCTCCTTTTTTCCTTTAGATATCCCGGAGTAATAACCTTTTCTATCTTCTTATCATTTTCACACGTTTGATGTTTGCATAATTTTCACCGTTAAACCCGCGTATTTGCTAAGAACAAACCCCGCCGTAGGTAGTGAGGTTTCATGCTTGTGAAATACATGCCCTATTGAATCTTTTCACACCAGTGCTTTTCTGCACCACTTAGTACTGCTGCCCACAGTTGTACTCCATGGAACCAGAGCGGGTAGATACAGAGAGGCTGCACTCGAGTAGCATCACGTTTCGAAGGAACGCAACTACGTCACTACTTTTATTAACAGGTAAGGACAAAGGAGGAGTGCAACCTCTCTATGTCTACCCTCTCTGATGCTAACAGAGGGCAACCTCTCTATGTCTACCCTTTCTGGTGCTACCAGAGGGCAGCCTCTCTATATCTACCCTCTCTGGTGCTACCTGAGTGCAGCCTCTCTAGACTATATCTACCCTCTCTGATGGAACCTCGTACAGCCAGGACTCCGCTATTGTCTTGACCTGACAGACATACCAAACTGACCTTTTTCAACTCATTGCTCGAGGTCTGTTCTCTGACTTGGTCTTGCCGGTCACTCGTTTTCTCTGTCGTCTTGTTTTTCTCCGCATCTGTGCTGTTGCCGGAGATGCTGGGAAGGTCCAAGGGAGTAGTGTCGGGGAGAGCATCATCCGCCAGGTGTTTGTCGGGAGCACTTGCGTCACGCCTGATAAACGACGTAGAGGTGTTGCCTGATGGAGTAACTTTATTCTTCCGAGCGCGGGAACTGGAGTGCAAAAAACAAACTCGATTTCAAGATCATAAGTAGAATTTTGTTTCCTTCATCACCTTCTGCCTAAAACGATGCAAGTGCTAAAACAGCGGGATGCAAAATAAATTGACAGTCATTAATTAAAATGTCGGCAGACTGAAAGGCTGGTCAGAAAAGGGAACACCGACATAAGTTCATAAGTTAGTTTTTCCCATCAAAAAAGTGTCTCACTCACCAACGACTTCAAGAAAAGGTTATGGAACCACCTTCACCTTATGTACTTGTTCTGTGTTTTTCTATTTACTTTCGTGTCTGCAGTTCTGCAAGTGCTGCTAGGTGTGACGTGTTCTTTGTGCCTTGTCCTGTCTGTATTTTTTTTTTTTTTTTTTTTGGCTTGGCGCCCTTTCTTAGTTTTCTCTGTGTATATGTGTGTTGTACAATATGTGTTTTTTTGTGGGTGTTGCTATGTGGGGGATATTCTCTGTGTTGGTTTGTCTTGTGTGTGTTGTTCCTAGTATGAAGTCTCAAGTCTCACCCATGGAAAACACTTCCCATGGACATGACCTCCTTCAGGTTTTTTCTCGACTCGGTTGCCGATGTCTTGACCTGCACTGAGTCCCATCGTGTTGACTGCACACAACAGAGTACAGATCCCTTAACTTAATTTTGCCGTTAGCTTTCAATTCCACACTAAGAGCCATTCAAAATTTGTTAAACCCCAATGACGGTAGGAAGAAGAAAGAAAAAGCAGGATGGATAAATGAATGATCCAATGAAATAGGTTAGTAAAGATCGAGCAGAGAAGAAATAGAAAGGAGCAACGGTAAAGAGAGGATATGAAAAAGAGTGAACAGGACGCAAAAGGGAATGTGTGAGACTAAGCTTGCTGTCAATTGTCCAAACTGGAGCAAATGGTTTGAAGCGAGCATGGCCTATCAAATGGCGGAGATGGGTTGAAGCAAAAAGAGCTTATGGCACGCAAATCTCTGTAGTCTGTGCTGTCCATGGTCTTTTCACGGATGTCTTACCTTCATGTTGCCCTCAGTCCCTGCCCACATGACACTCTGGCGAGCGCGACTGTGTTCTGCACTCAAGCGTTTCGACGGCTGTAAAGTTGCACCGTGACCCTTGCCCCCGACTTGGTTCTTGGTGGCCCAGCGACGCTTGTCTGGGTCCAAATCGTACACAGGCAAGTCACTCGGAAGAATAAACAGAACTGGCTTCGGAATCTGATCTGGCTGTGGACAGAACACCAGGGTCGGCAGAAGAAAGTTTTTTTAATAAGAGCCAACTAAAGCGTTTGTACTTTTACTTTCCCCGCCGCATGGAATAAAGATCTTCTACTTCTTTTCTTCTTTACTTTTCATTTGTCTTTTTTTAAATATTAGCCACGAGAAACTTCCCTTGCCATCAGTGTCATTAACAAAGATAAAGTACAATGAGGTTATGACGTACCTCAAACTTGAGCTTCATCACGCCGAGTGGGATGTAGCAGGGCCCCTCAAATTTCTCCTGAGTGAACGAGTCCTGGGCTATTCCTACAATACACAGAATGCATCAATGTCAACATTCAAGTCGTAGCAACACTTACACTCATTGGGAATTCAAGTGATTAACTCCCTGATTGTTAGAGTTCAGCAATTTTTTTTATGAACATGAGGGCACACCAAGCTCCATAGATGTCCAGTCAACCTCTCATCCAAGGTGGTTTATTTTTTAGTAAAAGCAACATCAATAGGTCAACCACGTCTGGTCGTTTTATACTGAGCCATGCTAAGGTGGACACCTACCTACGCATTTTGTGTGTGGGAGTGAATTCTACTAACATCACGTCACACGATTGTGGGACATTGTCAAAATGTTCAGCAAAGAAACCAGCAACAGCGTACCTGATGACAGATCTCATCGAAGGACAGCAATCGTAGCTGTATTCGGAATTCTATTGAACTGTCGCACTGCAGGACTGCCAGCAAGAGAGAAAGGAGAGATACAAAGATAGGAATACAGAAAGAGGGGCTCGTACCATGAATCAGCACCACGTCAGCCATAGAAGAGTTGATGGTGAAGCCGGCGCTGAGGTCAGTGACCTCGTGAATACCCACTCTCCAGCTTCAGGCGTATTCGCTCCTTAGTCAAACCCTAAGAAATCACACGGACACACACATATATTATATATACGCACGCAAGCAAGAAAACATACATATGCCAGCACAAACATTTCCAAACATATAATTTCATGTAAAGATGCTATTTAAAGACACGTACACTGACCGCTTCGAGGGTTAAGAATAGAAAGGCAGAAAGAGAGAGAAGACGGGAATGTCCTTAAAAAAACAAAACAAAACAAAAAAAAAAATCGGGTTTCTAACACCTAACTTCTTAAAGACAGAAAGGACACTGAGCTACTTTTACCTAAAAATATGTAAACTGTAAATTAACCTATCACTAAAAATGCTGGAGAAACATCTACAATATTCATGGTATACATACGAGGGCACGCGCGCGCACACAAACACACACACACACACATACATGCACATTAATGCTATACATAAACACGATAAACATAAGGAGTAAACAAACACTGTACACGAATACCACACACAAAGACTTCCCTAAAAGGTGTGCGTAGATCACTCACCTGGAAGGCCGGCAGGTCCATGAAGAGACCAGTGGACAGACGAATGGCCATAAGTCGCCAGAGGCGGGTTTTGAGAGGAGGGTTCATGTTACTGAAAATCTCGAACGCTTCCTCCACGTCCTTTTTATTTAAATCGAGTACCTGCAACACAGACAACGCTGACGTCAGAGCGGTTCGTGATTTGAGAAAGACCGCATGGTCGTCAGACGGTCTGAGTCACGTTCACATGTCGGTGATTGGTGATTTGGCAGTTAACGACCTCCAGAATAGAATCGACAAACTAGGCCTTGCCTCAATTTAAAGGGACGCCGTGGTTTTTAACCGAAGTATTTTCGGAATAACTTGCTACTAGCCACTTACTACTACAACACACACACACATGCCAAAGCGGCATCATTATTACGATCATCAACATCATCATCGTCATAGTCAACAAGAACAGATTCAAGGTTGCTAGTGGGATAGTGGAAGGGGAGACCTACCAGTACGGCAGTCTCACTTTTGACAGTGGCCGTTCGCCGTTTGTTGGTCAGCACCCCTATCTCCCCCAGCACGTTGCCCGAGGTAAGAAAGTCTAGGATCTTGGGGCCCTCGTCCAGCTGTAGCTCCAGCTGTGTGGTCAAGGACAGAGAAAGAAACCTGTGTTTTAGGCACGATTTAAGGTAACTGCTTGTTTTCTACCGCAAATGTTTGAGCGGAGTTGATTCACAAAGTTAGCAGCTATTTGTAGACCCAACTTGCTATTTCACTTGCTTTTTCCTTTTATTATTATCATCCACCGAGGAGTTCTAAAGATCGGTTTTGACTATGCTCGTTGTGTGGCCTTACCTTGACCATTCCAGAGAGAATGATGAGGATCCCGATGGTCTCCTCTCCTTGTTCCATCATTGTCTGTCCGTGTACATAGTTGATGAGCTTTCCGCGGCTCTGCAACACAGCCAGATGATTATTTTTTTTTGTCTGTTGTCAAGACAAATGATGGACATGGACTCTTCAAATATACAGCTCTTTAACGGCTGAGTAAAACGCACTTAAAGTGTTTGTACATAATTCTATGTTCCACTGCTGGCAAAAGTCAACAACAATTGCTTCTCTCCAGGTCGGAGTTAGCTGAAGGAACTGACACTCCAGCCTGCAGACAGAATCGAGTGTTTATAGATAAATAAAATGAGCTAAAGTATTGCAGCAGAACAGCGAGACATGTTTACCACCAGACAGGTGTGTAGACTGGACGTTGGTGCCAGTGTCTAGAGCCAAAGGAGTGAAGGAGGAAGGCGAGAAAGTTACAAGATGAAATGACTGCAGGCGTGAAAGATGGCGGCTGACCTCAATGGTCCTAACCACTCCGTTTACTGACCTTAATAAATTTAACCAGTTCGGTGTTGTTCTCGATCCACGGGACGTTCTGCAGAATCTTGGAGATGGATGGTAGGGTCACTTTCGGAGGCGCGGTCAGCAGTCTCTTCATCTTTGTTTCGATCGTCTGCACATCACCGAGCATCAGAACTCGTCAGGACCCACGTGTCCCATAATTGTGTTTCCATTGCGGGCATAGCAGAGGGAGTTAGGGTTTCTTTCTTGAGAAGTTTACGATGGAAAAAGTGCGCAACCATCGTTTTTAGCAAGTCGAGATGTCGAAGAGTGTAGTGGAGGTCTACAAATGCATTTACCTCACAAATACTGACAAACACTGAGTCCATGGACAGTGAACAAAGGTCGCGTGTCGATCAACAGGTCACGTGAACAGATGCTGTCTTCAGAAAAGGGAGAGAGAGGCAAAAGAAAGCGAATTTGAAACAGAGGGTTTGTGGCAGAGTTGGGTTTTTCTTACAATATTATAACATTTCTTCACAGAAGCCCTACAAACCTCAGTAGCATACGTGTACATAAAATGACAGACGGACGCGTGGTTTTGTTTTGTTTTGTGGGGTGGGATGGTCTGGAGGTAATTGGGTAAAAGTTAGGTGCACATGTAAATAAAGGTCAGCCATACACAGAAAGACAACACGATAGTAGGAGTGAATCCAACTCACGCTCTCCAGTTCCTTGCCCTCTGTTTCCTCCAGAACGCCCTCCTGCTGCAGTGTATGGATGCACTGGCGTAGATCATTAAGAACGCTGCGGATGGCTTGCCTAGTCTTCACGCTCATGGCCACTTCTGGATACTGTTTCTGAAGAAGTCCTGTAGGACAAAGAGGGCTTGTAGAGGGTCTCCCGAGGTCAACGGCTTTTTCTCCAATAGAAATCATAGCCTATTGTATCTAACTGCATTGTCCGCACAAGGTTCGTTTTAAAAGATAACAAAACTTTGAATCTGTGTATTCGTTTGTATTAATAATGGTTACATGAACGCGAACTCATTACTTCTTTTTCCACTTTGTTTAGCACGCCTGTAATCTCTAAGCCAACTGACGTACATGAGAACTCCCTTTGTCATCATCTACAGATTTCTCGAAGTTTAGGAAAAGCAAAGTCACTCACCCAAAGCTTTGAGGATGTCTAGCTTGGCGTCGTCGCAGTGGCTGCGGAGGATGTGGGTAATCTCGGAGTACTCAGACATGTGGTCCACCAAATTGCGAGCCTCGTCCTCGCCCAGCACGAAGCCGCGCCCTACGTCATATCCGCTTTCTAGCGTCTTCTTGATGAGCCTCTCCAGGATGAGGGGCATGACGGGTACCATCGCCTGAGGAGAAAACATCGCAGAAAGTTGGACGCAAAGCATACTGGGAGAGGCACCTTCCAGACGACGGGGCGCTTCTGTTTGTTTACCAAGCTTTACTTTCAGGCCAGCCTTCAAGACGAATGATACAGTGTCCTCTAGGTCTCTTTTGCTCCCACGGAGCTTCCTGTAAAGTGGGTGACTTTTGACCTTCTCCCTCTCTCTCATATTACTCAAAAGAAAAGGAAAAATATTAAGATATCAACCCCTATTTTGTTTATATACTCTTATTTACCCTCTTATTTTATTGTAGTGTTTTAATTTTGTAATAATGTAATAATTTTCAGAGGGATAGATGCAAAATATTATGATTTTTCTTGTATTACCCTCGTAAATAAAGCCTTGTTTCACTTGTGAAAGTGGGTTGCATTGCTGCCTTTACAATTGTCTTTATCTCGTGGAAGCTGATGTTGATTATAAGTTGCTGTCGTCTTGACCCAAGGTTGGCAAGCTAAAATACTGTGTGCTGGCATTCAATGTGGGTTTCTGTGTGTCTCTTGGAGATTCTGCTAGTTTGGAGTGAAAGTGCTTTTCATTCTAGACGTGATTCCTCACGAGGAGAGAGAGAAGGGAGGAAACCGGAGTACCTGAGAAAACCCCGACGGCCGACCCCGCGAACAGGTGTTGCAATCACAGTGTCCAGAGAAGAGATCTGACATGGCAACGCGTGTCTTCACTTTCTGAATGGTGTATTATGTGTGCTACCTGCTTGATGGTCTCAACTTTAGCAATGTACTGGTGTAGTTAAACAAATTTTTACCTGTCATTTCTTATGGGGACCTAACGGGCATACCTGTTGTTCAAATGGCTATGAAAACTGCTGCTGAGCCATGTGTGTACACATAAATCCAGATTTCCTTTGTTCAATAATCGGAAATCATGGCCAATGGACTACTGCATTTGATGGTGCCGTCCTGGTACTTCATGGAAGAGGGTACTGCAGGATTGTCGTGGGATCTCAAATCTGTTGAGATGCGAAGCCCAGCACTGCAAAGAGCTCAGTGGGTGAGCACCATCGAGTGATTAAAAGTACGAACATTAGAAGTTGGTTGCGTACTACCATGGGTAGCTGGCCTGGTACTTCCGGCGTCTGCCCCTGGGTTTCCTGCAAAAGTTTCCCCCTCCTTAGCTCCTAGATCCTTTGTCATTGCATGGGATCACAGGAGGGATCACTTGGTGAAGGTCCATTCTAGTGGCTGGAGTTTATGATACGGTTCTTGTTCACATGTGGAATCTTTCACACTTGGAGTATTTCATCGAAGAAAAACAGTGTCATTTGCTAGTTTTCTCCATTTTGTTAGATTCCTCGCCAACTGTTCCTGAACTGTGTATTCGTCCATGCTGGCCTGGATTATATTGCAATTAACCTCTATATATCTAAAGGTTAGTCCCTATTCACACCCACTGACCAGTACGGTTGGGTATGCTTGCGTCACCACCGGCAGTCAGGTAACCTGGACCAGGAGGGTGCACACACACACACAGGCACACAGAGTGATGCACCCATCCTCTCTCTCTCTCTCTTTCAAACACATAAATTCACACACAAAGGGACACCCAAGATCTTTCTCGGCGTATCTCTTGTGTCATGCGGAAGCATCATAACTCGACGTCTGGCAGGTCCCTCCAGCGAGCTCTGTAACCACGACGCATTCTGACACATCGGGTTTATGGCGAGAGCTAACTCGACAATCTCGTCGACATCCACCGGCAAACTACTGAAAGCGGACTAACTAGTATGCTCGTAGAGCCTCTGCCCACCCAACGGATAGCATCATGGTCCTCTGTACTAATCTTCTGTCGTGGGCTTCTGCCCGTGATGAACAAATGGCCCTTGGTATGGACTGGTGCAATCAACACTATTTTACTCCTCACTTTTACTCCTAACATGTCTGTATGGGTATGTGAGCAAAGACAAATGCGGGCAGACAATAAAGTCTGTTTTGATTTGATTTGATTTGACATATAATCCCCATATACATATATAAACCCCTCCCCTCTTTTACACACTCTCTCTCATGTATATCTATATGTACACATATGCACGCACACACACGCATAGAATAAAGTATCAATCTTCCAAACAATAAAAGTTACCTGGGGGAATGTTATAAGAGCATGGGTTGATATTTCACAAGGGAAAATGTAAATGCAGTAGTGTTATGACAGGATGTGAATGAACTCACCTCTAGTGTGTGAAGCAAGCCGGCGAACATATCTGTTGTGCAGCAAGCAGCAGAACTTACCTCTCGGCCTTTGGGACACACTGAGATGACTGTGAGCTGTTCAACATGTAGATGAACGCCAGTAGAGAGACCTTACCTTTGGGCAGCGACACACCTGTATGAACATATCACTATGGTGGGCAAGTGGATAAACCTGCTTCCAATGTGTACAGCAGATATATGATGTGCAAACAAGGGGATGGATGTAAACGTCCTCCTCGAAAGTCGACTCATACCTCTAAGCTGTGCACGATGCGGATGAAGCGCAGGCATATGAAGGCTTCTCGTATGATGGTTGGCTGATGGCCGCTTTCCGTCTTGACGGGTGGCACCTTGAAGAGCACGACAATGTCAATGAGCCCGATGACGATGAAGGCGACGCTGAGGCCGAACCACACGGAGCGCACATACAGCATCCTCAGCACCACTACCTGACACCAGTGGAAACGATTATTGGTGTGTGGGGGTTTTGTTTTGTTTTTTGTTTGCTTGCTGGCTGGCTTGGAAAGTACTTTTATCCAGATGGAAAGGGAGGTGAGAGTAAACCGGACTACCAGGGAAAAAAACTGACGGCTGGTCCTGTGAATAGGTCTCACATACAAACGTCCAGAGACGAGATCTGAACCAAAGACCTTTCACTGCAGTAGTGACAAGCGAGTATTTTAACCACTGTACTACTGAACATCCCATTTATTAGAGTTACACAGCAGTGGGGACGGTAAGAGGTTATAAATCCTCACATTCAGTACAAGTTGTTTGTGCTGTGTTTTGATTTCTGTGCAAGCTCCTGTCCTGTTTCTCTGAACTTTTATTCCTCTACACAGAGCTGCCTGAAAGCCAGCATGTGCCCCGGGGCAGACGACCTCGCTGGGCCCCTTGTAATTATAACAATCAATTATTTTTCCAGTATATGATAATATATGCTTACAATTCGACTGACCAAGGCCATGCCTCCTTCACAGGCACGGACCCGGGTACAGCATCCTCCCTGCCCCCTTCCTCTCGTCAGGCGTGCCCCTACATCCCAACCAGACCGTATGACGACCATACCCTCACAATCTCTGCCACCAGAACAACCACATATGGTCACCGCATTTTTAGTTACTGTGCTGCAAAACAGTGGAAATTTCTTCCCTTCCATATCCGCCACCTACCCACCACTGAATCCTTTAAACGTGTGTTAAAGGTGTACAAGCTTGCCCTACTCTCCTACCCTCACTGCTTACCCGCACGAGCATGTAGACAGCGATGAGACAGAGGATGATAATGTTGACGATCATGATGTCCATCCAATCGATGCCCTTCAATCGTACATCTCCTCCGCCAGCGCCACGATGATCATCGGGGTGTCCAGGACGAGGAAAAGGATCAAGGCTACTGCGGCCACAAAGAGCGGGTGGATGATGAGGTCCTTGAAGTCCACGACGGGTCGTGAGTAGGGCATGTGGGGCTTGGTCTTCAGCTTGAGAGGCGACACGCTCATGTCGCCCACGTCCACCACTTGCGGGAGGCTTTCAGTGCGAGTCATGTCCTGGCGCTCTATGAAATTCAGCTGCAACACAGCCCCATCAAACGTACAGCTGCAATGCAGCTCCATCAAACGTACAGCTGCAATACAGCCCCATCAAACGTACAGCTGCAATACAGCCCCATCAAACGTACAGCTGCAATACAGCTCTGTCAACCGTACAGCTGCAACACAAGTCTATCAAACGTACAGCTGCAACACAGCTCTGCCAAAAGTCCAGCTGCAATACAATCACAAGCATGTCAAACATATCAGCCGTTAATCAACGACGCAAAACGATCATTGATCTTAGACTCAACTTTTCAACTTTAACCTTTAACTCATACCTTCGTCACAACATATAAATATATATTCTTACTCCTCAATTTTGTTTCAGTCGGTCTGGATAATGTGAGCACCAAACAAGTCAGTCACCATCGACACTGCAGCCTCCCCGTGTACAGGAGGCACTCGCTGCCTGCTTTAACCAACTTTGTTGTCTCATCTCTTTCAAATATTTTTTTTCCCGAAAATATTCAACGAACCTGAAATCTTATATTTCGCCAGCTTCACTGAGTTACCTATTGTAAACTATGCCTGAGGACAGAACCCTTGCCTCAAAATCTCACTACCATAATCTGTCAGATACAACGGACAGTGAGATCGCTGCCAAAGGCCTGAACATTATGTGCAGACCACTTACTCTAATCGTGATTACAAGAGACTCCTCACCATTTCCGACCAGAAAGTTTGTTTCCAAGTCTCTTTAATCTGCTCCAGGTCGACGAAACTGCAGAAAAAAGCAGAAACTTTTAGGCACAAACAAGCATGGTGGAGCTATTGTTACCAGAAAGGTCACAATCAAAATTCTGTCGATGACTGTAAGAAACGTATCACAGCTAGGGGCGACATTCACATCCCATAATATACTGTACCTTCTTGCGTCAGCATGCACTATCAGAATCCTTTCTTCCTTAAATGCAGCTATCGACTATCGCCCTGCATGCGTGCATTAACGTCCAGCCACCCAGACAACCGGCCAGCCAACTGGGCGAGCCTAACCTCTCGCTTACCGTCCCTTGTTGTCAGCGGCGATTTCACAGAGTTCCATTAATATTCGGACTGCATCCTGAGACAGCATGCCTTGCTCGAACTGGCGCCAGTAACTCAGCTGCACACGAGACCCGCGAGAAATTAGACCGAAGATCGGCAGAAATGTTTTGTAGCTTTGCTTCACCAGACATTTTTACTTAATTAACTGTCGTAACGTTTAGTGACAGGGCAGGTGCGTGGTGTCACACTGAGTACAAGTCACCATGGTGTGAGCGCTTACTGATGTCATACTTTACTTGACCTGGAAGAGATCGGGGTGTCACGAGGAGAAAATCTTCTCTCCAACATTTGAGTTTTCGGAAATTAGCAGTCATGTAAGTTTGGTCAGGACCTACCTTTTCAGCCTTGATGTAGCGTCGTATGGCGTCGTTGCGTAGTTCTGTCATCTCCTTCAGTGTGGGCTGATACGGGACCAGGGCATTGCATGCGGGGCACATGCCCCACCGGCTCGTTCTCATGATGATGTCTTCCTCCTCTGGCTGAAAATACCGTGATGACGTCAGTCTCACCAACATCGTTCCCCGTGAACACGATCAACTACGACCATCATCAGCAGCAGCAGAAGCAACAGCCCCCTCAAGCCAATTAGCCGAAGGATATTATTTCTCATTTATATATAGTGATAGATATATGCACAATGATCATTTAACATTTCCTATTTCCTATCATATGACTTCCTCCTCGTCCTGGACACCGTGATTATCATCGTGACGATGGCGGAGATGTCGAGCGTGGACTGAATGGACATCATGATCATCGGTGCCTACTGCCACAAACTGCAGGGAGGTAGTTTGCGACTGACAACAGTGAGAGCGAGTAGTGAGGGTAAGCTCGTGCGGGTAAACTGAGGATTGGCATAGTAAGTGCCCTACCGTAGTCGCGGCACTGAATGGATTTTCAATTTGGCACATCCTGTCCACCATGTTCCAGTCAACGTCAGCCAGAAACCTGCGAAATTTGCAGACATTTCCCTTGAAGGCATTTGTTTTATCAACATACTTTGGCCTAAAATTGCTTGCAGTCCACACCAAAAACTTTATGAAAGTTTTCTTCAGCTCTAAGCTTAACACTCATCAGATTAACACACATGCATGTGTGCGCATATACATAGACAGACGTATATATATATATGTATTTGTGTTTGCTCGATGAGTAGCGTTTATCTAGAACCTGGGGTAATATAATAATAATTATTAATGTAATAGATGTTTTACATATAGGTGTGTCCATGCATGAGTGCGTTTGTGTATGTATGTGTGTGTGTGCGCTCGCAAATCGGTTGTTTAGTAAGCGTGCAAATAAAAACAACAATTTGCGAAGGCTTAATAGAAGGATATCAGAATCAGAGAAGCTCTTGACAAATCAAAGGTGTCGACGGAAGAGAAACTTTACTACACGATGACTTGCTTTTGCTGCAACTCTCACCTGTCCACCCTCCACACACTGATTGTCTTTGCTTTGACCTCCGTCAGATACTTCAAAGCACTTGCCATGGCGGTGCGCCTGGCATTGGAAATTCCACTCATGCCTGCAATCATCGACACTTTGTTTACTTCACAACATTTCATGAGGAGCAGCGTGGCTGTGAAAAGTATGGTGTCACACCTGACCGATTACTTTGTTGCTGATGATGAGGAGGAGGAGGAGGAGGAGGAGGATGTGGTGGTGGATGTGGATGTGGATGATGAATGGATGATGTGTGGATGGCGGATGATGATGGAGGAGGAGGAGGAGGATGGATGATTGATGGATGATGGATGATTCATTATTGATGATGATGGGTCTGTGAGACTAACCTAGGCACCGCAAGAAGTTTCGAAACTGTCGTAGCGTTCAGAATTAAGGTAAGAAAAACTACTCCCGACAGGTGAAACAGGATCTGAAACAGTTACGAAAAATGATCTCAAACAGACATGACACAGGCTTCTAAAAAGACTTAATTTAAAACAGACGTTTCCTGAATATCAGACGTGAGTCCAATTCGAAACACACACACACATATACATACATACGCACCTACAAGCGCACATATAGACGACAGTGTGAGTGAGGGAAAGATGGTCCGGCACTGTGATAAAAACAGAGAAGAGTCAGGTAGGTAATGCAGCAGACGAACAAGAAACTCCAGTCACAGACTGAGCCACATTCAAAGCAACTCTAAACTCTTTGAGCGACTTACAGTCAGTTTTTTCCCCGTTTCCTGTAAAACTAATAATCCCTGGGACCCTTTTTAAATTATGGTTCCCTTGGCAAAAATACATCGTGATGTTTTACGTCTGACCAGAAACTTGGTGTGATTTCTAATCCCTAAATCGTGTTCATCTGTGCAGGTACTGTTGGCTGATCTGCTCGCCGTCGGTACGATTTTACCTGTACATAGTAAATGTTGATTTACGCACAAAACGTGCAACTTGATGTATATTAGTTACTGGTCGTGTCCAGACTACAAATGGACTTGAAGGTTACCTCGTGTAAACACGTGATTTGTTTTAAATTACCCTGCAACCATGCGTGAGAATGCAAGGATGTTGCCATTACAGTACCGACCTTGTAGCCCACTTCATCTTTGGGAATGTTCGGGTCGTTGATGCCAGAGACGATGAGGGCCAGTGCCAGACCCACTGCTCCTCGCAAACCGCTCCAGGTGGAAATGATAATGTACTGCCAGGGCAGACCGTAGCCTATGTGCGCCATTACGGGACTAAAGAACGTCAGCACCAGACCTCTGGACAGAAATAAGGAGACAAGAGAGGGTGGCACAGTTCTTGCCGCTGCTTGTTCACCCCATTACACATTGGCAAGCTACTGATGCAAAATGTAATGATAGTTATTAAAATCCAAACCTGAAGGAGTTTTTTTTTTAGATTCCGTTTCTATTTCTATTCTTTATTTTTTTCAGAAATTAATTTGGGGAAACTGGATAGCCGAGTGATTCGAACTGAGAGGCGCCGTTCGATACCCGTGTAGCGCAGCATGCTGCCCATCGTTAACCCAGCTGTCGGTACTGGGTACCTGACTCCTTAAAGGGTTGAGGAAGGTAAAGTAGATAAGCAGCACCTTCACATAATGCTGGCAGCGAGAAGAGTGAGGCCTCACACCTCGACTAAAAGTTGAAGGGACGACTTTGAACGTTCACATTAATGTCATTATTTAGTTATTTTTTACACTTCTTCTGTTTTCTTTCTGGCTATTTTTTATCAAACTATGTTTTCTCAAAGCTGATTACTACGTCGTGGGGAGAGCTAAGACAAAGATGTTCCCAAACCTGATTACGTTCACTGAGATATAGATGAGAGCGAGGTAGAGAAAGTCGGACAGCTCGACAATCTTGATGACAGACCGGACAATGATGAGTCCAACGAGGAAGAAGATGAGGGTATTGGCCATGTAGGCAAGCGTTTCCCAGAAACTGCAAAAATAGTATTGTATTTATGTATGTTAGTATCTTTGTATAAATATGTATATCTACACGCCAGTATTTGACTGAAGTTGATAAATGTGTTTTTTTATATACATTTATATATGTGTATGTATACACACCTGCAGTGTGTGTAGTGAGAAAATTAATCATTGCATCTTATCTTAGTATGCTCGCAACGTTTTGTTCGGTTTCTTTTCACATTTACGTAGAATTACGGTAATTCACAAACAATATCAGTCACCCAGACTACCTAAAAAAAAACACCTCGTTGAAATGTTCTGAAAGATACTCGTGTTTTAGGAATTGTAAAATGGTAGGCGTGGCGTAAACAAAATAAGAAAATATACATCGCACCTGTGTAAAAATTTTTCCACTTCTGGGCTGATCGACGTCCTGTTGCTGCTAAGAGTAATTCCTAAAACCACTAGAGCCAGCACTCCGGATACATGGAGCATTGTTTCCCCTAAAACAGAAAGTCTAAGTGTTCAAAAACGAGTTTTAAAAAAGGAAATAAAATCTGATCTACGTGTCACGTGACGCCCTAAACAGAACTTGACGTTAAGCTTTTCGACTAAGCTTCCAAACATCTCCGTTAGGTTGTTGTTGTTCGTGTGAGGTCTCTAGTGAGTCTGTAAGTCGCTGGTGGCAGGCCTAGTGTTCACACCACACTTAGCTAAGTCCACTTACACTTGAAACTGGCGATTTTAATACTTACTTTCAAGACCTCCCACGAAACTCAGCCCTGACAACTAAACCCCATTTATTATTTATTTATTGTTATTAAAGCTGACCTTTGTGTTCTGGCCTTACCTACGTAAAAGGTGATGTAAGCGGCTGCCAGCGTCACAGCAATTTCCGACAGCGGGTCGTTGAACGTTCGTGACAGCCAGAATATACTGATGTGCGCGATGAGAAATCCAAAGAGAGGACCCCCCACGGCGAATCTCACAAAAACGGTGATGATGGTTTTCGCTGTTTGAAAAAAAAAAATGTTGGTACACTCATGGGTGGGTTTCATGAACATTCGTCCTTTCTCTTCACACATTAAAATGTCCATGAAGCCCGTACACCTCTGATATGTATTGACACTTTTATGGAGAGATACTCCATCCAGCTCCAGCTCTCCGGGTATCAATAACTGCTCTGGTATCACTCGCTAACGTCACTCACATGCCATGTGCACGAACGTCACTTGCTAGTCAATGAGGTCACCAACACACTCGCACATAAATCTCACAAAGTCAATTTTCTTATAAAGTCTTCTTAAGGTGAGTCAAGCAACCCTTAAGATAATGTTATGTAAAAATATAATTAAAAACACTGTCAAATATCGGACAGCGTCGGTCCGGTCAGAAGTGTGCTGTGTAGAGAAAACATTTACAGGACGACGATCAGGGGACGAGTATACTAAGCCTCAGAACAAACCAACCAAACTCTGTCAAAAACGGTTCATAAATATCTGAACCATTCGCCGACGAACTTAGCTGACCAGCTGTCTGGCCTCTGGAGAGAGCATGGAAACAGCCAAACTTACCGTCAGGGTCTGTCTTGCCCGTGATGATGTCGATGAGGACAGCAAAGGCTACCATCGCTGTCCCGTCGTTAAGAAGTGACTCCCCCTCGATGAGAAGGCTCAACTGTTTGGACACCCCTGGCGGCCAAGCGTTGGAAATCCAATCAGCCATGTTAGTAGTAATTTCATGAAGAACAAGTACAAGTACATCTATTTCAGGTTAGAGGTGTGAAGGAGTGTATGTGGAGGTAAAGTTGTTAATGAAAGATGGATGATTGATCTGCTGGAGGAATTTCATATCAAGTCAGAAACTATGGCGGGTAGTCAAGGGTTGGATTTCACGAGGAGGCCACATTCTTGGCTTCGACCAGGCCGACAAACTCTGTTCTGCGCGTTTTAATGAATGTGCAAAGGGCGCGTAACTATCGGACCTAGGGGAGCTTATCGTGTCTGTGACAGGTGACTGAGTTTTTGTACGTAGGATTAATGTTATCATAGGCCTGTGAAGTATTACACGATATCTAGCCTTCCAGGATCTACGTCTAAGGAAAAATGACATGCCGGAGGTGTGATCTGAACCCATAGCCACAGTCTTCCATGTTTTGGTGAATAGTCACTTTACCTGTCTTGTTTTTCTTTGCTCTCTCTCATGCATTGTTTTCAGTGTGTACTTATTGTGCCTGTGTAGGGCTTGTATAATAAGTTACTTGTCTTAGACAGTGGGCATGGTCTGCAGCGGACGAAGAGGGTTCCTGCGTGAAACTTTTTTTTCGGTTTGTGAAAATGAGTGAGGTAGAAGCAAACAGTGATGGTATGAAGTAAAGCTGGCAACTGGGCAGTTCATTATGCAGGAAACAGTTCTGCCTGTTGAAATATCTGAAAATTTGTTATGCAGACCACAGAATGCAGAATTACTTACCTAATTCTTTGAGCAGGGCCACCACGGCAACCGGGTCTGTTGCGGACAAGATGGCACCGAAAAGCAAGCAGATGTTCCACGTCCACTCCTCCCTTTGAATCACGATCTTAATCATCCCTGCTGTCATGGCTATCATTAATACTGCAACATACATAATACATATATACTGACACATCAGATCAGAAAGTCCAGACTGGACCCGATACTAGCATCCTCCCAGCCATTGAAACATACAAAGAGACAAATAAACGTGATCTAAGCAATACATTTACAGCACGACTGTAGCAGCACATCAACGGAGACCATTTTAAAAAGTTGCTAGTAACGTTACTAACAAAAGCAAAAGAAACTATTGCTGCTATTAAAACAACCACATACCAGCGAATTCAGAGACGAAATAGAAACAAGAAAAGAAGAAAAGATGGAAGATGGCTACATAAATGGATGGACGGAAGACATTTATCTAACGATGTTTTAGTCACCTATCAGATTACTGCAGTTAGCAATACAATTACTATAAAACAACCCCACACCAATGAATTCAAAGAAATGAAAATCGAAAGCCCAAGAGACGAAATTAGAAATATGAAGAAGTAATGAACGAACAGATAAGCTGATGGATCAAATGAGGGACTGAGGGACGACGGATGGAGGGATGGAACTCTGGCACCAAGGAAGGAAAAGGTTCCTCCTACAGGGTGCCTGTCTGAAGACGCGCAGCATCCACCCCAGATACTCACTCACTTACCCAGACCAGGGCCGGCCAGTATCAGGGCCTGCCAGACGACCTTGCGAAAGACATATACGTCCATGGCGAAGGCGCCCTCGAAGATGAGGATGGGCATGAAGATGTTGAGCATCGCGTGTGGACCCAGCTCCATCATCTTCTTCATGGGCAGCGTGCCCGCCCCCATGCCCAGGCCGAACATGAAGACCGTGTAGGGAATGGGCATGTGAGTCACCTCCGCGATGTGGCGAATGATGGCTGCGCACACAATGACAATGGTGGTCTCGTCTACTTCTAGTCTTATTGTTGTTAAGTAAACAGAAAACTAACAAAGACAGGTAAACAGGCCGTAAGAGGCAGCAAGTGGCTCACAACGTGTAAGGAAACGTCTCTAACCTGATGTCTATATCTGCTAAGTAGACAGAGTTCCCTACCCATGAATAAAGGATCCCGTGCTTCACTAACCATCAAAATAAATCATCATCATCATCAAGAATTATCAAGCAACTACATCTTCACAAGATTATGTTCATTCTGCCTCTATTCCTGCTAATGCTAATGTAGGTGCTCTTATCATTGATTTGAGATATCATTTATCCCATGTGTCTACAATAATCCTCACGCCTTTTTTTAAAAAAAGGATGTAAGTAGTGTTCTAAAACAGAAGTGCATAGAACATTACAGAGGGTCAACAAAGAAAGAACACTTTTCTGACGAAGAAAATGTAGCTGCTTGTTATTCGAAAACCTCTTTTTAACGCGTGGCCCGCGTTTTTCTCACTTTTACTATCATTTCTAACCGACATCAGCACGAGGGAGCGAAGATACGCTCCTCACGTGACGAGGTGAGATTGACGTGGCGGCGCTGACAACAGCGCGACATCGCTGTCTGTGAAATTGATTTCCACGTCAGTTTCAGATTTTCATTTCAACATTTTCTCTTCTCCTTGAGGATAAAGTGTGCTACCTAGTCACGGCTAATACATTTATTTTGTAATTTTACTAAATAATAATAATATTATTAATCAGTCGTACTTTAACCCTTTATAATTATTCTTTAAAATGAAGCAGATTTGTACCAAGCCATCAAAGGCATGCCTCTCATGAATAATGAATTACATCTCTGGACAATAAAGTGTGTCAAAGAATCCTGTCTGTGAGACAGCAAGTTAGCAAAGACTGGAAATGTTTGTCTCGATGAGATTGCCATTGAAAATAAAAAGGGTTGAAGGGTTACTGTCAGCCGGTGACAAACCAGCTCCCAAGGGTGCGCCACAGTAAGAAATTTTGCATCTCAAATGTTTACTTCATCCGTTACAGACAGATTTCCCTTTCATCTCAAAAAAAAAAAAAAAAAAAAAACAACACTCCTTGCCTTTGTTTTGATTCATGTTTACGTTGTATTTCTTGTGCGCTTGTCCCTCCAGTGCACTGGAGGTCAGGTTTAGTAGAATAAGTTTCTTCAATTTCTCATTATTATTATTGTTGTTGTTGCTATTATTATTATTGTTTTATCATTTGTAAAGTGTCCGGAGCTTGCTCATAGGGCTGGGATGTGGCGCTCTATATTATTATTATGTGAATAAGAAATGCTCTCCCTCTCTATTGTGCTTGCCAATGACATCGCTTACCTCCGAGAAGAAAAACCAGGAAGAGAATTCCCAGGTTAAGTAAAGTGCTTCTCTCAATTTCTTCGTCGATGATTAACGTTGAATTGTTCATTATTCCGGGTCCGGTTGCGATGCTGAGGCCTCAGAAACACCACACAGGTCTGCCGCTGTAAGAGACAAAGTGAAGATTCAAGGAACATGACTGGCAGTGTCATTTGCGGCGTACAGGAAATGACGCCAAAAAGTTGGTTACGTCAGCGTTCATTGTGTGAGCTAGTTTATGACGTAATAGGGAAAACAACAACAACAACAACTGTCCATGCGTCATTGTGTCGTCTGCTCTGTAGATCAGCAGTGACATTTTGAAAGAGGCGAGAAAGTATTGTGTGTGAATATTTGTGTTTTGTAGGATGACGACGATGATGTGTGTTGGATGTGTACGACATGTGATTTCTGACTGCAAAGCGTGCTTGTGTAAGTTTTGATTTTTTTCTTCTTTGTAAAAAAGAAATAAAAGCACTTCTATAATATATTAGAATGTTATGTGGTATAGCACTAAATATACTTTCGCTGTTATTATAATAGAGACAGGCAGTGAAGGGTAAACTCTGGCTCTCCTCTTTGAAAAAAATGAGTTATAAACAGATTATGGTACCATGTAGGTACCTACGTAGGTAGTGACAATCTAAATATGAAGAGTGTTTTCCTTATAATGTCATTTTAAATCAAAGACTAGAAGGAATTTTGTGAATACAGTTCTTGACAGCGTGATGCGAATGCCGGGTATGGAGAATAATTATTATCATCTAGGCTGTGTAGAGAGTTAGAAACCATGACAGCTATGTATAGGTAACAAGTAGAGTGATGAAAATTATCAAGAGAGATCACCAATGATATTGTGTATAGTATCATAAAAGTTGTTTACGAACAGACAGCAAAGCCAACACAAACAACGACACTGTAGGCAACTGTTATCATGACGTGGACATGCTAATGAGGTGTTGGGGGTGGAAGGGTAAAGGACACGTGGCAAAGAGGCCAGATGGTGGAACACACACCCAAGATGTTTGGCGTCGAAGGGCGTGTTGGAAAAAACAAGAAAAAACTATTTGGCCGCGAAAGTCCTCTTCAAGGGACGATCCTTGATGTCGACTGATAGATGTAACGGACCAGAAGTTGGCCATCAACAAACTGTTGTGGAGAACTTTTAAAGTCGACAGCCAAGAGGCCGAATCGTGTGATGGATGCTATTTTGGGGGCCTGTGCTTTCAACGCACCCATCCTCCTCCCTCGCCCCGATTTCCGTGACTATGACAAGTGTCTTCGTACGTGATGACAGTGTCACTCTGAGTTGGACGTAAGCAGCCTGCGGCTCGCTAAATGTTGAGGCGTCATCAGTGTTTACATCCATTAGAAATAAAATCCCACATACTCATACACACACGCCCTCACAAGACATAAACACATACTAGGAACAAGGATGGGGGAGAGGGAATCGAGGTTTGTCTGCTGATGCTGTTCCGGCGATGTTTGGGGTCAAAAGAGACGCTAGTGCTTTATTTTCAAAAAACAAAAATAATAAAGAACTTAAAGGTTTGTTCAAAGAAAGAGCGAAAGAGAGAGAGAGAAAAAAAATGTCAGAACAAATGAGTGGTTAGTTGAGTGAGTGGGATGTATGACTTTGGCTTGGTGGGGGAACAGGGAGGGCTTGGGCGCATTCTTTTAAACAGACGCGACAAAACGAAGGTGAGAGTGTAGTTAGTATTCAAACTGGCAACCGCCAGACAGGATAATGCGTCTTCATTATCAACTAACCGTTTTCGTGATTTGCCTGCAGATGACATCCACCACATCATCAACCACGGATAAAACGACATACTTCTTCTACATGCCTCATACCAATCGGTCGCCCAGGCACTTGAATTTCGAATTTACACGAAACGAAAATGTTTTAGACAGTGCAGTTAGTTCCCTCACCTGTGTCAGGTAGCAAGGCACAAATAATCAAACTCACCTTTCGTCCACAGGCGCACGCTCGAAGCTGTGCACAAGCAGCGAGAACTCCTCCCTAGAACTCTCCGTCGTCGTGTGACCAGACCGGATCCCGCAGATGGTGGAGGAAGGGGGAAGGGCTCGTCTTCCTTGGTACCTTTGACCCCGCCTCGTGTTCCTGTCAGTAAACGGACAAAAGATTGATTTACAAAAAAACAACCGTGACATTCGTTGCAGTTGGCAGACAAGGGGAGGATCAGCATGTGTGGGGGTCTGGGGGTGAATGAGAACTGGTAGATCGGGAGGACGCACTTCCGCTTTGGAAATCGCTGCCCCTTCTTAACATGACGGATAGTTTTCTACCTTTTTCTCCCTCTTCCCCTTACTCACTCTCTCTATCCATGTCTTCTTCCCCGTCTTTAGCAGAAACTTTTCGCGGTCCTTTTGTTTTTGCTTTTAAAAGTAATAATAAAAATAATACCACTAACAGACTTTATAAATTGCACTTTCCTGTGGAAAAGTAAGTTTAATGCTCTGTGCTCACTGCACCCTTTAACACAGAATGAAGTACACAAGTATTTACGCAACAGCATAAAGACTACGCAGTGGTGAACACGACTGAGCACGAAAACGAAGATGAAAAAAAAAAATGAGGAGTAAGCAAAAGAGTTAGCTAAAATTACAAAATCTTTTTCTGTTAGTTTTGATGCCACACTTCAAACATGAAGTTCAAAAAGGAAAAAAAAAACCAGAGCAATCCAAAAGCTAGGAGGTTGAAGAAACCACTTCGTGTGAAAAGACTCTTGACGATATTTTGTTAACCTAAATTCTATTTAAATTTTGTTAAACTAAATGATTACATCAGTTTGGTCCATGTATTTGACAGCAAATACTAAGTCGACGATCGTTTGCTCTTGTCGAAGACGATGTGCATAGAAGTTGTTGCAGTGCATTGCAAAGAGAACTTTGGTGTGCTACCTCCTGAAGGATTTGTTTGGATAAACGTGCGACGAGACGATTTATTTTTTGTGGGAGAACTCAAAACTGAGTCAATTTGTAGTGTGGTTTGGTTTTTTTTGGTATTTTATGCCATGCCAGCAACTACGGCTATATCATGGCAATAAAAGTAATTTTTACGTTTAAAAGTTTCGAGGTAAATCTTCTGCAGTTATTTATCTTAAAAACAGACCAAGATAATGAGTGAACTAAATGTTAAAGAAAAAATGTAGCGTAAAAAGGGTGGTGGAGCCCAAAAAAGGCCGCCAACACACACGAAATCAGATGAGATATATCAGACTGTAAGAACTTAGATTTGTTGAAAAAGTCCTATCCTTTTTAAAAAGCTACAAATAGCTGCCGATGGGACGGACCTAAATAAGACATATAATGAATTTACTGTAAAAAAAAACTGTCGTCAGATGGTCTGGAGCTCTGGACAGATAATTAGGTGTAAAACGTTAAGATATCCCTTACACCAGGGGCAACTTGGTGGTAATTCCCCTCGCAAGAGGTATCCTTGCGTGGCATATGTGTCCTATCTTTAGTCTTGTGAGGACTACCTCCTCCCGCCTTGTGGTATGGCACAAAGGTGGGCGGTCAGAAAGACAGAGAAGAGTGACGAATAATTTATTTTGACGGAAGGTGTTCCAGTGGTCTTGCCATAAAGTCAGAGTGTACGTTGAAAATATAGTTTTGCAGTCAGATGAGATGAGAGACTGTATTTTACCAGGGGACTGACATGCAGCTTGGCAGCCTGGTCTGCTCGAACATTGCCTGGAATACCAGAATGGCCAGGAGCCCAAATAAAGACAATATTATTTCGTTGGATAAGTGCTGCATGAATTTTATGAATCTTGACCACAAGGGGGTGGTCAGATTCATTTGAAATAAGAGCTTGGAGAGCAGAAAGAGAGTCTGAATTATCAGTTGTGCTCTGAAGAGCGGCGATCATACTGCAAGGCAAGCAAGATAGCATAGAGTTCTGCTGTAAAGACAGAACTTTCGTCTGCCAATCGGACTGAAGCAGCCCGTTGAGGTTGGCAGGATGGAACTGCTGCCGCAGCGACTGGGCCACCACTTGGGATTTTGGAGCCATCTGTAAAGACTGAACAGAATTCAGGATAATCAGAAATAAGTTTACGAAAGTGTTGAAGGTAGATGGGGTCACTAGTGTCCCCTTTTTTGAAAGTTGTAAGATCTAAGCGGATCTCTGGAACAGGAAGGGTCCAAGGAGGAGTTGTTTGCAGAGGTAAAGGCTCTACCTGATTGATATCTACTCCAGCAGCTTGAAGGTGAGGTGCTATTCGGAGTGATAGAGGCTTTTGCTCCTTGGTACGAATGGCATACAGGGCAGCACGCTGAGGTCTGAAGACAGAACGATACGCAGGATTTCCAGGATGATTTTAAGCGACAGGCATAGGATAGCATGAGCTTCAACCGACGGAGAGAAAGTGGAGGCTCACCAGCTTCTGCATACAAACTTTGTACAGGAGTGGTGCGGAAGGCACCCAAACAGATGCGGAGCCCTTGATGATGAACTGGATGAAGAATTTTAAGGTAGGACTCTCGAGCAGAGCCATAGATTTGTAGTGTGGCCTCCTAGGTACCCCTGCTAATACAAAACAATGGCATGAACAATGCAGGCTGAAATGCATGCATGCATACTAATGCAAAACACAACACACACAAATATTAAAACAAAATAGACTTGCCTCACTCATTTTATTGGCTGTACATTCAAGGCATGAAGTACACACTGAAGTCTATGAATTACCATACATTCATACACAACATCAGTAACACTGTTCCATGGCATCCTATTTTGATTTTCTGAATACTCCCCAATATCAAGGATGCTTGGGGGTAAAGAGGAGGGTGAAGAAAAATGACATCTTTCCCTACCATTGATGCTTTAATCATTTGTCTTTCTCCACAGATACCTGGCATACACCTATCTGAATCATTCAATACCATCAAATTGCTATTGACAGCAAGTCTCCATCCATTACCAATACACTACAGGTTAACTATGCACATCTTGCATCCTATCCAGACATGCCTGACATGCCACTTTCAGCCCAACAAATAGTCTGCAGGATTTCACATTTATGAAGAGGAAAAAATATTAAACTACCAGTGGCATGTGGTGTGTGTGTGCTTGCATTCAGCAAAGCTGCCAGACTTCATTTCAAAAATGCCTCAAATTTGCTGCATCATGCTGTTTCTGTGAAAAAAGCAAACACAGCTTCCTAAGAATCCAAAGAACAAACAGACATCTGCTGCACTTATTTAATGTACCATATTCTCTGGACAGCAGCAATATTGTTTTTTGGGGCATGGCAGTGAGAGGAACAGAAAGCAAAGAAAAAACAAACATACCAATACCAGTTATCTGCCCATTGTCACAAGACCAAAAGCAAAAATTAAAAGGCAATTTATTTTTGATGTATACAAAATAATTACTCAAAAATATTTAGTACAGGCCAACAAGATATCTTAAAATAACCATACAGATAGATTTCTACAAAGTTCCAATTTTCAGAAAGACTGGAGAAATGGTTTGACTAGTACAAAGCTATCGAAAGTGAAATGAAAGTTGACTGCATCAACACAATGAATTGTAAACACAAATAATTCACCTAATATGAAAAGAAGTAGGATAAAATACCCTACAATATAAACACAAATATTTTAGACCTTTTTTTTTCTTTTATGCTCTAATCCCATAGAAAGAAAAATATGAAAAAAAACTTTTTCAATACATATGTATAGATATGTCAAATGACAGACAAATTTCCGCCCTGATCTGTCAATAAACAGTCAGCAGCACATAACTAAGTGCAGTCAGAAAGCTTAAATGGTAACCATGTCAACTTAATATACTTGTACATTTTTTTACTTGCATGGTGCTCTCCAGAAAGTTATCACAACTGGCTGGGATTACTGATTTGTTCACAACGCTATAAACATGTTACAAGCATGATCTTTCAGAATTCCTTATAAAAACAATGGCTCTGGATAAGACTGAACAAACTACAAGATCACCAGAGTCCACAAAATCAGTGGAAAATCTACTGGATCACAGATCCATTACAACATCACAGGATTTGGGGAAAACTATTGACTGTACCATCCTGGGTGTTTTTTTTAACCTTTGTTTTAAAGATGTTCATTTTTTAAATGTTGGTCAAACCTGCTGAATAAATCTCTCCTAAAATATCAACACTAGCATTCTAGATACTTGGAAGTTTTATGTTCATGTAAAGAAGGGACAGGTTTAAAAAAAAAAAAAAGCAAACAACGCATACCTTTATTTTACATGTACTGAACCTACAAGGAAAAGGGCTTTTACATCCATACATCAGCAGATATTTTCATAAGCTATGCTCTGTTCAAATGTTTAATTAGTAAGTTTACATAACAATCTAGTGAAATGTTGGGGGTTTTTTTAAACACTGGAGTCTGACCTGATTTGTGACAATTTTGTTTTATCTTATAACTTTGTATTTCTCAACAGCCAACATCTCCCAGCTCAATGCTTCCATATAAGGATACAGGTCATCATTATTTGACAGCCAGCTCAAGGGAAGCAATTCAAGCAAACACTGTCCACCTCTTCACTCTTCAGACATCGTTTCCTATAGAAATCTTTGGATAAAGAGTGAAGCCCTACAACCTCTGCAGTAATCAGCAAGCCCACACACCCTGACCTGACAAGGCAAACTGTTCTGCTGGGTATCACCAGCAAAAAGCTCTCATGTTAATTTGAAAATTACACCACCACAATGTTTTCAAGGGTTACCAAAAATATCCCCACTGTCATCATTGTCTAAGGCACAGCATGTGTGAGCTCTTGAAATTCTTACTGCTAGCAACAGAGATGAAAACAGAACTTTATACAATCATGCCAGTAGCAAGAAGGTAAGGATGCGTCTTCAATCTCTGCTCATTATGTGATAGACTTCATGTCAACTTTTCATTTCTCCTTTTACACAGAAATGGGTGGTATGAGGGGACAATTAAGCAGAATACTTTTGTGGAAGTGAAAACAGGCTAAAGGCAAAGATCCCTTGCAAACACTATCTAGTTCACAGTAAATTCCACAAAAACATTTGCTTTAGAGCACTGGCTGCGCAAAGATAGTAAACATGGACAAATGTGAAAAAGTCTTCACTGTATGGATCTTTTATTACTGTTTGAATCACTCTAGTACCATAGCACCAAGATCAATGGTCAAATGCTGGCAAAAATACGAAGCTAAGGGTACAGCTGCAAAGCGTTTTATTTGTAAAAAATAAAGCCAAAAATAGCTCCTATGTCATATGACTATCTACTACAGGCTAAAATGACACCACGTTATAATGAGCAACTGTGGAATTCATTACATCCTATATGATTTTACACAGAATATGTGGAATTCACCTGCACTTGGCCAAATTTTAATTAAAGCTTTTTAAGTTGTAGTAAAAGCTACTCATATCTTGGTTATCAGCTGAATCTGAACCCACAAACAGTCAAAAGACATTTCATTCAAAAATATTTTGAAAAGCATATCATACAGAGTGTCTGACATCAGTATAGGGACTCACTCTAGCAATACTTTCTCCTTGCATGCTACTCTCATAACTTTATAGCTAGTGAAAATGGCAGCTGCACAAAAAGGACATTTTCCTTGTTCTCATTGTAAGCAAGCTCTTCTTAAGTTTTATACCTTTTGATTAATCTGAATATCTCCCACTGTCCTTAAGTATGCACCTCGCCCCTCCCACCAACCACCACCAAAAAATAGACTTCTTTGAAAAAGGAAGGACATTCTGAAAACTGTCTGGTTTTTAGGTCTGTTATTGTCAGCTGACAGAATGATGTCCCACATTTGTGAATTTAAAGAAAGTGTCAAAATCTCAAGATTTATTTCAAAATACTTGCAATTAAAGTCTTTTGCAGTCATTTACAGACATTAAGTAAACAGTGTAACTTTACACTCTACATGCCATCATACATTTATTCATCAAATGAAACAGGATCAACAAGTCTGTCTTGTCTAAATGCTAATTCATTGAGGTACACAACTCCTCAATGGTAAAATCATGGTTATGGCTTTTTGATTGTATTTAAGGCAGGTCAACGTACAGGGCACATAAGCTCTCTTTGTTTTGATAAATTACTGCTTTAAGACAAAAATCTTATGGCAAATATACAATCATCTGAAAAAAATTAATACTAAAAATAGTGATTACAAAAGCAACTAATAATGCTCTGTAAAAACATATGAATGTACACATTTTTGGCCTTGATAGTAACAAATAATTTACTGTCAATAATAAAATTCACATAAAAGTTGTTTTTGCATTTCTAATTTAAAAATCTTTGCAGATATTATGCACTTATATTAGGTTAAAGAAAAGTTCTTTGCATGTTCCAAATCCTATACTCTGTAATCAAAATAAGAGTTACTACCTTCCATGTCAAGAAACTGCTGTCCTGCAACACATTCCTGAGTTAAAAAGCAGTTTTGTGCTCCATGTAGTTTACACCCTAAGCAGCAGAGTATATGTGTATAAATAATTTTTATGATCTTTCTGGCACAAAAACAACTGTCCAGCCTTGATATGCTGAAAACATGAAGAAGAGAATATTGTCACAGTCTGCAGACCTTATCAGTGCAGCATCAATGATTCCAGGCTCTTCCAGAAGTAGCGTTCTGTACATGATGTCCTGTGAATGTGTCAGTGGTTGTTGTTTAAAATGTGGCTCTTGAAGGAGCGTGACCTAAGCTGCATTCCTGACACACTACTGGACTTGGTGGCCTCACTAAAATGTTTGCTGCTGTTGCTGCAACAAGAAATATGAGACAAATCACAAGACTTATTTACAGGTGCAGAGCCTGATATGTGACTGATTTATTTCATGCTTACCTGTGCATGCAAAAATAGTAGGTGCATAAATAATTTTAAGTTGCATCTTGGCTCACCTATATACAGCTACTTTTTGAATATGACTTTGAAACAGGCTAAACCAAGTAGAACATGAACTTAACCTCCAAAATACTGGTAAACTAAAGAGCAAAGTGTGAAAGCTTCAGGTATATGAATGGGTTGCCTAGTCAGCAAGGTGTGGTCAATGTAACAAATCAACCAAGTTGATCTGACCACACACAAGTCTATTCATCCACAACCCGCAGTTGATTTGACCACAGTGCTAAGTCAATTCAGTCCCTGAGTACAGAAGTGACTGTTCTGTGTAATGACACGCCTCTCATATGTAAACAAAGCTACATTATTATTCAACACAAATTATATGTAGGCTGCATGATAAAAGTAGGTCAGCAAATTGTTTTCAAATGAGAAATGGCTACTATACAAATTAATGTGTCATGTGGATACCTGTGAATGAGCAAGAAAAAATACATTCCTTGCTTATCACAGGGATGACGTGGTCAAATCAACTATAGGCTGTGGTAAAATCAACTTATGCCACAGTTGAATCAGCAAATGGTCAAAGAAGCTGAGCTACTTTTGTGACACCCTGGGAAATTAGACTTGACTTCCATCCAAAGCTTAGGTAAGAACTGCAATGTTTAAGAGCATATATCTCACAAACAGCTTTTCACTTGAAATTTTGGGATGTATCTTATGGTGAATTCAACCCATTTTACCTGAAAATAATTTTGATTTCAGGTCAACCTTTCAGTAGTAGTCAAGCCTGGAAATTTTGCAGGGGTTGGGAAGGTAGAACTACATAGGTAGAAGGTGGAAATCAGTACTTACCCCTCAACAGGAGAAGGCACATCATGCTTGACATCTCTCAAAATATAAAATTTGAAGATAGTCCAGACAACCAAACAGAGGAGCCCCACACCCCAAACACTAGCTACTGGCTGAGGGATGGGCTTGGTGACAGTTTCCCAATCAAATTTAAGCACAATGAGGAACTCCGTGATGATGATAGCTGCAATCAGCCATGACTGACGACCAACCTTTTTGCAGTTGCTGCAAAAGAGAACATCATTACAAAGTGAAGTACTAGTGTATTACTAATAGGTTTGGTGCTATGACAATGGTGACACCCTGAAAGATAAGTCAAGTACAGTAAAATTAAACATTTTTAAATTTAAGAAAACAGCAAAAATCACTACAAAGCAAGACAATCACTATCATGTTCCCACAAAATTGTAAACCACAACGATAAATCCAAGGGGCCATGATTGTGCAATCAAACTCCTTCCCCCTACTTACAACTGATGTGTCAAAACATGAAGGAAATTAACAAGTCAACAAATATCAGCAAAATCAGTAACTAAAATCAAACGCTTGATAAAATGCATACCTCAATGTCAATTATTTTCTCACACTTTTTTTTAAATCATGAAATGTTCCTCAGACCCACAACCATTTATGCCAGTAGCTACCATTGTTTTCCATGGATTGTTCTGTTAAAAAGTAGTATTTATGCCGCAGCTAATAAATTCTACAACACAAATTTATTCTTTTGATCTGCTTTTCTTTTGGTACTGATAAAAAATGTGACACCATCTTTTGGTTCAACTCTTAAAAACAAGAAAAAGAAAGCACATGAATTTAAACTGCTAAACGTCGGTCAGCTAGCATGCAGCTTAGAAAAATGTGTAATATTTAAGAACGAAAAGTAGTTCCAAAAGAAAGATTATTTTAATTTTATTATTGGCAAGGTACTGACGGGTCATCCAGATACTGGAATGTTTCCCGCATAGCTGCAGCTCCCATAAAGAGAAGAAGACCAGGCGACTGACACACAGGTAATGTTTAGGTGGAATCCACAGCACAAATTTCAGATAGAATGTGTTTAGTTCTGCCAGCAGAAACTGAAATCAAAGACAACTTTTGCTTTAAAAAAGGACAGCATAACAAGGAGAACAAAATAAAGAAAAACTTTTTAATTCTAACAATGATAACTTTCAATGCATAACATACACACTCTCTCTCACACACAGACTCAAAAGTTTATCAAAAAGAAAATATGAACCAAAAGACTGTTATTGCTCAATACTAAAATCAGCAGTCCCCACAGTTTTATAACCAGAACTTACTGCCTAAAAGCAAAATTTTTGCATTAACAGTTATTCCACTTAAGCTATACACCAAAATATTTCATACAATGCTATCATAGCAGTCGACTAACCTTGTTCTTAATGTCTATTTATCATTAACTCACTTTGTTTTTCTTATAAACAATGTTTAGACATTGAGTTAAAGGCATGAAATGCATCTTTTTTTTTTTTTTTTTTTGGATTATCAGAGAGTAAAACAGAAAAACAAATGCTCACAAATAGCTTTGAAAGAAAACGGCAAGCTTATATGTTTAACAAGCTTTCAGATCTAAAACAAGCTTTTCAAAAACACCTTTACTTCATGTTATAATGCAATGAGAAACAAATTCTTTATTAAGAAAGCACTTTAGTTTGTTTCAAGGGGGAAATTAAAAGAAATAAAACAGCATCCACAATATTTACAGCATTATCTATGCATAATTAACATTTCTTTATGTTTCCGACACAGTATTCATTTTATTTCTGTTTTAAAATACTTAATACAGATATCTAGATGTTTGACGATTGTTTCAGAGTTATCTATAAAGACTTGTATAGTTCCGTCTGTGTCCTGTTCATATGGTATTGTAGATTTTAAAACATCAACTTTCGATCTGTAACTGTCATAGGCTGGACAATCAAACAACATATGCACTTCATCTTCAATCTTATGCTTGCATGAGAGGAAGAGTCTATGCTGAATTAGGGGTAAATGAAACTTACAATCGCTATGACTGCCAGCATGGCCATCCAGCGCTTGAGACTGGAGGTGGGTTTCCAATCAAAGTCTGTCCAACTGTAGGGAGTGAACTGGGCTGCCAATCGCTTCAGTTTGCCTCTGTAATATATTACCATGGAAACTACCATTAACCCATTATTCTTTAGATTTTAATGATGCCTAAATGTCATCCCCTAACCTTTCGGTCATTCGGGAGTAAGCCTTGGAGACCACTCTTTTCTTGAAGCAATCTTTTTGTGAGGATGGTGTCCATCTCCTCTCACTTTGATCTTGCCCTACCTTTTAAGGAGTCAAGTACCCATTTCCAGCAGTTGTGTTGACTGGGGGAAGTTCACTTTTCCACCTAAGCATCAAACTAGAACATCTCTGGGTTTGAACACCAGTGCTCTAATGGGCTAACCTCTTCCCTATTAATGCTTGTACTTCTGTAAATGTGTGGGTAAGCATGCATACGTATCTAAGTGTGCTCTTGTATGTAAATTTTTTTCCTAGCACTCTCTTACAGAGATATAAAGTTACTCTATTTCAGTTGTTATTCAGGTCTCAGAATTCAGACTGCATTTTTAAAAAAAGTTGAATGTTTAAGGGTTAAAGCTAATGCATCACTCTTTAAAATGCAGACTCATAAAAAAATCAAGAGAATGCAGGTTTTTTTTTTAACAAAAGTCTTATAAATATCCTCACAACAGCTCACCCATATGTTGGAATGTTCCACATCCCTCGCCAGTGATATGGCTTCATGGAAAGATAGTTCAAGGTCTTCATACCCAGGTAAATACCCAAACCATTACATACAATGGCATCCATGATCCACTGCACACAAAAGTAACCAATACATGTGTAACAAATACATGTCCTTTGGTCTATACCGCAATACCATGATTTTCTTGAACAACACCACTGTTATACTGTATTCATGAAGATGAAGTAAAGATTATTGAAGCAAAAATCTTCAGCACCAGTTTCCATCAATCTCAATATTCTCTTCTCTATCTTCTTATGTTTTATCCCTGTTACAACTGATTTATCTCTTTATTTTTTTATCACATGTATTTTTAATCCAGTGAATATGCACATAAGAGGTACAAAATTCAAGTAGGTACAATTGCCCATTTTAGTTATTTTGCATAAAATACATTTTGAAAAAAAGTAGTTCTTTGGTTCACATGATCACATGCATACACATATACACAATCTCTCTCCCTCATTAATTAATCTCTTGACTGGCACCAGTTGACAAAGGGCTATGCTGATCCACCAGTTCTTGTAATCAGGCCAGACAACTGGATAAACCTAGCAAATGACAAGGCTTGCCACTTTAGCCTGTTTCAATTGGTGGCCTGCCAAGGTGGCAACCATGCTCCATACAAAGTCACTGGTTTTGCCTTCCATGAAAGAGATTCAAAACAGCCTCCATAGGAATTTGGTACTGAATGCTTGTATTCTCTCCTTATCAGCAAGCAGAGTCAACATCTCTTCTTCATACAGCAGGATGGCAATTACAAAGGACTTGTACAGTCTGTGCTTGGAAGCAAACCTGATGCTGCTTTTGTGCCAGATTATAGCCTGCCTGGCTGTTGCTCCTGTCACTGACACAATCCTAATGCAGATGTCTAGCATGGTGCTGACATATTTGAAAAGAGTGGCTACCCAGTTTTATCATTCACTTCCTCAAGTTGTACTCTGTTCATGAAGATCTCTACTTTGCCTTTGCTAATGACCCCAATCCTGCTCATCAATGACCTACATTCTGTGTCTGAATTGTCGGTCAGCGGTATGGTCTTGCAGTTCAATGTTGGTACCTGCTGTGGGAAGGAAGTCTGCAAAATGTAGGTTGCAGGCAGGCCTTCTATCGATGGAAATGAAAATGTGATAGTCTCGATGGTTTCTCACATAATAATAATAATGATGAGGAGGATTTATGTATTGCCTTTCATACATAAACTAAATCATTAACAACCATGCACCCATATTTACATGACAGACATGCTCACTTCTAAAAAAATCCACTACTCATACAAAAGTAAATTATAGGCACGTTATACATGCTCATGGTCAGGACAGGGTCACAGTGAAGTGGTAGTTTGGAAAAGATGTGTCTTAAAGTTTAAACTCAAAGGAGGCAAGAGAATCAGAGTGACGAAGGCTGACAGGTTATCCGTTCCAATTTGATTGGGCTTGGTAGGAGAAAGACCCTGTCCATAAGTCTTTCTCTTAGCTAGTGGGACTCGAAGAAGCCTGGTGTCAGAAGATGAGTGAAAAGGTTGTGCGGGCATATAGCTAAGAGTGAGTTCGGAGAGGTACTGAGGACCAGTGCCATAAATGGCAGAGTACGTCAAAGTGGAAAGTTTGTAGGCTATACAGACTACGACTGGCAGCCAGTGAAGAGAGTGTGTGATAGGTGATAGATGTTCACATCTAGATGGTTTGCAGATGAGGTGACCAGCGTTATTCTGGATATTTGACGTATGTCAAGAAGATACATGGGAACTTTGGCTAAAAGAGAATTTCACTAGTCCATCCTCAACAGTACAAAGACACAGATTAGAGTTTTAGTTGCATCAGCAGTGAGATAATGACGAATGGTACTGATCCTACGATGATGTTCTCCAAAACAAATGTGGAATATTACCAGTGACATGCTACCCTTGATAGATGCTCACTCTTGCGCGAAAAGTTCCCATTTGGTTATCCAGAAGCTCACAAGTCCTTTTTTTTTCTTTCTCAGTCACTATGAAGCATGTTGAAAAAGGGTTGTTAAGCACAAGTAAATGCTGCTACTATTCCTCTGACAGGAACAAGAGTAGACAAATACACCGCACAAATATGAATGTATCTAAATGATTTTAAGAAATGTTCACATAATATGTTGACAGCAGTTTACATAGCTGCCAGTCAATAGTTAAAACAGTGGAAAACAATGCAGTCAATTTATCTCTTTTTGACACAATATGAGTTTTACCAAGATCTATGAACCGATACAAAGATGACATGGTGTTTAGTGTGCATTTGTCAAAAAGAAGAAATGAGCAAAATTGCAAGATTTTATTTAAAAACAACTCAGTTTTAAACTGTTATCATATAGCATCGATCTGAAACTGCTATTAGGGAATAAACTCCATCAAACTTTGTTGAGGGGTGAAAAAAAGGAAGAAAGAGCAGTACTAACGTGCTCTCTCACTCTCACTATTTCTTTATTTATTCAATTATTTAACTCACATGGTCCCACCAGCATTCACTGAAGTTTGGTAGCTGATGCTCCAGTGTGTACTCCAGCACCTCAAACATAATGCTGAGAATAGTGCACAGCCACCAGTCTCTGAGGATAAGTGTCTGTCAAACAAAACATGCAAATATGTGAACTACACTGCGCAGACTGGAATATAATGTGCTCTTTTTTATGCTTAGCCTCTCTCATTATAAACCAGCCTCTTCCAAATTTCAGAACTTTGTCACATTTCCAGTATTTCTGAATTTTCCATGGCCACTACACAGAATGAGCATTGTATTTTACAACTTAATCTCAAAAATAATCAAATAAAAATTTGTCATATATATATATATTTCAAACCTTTAAAATAACTGATTGCCTGTCTTCATGTGGTTCACTTTATCAGTTCTTCAGAGAGGAATTTGAATCTATAAGTTCATCAAGAAAATAAAAATGCCAATGTAATACTTAGGACCCCACACAATTTCTTCCTACTTCCCTGAAAAAAATTTTTAAACAACTATTCTATTACAGCTACTTTTTAGTTTTTAACCACTGGTGAACAAACAAACAAACAAAAATACCTTTAACCACCATCCAAAAAAATGCGTTGGCACAAATTCATCCACTTTATCCTGTGAAAGACAGTGACAGGCTGCTTGCAATCAATCAGTCAAGCAATGTTTTATTTCAAACAGGTATGAATCAGATTACTTTGTGATATTGTGATTTAAAAAGCACATCTTCAATTTAAGGCAAATGACAAAAATTGTAAATGTTTCAGAGACAAATCACCTGCCCCCTCCCTCTTCAATAAACAGGAAAAAAGAGAAAATTATTTAAAATTAATGAAAATGGATCAAAACTTCTGCACAGACATAGATTTTAACTATAGACTTAGTAGGATTTCATGTTTGGAGAACCATTAATTGCAGCAAGTCTTTGTTGCAACCAGCTTGTTTCTCAAACACTTTTATTTGACTTTGATAAACATGAGACTGGCATTAACGCAAATGGTTTGCATCAAACAAAGGCAGAATAGCAGCCCACCTCCAAATTATGCCATGGGTTGGTGTGGTTGGAATCATAGATAAAGCAGTTTCCACCATAGTCTTTTTCCGGCAAAGGCTTACCCAGCTTGTCATCAAAATGTTTCATCAACTGCCGAGCATCATCTACCGTCTGGAATTACACAAGACAATGATGTAACAAAACAAGCCAGCTGATGTCTCACATTTTTCCATTAGCAAGATGTTTTATTTTCAAAACTGTGAAGGTTAAAAAAATATAAAACGAAAGAAAGAGTGTGTGTGCTTGTGTGTGGTGTGTATGAGGGTGGGTAAGATAGTGTACCTATGTATTTCATTCTTTAAACGTAGGCCTGGAAATTTACAATTAACTGTTACTTACGAGCTTCCAACAACCTTCGCAATTTTCCTCCCCTATTTCATTCTATTGATGTTAATTAAATATCCCAGCATTATGGCCTACAATACTACTTTGCAAAATGGACAGACAAACAAGGTCTATTAAAGTTTACTGCAGTGGTACACATGGTATCAATTTCACTCTGCTAATGTCATGCAAGGATACTTACCTGAAACAGAAGAAAGACCAAGGCTAGTTCATAAACAATACTCAAGCAGAGAACCAGACGCCACAAAGCTGCACAGAGAGAAAGGACAGCACTATCAGTTACATGTGCTTTCATCGCACTCCACAATGATCAGATACAGTGAAACCTCTAGCTTTCTCTCTTTCAGGTTAAAATCTTAAGCATTCCATTTTGAAGGTACCCAGTAGATGTTATTAAATGTACTCTATGAGCCAACAAAGTGTTAGTTCTGGCACTGAAGTGTGGGTTTTTTTCCAAATGTCTTACCAGGATGTGGGCGAATAAAAACGCCGTCAGGTGTGTGGATAACCCCAAACAACAAGAATGCTAAAATGACTGCCATTAGACCTCTGAAAAGAAAATAGGAGAACATTTCATAATTAAAATTGTCATAATTTAAAAAGAAGGTTAAATGTTCCCAAAAGCAAGCAATTATAAGGGTAATAAACTCCCAAAATAATAGCAATGATTAGCTATTTCTTAGTCCATATTTTTTAATTTCTTCCCAGAAATGTCTCCTCAGCCTGTTTGCAGTTCTAGCCAGATTCGTCTCAAATAATTTAAGTCAAACTCTCCCTCACCCACAATAGAAAGAAATTAGCATGTGCCCATTTAAACGGCAACAAAGAACTTTAAACTCACTACATGTATCTATTAATTCCCAGGTGTGTGTGTGGATCAACAGAAAGTGTTGAATGTTTCTTGTGCAAACCTTTTAGCATTGTAGTCTCTGTCAGTCACTCCTTCTTCCACTACTGCCACGTACACCAGGAAACCACTGAAGATGACCAAAGCAGTGATGGTGTGCGCACGCCTGTGTCAGCAGACCAAACATAACATCAATTATAACATAAATTACTCATGACAAATCTCAACCTTCTGTACAGGGTGAAGAGAACTACGCACATCTTTCATTTGCATTGAGAAGTCATGAGACTCGAAACGAGCAAAAAAAGCATTCAGCGCATTAGGCATGGCCGTACTCTCAACGCCTGAGATCGAGATTTTGGCTTTCGACCCCTGACTCCGATCATCAACATTGGCCATGTTGTTGAGTCCCTGCCAAGCTACTCGGATGTTACCTGTAACAAACTGAGACTCGATTTTTGACTTGTGTTTCACCTTGACCCAACGGATAGCATCATGGACCTCTCTATGTACCAATTTTCTGTCGTAGGCAGAACCCATGAAAAACACATGTTTCTTTTTGTTAAGCACTGCTTTTAGGCCCTTGGTCACCCAAGGTTTGTTGTTAGGATAAACGTAAACTGCTTTGATGGAACTGTGCAATCTACACTTTTTTACTCCTAACTTTTACTCCTCACTGTGTTAAATGTCTGTATATGTATGCCTGCCCTTGTGAGCGAAGACAAATTTCTGTCCTGGGTATCCTGGACAGACAATAAAGTCTGTTTTGATTTGATTTGATTTGATCAACCATGTGCATCCTCAATGGCATTAACATGCACTGAGATTACCCATGCTATCAATATGCAAAAACCAGATGGCAAGATGAATGCTGCCCTGTTTCTGATGCATACAACCTTCAATAACAATAACAACCGACTTTATTAATCCCAACGGGCAATTTAGATGGGAGCTGTGCCCTGTTTCCAAAATATATGTATATGGGGGAAAAAAAAACACACACACACAACCACACACATGCACACCTACCCATCACACACACCGCTGATAGTTCATCTGTGATTGAGTAGCTCAACTGCGGATGGCACAAAAGATTTCAGATGCCTATTGCTTTTGCATACTGGCATGGCATAGCGTTTACCGGAGCTTAATAAAACAAATTCTCCCGCTAGCACATGCTCATACATATGTCCATACATAATGTGGTAAGCTTTCCTAATTAATTGTTGATTACAGAAGGAAGTCAAGTCCCTCTGTTTAATACCAATTATCTTGGAACCGATGTGGACAATGTTATTCAATTAATATAGAGATCAACCAGCAAATCATACAGTTGTCACCACTAATAGTTTAGAATGTCATCAGTGTTTTTGCATGCCATATTTAGATCAGAATCTCTTTTCTGTCACACTATTTGTGAAAAGGATTAGCCTTCTCAAAGCACAGGATTGTTCTCATTTCACTAAACCAAAATTTCAAGTATTTATCTGAAGTTTTGAGCTATAAAACATATTTTCCACTGGCCTTACTCTTTCTTTTTCACAGCAGCAATAAACTAAATACAATGTACATGCATAGGCAAGGAACTCTGAAATTTTCTCTTTAATCTCTCAAGCAAGGAAACAGTCCCTTAAAAAAAAATATTTAAAAATAAATTGCTTGAGTTCTCAAAATGTGTCTTTTCATATTCTTTATTCAGGGGCTAGTTCAAAAATATTTTTCTTCGGGTTATTAGATCTCACTATTTCTTTATGTGACTATCAAGATTTAGATGATTAAGGTTTCATTCATTCTATCCAAACACTTTTGAAATTAAATTTATTCCTCAACACTATATGGTTAATACCACTGAAAACTCTCTGAAAAATGCTTTCTTAAAATACAGATGGTTAATAATTAATAGCAGTAATTAATAATTGTTCTATAGACATAACATTAGCATGCTATGTTTCATGCATCCATATCTATTTCTTATTATTCTTATTATTCTGTGTACTTTATTATTTCTCTCAACTACATATGATCTATGTGCTTTGACTCTATATTGCATCATTTGCTTTTATTTGTGTAAAACACAAGGAGTCTGCTTTACAGTGGAGAAATAGATTGTATATTATTATTATTATTATTACTGATAACACACGAAAAGTTCTAAGAAAAGTTCAGAGACCATTTAACAATACATGTAAACCCCATTCAAATCTACAGCACATATAATGCAATACCAGATGATGCGAATTCTGCTCCATACAAATTCAGCTGTTATATTTTAAAATAATCCAAAGGACATTCCAAACACTCAATGCACAGAGAAGGTTGAAGTGCTTTAGTGTTAAACTGGTGAACCTGTTGAGTCAGTCTTTAGAAAGCGATGCAAACCTGGTACAGAAAAGCACCACAAACAATAATAGGAGTGCACACTCCCCATTTAGAACTGCTCACAAACATCTTTCAACTTATCCAAAACAAATATTCTCAAGACTGATTTTGGAACTTCAAACTTCAGACATAAAAATATTACTTTTTTCATGCTTGGGGAGTAAAGGGAGGCACTCAACTATAGGGCCCACTCAAGTGTTTGCTTTCCTTATCGGGTGTTTTAAAAGCCTTTAACAAACCACAAAAAAGGAAACACAGCACATACACATGATCATTATATTACTTTATCATGGCACATGTGAATGCCTTTTGTTAATACAAATACATCGCCTAAGGGCCAATTCCCCACCACGTCACCTGTGGAATGAATTCAAGGATGACATAGTTTGACTAGCCAGATCTTTATACATTGCAGTCAGGTTTTTTTGATCATTCAAAGTTTCTGATCATTCAAAGCCAGCTTCAATTAGTGGATCATTCCTTATCACCTGATATCTCTACAGGGGTTACACCTTTTACCTGTACTGAAAAAGAATTCACTAGCCCTCTGGACCTCACCCAACCACCATTTCAACATGGGGAACGGTTTAGCTGACAAAAGGTGCATGCCACTAACCTATGAACATCCGTGGTGCCACAGTACAGATATTTTTAGTGGCCGTTAAAGTTGTCGATATTTGTCTATGCCATCTTCCATAAGTAGTGAATTATTGTTCTTTTGTTTTGAAGGCGCGTAGGTACAAGGCTGTCACTTTCGAGTTTATTTTAAAATGAAATATGTTGAATCGCATGTGTATAATCCTTCAACGTCATTCAACTATTTTTCTAACTGGCCTCTCTTATACCTATGTCATAACCACTTATTTCTCCTTCTTGCGAAAAGTGACCAATATACGCTATGACAAACCAGTCATTCAATCTGATTTAAAGTCTTTGGACAAACCAATTAATAACACCAGTATAAATAATCAATTCAAAAAATCATTTATGTGGGCAATTTTATCAACAGTATCAGAGTTGGATTACCTAGATTAGTCTCCACCATTTGTGGGTGCATGGATATGAGGGGAGAATGGATAGCAGGGAGAAAGACCATGGGAAGCTGGGCAGCCGTCAGAGCTCGACTGAATCCCATTCTCACAGTACCGACTACCAAAACGGATTTCACTCTCAACGTTAAGTTGTATCACACCCGTGCTCGCAATGAGCTGGCTGAGTTGCCATGATAGAGCATTAGTTGCTGGCTCGGTGTAAAAATCCACCCCCTACCACCACCTTCCAATGCGTGTAAGGAACAGATGCTTAGCCACAAATCACACGATTTCACCGAATGCAGCGCTCGCAAAATTTACTGATAAAAAAATCTTGGCATGTCGCAAACAAAAGAGCTCGCTGCCCCCACCTTCGGGTACTCACCAAAAAAAAGACATGGTGCCATCGTCGTAGAAATCTTTTTTGTTACGTTTCTCACCCTCCCAGTCGTGGGCCGTAGCACTGTGCATCCTGAGTAGGTCCGTGTGCCTCATCTCTTCCTCACGCCGAGCAGACGCCATAGTGTCACTCCCCGCGTTTACTGTAACTCTCGATCTGACAGTGCGTGTGTGTGTGTCTGCGCGCAAGTGCCCGTCCCCCTACGTCTTTAGTGCCAGGTTACTGTCATAGCCACAACACCTGAAGTTCATACAATGGATGCGTCTTTTGTGGGAGCTGATTAGTGTGTGGGGGAGAGGGAGTGATGGTGCCTCCTCTCACAGAGCCAGTTTACCTGCGACAGAGAAGAAAAACAGTTGTTTTAATCGACTCTTTCTCACACACACACACAAATGAACAGCTGTCATGAATGCACATTCTCAACACATGCAAACATTATTCTAGGCAATCTTTGTCTATAGATAACTTCAAGAAGTAGTCTGTTTCAGCCTGCTCACGAGTGCGTATGCGTATGAAAGCGACAGGGTAAGGAAAGGGTTAAAGATGGAAAGGAGAGGCTGAAGAAAACTGCGAGAGTAGAGCGATGAATAGGACGAGACACGATGGTGAGCACGTCAGGGCTCATGGATGGTGACCAACTCATGCACAACTTGCACTTCGTGACATCAACCAGTTTTCATATTTGAACATTAACACTTAAATAAGCACTTGAGCTTTTCGGCTCTCTAGCTTAACTCTCTGATCAACATTACTGCCTGGGGCTGTTTTTTTTAAACAAGCCTGTCAAAGAAGTCAGGAAAATGGTGACACATTGACCATACAATACATTATGAGATGTTTTTAACACCTGGAAATTTTGAGCATGTCTCAGCAATACTTGTGCCTTTACTCCCACATCCTATGGTGATACTCTAAAGCAGTGGTTCTTAACCTTGTTTGAGGTACAGAACCCACAAGTTCCATATGCAAATTCACCGAACCCTTCTTTAGTGTCATCACGAATTGCGGGTGTGTCTTGACCTCCATGGCGGAGGCTCCGCCGAACCCCTGAGACTGACTCACCGAACCCCTAGGGTTTGATCGAACCCCAGTTAAGAACCACTGCTCTAAGGTATGCTGTGGGTGACTCCAAAATGGAGAAACAATCTTCAGGATCAAATTAGCAGTTGCGTGGTTTGTGTCCTCTACCAAAAAAGTAAAACTTTATCTCCTAGACAGGCACACTGCTCTAAATCTCAAGATCTCATCCTTGAATTCTTGCATGTTTTGTTTTTATTTTTCTAGTCCCAATACTGTACCTGCCCAGTTTCTCTCAAAATTGTCATAGTAATGCCAGATAAATACATGTATTTATAAAACATTAGGTGAATGACCCTAAGAAGCAGATAACACAAAAAGAAAGACCAGTCACTAATCCTAACACATTACAGTGTAACACCAAAATATTTGTGGTAAATGTTCCTACAGAGAGATGTCATCCTATAGTCACACTGGGTATATCTGTTAAACATTCAAATTTAACATCAGCAAAAAATAGAAAAGTAGTAGAGGTTTTCTACACACTGTAAAAGCAATCACGCAAATCTTTATAAAACATGTACAGAATAACAGCCTATGCTTTAGGTGAGAAACACTGACTTTTGTGCTTGCAATAAAATGTTCATGGTAATCTCTAAAAGTAATAATAGATTGACAAATCCATCAGAAATGCAGAGAGCACCAAAACATTCATTTACCATGAGTTAACCAAAACAATTAATATCACTCTTTAGACAAAAAAGATACATGCTGTTTTCCTTGAAAAATAGTGACTGTTCAGCACATTTAATATTAAGTGATGCAATACACAGAAACACAGACAACTATCCACTGTCTCTGTGCTCAAACTAGTGGTGTGATACAAAATATAACAGATAACTGGATGTATCAGAAAACAACTGTAGATGGAATGAAATGTGGTAACAGAATCTGAAAAGTGAATAGAAGGGTTATGTTTTATTGTCAAGGAAAGAACTGAACAGACCTTGGTAATAGACATCAAAATTTTAAAAAGAAGAGGTTAAAAAGAAGAAACAGTTGCCACTGTATTCACAATAACAGTGGAAACTATATCAAAATGTTGAAATTTTCCCATCAGCTTTGAGGGAAGCCAAACATCATCAAAAGCAAACATCATCAAATGTCAACCCTTGCAAAAGAGGATATCAATCATAAAGGCACACACATGGGGCTCAAAACTACAAGTGTGTAAGGGACGATCAGCTGCAGGCTGTAACACAAACACGAGGACAGTTGTACACAGAGTAAAAAAAAAACAGTCTCTCCCTGTCTCTGTTCACAGATTCTAAAGCCAAGTGTTTCAATATTTTTCAAACTTTTTATAACTTTTATAATTAAGGATTTAATGATTATATTATAGTATAATATATGCTATCAAAATTAAATCTGCATTATGCACTGAAGTTTCATACAGTGCTACACAGATGAAGTACAAAAATCACCACATGTATTAAGTATAAGAGAGATGTTTTGACCAAGAGCGAAAAAAATCATGGGTGGGTTGAATAGGGAGAAACTGGATTTTAATGTCGAACAGGTCAGTAAATTCCTGTTAACACTGAAAGGAGAAAAAACTCTAACAGCGACGAACGATTACTATATGTAGTGAAAGAAATTTGTTAGCCTATTTTGTATGTTTAATATGCTGCCTTTACACACACTGAAGCCAGTGGCATTATTAAATGGAACTATAAACATGTTTGACGCACATTATGTAACTAGCTGGAACACAAATTGCTACACGAATGACGAGAAATTTACTGGATCGTTTGCATTATCTGCTGCAATTGTGTAAGAAGTGTTACATTTTCTCGTGCTGCCATGAAAGATGTGTACTTAACGATGGAAAATATACGATACATGCTACCGCTTTTCCCTGCGTCTACGTCGTGATACATTGTACTTAAGTTTCAGCACTCATCTTTAAGTTATTTCTAGAGTATCAGCATCCTTAATAATTGTGTGTCTTACCCATTTTAATGGAAAAGATGGCACGTAATCATTTAAGAACTGCCGGTCGTCTGATCTGAGGAGTGTAAGGGTCACCGGTGGGTCGTCTGAATGATCAGGCGACACTGGCCGCATGTAACGTCTGCCTCTGCGATCTTATGGTTTGTTTGTTTTTTCACATGCATTTATAAAGGCGCCGTTTCGAACATTTTCTCGTAGAAGTGTATCATAATGTTAAAATAAAAAATATTATTATTTATTGAAAACTTTTGAAACATTTATTATATATGATTTGTGTGTAGACTAGCTTTACGATGTAGTTTCGTATCGGCGGAAGACGGATCGAAAACATTCGTCGTAGAAGTTCAGTGAACAGAAAACGCCATTGATAGAAACTGGACTTAACGTTTATTATCAGCATATCCTCCTCTTAAATTATAAACACAGCATGATTAAGCTATTTTCCCTCAAGCAACAAAAGAAGGATGGTGATGCCACCGCAGAGAGAGGGAAAAAAGCATCGGCTGCTCAGTTAAGAATCCATAAAGGTAAAAGTCTATGACTACAGACGAATGCGAGTCTTGACCGATTCGACCAAAAGTATTTTATGTATTAAGTACACAAGTTTATGATGGTCTCCGTACTTAAGGCTGCCTTAAAGACATACGCCTTGATATATTACAGTCAAATGCACGAATTCACTGATTTTGTGTGCGTGTGTCTCATAGACATCAACGAACTGAATCTTCCAAAGACTTGCCAAGTTGACTTTCCAGACCCAGACGACCTCCTAAACTTCAAACTTATCATCTGCCCAGATGAGGTAACCATTTGTTGCCATCAGAAAACGCTGTGATCTGAAAGCAAATACAATATCTCTCTACACGAACTAGGACACTACTTTGTCGCCTTGCGATGGCAGCCAACTTCGTCGTTAGACAAGTTATCACTAAAACGATGAACAAGTGTAAATTGGTTCACATTAAATCTTTTTAAATAACTATCAGATGATCGATTTCTTTCTAGAGTCAATGGCATTTTCAACTAGTTAGTATTTTTGCACAGTATTAAAATCATTTTCAGCTCATGGTATATTTTCTAGTATTTGGTTATCTTTCATCAATTTTTTTTCCCAAATTGACAGTGGGAGCACGTGACCATATTATCACCAATTCTCTGTCAATTGTGTGCCCATCTCTGGAATCTGCTGCATTAATTACATGCTATCTTTGGTGTTGTCTGCCTCTTTGTCTACTTTCCAACTTATTTGCCTGAAAGATTGTCATTTAAGGTCCTTACATCTTGAGACATGCCAATACCACTATGTGTGTTTTTTCAACTTGATTGAGGAAGGGGTAGAGATGGCTGTCTAGTGGCAGAATGTTTAAGTGCTTGTCACCACAACTTTGTAGGTTGTTGCTTTAGATAGAAGGGTGGAGATGGTTTAGGTGAGGGTGGGGGGAGTCATTTCAGTGCAGTGAGCATTGCTGTTAACTGCTTTATTCTAAAGAACAGTACTTATTTTCTTATTTTGAGCTGTTATTTGAGGCCTGTGGACTATCTCTAGAATTTCACCTTGCAACTGATGCTATTAGTGTTAACTAGTTTATTTTATATTTATTGTTTTAGTAGCTTAGACTTTTTCTTCATTGACCTACATGCCATATGGTGTTGATGTTTTTTAAAGGCTAGTAAGCTCCTGTTTTTTACTAGGTAACCCATCAATGTCACTGACACATCCGAAATTGGTGATTGTCTGGACAGTGTTCATATAGGCACAACCCATTAGAGATGTACATGAATACACTTGCATTGTCAAGCTTACAATCAACTGGACCATGTGTTAATTAGGCATATCTGTAGACATTTGTAACTTTACTGGTTTGAGCTTTTTTTTGTGCATGATGATGTTTGCAAGCATCTCTTGAGAATGGAGGGTATTTGCTGAGATTTTCAGAAATAGTATTTTCACCAGGCTGTAGCCAGTAATTTGAAAAAAAGTTGAACTTTATAAGACCGTTTAACACCATTTCTTTGGTTTCAGCATTGTATGTTTACATACTTCTAGGTGCCGTATTCTTAGATTGTATTTTTTTGAGCACCCTGATGATACATATCTTAAATGTGCTTCAGCAAATACTATGCACAGCATAACTATGATTTCGGGATTTATTTTTACAGGGTTATTACAGAGGGGGACGATTTGTGTTCAGTTTCAAGGTGGGTCAGGGTTATCCTCATGACCCTCCCAAAGTGAAGTGTGAGACAATGGTGTACCATCCAAACATCGATCTGGAGGGCAATGTCTGTCTGAACATCCTCAGGTACAGCCATCTGTTAATGAAAGATAATGCTGATATGCCTTCTGCACACTAGGTGATATTGCACTGTTTGCAGTCAGTAACAGTCATTGACACCAGATGGTTATAGGCCAGATTCGTACAACTGGGTCTCAAAGAGCATTCTTGATTGCATTAAAGACAAATTTTGACCTCATATAAACCAATCTGGGGGATTGCAGAACAGTGTTTAAAAAGAATGTGTTAAATATTGTTTGCATATTTTTCAATAACTAAAGGCATTTTTTATTCTTGTGGATATTTATATCCAATAATAGCCATCATTTATATAATTTAGTCATGATTTATTCAAGATTCTTCCTGCCATATCTCTTTATCAGAATTGTAATAATTTGCTCATTTCTTGCTGACTTTCTTTGTGCCAATGGAAATTTATCATAGAATATATTTTCAGGGAAGACTGGAAGCCTGTCCTCACAATTAACTCCATAGTATATGGTCTCCAGTATCTGTTTTTGGTAAGTCATGGGCATGTTATTGAATGCTGTATCAGCCACAGTCTCCACATTTAACAAAGGGGTGAAAGTGGCTTCATGATAACCCTAATTGATCAGTTTTACATTTTGCAGCTGTTTTACTGAAGACTACTTCAACTATGTCTGGATGATCATTTTCTGTACTTGACAAATTTTATTGCTTTGATGCTGCCCTTCATGGAAGTATGTTGCATATAAACATGTGATCAGAGGATTCTTTTGATTCATTTAAATGATTTTTTGTTTACCAGGAACCAAATCCTGAAGATCCTCTAAACAAAGAAGCTGCAGAAGTCCTACAGTCTAACCGGCGCCTTTTTGAGCAGAATGTTGCAAAGTCCATGCGTGGGGGGCATATAGGTTCTCTCTACTTTGAGCGTTGTTTGAAGTGAAAAGACAAAACATCAAATATATTATTCTGCAGAAGAACTGAAACAGTGTTCTCAAAATGAAACAGGCAAATATCCCCCCACCCCTTCCAAAAAAATGCAGTATATAGATTTACGTTGAAGTACTTGATATTTTTTAAATGAAATAACAACCATAGAAGACTAAAGGAAATATGACAGGGGATTGTGCCTGACCTTTTCGTGCCCTTTGGTGGCTTTTTTTAACCAATGTTTTTATTTGATGTTGACAAAAGGGGTAGGGAATGGGTCTGAAGTAATAAAAATATGCTTTAGTGTTGTCAATAGTGCCAAGTAACAACATAAAGTGCTGGGTAACTGATGTGTGTTCACACTATGATGTACATTGTTTCTGTTCCAAAAGTGATGTTAATGTGAATTTATGTTTGTTTTATGTATAAAAAAAAATAATACCTTCCATTTGTTACCTTGTCAGCCTGCTGTTTTGTATGCTTATGCTCTGTTTGTAAATAACAGAGGAGGGAAAGATTATTTGTGTGTTTATATGTGTGCTTGAGAAAATGTGTATTTTCATTATTTGGCATGGATTTACACTTATATTCATCCTAAAAGAGATATAAGCTTGATATCCGTGTTTGAATGGGTAAAGCAAACCATCTATGGTGACACATCTTTCAGTAATTTTCAAATTAAGGACAACAGTAGCCAAGAATATTCAAAGAAACGACGTATGTTTAAACTGGACTACCACACGGTTTGCTCAAGCAAGACCTGATTTGTAGCCACAGCAAGCACACTGAAAAATATTGTGCATTGGTATCATAGGTGACATCTTTACAGTTTACACAATATTTAAGAATACAATCGTAATTTTTATTTTGTGAAAAAAAGGCTGCAGTATTTTTTTCCATTATTATTAGACAGCTAAGACAAGTGTAGATGTCAGGCCAACTATTGCAAAAGAAGATTAAAATACAAAAGAAATCCATAAATAATGTCTTCTGTACCACTTGGTTAAAATAAAACAAAACCCCCCTGTCTGCTGTAACCTAATTCCAGCAATAATATTTTTTGCTTTAAGCCTTTTAACATTGTATAGATAAACCATTGCTTCACTGTAAAGGGACCCTACACTCTGAAAAAAGAAAAATTTTAAGATAATTATTGTTATATCGGACTCAAAATCACATTGCCATATTCCAAACTTGAACGCAGAAGTGCTTTGCATGATTTTAAAAATATTGATCTTTATCCAATTAACTGAAATTTCTTCTAATAATGCTAGCCACCTGATTTGCCTTAGAGATCACACTGAATATGTGTTTGATGACATGGAGCTGATGTTAAATAATAATGCACGACTGTTCTCTCAACCCCCATAACCAACTTTTCGTTTCAATTAGTATTATCATTAAGGCTCTCTACTATTTTAAAGAAAACATTATTTTTTATCATTATATTTTATTTATTTGATAAATCTGCTGGTGGAAATCAATCATAAAATAAATATACGCAGTAACCGCAAATCGGTCGCGACTTGTGGGTTAACACACAGAGTAGCCTACCCTGACAAAGGAGTCGCTGATGTAATACGTCTCACAGTCTGAACCAAAACAAACTTTAGTCTCTTATTTCTGCATTAGTTTCTCTATGGCATCGAATTGAACAACGTTATCTGAGTGAAGATGAATTACGACTGACGAATCTATGCTTTATTTTTTTCGGTGAAATGTGTTTCCGATCTGATTGTTTGCTGGCGGCAATTAACCAGTTAAATAACCCGATTGAGCAGACAAAGCAAAGCACACACTTAAGCTTTGTGAGTGCAGTTCGAAATGAACGCAAGATCTCACGTTTTTGAGCTGGTAAGTGGTTTTCGGTTTTCTTTGTGGTTTCATTCGTTATTTATTTTCATTGCTACGAATGGTTATATAATTGCAAAATAAAATTTCTGTCTTCCTAATCAGCTGTAAAAAATAGGTCAACGGAACAATTCTTATACAAAGACAAGTGAACTATGTATAGCTCGTCATTCACTTTGTCTAGATCACAAAATGCCCAGTAGAAATCCCTTTTTATACAAGTAATTTTATATAAAGTAAATTTATATTTATTTTCCAGGATGTACTCGGAAGACAAATCGAAGAAGTGGCGCAATGTAAGTCCGTGAAACGCGTGCATGTTTAGTAAATTACCGTAAATAATACCGATGCAGATTGACCTAACTGGACTCAACATGCCATAGAAGACAATGTGGATGTTCAAAGTTTAGAACATAATGTTTTTAGATTCTATATTTATTATAGAGAGAGAGAAAAAGAGAGCAGCAGAATTAGCAGTTGAGAACAGATTTACATCCACAGTAAACCACTCATATATAGTACTAAAGTCATTTGACCACATCATAGGATTCACAAAGTTTTTTGTTTAAGAACTTAGAACAGAAAAGGATGAATATTTATTCACCCGCATCAAATCTAGTCATTTCAAGGTAGCACTTTTCTTACTACAATGAAGTAGATGTTCAGACTGCATCTTTTTCTTTTTTGGTAAGGGGTGGTTTAAGGGTGTTCATTATACCTTTAAAATATTTGCTCTAAGACCAAAACTGATCTGTCCAATTAATTGTTTCAGGTATTTTTCACACTCTTCTAATATATCGTTCTGTGGGAAAGGTAAGTGCATCATTGTACTGGGATAGCAAAGTGCTAAGTACTTTTTGTTAAACATAATTTATTAGAGTTCTGGCTTGTGAAACCCCTTCAGTGACACTAGACAGACACAAGGCTTTAACATCATATGTCCCCATATAAAGTAATTGTATCAAACTAATGTAGACACATTATGCTACTGTGTAAAATCACTCGCTACCACTGTTTATTTATTTAATGTGCTGTCCATTCAATCATCTCTGGTTACTGTGCCGATCATGTTGACATATAACCTAATGTTCCCATGCACAGCATTGCTGTAATTTTCTTTGTCATTAGGTTGTGTAATTGTTTGCAAGCAGGCCACTATAACTGGCCTAGTGGATAAATAAAGTTGTCAGCTTCATATAATTTATGCATTAACATTGTAATGATCACATGTCAGCAGGGCCCTGCTTAGGGGCAGGGCCCCACACTTTTGATTAAAACCATGGTGTTGAGGGCACCACACATGCCCTATGCCTCAGGCCCCTCGGGGGCTAAGAATGGGCCTGCATGTCAGTAGTATAAAAGATTTCAAATCCCCTTTTTCAAATTCCTAGTTTTCTTTGTTAAGGGTTGAAGAATACTTTTATCCATGAATTTATATGAGTAATTGCAGTATTGTTTTTCTTTTAATTTCTTCGCATTAGATGACCTACACACAAGAGGCCAAGTACTCCTCGGGAACACTTGGCTTTGTGGATGTTGACTGTGACTTCATTGACTTAACCTACGTAAGTTGAGATGCTTTTTCTTTTTTTTTTTTGGCAAAGCTTATGAAAGAAACTTATCTTTAAATCTTTGAAAGTATATAGAGATCCATTTATGTTGTTTAAAACATTAAAATATTTTAAGGCATAATCATCAAGTCATCAGTCTTGTTGATTTGATTGAGGGTGGAGATACTCTGATGATTGTACCACTAACTGTTAATATCTCTGTTGGTTCCCTGCCATTTTCTGGCATCTGCTGAATGTAAGGTTCGTCTGCTATCTCCCCACTTCCATTCTGTTCTGTTCTACCTCGCTGCTTTGTTTTATGCAGGAACCCATACCACTTTCGTTTCTAATTTTTTTTTATTTGACTAAGAAGTGTTCATTGGATCCACTCACTTACCTAATTCTCTCTCATGCTTCCTTTTTCAAGAGAAATCCTAAATAAATTTAAGAAAGAAAGAGTGTGTAAATATTTTGTAGAACCCAAATCCTGAAATATTTATTTCTCATGAATTATACAAAAATGTAAATGTGTATAGATCTATTTATTTGTATGAAGTGAGAAGCTAAAACATTTATCCCTCTTCTTTGAGAAAATAAGTGAGCAAAGGAAAAGAAGAAAACAAAGAGTAAGGTATAACAATCAAAGAAAAAGAAAACAATAGAGAAAGAAGAAGGTGCAGAGAAAAGCCAATTTATTTCTGGGTCTCTCTGTTGAGCGTAATTGTATTGCAGTTTTTAGTCACTGTTCACCATCAAAGCAATCACCATTATGCAATTAATATCTTGGGCAGTGTTAAAAGTGAAATGCTTGATAATTTCCACAAAAGTAAACTGTCAAAGAAAATGCAGCATAAAAGTCTTAGAATTAATTCTCATGATTTGGTTCTTATTTTTTTGTGACAGGTGAGACTAGCTTGTGATCATCTTGATCATCATTTAAAGAGGGAGATAAGTAGTTTCAGAGATGCTCTTAGAGTGACTGATGGACCTCAGTCTGGTGAGGTGAGATGGTCTTCTCGTGTTTCAAAAGATTTTAAGCATTTTTGGAAAAGCAATATACAATACAATGCATACACACTTTTCTAGTAATGTGCATTATACTTACAAATTCTCTGAGTATAGAGTTTATGATTTTGACCTCTTGGGTACAAGATTCTCAGAGCAGATAATTTTAAAAGATAGCCACCACAAAAACAAAGCAATAATAGTAATGAAGATTTATGTAACACTTTTCAAATGATTTTCTTAGAACGCTTTACAGAAATGATATACAGAAGTAAACTGAATCAACAACAACAACCATGCACACATATTCGCATATGACAGACACACTTGCTTATACACAAAGTAAATACCGATGCACATTCATGGTCAGGACATAGTTGCAATGAAGTTGCTGTTCTGAAAATATGCATCTTAAGTTTAGATTTAAAGGTGGTGAGAGAATAAGAGTGGTGAAAGCTGACAGATATTCTGTTCCAAGTTGTTGATGGGGCTTGGTAAGAGAAAGACCTCTGTCCATATGTCAGGATACATCATAAGTACCAGTCTGATAGAGCATTTCTAGAAAGGCTCATAAATTAATAACACATACCAAATTAATCTTTTAAATGCTAAATAATCATTGGTTGGAAAGCTGAAGTTTACACAATAACTGTTGCAATATAATTTTTCTTAAAGCTAGGGATGCATGTAAACTTGTTATAGTCCAGATACTGACATAAAACTTCAGTGATGCTTTAAAACTAATTAGCCTTTGATCATCATGTTTATTACTAATTTTTCAAGGTACAAATATTGTATCTAAAGAAAGTCAAGATTTCCTTACAGATTTGTCTGGAGTTTTACCAAAAGAAGCGTGCTCGCTGGCCTTTCCAAGCAGAGTGCATTCCTTGGGAGCTGTGGACACTGAAAATGGACGTCATAAATTTGAACAGTGAACATGGTAGCAAAAATTATCATGGAATCTCAAATCTCAATTTCTATCATCAATAACCATTAAAATATAAAAGCTACTGAACCTGGATTTCACTATTTACCAGCACAAAACAGAAACTTCTTGATAATGAAGGAATGCTGAAGCAACATCAACATTATTGTAAAAGGATTTTAATATGATATATATATATGTGCAGCTTTGTGTTGATTTTGTAATGTCTACAGAACGCAATGCTCATCGGCAGAACTTAGGGGTGGCACTGGCAGAAAAAATCATGTTTGTGGCAGATAATATGTCGCATCATCAATATGTTCCCAAAACACCTAACCAGAATGAAGTGGACCTAGTGTTTGACACTGGTTTTGATATAGTTCAGCCATATCTGTTCAGGGTGGGTATCACACTACATATGTTGTCATTAACACTTAGTGACTTAAGCAGCAATTTTTTTTCCATTAATGCTGTATTCATGATTATAGCCTTGTTGTTGTCTTTGTGGTCCGAGACTTCCGTGAAACTGATGAAAAATTGAAGGTGTAATGAAGGCAGTTATGAAGAGATATTCGGGCTGCTATTTATGCATTACTAACAACATTAGACTTTACTAAGTAGGGAAACTTAAAATGTTAAGTTCTGTACTATTGTTAACAATTAAAAGAACTATGGAAAACTGTTTTTCTTTCCTTTTTACTCGCTCATTTTCCTATCTCTGTTTCTGTCCCCTCCCTCCAGCAATCACCACCACCAAACCTTAACTGAGTATATTCTTCTTAACAGATCAGTCATCAAGAACCTGGAGCTTCTGTAGGTAACACAATGAGGAAATTCTTGAAGGACACATTGATGTTGTAACAAAAGGTCAGAATTTCCTGATGTTAATTTAAATTTTTTCACGTTAATAATTTCAAATTTAGTTCCTGAAGTGTTTGTGCCTTAAAGCACCACCTTTAATACTCACATTCCCTTGGTCTTACCTATTTGAACTTTGTGGACAACAGTCTTTAAAGACAACCTTCACTCTGCTTTTGATATATATGTATATGACATAGCTTCTTGTGTAACAGGAATGATGCTGAAGTTTTAAAGAATGATAGAAACATTAGATCGTTTCCCTAATTTAGCCTCTTTGCAAATGGTGACTATATCATTCAAAGCATAATTTGATCAGAGGAGAAACAAAAATAATAGCTGTCACATACTAGATAGCTTAAGCATCAGTAAATAAATAATTTGTTCAGGGAAGGCATTTAAGCCTTATAGTCTATTGTGACAAGGTTTGCTATTGTACATAATATTGTCGCATAATAATGACATATCTGTTTAAATGTGTTGCAGGTTTTGATTTAGGACAACTGTAAAATTTTGTGCAGCACTGCTTTTTTGTTCTAAAAGTGAAGGCGCACATCACTGTTTGCTTCAAAGACAGTTATACTCTTCGGTTCCAATGGTTGCTCACTGTACTGTTCGAGCAAGAGATGTTTCATTTATTATGTGTTATTTAAATGTGTGTGTGTGGATAAGTTTTCAGTTATAAATTATTTTAAAATAACCCCCACTTATTCTGGTTTTTCTTTTCCGGATATTAAGTACTAAACTAAATTTAGTTTTAGAATTCCTTATTAAATGTCAGCTGTTGCTCTCAAAAACTAAAACTACATTGCTTATAGACATCATCTGCAAATACATGCATGGTAATTGCTTTATTGCTGTTTTGTGCTAAGGATTTATCATAATAAATTAGTTTTGTGAGAAATTATGTGCTGAAGACAAGATCAGAGTCGACATTCTATGATTGACACTTTCTTGGTCATCAATACTTTATTCTTCTTTCAAACAGATGTGCTAAGAACTTCATGACTTGAATATGCATAATTCATTAATCCAAGGAAACTGCACCTGTGTTTAATGATTAATTAATTAAGAATGGAACATCTTAGATTTGATGAGATTCAGACCACCTAAAGTGTTAAAAGAAGTATTTGTGACAGAACAAGAAAAACACAGTAGGCAATCAGAATCAAACCCTACAGGAACCTCACATATTAAAAAAAAAAGCTGTGCACAATTAAGTTTTTCAGAAACAGTTAAAACACTCTATTTCAAAATAAACTATTCCACCTACTTTGCTCTAGTGAGTCTAGTCATTACATAAACAAAATCAAAATTAAAAGAGGAGTTTTAAATACCAAAAGTTATGTGAGCATAATAAGAAATGGGAGTTGTTAGTAATCTTCCTTCTCTTTTTTTTTATATAATTTTTAAATGAATGCATTATACTGGGAAGACAACTCCTGATGTCATTAAATTTTAGTCTGATTACAGCTGTTGTCAAGACAGGTGGTAAGCACATAAAGAAGATGTATAAAATATTGGTGAATAAGGACAAATGATAATATTTATATATATTCAAAACATGGTAGTTTTCTTTATAGTTTAGGATTTAATAGATGTTCCATCTTCTCTGCAGCAATGTAAAAACAGATTATTTATAACAAGAACTAAACTGATATACAGAAGAAAACCTCGCTTATGAAAAAAATCATCTTAATATATGCTTTCAGATGTTCATTACCCTATTATAATCCTCCCTAGATCTCTTGTCATCTTTACCATTTTCCTTTTCCCACAAGTGGTGACAAGCATTATTAGCACCATATTGGGAAAGACTTTGCTATGTGCAAAATTATGCACAAAACATCAACAGCATATCAATATTCATTTATTAATCAACATTTCAAAGTGAAAGCATGATTTATTCAGAGCCATTTTCAGCTTTTGTGTGTAGAAGGTGAAGAAATAGGAGGAGAGGACAGAAAATTGGTGCTAAACAATGGTGAATCTAACATAAGACTGTTGGGGAGCATACAGAATGTGAAATGACCAATGTGTAGTGGAATGTTTTTAAAAATGGAATGCATGCAGAGGATGAACATTTTTAAATTTATTCCACAGGACTTTAAAAAAGGGCTTCTTTGGGGAAGTCTGTATTCCAGGATCTTCACTGTGACTTGAGGTGTATATAAAAGTTTGGAAAACCCCAGAACAAGTGAAACTGGGACTTCACTTGACGATTTTTTTTTTGTCTGTACAAAGCTCTGTGATCAGTTGTGTGTCTCTCAGCGATTGCCCAGCTGATAATGCGTAAGTGATAAAGAGAGATGTGAATTAAATTGGATACCTGCTATTTGTACCCTTGTGAGATTTTCTTGCAACACATCTAGATAAGCATGTTTTGTATACATGCAATTTGCATATAATAATTTTTTAAGTTGTATATGGAGATATATGCTGATAGAATTTGTGCTTGTTAAGGTATGAATTTTTATTTGTTGGGGTCATTCATGTTGCTTTGTGCAACACTTGACACCATGCACTTTATACTTCTTCAAATGATTGCTAAATTCGCAAGTCGCATCTCTGTATAAAGGTTTTGGCCCCCACCCAATGTTTGTAATGCATGTATTTATGTAAATATGTACAGATGTACTAGAAGCTTCATATGTTCAGGGTGTGATTACGTTATTGTTTTAATTATTTTATACAGCGCATCAATTAGCTTTCCTTGTACAGTATATTGGGCCAACATTATTAGTACATCCATGTTGTAGAAATATTATTCATGTACAACATCTAAACATAGCCAATAAAAACAGAATTTCTGAGAAAGATGAACAATTCTACAAGATTGCAGGTTATTATACGATTCTGATTGTTTTGAAAATGGCAGCGAAACATGTAACTTCTGCCCAAGCTAGCGAGCCTTCCCTCCCTTCTCCACCGCTTGCCTCCCTTCCCCACTGCTTGTCTCCCCCTTAAAAGAGGTGACAAAGCGACTGTAGCGGTGTTATAGTCTGTATCAAACCTTGCATCTCCTTCCGATTATGTAAAGGCCCATCTTTACCAGGTATGGATGAACTCTCGACCGAGTTTGGTAAAGTGTTTACATGACGATTAAGGTCGTTTTTGGAGACAATTATGCAAAACACACTCAATCCGTGAGCACCACACTTCCGTGCCCATTGCATTAAATAACCTACGCTTTGTCGATGATGTCGATCTAATGGCCGCAGGCAGCAATAGGCCCTCGCTAACAAGCTCGCCGTCGGCGTCAAGTCGTACGGGACGAAAATCATCTCAGACAGGAGCACAGTCGTGGTAAACAGTATCGGACCACCTACGTATTCATAGATATGTCTGTCATCAGATAAGGAAAAGCGGAGATCTATTTGAGTGGCATATAAGAGGTGCCGGGCTAATGTAGTCCTCGGGAATCTCTGCTCACCACCGTCAAGCGGCGAAAACTAGCTTGTTGGTTCGGGTATGTCGCTGGCAGGACATTATTAGTGGGTGGTCATCCAGGGATACTTGGAATGAGGGGGCTGTCGTGATAAGAACAAGTGAAACTGGTTGGGAAACATTTAGAGTGGTCAGGCTGCCAAGTGGGGGACCTACTTTAAGGAGCTGAAGATGATGCACCTTTGCCGCTGCTGCGTCTCATCGTTGTCCCTTCCCCCAATGACTAGTACCGGGGCGGGAGGGATGGTCGCTTACACTGAGTCCGGTCGGTACCAATTATGGGAGTGATGTTAATGATGCCGTTTTTAACAAAGAAAAGTGCCAAAGCGACAGATCTGAGTTCTGCAATATTCCATTGTCTGGATTCAGCTCAACATGTTGACCAAAGTTTCCGTGTCCAGAAGTTTCGCCCCAAAATCATTGGTTCCTTGTGACTCACACACATCGTTGCCAATCAAGCGTTCGATATTTGTCCTCTTAAGAAGGGTCTTTATATAAAAGTTTGGCCCAAATTTTCTTGATATGTCTGGTTATAAATTACCTTTAAAAGCTTTTCTATTTAACAGTTTAATAATTGTATTTAATCTTCTATCACCTGTAGATGAAACTGAATGTAGTTGATGCTGCACGAGAAGATACACATGTACCTGCTCAGTGACGTACAGATGCAAGCACGAGCGCTCGTCTGGCTCTAGATTGCCGCTCGTTCTTCTCTGCCACATCGTTCACCAGAAATGTAATCGTTAGACGGGGTGACCATGAGGTGGACATCATCTAACCATACTAAACCATCTATCAGGCACTCATCATTCAAGGGACGTTTTGTCTAACTTCTCTATTCGAGCGTTTCTTGAAAAAGAGGATTTTGATGACACCCGTTGACTGTCCACCAACACTGCACTCGTCTGGGTGTCAGCAGTCTAGCGGAAAGCCGTGTAGTTGGGGCAAAGTGTTCGTGGGAATCACTGCAAGAGATCGACCTACTGTAATGTCGCCTGGCTGTTGTGATATCAAAAACCACACAATAAATTCGTTAACTAATTGCATGAACTGCTTGAGGGCTAATTAGCTGTGATTTAAGTTCAATTTCAAAGTTTTTAATCTTCGCTTTCTCGAAGACGCCATTGGATGGTGCGAGTGTAATTATTAGCTTCATGCAGCCGAAAAAAAATACGTCTGTATTTAAAAAAAAAAAACCAATGTCTTCATCAAACCTGCAGCTGAGAACGAAAAAGAAAACAAGAAGCAGCCACCAGAAGATCCCATGCCACACCGAAATGACAAAGCAGGCTTCTGGAAGTCCGCATATCGCCAAGCATGTCTAGAGTTGCTGCATCAGCCGTGTCACGTGTCATGTCGTTTTCACGTGCGCCTGTTCTTGGCCTTTTTTTTTTTTTTTTTTGGATGGCGGGATTTGGACAGTTTATTCTGCATGTCGTAGATGAGCAGTTTGTAGACCTCCGCACGTGAAACCGAGAATTCGCAACAACGTATTAAACGAACTTGTGTCATGCCGGAGGAAGTAAAATGGAAACAAATTTGCGAGAAATAGAAACAGATTGCATGTTAGAACTATTTCTGGTGCCATGGTCCGCGCTGAAAATCGCAGACATCAGACCGAAACATTATGAGACAGCAGGCAAAGTAGCAAACCTTCTGTTGAAGACAAAACGCTACGACGCTTTGGAGAACTTTGTGTCGTCCTTACCGGAAGATGTCCAGAACGCCTTTCTTGAGGACGAGACTTTTCGCCGAGTGATGATCCACCTGCGACACCGACAAGAACGTTATGAAGACGTGTGTGACCTCATAAGGGTATGTTGAATAATTGCAAAAGTTATGATTTACGACGGATGCAAAGGTGTTATAATTAGCGTTTTGCAAAACTTTTAATTTCACGTACGGGTCCTTACAGTCTAATTGTGGTCTTTTTGTCACAATTACACAGATCGCGGCAATCATTACTGGTAATATTTAAACCTAGATTCATTGTTTAAAATTTCTGTTAAAAAAGTTAAGTCTAAACATATATAATTATTCCAATTTTAAAAATAAATGGATAGTAAACGACTTGCGTGGTGAAGTCATCCCACCAGCAGAGTGAAGGTTCTCTGCAAATGTCTTCTATGAAAATGATATTTTTCCCTAACAGATTGCTTAAAAAAAAAAAAAACAGCCCTCTTCTCCCTACACACACACCTCCGTGACTGCGCTCTAGGCCTGTGGTTCTTAAAGTGTGGTCCGCGGACCACTAGTGGTCCGTGAGCATAAGTCAGGTGGTCCGCGGCTGACAGTCGTCATATGTCAGCAAAGTGATGTTTAAAGTGATGCATTCCTCGCATCAACATTTTAATTAGAAAGAACGAGGTAGTTTTATGTCAACTTATTACTATATACTACTGTCACAGAAGGACATTTAGTTTTGAATTGTAATGAAACAAATGCGGCAATTTAAATTTGAAATTCATAGTACAGAGTGATTTTTAGGCCTTGGTGGTCCGCCATATTTTTTACTTAAGTAAAGTGGTCCGAAATACTTTGAGAACCACTGCTCTAGCCGACTACATGTACACCACTAGCACACGACACAGTTTCTTGGTCTTTGAATATATCTTGCATCCCGACGATCCCGTGAAATTGTTATTCTGCTTCTTGACCTCCAACCCAGTCTACACTCCCCCGGCATTAAATGACCACTATTGTATCGTTCCAGCTGCAGCAGCTGTGAGATTCTCTTAAACTTAAACTTGCCATTACAGCAAACAAAAAGAAATAGACAAAAGGTTTTTGATAACCCTTCCTTAATCCTCTGAGCATGACATAAAAGTGTAAGTGTTACAAAGACTGGCTAATAACTGAAGACGATAGTGAAGGTGTTTTATTATTATTGCTGCTCTCAGATAAACATTAGACCAAGAAACCTCTACATTATTGGAAAGGAGAAAGCTTGAACTTTGCAATAGAAGTAATGAAAATCGTTATCCCCGTACTTCCCTGGCAAAGCCACGTGGCTTATGACCCGGGCCCTTACCTCGTCTTCCTTACGTAGGCCATTGAGTGAAACCGGTGAACTGTCACTTCTGCCCACACTGGGTAAATCGAAAAAAAATGACCCCATCACTTCTATAGGTGGAGAATATTTTAAGTGCAATAGCTGGGAGTTAGACCAAAATACATTTTATACATTGAATATGTGGCTGAATCTTTTCCAGTCTGGCAGATTCTCACAAGGAAAAGACTTGGTAGACATATGGGATGAAGCTCATTACTTCATTTGGAAGAAGCAACATGCTGACAAACCACTAACATCAGTTCTGAGATTTCGCATCAGGAAAAGGTTTAGCCTTTCATGAACTTTCTGCTAGGTTTGGTTAGAGATAATGATTGAGAGAGTGTGTGTAAGCATAAGACATGACAATTCTGTCGTGTGTAAATTCCTGGCGTTCAGTAAACAGTAAATACTTTAAATACTTTTTAGAAACAGTAAATACTTTTTCTTTGAACATTATGCAGGACAGCAAACAAAAGGTTTAATTTACACTCTTTTTGGAGTGTATTGTAAGAACATGGTTTTTACTATTTTGTCTTCTAGAAACCCACCACCAATCAGCATTTGCCCAGATGGACGACGTCCTTCCAGATCTCTAGACCAGAAAGTCAGGTCACTTCTCTCAACATGGTTTCAGGACCATGTGTTGGCACCATATCCATCTCTCAGAGTGCGGGGGGAGATAGCGCAGAAGACTGGGTTGACAGATTTACAGATTCGAAACTGGTTTTCGAATGCTCGGCGCCGAACAAAGCAAAAGAAGGGACAACAGCAGGTACCAAGAAGCACGATAGGTGGGCTACAATGTCCATATGATGAAAACACAAAAGATCCAACGTCTGATGGAGAAGCAAATTCTAGAAATCCAGCACAAGCATCAGGATATGAGGTAGCATTGCAAATGCAGCATGAGGGACAGGAAAGAAATGTTGTATGGACAGTATATTATATCATTATGATGTTTTTCTTTTGATCACTATCCTCCCCTTTGTTCTAACATGGCTACATGAAGCTCAAGGTTCATTGTGTGGTAAGGGTGCAGTTTTATGGCTGTGCTCTCATACTGATATGTAAAAGGTATTTCCATGATTCATTTTCTTTTCTTTTAAGCACATTCATTGAGATTTGCACTCACATCCATAAGAAACAAACTATTGCTTATAGATTTGATATTTCACACTTTTACAAAGTGTTCATGTTGCAAATTAGTGTACAAGGAACAAATAAACTAAGAAAAGAAACCCTTATTAACTTAAGAAATTATTATGGCATTAATTCTTTCCCTTCATCAACCAGAGGTGGAATCTTTTTGAAAGCTTATGTCTACAGGACTTGAAAACGTCTATCTGCTAATGTATTTCAAGACAAGACTTATTGCAGGGACTTGGACAAATCTCCCAGCAACTGATTGAAGCAGACAGCGCGGCAGTTCATCCACTTGTTGACAAAGCCTCTTTGAGTGATCCAGTCCCAACCATGACATCTTCCATCAGTGATATATGGCAGCCTGCAAAAACTGCTTCCCGACCGTCTGGCCTGCAAGGACTGCTCTTAATGCACCAGCCGTTTGTTCAAGCAGAAAGCTCAGGAGAGCATTCATTCACCACCAGAGATTTTCCCAATGATCATCTTATTATGTCTAATAGAGACAATGTTGCCCACACTACTGCAGTCACCAGAAATGATGCACAGCCATTCTTTGAGACTGTCACATTATGGTCTGCCCCTTGTGGCACTGCAAGACCTTTTAAGAACGCAATGCTTCCATCCTCCTTCAGTCTGCCTTGTCCACATGACCTTCAGATGCCTCATCATTTCATTCCATGGCAGCAAAGCACAGTTTGGGGAAACTGGGGACATGTCCCCATCTCCAATGCAGCAAACTATTTAAGGAATGACCCTAATTGTCAAACAATGGTCTCACAGGAAGCAGAAAGGCAGATGATGTCCATCACCTCCTCAATGCCAGAAGCATCGCGGTTCTCATGTCATTTTACTGGAATGCCTCAGTCTTCACACATTATTCTTCCAAATCCTTTAAGTATGTTTTTACATTGTGAAGGTTGATATGGGTTTTAAAGCAGAAGATTGTGCAAGTTTATGGGGCACCATGATTCTTCTCCCCCCAACCCCCCTTGATTTTTCTAGAAAGCATTCTTTCCCATATGTAATTATCTACCACGTGTATAATTGTCCTCCCCATGTGTAATTATCTTACCTATATAATTTTCTGTTTCTTTCACATTCTGCCTAATATGAAAGGAACATTTCTATCGTTTCATAATAAAGCATTATTTATCAACAGTTTGTGTTGAGCCACAACCATCAAAGCCACTAATCCAGCCTTTAGGTAAGCAAATACAGGTATTGCAGGGCTTCTGCTAAGGCTAAATTCTTTGGGGTCCCAGGGACCCCTTCTTCAGATTTTTAAGGGGTCCCTATTCTTTGCCCAAATTTGAAGGGGACCCCATTGACGAAAATTGAAGAATTTTAATGCGTACTGTACGCAATTTTTTGCGTAAGCAGGTATTGCTATTTACATTTGCATTAATTATAATTAGCATAGCTCAATATTAGATAGTTGAGAAAGGTGCCAATTTAAGGGCTGCTTATGCCTTTCTCTGGGAAAGATTCCCCTTCCTGTACAGCAGCAAAAAATAGCCAAACATAAAGTCAATGATTAGATGAAGTGAACACTTTGATGTACACTGCTGGAAATGGTTCTGTTTTGTGAATGTGGGAATCCTTTTATTTGTTTTTTTCAACATCTTTTCACAAAGAATCAGAAGTGGGGAGAGAGCCCAAAAGTCAGGAGATGCCAGAACCAACAAAGCCATGCTTTGGGTCACCCCACTCAACAGCTGTTTCATCTGCAACTGTGAATATCACCAGCCCTCCTATTTCAAGCCCAGAACCTTTGTTTAGTCCACTATTGCAAGCAAGCACAGATTCTTCTCAAGAACAGCCATACTTTGATGGTAGATCTTCACAGCAGTTACAACAAAAGGCTGTCTTTGATATGGCAGAGAGCGCAGGCGACATAGAATCACCGTACATTGGTCGGGATAACACCTTCCTGCCTTTACCAGAACTACAGGCTTCGTGGACGGTTCTGCCTTTGGTTTCTACATTCAGGTACAGAAATTTGCAATTCAGTGATCATTTGGATTTTTGTTTGTTTGCTGTATTACTCTGCAACATTGCCAGGCAATAATGACAGCAGTAATTTATATAATGTTGAATATGTCTCATTCTACCATTTTCCAACTAGAAATTGAGAAATCTGAAGACATTAATACATACAGTAATTTACATGGATTGAAAAACATTTATACAAAAGATTAGTTAATTTGCATGTTCTCGATCAGTAATTCAGACATCAGCTTTTGTAGTTTTCTTTCTATGTAGCAAAGGCAAGCTTAGTACTTCTGGCTTGGAAGTCATTGCATCAGATCATATGGGGACTTTACCAGCCATTCAGTTACAGGTGTAGTACTTATGTTTAGTCTTTGAAGATTGTTTATGTTTGTATTTCATTTGACATCATTGCTCTGACATCAACTGATAGTGAAGCCTGGTTTATCTGTACATGTGGCTTGTTGAAAGAGGAAGACTGTAATATTGCTCATTTAGGGACAGGTCGCTTTGACCATTTGCCAGTTCTACCACGGCACAAGTTTCCATTAAGGAGGGAAGGGAGAAGTATAAACAAAACATCAAGGAGAATTTTCTAGAGCTTAATATAAAGAAAGCTGGGAAGGATTAAAATTGATGTGTGGACACCGGGGCAAACAGGATTATAGTACTGATCAGAACAAGGAGTTTGCTTTAACCTCTGCTGGGATGAAATTTTTTGAAAAGCTAGTTCTCATATGCTTACAAGCATTCTAGTTCAGGTCTCTTGAGATTCCCTACAGAAGTAAATGCAGCGTAAGAAAAAGGTCATCCCCTGCTCTTTTTCAGGTCATTTAGGGAATAAGGTACCATTAGGACCTATTTGTGGATTTCACATTAGCTAATATACCTAAATTTACCTCTATCTGTAGTGATGTTTTTTGCTGATACTTGGTACACAAACTTCTGATCCACAAAATATATGGCCATGAGCTGTCCTGTCGATTGCTTTTGCATAAATTAAATCAAGCAGAAAATGTAATTTCTTTCCTTGCTGAAACATAGGTATCCATGCCCTATTTTACCTTGAACAACATCCATTTTGCATTTGATAACAATGGCGACACGTTATATCACATTACTAATTTGTATTGGGAAAAATGTTTTGAACAACTGCATCATTACACTAAATAGTAACTTGTGTACTCAATGGTCAAATAGACTGAGACCAGTGGTCAGTTCAACTGAGGCCAGTGGTTCTCATTAAATGGTTGAATCGACTGGTAACTGTTCATTCTACTGTATATGCTCTTGTACTGTAAGTCCTCTAGTCCAGTGGTTCTCAGTATTTTGAAATACGGACCACCCTACTAAAGTGAAAAATACGCGGACTACCAAGGCTTAAAATCATTCGGGACCATGAATTTCAACTTTAAATTGCCGCATATGTTTCATTACAATTCAAAACTAAATGTACTTTTGTGACATTAGTATAGTAATAAGTTTACACAAAATTAAATACTTCCCAAAGTACACATAATTAAAAATAAGGAAGTGCATTGCATTTCTAAGGGTAATGGATGATGCGGCTAAATGATGCAATGCTCACATATTGACATAAAGACTTAGTTAGTAAGCAAGCATTTTATACAAACGAGCAGTTGGGCACCAATAAAATTAAAACTTTGTGAAATCAGTAATGGTCTAATTAGCTTATTTAGTGATTTAAACATCACTTTGGTGACATGACTGTCGGTCACAGACCACCTGACTTAGGTGTGCGGCCCACACTTTGAGAACCACTGTTCTAATCACATGGGACAAGGGCCAGTTGTATAGTTGTAAATCTATAAACTGTTCTAAAAAAGTAAAAATAGAAACAAAAAAAGAATCACTCCTAAATTATCTAGGTGTGTTGAGACCTCACTTTTCTCGGGGACAGCTTTACATGAGGGCGGTGCTTATTCTCCCTCGCTGCTTTATCTTCCCCAACCCTCTAAGGAGTCAGGTACCCATTCCCCCCAGCTGGGTTAACTGGGGAGAGTTTGCTACGTTAATTGGGGATTGAACCAGCGTGCTCTCAGTTCAGATGTCGGCACTCTAACCCCTCAGCTATCTGCTTCCCCTAAGCTGGCAGGTGGTAGAGTTATGTTGAAATCATGTTGTTTATACTCTGTAGTATTCATACCCACTGTATAAATGCTAGTCTTCAGTTTGGCTAATGAACAGTCCATTCAGTTCTGTCCTTTTCTTCATATAAAAAAATTTCCTTTCACTTTTTCATGGGAGCTTCCTCTTCTGTGCTGCACTGTTGATAGTACCAATATGTAGCCAAACTTTGAAAACAAATTTTAAGACTATTCTAAAAATAATCTTACACTACTTTTAGAACCTTTTTATAAAATTTTTAATGGTACATAAAGCTAGGGATCCATAGGAGGGTTCACTAAAATGAGTCAGACATGACATTTTGATCATAAAATATGAGCTAGTACATTGTTGTAGACCTAGCCTCTAATCTTTTTGCTGCTTCAGACAGTATATTTATCATTTGTGCAGGAAACCAGCTTGAAAAGAAAAGAAGCTGAAGAAATGGCAGCTCACATTCTTCTGAACATGGCAGTAACTAACAACTGTTAGTTATAGCTGCAAACTATAATGACATGAAATGAGTTGCAACGAATGAATTTGTTTGGAAAAGAAACACTTTGATGTGAAGATTTTTTTTTACAAAGCTTTATTGTTAAAATTTTTAGAATGAAAAATTATTTAAGTGCATTTTTCCCCAAACACAAAAATGTTTTCTGCATAGTTTGTAAATTCGTTTTCCTTATTGAAGATTTAATCTTGTTGTTGTGCTTAGAGAAAGTATGCCATTTTGAAGCATATTTTTAGTTTCTTTAAGACATTTTTAGGAGCTGTCTGTTTATTCCCAGGAGTGGATCAAAAGTACCTTTTCATTATTTGGGTTACATGAGTTATTGTCCAAGAACATTTTCTCAACAACATAAGAAATGTTTTGTCAAATAATTCTTCTGTTTGATAATTTTGCAGTGGAGAATGTACAACCCATCATTTTGGGTTTGTGTTGCAGCAAAGATAGGCTCAACAGATCAATAAATTTGTATGTATTTTTTAAAGTCATTTACTTGATACATTAATGAAGGCAAAGTGCACAGAAATGTATATTTCTTCTTTTTTTTTTTAAGTGGATTGCTGTATGCAATCACTATTTTGTTAAAAGTTTCTTTTTTGTGACCATTTTAAGGATTTAAAAAAAATTAAAATATAAAAAAAAGACACTTACACCTGCCAAATATGCAGTTAAAAAAGTGTGTTAAGCAAATGACAAGGTTTGAATCGGTGGGGGTGAGTGGAGGGGTTTGTGTTTTATGCCGAGCCAGCAACTAAGGCTAGATCACGGCAAGGCAGCCAGCCCTGTAATCATATGCCACATGCAGAGAAAGAACGGCGTGCCCAAGACGTGATCTGAACCCAGGGAAGCCAGTCCTCACTGTATTGTTACAGGCCCTGACCATTGCACCACCTTGGAACTATAAGGGAAGTGTCACAGAAGAAAATTGCCACTAAGAATCTAGCGTAGGCCTGTGACTAGAAAAATTCTCATACCTATCGTGCATGCTAATGCATAGAAATCTTCAAAAGGCTTATGAATGTTAACGCACTCATTTTACACACACAGAAAGGGAAAATATGTTGTCATTTCCCATCTTTAGTAGAGACTACTTTTGATTCTCAACCACACACCCCTTTCCTAGCAAAATGCCTGCTTCTACAAAATGTTACCATCTGCAAGGCTATACTCATGGTCACAAGTATACAATAATGTGGGTTAATCATTGTATTCACTTAATCATGCCAACACAGCTCTTTCAATCCCTGTCCTGCAGACATCCCCATGTACATTAAGAATATTCAGAAGACTAGATTACTGATGTACATTTTCATCTGACAAGTCACAATTCTCAAAATATTAAAAATTTTTGATAATGCAACTCTACAGCTAAATTCAACAAACAGCAGGACTCACTAACAAAGGAATGGTAGGAAGTGTCTGTGAGGATAGTTTTGAGCAATGCTAGAAACTAGCTGCAGAATAAGAAGAGAAACAACATAAATTGTACAGGTGATAGAAGAATGTTTAAAAGCTCAGCATGCTGGGACAGCAGGAAGCTGAAGTTTTTCACTCAATACCATAGGCATCACTTTAAACCTAACGTCAAAACCTGATACACTGAGAAAACAAAAATGTGAAGCAAAAGGTTTTAGGGCTTGCCCTGCCTTTTTCACAATTTGTTTTAAAAGGCATAGATGTGCACTGAAATAGTACATTTTTTCCTGCTGAGTCTTAAAAGAAAAAGAGTCCTAACATCCTTGATGGACAATTAAGCTATCGTGACCATTTTAATATTCTGATTACAGAAAAGTGTAGAAGTCATTTTCTTGATATATGCTTTTAATGACTACTTGCACATGAACTATTTATACTTGCTGGTCCTTTTTTTGGCAGGTCATCAGTACAGCAAGCTTAAACATTTTTCTCTCATCACTAACTAACCAAAGAATTGGGAAAGTGGATAGCCAAGTGGTTTGAGGAGCCATATCCAAATCTAGTGGTGTGCACAGTTGCCATTTCTACACAAACATTATTATTCATGTGATGAATGCGCTTCTGCTAGCTGACCCAGCTGAGAAATAAGTACCTGACTTTTGAGGGGGTTGGGAAAGGTAAGGCAGTGAGGAAGAAATGGAAACTGCCCTCACAGGAAGCTGACCTCAAGATAAGCAGTCTTTACCTAACTCCCCCAAAACCATAAGGTCATGGGACTACCTTTTGTAAAACAAAAAACAAAGCATAAATGAAAAGCCACATGCACATGTCAGACTCATGATTTGCCAAATCTTAAAAATTTCAAACTGACCCCTGCATCCCAAAAAAAGGTTCAGTGCACATGTGCAAGGACACTTCCAAAAGTATTTTGGAACAAAGAATATCTTTGTTCTTATCCTGCTCAGACCACACAAAAGGGATTGTGTAGGCACTAGCCCTCACACAAATACTCTGCCATGAATATTGTTATTTCACATACATATCATCAGAACACCCAAAACTGCGGCTGACTGCTCTTACACAAAAAACGCAGAAAGATTTTCTCGTATGTATGATGCCAAACACTGGGGAAAAATGATACGAACTGATTGCTTATACAGCTTTCTCTTAAACGTAACATTTACAAAATACAACCCAATAAGTCCACAGAAGAGACCATGTCACTACTGCTAAAATGGAGGAATGCCTTGGAAATGTGCATTCTGCCTGTGCACCCTGCACATTGCAAAAATAGGCTCTAAAATGGAGCAGGAATGAGTACACAATGGTTTGGCCACTGGCTTGTGAAAAAAACTATTTTCTAAAAGACCACTTTATTAATGTTAGCTGGCATTAATAATTCCACACCTTTGCTCTACTTTCTAATAGCCACTAAAATTACAAAATAAGAACAAATTGACTTCTTCAAGACAAATTCTGAATATTTATACATTTGAGAAAAATAAAGCCAGATCTTGCCATGCAAGCATAAAAATTGCAGAGTGTGATCTAATATGCTTTATCCTCAACACATGTTTAATAACAATAAAAGACAAAGATAAGCGCAAATAATGCCTCTGAAATTACGTGACTTTGGTACCATCACTAATAAAAAAATACAGTGGGTAGCTGCTAGAAAACAATGCCTCTATACTGGATCTTAAACAACAGATGGTAAAAAATTTCTTGGAATTATTTAAATGATACTAGATAACGAAAATTACATCATCTTACTTACATCTGTTGAAAATAAAGAAATAAGATACAGAATTTTTTTTTTAAATATTTGTTGCTTTATACTGTTGCATACAAATATACACCTGCGCAATAATTTTGTGGTGTGTACTCCAAGCAGATCTTGCCTTAGGTATCCTTAAAAAAATAATGATACTGGATTACACATAAACTACACTGGGAGTTTAAAACCTCACAAAATTATGATGGAAGCATTTTTGATAACTTGTGTTTCACAATAAAGCTAATGGTAAATAATAACTTCAAATATAAAGTGGAATCAGCACATTAAAATGATGACATGCTCTAATCTGAGACATGTCGAGCAGACTACCTTAATAAGTCCAACTGCATTTCATTCATTACACATTCTGTCCTATTGGCTGTTGTAAACCAAGCTATGAGTAATATAAACTCCTGCTATCAAGCATGTTTATGTCTGGTCCAACAGCAAGCATATAAATGGCAGTGCACCATAATTTTTAAATATTATCTGAATGTATCAACAAAGGCATTTTTTAAGGCTAAATAAGGCTTAGGTTATAAAAGAGGTTTTGTATAGAACACAGAAGCTACATAAAGAAAGCAAAATAGTTTACTGCATGCAGCTGGTCTGTGTAAAACTAGACTTAGGGAAATGGCAAGCACCACCTTCTGTCAACAAAATGCTAAGAACAGACTACGAAAGAAGTCATTTTTGCATGAAGATGTATCTTATAACTAAATAGTGCAACTGTGAAAACGTGATAAAAATTTGTAGATCATTTCTGTTTCATATATGAAGAAATTTCTTAAAACCTGTTTTTTATCCTCAAAAAAATCTTTCCAGTAAGCCTGTGAACACACACTCTTTATGACCTCCAATCCACCATTTCTGTACTTTCTTTTTCCTGCCACAGCTTGACAATCCTAGATAGATGGTTAGAGTAAGGCACATATTAGTATCTGTGCAGAGAAGGTCCTTGGACACTAGCATTGTTACTGGTGGCTGTAAATCAACAGAATATTTTTTCAGCTTAATGCATGAGATCACAGATCTGTGCCAAGAGTTCCCTAAAACTGCTGTAGCAGGCTCCTTATCACATTGCCCTCCTACATTCACAAACCCATAAGCTACAATACAGTGAGAGTCTCAAGGTCATCTGGAGTTCTTGGGAGTGCTAGAGACACTGCGGTCTCCTCTGTCACTTCTTTCAGACTCGTGCAAATGGGTCGATTTTGGGTGTGAGCGGGAGTGCTCACGTCCACTATGCCTTCGTGGAGAGTCACGTGCATTGCTGCCATTGGGAGTGAGGGAACGAGAGCGTGTCACCTTGCGTCTAAAAATAAAAAAGAAGGAAGAACCCTTTCACTAAATTGTGTGTCTCAAAAAGAATGCTCAGATCAAAAGCAAAATTGAAACAAGTTTTATGAGAAAGCCACTATTAAACCATAAAACCCACCACATAATCTTGTGGAAGGTCTTTTAATTAAATCATAAACCATCAAAATCTACTTAAAATCTTGCATGTTCTTCTGATGACAGATTATACAGACTAAAAGTCTCCAATCTTTGGCGAGACTTTAGGAGAAATGATCATGGTTACTCAAACCCCTACATTATCTTAAGTTTCAAACAAACCGTTTGCTGTTGCTTTCTGACTCTGAATCAGGTTCTGAGTCTGCACTATCGTCAGAAGATGAAGATGAGGAAGAAGATGATGAAGCAGAACTGGAGCTGTCTGAATTAAAGCCTGTGGGTTTCTGCAGATCAACCTTGTCTGCCATGGTGGCTACCTCTGGTCGTAATTTCTATTTAGAAATAAAACCAACATACCCAAGATAGTTACATAGTTATAATCAGCAACAATTTTTTTTCAGCAAAACATCAACAATTAAATGTGATGTAACATAAATGTAGATGACTTTCTTTAGTCTCACCACGTTACTTCCTCACCTTCAAAGCCTTGTACCACTTGCGGGAAAGCTTGGGCCGCCCACGAACTGTTTTGTGCCAGACAATGGGAAAATTCACAACACTGCAAAAGTTCTGTGTCACAGCAATAGTGTCATCCATGTTGATGACAACATGCCACCAACCCCCTGGAACAAAAACGGTTTCCCCAGGATGCTGAAGAATCTCCAGCTGAGGAAACCCAAAACTTTAAGGCAAATGATGTTGAAAGAATAAATTATCCAGACTATTATTCAAACCTTTGAAAAAGTGGAATATTTATTCAACCCACAAAAGCTTGAGCTTAAACAAATTTCTAGTGTTCCCATTTACCTACATCCATTGAAACTAACACTAAATTTTCTTGTACTGAAAACTCATAGGAATATCTGGAAAAGTGTTAGAGTTACAAATGAGATAGACTAATTCCATTAGAGTTCTATTATAAATAACATATTTTTGCAAGTGGATTATTACTATATGTGGCAGTTGGAGGGATCACCCATTTAAATAAATGCAAAACAAGGGCATCTATTTCTTGCCTTCTCTATGTTGTCTGACATGGGAGCATGCTATAACTTGATGCATAATTACATTTAAAACATAAGATATCCAATAAAGTAGAAACAAAAAAGGCAAGCAGTTCACAACAAAGGCACATAAAAAAACAATGGAAGTTGGTGATGAATGCCTACATCCCTGAAGAAAAGACATCCAAATCAATGAAGACTCCATGAGAACATCCAGAAATTCTTATCCATGGCTAAGAAAAAAAAAATCTGTTTATAATGGCTGCTTGTATAACCAGACACTTGTCCTCACTTGAGAGTTTTGCAATCATCCATCTGAAATTTTAACCCAAAGAATAAACAAAAAAGGGTATTTTGGAAAATAAGAGCTATATTCAAAAGAAAAACCATCTAAAAGGAACACTTACAGGCTTGTACTCTTGAGGCCAGGTTGGCAACTGTGTCAATGGGTAAACATGCGTAAACCATGTGATTGCCTCATCTCGCTGCTTACCCCCCATATCTGGCTTCACTTTCACAAGTTCTCGTGGAGTATTTGTTGGCAAAAGACACCACCTGGACAGGTGACCCCAAAAAAAAAAAATCAAATAGATGGTAAATAACTCAGGGGATATAAACTAAATGGCTAAAATAGTGATCTAGGTGGCCTCAAGTAAAGTAACATTGTGGTTTGTACAATTAGAAACCCATCTGTTACAATTAATGAAAAAATTGAAGATCAAATGTTGAAAAAGATGTAACAAAAAATGCAGCCCACTCGTGTGATGTCCACCATAATGAAACTGTGTAGAAATGGATGTTTAATATGAAGAATGATTAAGCATTAAGACAAATTGTTAAATTATTGTACATTAGAATTCCTCTCTTACTCTATAGCAATATCAGAAACTTCTGTAGTGAAGCTTTATGGCAGCCAGTCCATAAGAATATAATGCAGGATACCTCAAACAAAACTTTATAGCATTACTTGAAATACAGTAGTAGTAAAGAAAAGAAGCAGAACACTCAATAAATCTTGAAAGTGACAAACCGTTTGTGACCCTTAACTAGGGCATTCCAAGCGCTGGTACCCAATGGATCTATATGAATACCTGTTCCTGATCGAGCCGAGCCCATCACAAACCACCTGTGGAGAAAAATCTTGACTGATGAAAGAAGTGAACACAGAGATGATGATTTTAAATGCTTTCTTCGTGGTATGTAAAGGTAGCCTTTTCCTGGGCAGAATAAGACTGCAGATGACATCTTATCCTTAAACTGTTACTGGTAATACACACTTTACACAAATCTATCAGTATTTGCAGACCTACCTAGCCTGAACATTTTGATACATAAGCAATATTTAAATCAGGAGATACCTGTTACATTACTAAATTGAGCCTCAATATCAACATCATATAATTCAGCTTCAATATATTTATATATCATACCAATATATCTAAATCATAAACTTCAAATTCAATGAAATAATGAAATGAATTTTAAATGAAACAAAAAATATATAAATATCATGACAATATATACATGTATATAAATTAATCATACCTATAAGGTGGACGCTTGGGTTCTCCAGCATACTTAAAGAGATCATCCCGAAAGTAACTTGGCACTTCATAGTCTTCAAGTAGACACTTTCGTTTGGGATGCTGTGTCAAAATATCTCATTTTATATACAGATGATATGTAGCATAGTTTGTACTGCTCTATTCATGCTTTGAGAAACTTGACATTTACAGAATATGTGTATTTTTCTTCTTTCAAGTTCCACCATCACAAATATAAAAGTGATTTAAGATGAATTACAACTTTTTGCTTCCTAGATGTAGGGCTAAATAAATGACACATACCTGCTCCATCCTGATGTGAATGTATGAGCATTTGTGAATGAGTTTCTAAAATATGTACCTTCTGCTATCCCTAAAGCTATTAGCAAGTTATCTCCATCACTTTACACATTTCTATCAGAATGTGCAAACCCACCTCTCCATAGCTGCTGTCAAAAATGTAGAGAGGGCTGTCATCAGAATTATTCTTCATGTAGGCAACAAAGTACTTCATCTTCATTTTCACAGAATAACCTTCATCATCCTCTCCACACTTGAATCGTTGATTTCGGTATTTCTTGCATAGCCGCTACAAATACACAAACAAAATGAAACCTACATAAAAAGCCACTGTAAATACACAAACCTGTCATTTAAAAAAAGCTAGGAAGGTAGAACTAGAAAAGAAATTTCATGTTGAGCTTAGAAGAGGTGATTTTCAACAAATATTACATTTTTAAGTAAACTGCAAAGAGTTGAGTTTAAAGATTTTCCATTTTTAGAAAAAGAATACAAACTCACATCAAGTGTCCATTTGTACTTGGCAGGCCAGTCTTCTTGAACATTGGTTAGGACAGCTGGGGTATAAGTTTTCTCGTACCGAGTGACAAACTCTTCCGTGCTAACCTTGCTCACATCAATTCGTTCTACGTTATCTCGAAAAGATGAGAGAGATAAATCAAAAGTCTCTGCATAATTCAGGCAATGCCATCCATGTTTCTCTGATGAAAGCTCTGTGAGTAAATAAGAAACCTTTTTTATTTTATTAAACATTACAGGTATCACACAAGTGAATTTTAAACTCTTTTAAAGTTCATCTGTTTTTCAGTATGCATCATATAGCTGAGTCAACCCCTCGGCCTTTACAAGCACTTTAGTAAGCACACCCCAAAAGATTTAGTTTTATTGATCATGTGAATCCTCAGTTTCTGTTAATACAATGTGCTTCTTTTTAGTTTATCTTCACCTTGACAGTAGCAAGCTTTATATCAGACAGCATTAGTAAGCTTTATATCAGACAGCAATTAGTAAACTTTATATCTGACAACAGTAAGCTTTGTATCAGATAAATGCAGGTTCTTTGCATATCAGTTACTAACTACAGATATCTGATGAAAGACCACCTGAAATATCTGTGGTCAGTGGCTGAAACTCAAAGAAACTATGCAGTCAATTTGACTACATCTATGATCCACATGACCACATAATACAAAGGAACTCTGCTGCAGGCTTTTTTATTTGTTTATGCTTTGAAGATTAAAAAGATACACCTGTATCTTGACTAGTAATGTGTGCCATACATGGTCAAACTGACTCAGGCTGTGGTCAACCAAGTTATGATCAAACTGATTGGTCGAATCACCACCCCCTCTACAACCTAGTGCCAACTTTATTTTTTCTATGTTCTTTCCTGTGATGGCGGATGGGTAGTAGCCACTTAATACTAAGAAGGTTAAACAACAGAAAAATTTCCTCTAAAATATGTGTAAACCTTACATTATTATCTGACAGAACATGCCCAATTCAACTACTTAGACAAAATATAATAAAGGCCACAAATACTTTTTAAAAATTTTACTATTAAAAACAACCCAGTATAAGTGTAGTAATGTTATTTTTAGTTGACCATTCAGTTAGACTCTTGCACTGTCAATACTGGCTTAAAACTTTCATTACATTCAAACTAAACAGTTCTAAAAAGGGAAACCACTGCATTACTTTATTTCTGCCCATCACCTGATGCCCATTCCTAAAAAGGTATTCAGATGTTTAAGATATTTCATGGATGCAATGAAATCAATAATGGATATGCATGTATTTTTCTCCTCACCACAAACACTACTAGAAATTCGGAAAAGTTTTTATTAGATGTTGTAGTACTACTAAACACAAATGTTATTTTTCACAACGAATAGCTGCTAACTGAAACTCGCTGCAAGTAAATACCCAGTGTAGCAGTAAATATGCGCCAAATTTTATTACCTTCATTTATAGAATTGTTTTACAACTGATGCACTGTAACACTGGTATGTGAAACTGACCCAGACAATATTTATTAAAGATTTTGTTGGAGTACATTCAACAGGCCGCAATGCCTAGGTAATGACAACCAGTCTTTACTATTTTTACTTGTTCCTCTGAAATCTAAACTAAGGAGTCATTAAAATATAAAGATTTTCAGCTGTCTGACTTAGTTCCACCTACATCATATTGGCCGACGACGAAAATAATACTCAAAGCATCTCTCACAGGATAAAGCCTATGCATTCTTTCAATCCCGAAACAAAAATCGGATCGGTATTCAAACCTGTTATGCAACATCCTCGTGAGCATTATGCTGTCATTCTACCCACATTACAACACTACTGAATCAACAGGTCATTCGTATAAAATAATAATCCATTTTAGGTCGAATTTAGTTAACGACGTGCATAAGCACATGTTCATGGTAACCCACCAGGTCGAGCTTTAGATTTCGCTTCTCGAACTCTTTTGCGAAGTCTGTGGTCCATACAGGACAAACAAACGTTAATGGGAGAAAATATTACAACAGCCTGATCTGATCACGACTGTAAAGATGGAGTTCAAGACGAAGAGTCAAGCTTCCCACCAGATTCTAAGATTCGACCTGTAGATGCCACAATTGCCGCAAAGCACACTCAAGGGAGACAACTCTTGTTGCTAAACAATTCTGTGACCCGGATATGACCCCAATAGTGGGGGGGCAACTATCAACATCAATGAGAATGTAAATAACCTGAGCTGCTTTCTTCACGGACTGCTTTATTTATTTCTGCCGTTCTGTTCTTACTGCAACGCCATACTCTCGAGTTTTTATGTATGCTTGAATTCTGAGCAGCATGCATCCACGAAAGAAAGCTGTGCGTGGTTTTTTGGTCTGAGAATCAGAATGTGACATAACACGACCCTTGGCTTCGCCAACCCAGCGTCAACAAACCAGGTGCACAATCCAGCTGCGATGGATCGTAAGCAGTTGTCGACTCTGTCCTCATTATTGTGACAAGTACTGTTATTTAAGCGGTCTCTTGTTCTTCTGAACGGAAAGGAACATGACATTTTAACCCAATTCTGTTGCCAAGATAGACCACAAGAGGTTACTGAAATGTATACATACGGCACAGTATGTTGCAGTAATGTTTTTAATACACATTTTTCAGCATAAATCGAATACTTCTTGGAAAAATTATAAACTATTCTACAACAAACGTGATATTCATTACTAGCTTCAGATTATCGATAGAAAGTTTACTAGGTCTGGAATAGTGGAAATTCAATTTATCTCCTACACGGTTATATGCTCTACCTAGATGAAGTAAAGCTGCTGTCTCAGTGTGATTTTAACTGTTTGGCTATATGATGTTTAATAGCTATTGGCGCAGTCATACATATATTTAGGTGTAGTGCAAACAATATCAATAAAATTTTATCGATAATAGAATAAATAAATGCCTACCTGTTTCCATCTTGCCCAAGTTAATTCTGTGTGATTTATAGATGTTGGTCATGTCAAAGTCTTTGATAGTTTCTAAAATGTCTCTTTTGAAATAAATTTAAAAGAATTGTGTTTTTATTATACTTTTTAAAATAAATAAATACATTACTGCTGTTTCCAGGTTCGGATGAAGATATAAAAATTCAAAAACAGGAGGAAAGCAGTGATGATGCTGCAAGTATCACAGTCATTGATCTGAACAAAGAGTATGCCGATAAATCTTATGTCAGTGAGGATGAAGGTGACTCCATGGAGGCCACCCACAAAACACATGCAGATGAGATAGACCACAATCAGGAAGAACAGCAGCAAGGAATGAACCTCATTGTTGACCGATCTTCAGATGGACACAAGAGGCCTTTGCTCAGGAAGAGTTGGACCCATACTTCCAGGCAGGACAAGGAGACAGTGGAGAAGGAGACAGAATTGAAAGTGAACAGTTTGGGGAATTGCCACTCGTGTTTCAGTTCCCAGGTAACATGGATGACTCAGCCAAAGTCTATTCCTGTCACATATGCAACTTCAAAACTGCCTTCAAGAACAGTCTGGTCAACCATCAGGCAGTCCACTCAGATGCCAGGCCTTGGATCTGTGAAATCTGTGACTATGCAGCCAAAAGAAAGCAAGACCTTAAAAAGCACCTGCAGACCATGCATGGATTGGTAGTTGATTCTCTAGCCTTAAAACCTGGCATCAATCCTTTCTCATCTTCTGCTTCCTCCAGCAGTCTCACCAGCCCTGTTGAGTCCAAGCCTCATGTAGCCAACTCATCTCCTTTGCATGGCAACGCTGCAGGATCCATGCATGGACATCAACAGGTAGTGAACAGCTCGATTCCGCCAGTGCCAACGTCTGTGCAGATGACTGGGGCTGTACCAGGCCTGCTATCAACTGCTGGAAAATTTCTTGCAGACAAATTCCCCTACTCTCAGGTCTGCAGTGATGTAGGGGTAGCAAAGCCAGGTTTGCCTCCCTTGTCTGTGCGGGATTCCAACTTCTTATCTTCCATGGACTCCGATACTGAGCTGTCAGATGATATCTCAATGTCTGATCACAAGAAGGGACTGGTGGCCAGGAATGTTCATTATCAATCAGTGGCCAACTCTAAGAGACTGCCTTCAGTGCGAGAAATGCTTCTCAAAGACAAACTGCACCATTCCTCAAACACTGAGGACAAATCACTTTTCAGGACATCATCTTCACCCTCAGAACTTGAGAGTGGGCCTACCAGAGAGCAGTCCAAATCATCTGGGATTGCAGATCATTGGCACTGTGAACTTGAAACAGAATCAAAGCGTGGGAGAAAACAAATATTGTTGGATTCTTATGAAGGTAGAAGCCCTGACTCAGAGAAGGGTTGTTCTTCTGCCAAAATGGGGCGATACCTGTTTGCATCTGAGTTGTCTGCTCATGTTACCAGTCAGAGTGATCAGGGCACAAATATGGAGCCTATGAGTAGCACTGTGATGCGGTCAAAATCTTTGGAGACCAAGCGATCATTCCACTGTGCCCACTGTGACATTCTTTTCTTCGAGAATGCTCTCTACCTAATGCATATGGGCCTACATGATGGTACCAACCCATGGAAGTGTGCAATATGCAAATGTACCTTTTTTGAGAAGTATAGTTTCACGTCACATTTTATCAACCAGCATTGAGACCATAATACTTTAGTTTCCCTTACATCATAGTGTTTGTAAATCACTATAGAGAGCTCTAATCATGCAAAGAAAATTTGCTAAGTGTGTTTATAATATAAACAGTTTGACATCAAGACTAAGAAAACAAGAACTTAGGTCAAAGTTTTTGCTACTGATACATAAGACCTCCAATATGTTTATCAAGCAGGGAAAGGAGGTGGAGGGGATTGGTGTTTTACATGAGCCAGCAACTAAGGCTATATCACTGCAAGGCAGCCAGCCCTGAAAACAGGGAGGGGGCTAAAACCCCCAACAATTTTAACCAAGGGTGTGAAAAACCACAACAATTTTGACTAAGGGTGTGATAAACCCCAACAATATTAAATGGGAATATGAAAATCGCCTCTATTCTTGTTGCAGGAAACCTGATTTATTATTGCTGTGCAGTTGATAGGCAGCTCTCGTCTGATTTTTCCTATTCTTTTAAGGAATTCCATGAATGTTTGTCTCGTCACTCCTCAGCTATTGTGTTCAGGTCCCAGTTTTGATGGCAGCATCTACATTTTACTGCTATAACTTTGACAAATATTTTGTGCATTTAGTGTGATTTTGTCCATTACAATGTGAGCTGTGGATGTAGTTTTATTTGTTTTTATTTTTTGTTTCTTTGTGGCCTGGTAGAAGAACATGAAATATGTTGGTGTTTGTCTTTTACTGTCATTAGATGACAATCAGGAGATCGTTACTGCTTACTACAGATGACCAGACCCTAAATCTTTTCAGAAGCAGACTCATAAAGTGACAATCTATCATGGGCATATTGTGTATCACCTAAAAAATTCAATTTTATTTTTGGTTAATAATCATAAATGCATCATTTATGTAGTTAAAGATTACATGGTCAAGTTTTAAGGATGGCAGGAATAAAGGTGTAACTGATCAACAATGAGAGAAAATATAAATATCTGTTGCTATATATTTGTCATATAGCTTGTGCACCCCTGCTAAATTTCTCTCCATCAGAAATAAAATTTTCCTTAATTATTTAATGTGATACTGCATTTACTACTTAAAATCAAATGCAGTAGTGTGGTGTATAGTTTGAAAGTAACGAAGAAGGTTTGGAACATGACAAGTATATTGTAAGGATGACCTGGATAGGTTTAAAGAAGAAACTTTGAAATTTATTATTGCACCCTAAGCCTTTTCTTAGTAATAGAAATCTGGTGATTTGGTTACATGAGAAGTCATTTTGGGAATCACTGTCTGTAATGAACTACATGTTCAAGACCCTGATGGTCAGAGGTACAGCTATATAAAAGGTAAGTATGTTCTTGGAAACTGACTTAAGGAAAATGATGTGGAGCAAAACTAATTTTGATTAAAGCTAATTAATATGTAAACAAGAGTCAAGTTCCTATTGTATATTTTTGGTGGCAAAAATACACAACATTTAAATAAATACCCAGATGATGTAGATGGAAATCATGAGAAAATCCACACAGACGTGGGGATATCATACAACCCCACACAGTGGTCCATCTAGATCAATTTAGCATAAGCATGAACGAAGATTTACTGTATTTCTAACACTTTTCATTCAAGATTTCTTTTCTTTTAGTACTGTCCCCAAAGGCCAACAACCTATCTTGATCATCGGAAGAGATTAAACCCATGATGTGCTGTAGGAAGGGAAAACTCTGGTCACAGTCTCATCTTTATGAGAAGATATATGACATGATTGTTGGACTCAAATGTCATTCATTCATCAGTCATTTGTCCCTTGGCTGATACCAGTTGTTGGAGGAGCTCATGGGTAGACGTGTCAGCTGACAACGCCCACCACTCAGGTTTGTCGTTAGCAATAATGAGCAGGTACTGCCTGGGACGACTCGTTCACTCTTTCATGTTCATTAGGCAGTTCTTCCTCTGGCTACTGCGGTATCAACCTCCCTTCAAGGACAGTCTTCAAGAGAGTGTTGTGGTGGGTCATATGACCAAATCAGACCAGCTTACACTGCTTGACTGTTACCAGCAGTGCTTAATGGTGTCATATCAGTGTGGCCATTGTGCTTCCGTCATTGGTTTTTCTCTTCCCTGCATAAGATCCAGAGCAGCCTCCTCAGGCACTTGTTCTTGAAACCATAGATTCATCTCTCCTTATTGTTAAGAGAGTCTAAGTTGCACATCTGTAAAGCAGGTCTGAAGCCAGGCAGTTCTTCTGCCAGTAGTTCATCAAAGGTGGTGCTGATGCAGTTCTGTATTATTTTCACCATGACCTTGTTTTGGTGTCTAATCAAATTTATGGTTTTGTGGTCTAGGCACCGTTGGCTGTGACTACATCCATGATCTGGGCTATTCTTTGTGTTCCCAGTCTCATTGGAACAGAGCAGTAATCCTTTATTGTTTCATCCCTACACTACTTGAGAAGCTTAGATGGAACGTTGTTGATGACAGGTGACCTGCAGTGAAAATCTGTAGTTAATTTTCTTCTACAAATAAACTACAGCCAATTGGTTGGCCACATCATGAACATGTGGGCACTGGGCAGTACATTTTGTGGAAAGCCTTTAGTCATATTTTCCCCAAATGACTTGGTCATGAATGGCCATATCCATCTAGAAGCCTAGCTTGTGTCAAATACCAGTCATTAGGGCTTCAGCAAAGACACAAGTTTGTTGCATGGTCATGTGTCGGTGGCTTAGTTATGCTTGACAGGATTATGTAAAAAGAGGGTTACTTATCTGGGTATAATTATTATAAAACTTGTATGCATGCACCACGCAAACATTACCTAAGTCACTTTGAGCTCTATACATTCCAGTGTTCCGGTGTTCAGTGGAGTACTCTTTACATATTTAAAGTTTTCAAAAGCTGTTGAAATGACACTCATGTCAACAGATGTGTTGATGTCTAAACTCTCATTTGTCTCCTTTCCCCAACTAATGTTTTAAAATAATAAATGTTAAAGAAATAATACTTTTGAGTGCTTTACAGAATAAACTGGATTATCCATTGAGGCAGCAAAGAGCTTCTATTGCTTTGTATATTTGCTCTGTTGACACAATGACCAATTTCTGTTGCAGCTTGTGCATGTCCACACTTCATGCATGCACACACACATATTATGCACTTTAAAAAAATTACACATAAACCATTCTCTGTTGTAAGCTTATTTATCATAAAATCCCTGACAGAATGACTTGAGTAAGTCAAATGGAAAGTCTGTAAGCAAATGGAGCTGCTTTACATCTGCTATTTATTGTCAAAGGTGTTTTGTCACGGCTTTGAATGTTTGCGCACTTAATACAACTGACTGCCATCACATATCTAGATGTAAGGATAATCTCTCAAATAAATGAAACCATGCATAACCACAAGGGCGGGCATGCAGGTGGTAACAACTGTCAACTTCTTTCATTTCGTTTCTATAGCAACAGGCTTATGTCTTAGCACAAGACACAGCTAGTGTCTTCTGTCCAAATTTGATACATTTAACAAATATTGACATGTAGCACATGAATCCATACACAACTATGACAAACAGAAGAATGAATCAGCGCCCAAATTTTTTAACCCCATTTTTTTTTTAAATGTCATCATGTAATTTCCAAATTAAAAACATGGCTAGATACTGTACCATGAGGAAATGGGGCAAAAAATCCATTGTCACCTGTCCGAACAGCACCAAGATTTTGTGTCTGTCATCTTCACTGATAGTTTATTTAAAAATAATGCACTTTTGCTGGATGTGGCAATGCAGATTGCCTTTCAGTCCCCAACAAGAGATGAAGGCATGTTTTGCAAGATGCAAGGAACTGCAATTTGTTAATATATTTCCACTCTGCAGACCTTTACAAGGCAGCTCTCAAAGCAAGAAATATGAGAGATGGTTCTTCTTTTCATTTCTTATTCAAAGAATAACTTCAAGCCAGATCCTTTTGTGAATGTCTGTAGAACTGTTTATGCAATCAACATCAGACACTTGTGAATTGTTCTACCTCATCATCTCTCATGCAGTCCAGTTCAGGCTGTCATCCCTTTCTGTGACCAGCAAGTCAGCTTCAGCTGAACAATTAAGAGATAGGGAAGAAAAGAAATGTTTTCACTCCCACTCAGAAACAATGATGCTCCACTTTTCTTCTTCCACAAATTGTTTGTCGATGCATCTGAAGCAAACAAAAAGAGCACAGAAAATAATATGGCATCTGCAAATACGCACAGTTAACATATTCAAGCACCCCCATGTGTACATGCATGTTGCCCTCTCTCCTTACATGCAGGTATGTGTACCTGTGGTTACATACATGCACAAGCATTTTTAGTATGATAAATGTTAATGATCATAGTTTCATTCTGAAAGAACTGTAACGAGAAAAAACAGTCTGATAATTTGTATTACAATGAAGACTTCTGTCAGAATATGATATATATATTGATAATCTAAAGCTGTAATAAAAAGTAATCATTGCTGACAATATGATATGATAAAGCATGACAGCACTCCTGACCTGATCATGAAGTCACCACAGAAAATGCATTCTGAAGAAACCAGGTCATGAAGCTTGGTCTAGAAAAGAACAGCAACAGTTTGTTAGTCGTTTATGCAAAATTTAAGTGCTCTGGCACTGCATGTGTAAATTTATGCACTCGTACATGGATGTACATGTCTGCATATGTATGAATTCGTATATGTGCATGAATGAATGTCAAAAATGCATTTATTAATATAGATACATGTTATTAACTATTGTTTTCTTTAAGCTGGATCCCGACCTTGTATGTAACTGTCAGTTCATTGACAGTTCTGTGAGCACAACACAGCAGTCTTGCCGCCACACAAAGAAACTCACTTACAAAATTTCAATTATTATTCTTGTCCTCAAAAAGACAACTCTAGATCAATCAAAGAAGCATTTTAAGCACTAATCTATCCAATCCTCACATCTATCAGCCAAACATGCTGGCCAACTGATCTCCTAACCCACTTAACTCAGTAAATAATAATAAAGTATATCCTGCCTGTGGACAAGCGCTTCACAAATGACAGAGGGTGGTGTGATGTCAAAATAAAGTGAAAAGACAAAATGATGTAGGTGTTTAGTAGACTGTGTCTACTCCATGCCAAAGGGTAGCATCTACATACAATCACATACACCTACAATCCACAGCTCAAATATCATACAAGCTAGAATACACTCCCTAACAAATGAAGTTCAGATAGCACACCCAACAGATGCCACCAGTCACACTGGAAAAATAAATGAGCCCAGCAGAGGCAAAAGTTCCTAATCATCAAAGGTCAAGCAGACATGAATCCCAAAGAACTGTGCAGTCTGCACACTGAAAAGGAACCGAAGCCACCGAAAAGGAAAAGGCACGACCTTCCAAACACACAATGGCAGGCCCATCAAAAACATACACAATCACAAGTCCAACACGAGGAACAAATCAGATAAGAGACAAATAAAACAGAATGAATGAATTAAATCACCATTACTAGTTTACTATTTCTTGAATGAATGAATACATACCTGTACATCCATATCCTTTGCTGCTTTTTCTGGACCTCCAGGTGCACGATTGTGAGCTGGGCTGCCCTCCATCTCAGCAAGTTTCCGCTGAAGACTCTCTACCTGACTTTTCTTTGAAGTTGGTAGAGTCGGCAGAACCTGCAGACACTGCTAGTTTTACAATCTGTTCTCTTTTTTTCAAATTTCTTTTTTTCCCCCTAGAATTGGCAATTCGGAATGGGTCAACTTTTGCTTAGATTGGGTTATGATAGATCTAAAGATGAATAAATATACATTAGCATATAATCACCTTTTAGAAATATTTAACCTCTTTACATTTATCACACTTTGCTGGAAGAGCACATCTCAATCCATCAGTGACTATAATTACTATAGGCTGTTCTCAGGACAGCATATTTGTCTCAAATCACCTTCCTAGTTTTTTTTTTTTGCTGTTGATGATAGCATTATCACATCACTACTACCCTCATCTTCAAAATCCTTGCCATGACTGTTTAGTGGCACTGTGAAAGTCAATGGGTTAGACATCACAAACAGGCAATGGTTGTGTTCGCTAAAGTCAGCAGGTTTGGCCACAGAAGTGAGGGTGAATGCACGAAGCAAGATCGTGCATACTGGAAAGTGTTGACATTATTTTTGTTAAAAGTGTATAGAATTTTCTAGAAGGGTTGCTGACTTTCTCTGTTGTCCAACCACCTGGCAAGTTTTCCACTTCCAGCTCAGCCATGAAAATCTCCATGCTAAATAAGACGTGTAAACACTACCTTCCCAAAAAGGTGTGATGCATATGATTTTTTGTTAATGTTTGCTGAATATTTGCAAAAGACTTTTTTAATATTGTAAATTATTTCTCTAGAATAGGTTTAAATAGAAAATTAAGACAGTGTCTAATTACCTACAACCTTGTTATACAGAGATACAGTTTAGTTTGAATTAAGGTTAAGATAAAGGCGAGCCACAGTAACAGACTTTGAACCAGCCTGGAGAAAGGACAACAGATCCAAATGTCAGCATATATATATATCGTGTTGCAATAACGACATCAACACCAAGAGATGACACCTACATTGAGTAGCTGTGAGATAAGCTTGAGACGTGACGCTTGGATTCTATGTGAATTCAGAGGATACTGACTTCCAAGTGATGATGTCACGATTTTGTTACACAAAGTAGCAGATCATTCTATTGTATGGTGAGTGAATTTATAGAACAACACTTTTTTTTCCCAGCCATGGGGTTCATAATTGTAAAAAACTAAAGCTGAAGAAAAAGTAAACTGTTGGAAAGGTTTAATTCTTAAAAGCCTTTTATGTGTTCTGAATGCCATTCATTCAAAACTGAAATTTTTGTCTCGGTTACATAAATCATCAACAGTGTATGTGAATTTTACTGATTGTTGAGTGATATTTTTTTTTTGTAGTATGTGTTAAAGTAGACAGGGCCTAAAGGGGCAGATTTAGTTTGGCTCTGAGTTGTGCAAAAGAACATGTTCACTGCTTCTGCTTGTCTCACATGATAATGAATTACTATCCACTGCTTTAATTCCTCTCACATGTTAAGGAATGCAACCTAACTGCTTGTATTTGTCTCATAGGATGATAAAAAAAAAATTACCCAATGGACTTACTTCTGCTATAAGACAGTCCATGTGAAACTTGTGTCCACAAGGAAAGAGGTAGAATGCCCGGGACATGAGTGGGTATGTGCACACACTACACTTGTCTTCTGCCTTCACAAGGGAGTACCTGAAAATTCAGCCTTAAGAGGGTAAGAACCCAGGTAACTTTGTAATTGAAGTATTGTAACTTTGTAAACTAAGTGCTATAATAGCAATAACATCACCATAACACTGAACCCACCACATTACTACCAGATCAACCTTCATTTTTATACTTTTGCAAAATGGCAGCTGACTATTCACAACAACTGATACTAACAGAATGTTCTAATCAATACTATTAACAGCCATTGTCTGAAGCCAGTGTGCCCATGTAAAAAGCATAAAAAACTACACACTTGTTGCGGAAACTTTGAATCTCGCGTCGTATTTCTTCTGCACTCTGTGTAGCCTCTTCCATTTCAATCTTGAGTGACTCAATATGCTGATTGTATTCTTGCAAGGATGACACAATGGCATCCTGCAAACAGTCACAAAACATGATGTGCATTTGGAATGCATTTTATGACATGAAATCCCTCTAATCTCATGCTCTTAATTGCTGGAAGTCACAGGATTTTGGTATCTAGGTCTGCATATTACTCCACAATATTTGATTATATTTACTTTGAAATGATCAATGGTGACAAAGTCAGGGAAGAAAGGCAAGACATCTTCAATCTTCAGCAAGTCACATTCATGAAGGAATTCCATGGCACGCTTGATGTCTTTCTCCTCCTCCACTACATGCCGAGCTGTTGAAAAAATAATTACCTGCTAACTGAATGGTCTGAAAGCAAACAATGTGGGATATTCTGAAATAATCTACTTAATTGAAATCTCTTAATTATACACTAGACTTTGCATCTCTAACATAAAGAAGAAAAGAAGAAAATACACTGCAATAAGGTGAACACTGACCAATTCGTAGCCACAGCTTCTTGCGCAACTCAAGATCATCTTCAGCCGGTTTATTTGCCTGCTGCTTAGCAAGCTCCACATCCACCTGCAACAAGAAATGGATTTTTTTTAAGTTAGTATCTTACTAAAATCCATCATCTGAAAACATTTTGCTCTGGGGTGTTACTTTAACAGCTTCAATAAAATGTAATCCTTATTTTTTCACCTGCACACTTATATAATTTAAATTTGCTTTTTATTTGCTTGTGTTCAACACAGACAGTGAAATCATAGACTAAAAAAGATAAAGCCTGGGCATTTTTTTAAGCATTCATCTGATGAATTTTTTTTCATTGGTCCTGTTTTCCAATCCCCTCTCCTTAAAATCTGTTGAATCATGAGTGCACAAACTCTATAAAAGCTAAATTAAACAGCTATGCACACCCTTCCTTATCAACACATTTAAAAAAAAATCATTTTCAAAGATGAACTGAACAGTTATGAAAAATCTATTTACTGTGAGGGCCATATCTACAGCCTCCTCATACAGTCCCATGAGGGAATACACATGGACACAGGCTCTGTGATGATTGCATTCTGTACACAGCCGTAGCGCATATTTCACATCATAGCATATCTCGTCTGGGTCCTGAAATAAAAAATCCTTCTAAGAAGTAAAAGCTTTTAAAATAAATCTAATTCTGAAACTGTTTTGAAATTTAATCAAAATACACTAATTTCAACTTGCTATGAATACAATAAATTTTTAAACAAACTTTTAAAGACATGACAAATTATTTAAAGATAATATTGCACTGATTTTCTTTGTTTAAAAAAAAAATCTGTATGCATCTTCCACAGACCCTTTTAGGGAAAGGGGCCATGAAGGTGGTCAGGAAATTAACTTTAATATTACAAAAAAAAATTTAATCAAAAAAATATTAAATTTAAAAAACATACTCAACTCTATTTTATCATCTCTTATTGAAACCTAGTGGATAAGTGTTCTCCATCATAGATTATTAATTCTAGAGTCAAGGGCTACTCAAAATTTACCTCCCCTTGCAGCTGTAGGTAAGTCATGAGGTGGTCAGGCTGAAATTTGGCATACAGGGCTAGAAGGTAGTTGTGGATGGCACTGTCACGATTCTCAAACTTCTGAATGCATGTCTCCAGATAACGGATGGCCTCATTTCCCTGTCAGTATTTCTAGATGCTAATTTTCTGTAAATACTGGGCTATGCTACATTGCTGTTATCAAACACACAAGATAAGCAAAGCACTCTTGCATGTATGTGTGCATACACATGTGCACATGCACACACAGATATATATATAAACATACAAGCACATGAACAGGTGTTTATCAATACACACACACTCAAAACCTCTGTTTCTGCAAATATACATTTAATACATACATTCAAATGCAAACATTTAATGTACTTGCTCTGTTTCTTTGGTGGTCATACTGAACCAAAGCTGGAATTAGTTTAACGTACTTGGTCTATGTTTCTCAGGTGGTCATACTGAACCAAAGCTGGAATTAGTTTTTTGGGATCCAGTTGCTTTCCCACTCGTATCCATGCATCAACAGTCTCTCTAGGAAGATGCTGCATTAGAACTGGGCTGAACTTGTAATACAGCTCAATGTCGGGCTGATACCAGACAGCAAGTGGAATTAAATCCTTCACAAATGAAACTATCCACACTTTTATGATTTTTCATCTATACTTTGGTGCTTACAAAACATCACCTCAGATCAATTTGCATCTAATGATTACTGTGATCTCTGATGTTGAGAAATTAAAGATTAGATACTCGTATGTTGAGAAATAAAGTTTATATATTTAAAGAGTTTATCAAAATAGCAAAACCATTCACTTTGTTGATTTTGTGTTGTCTTCAGCCTATAAAAGAATCACTTAACAATGGGCCATAAACTAAGTCTGGAATAGCATGAAATTTGCAAAAGTTCAATGACTGTGAAACAATCTACACTCTCACCTACAATAGTATAGAAAAAAAAGGTACAGACCTGTTTGATGAGACATTCCAGAGCGCCCCGGTAATTTTCATGGTGAAAATGGTGATTAATCACACGTTCATAATCTGCAAAATTGAAACAATTATGAAAACTTAACTAATCGTTCTGAAACTAGAAGATCTTTCAACCAAGTCATTCGAAATTTTTAAAGCATTACAGTGACAAAGATCCTGTAGCACTTTTGGTGTTTTAAAGAGTCAATGTACCTATATTTTACTATGGAAACCTTCACATATTTTTTTTGGTTAATATTCCAAAATAATATTCCATCACAAAAAAGTGACTGGAGCAGGTGGCATGAGATATTTTCATTGAAACCACTATGGGCAAGCTCAAGGCACTTTACCAAAAAAATTAAGTTTTTATAGGACAGCCTATTTCTTAAGGGGCATAGTATGACTGGTCTTAACTTAATACAATGTTGCAAGAACAAAAGTTCCAGGAACACAAATGTAATACATGTATAATGACAAGCAATGCTTCAAGAAGGAACACTGCATACTCTGGGACACTTGAGCCTGAAGGAGGGTCTGGATTAGATATTGTTTGCAATGGCTGTGAGATGCCAGTAGTGTGGCGTTTAAATGGTGCTTGGCATAGTCCAAGAAAAAATATTTTTTAAAAAAGTCAGCAACAACCAATACTGCCAACAATCACTCTGACAATGGGACCCAGACTGCTTGAATCTTTCCACTTTTTGTAAGATGTAAGTGAAGAGACTTGATTACAGAAACTCCTTCATATCCAGATTTGAAGCCCTTGTGGACAATCTCCTGATATGAGGTTGAACACTGTTCCCTCAAAGTAGTCATCATTTCTTGTTGCAGTCAAGGCCAAACAAATGCCAAAAGCAAAGCTTCTTTAAAGAAAGGTAACTGGAATCATGCACTACACCCTGCCTTACACCTGCCGTCACAGATGTTACATGTACTGTGTTCTGTACAGTTGCCACATGTTGTTGCATCTCATGCCATATGTACCAGGTCTGCAGGGGTCATTACAATAGCTTCTGTGATATCCATGATAGGCATGCAGCCCACTGGACATTCTCCTGTTAAGAAGTTTCATGTTGTTCCCTCAGAGCAGTTGCCGCACATGCTGCTACAGGACGAAAAATTGCTGTCAACTTCTTTACACTAGGGTAGCTTGTATCCTACAGCACATCCTTTGTCACAGCTGCCGGTAGAGATATTACACAGACTATTATCTACACAGTTCTCACATATTCCTTGCTGTATGTACCAGTTTTGCATAGTTTAATGCAGGATGGTGGCTGATACCCAGCACTGCATGATCCTAAATAATCTCCCAATGAGACATGATGTTTGTTTACAAATTCAAACTAGCATCCAACTAATGAATACAAAGACTACAATTATTTTTTTATGTTCTTATGCAAAATATGTGTACGTCAGATGATCTAAATTATTATCAAATCATACAGTCATTACCTTTCATAAGGTGTGCAAAAAATACCAAGTCTTCTATATCACCATGACTGGAAATAAGGTCATAGATAACTGTGCGATTGAGTGTAATGCATTCCTGTAAAAGAAATAAATGCACATGAATCTAAATAAAGTATTCAGGCATGAAACATGGCAAAAACATCTCTCAACCTTTCACTCCTACAGCCATACAAATTTTTTAAAAAGCTAATGCTTGTATCATATGAGGGACCCATAAGGGCTCAGAGATTAAACAATACAAAGAAACTTGAATCATCTTAATTATGCTGAAACTGCCTACATTTTTACTACATGAACTTCCCATGAGGTAAGACCTTTTGTCTAATGATAGTAAAAAAATCACTACGCTGCTTTCTAAACTTCAGGTATCTGTTACAATAAGCCATAACTCATTTGAAGTATGGCAGATATTGTAAAATGCAGAGCATCACACCAAATTTCCAAATACCTTGATCCGCATGCTTGCCATGAACTTGCGAAACTTTTCCTGAGTGCTTTCATATTCATAGGTTTCATCCTGACCCTGTTCTTTCAATCTGCCAAGAGTGTTCAGAAACAGCTCAACTATCCATGTCACCAGCATCGTCATCTGTGTCTTGTCCTGCATATGACAGAAAACTGATCAAAATGTACCTACACCTGTTGTAAGCAGGCAGATGAAAACACATATTTAGACATGAAGGTCTTGGCCCATGTCATGAGCCTCTAGAAAATAGTATGGAGAAGGATTTCTCAACAAAGAATATAAAGACTTATTTAATTGCCAGAAAACTTATAAAAACATTAAGTGAGGCTAAGCAAGTATACAAAAGGTGAGAGAGACCATGAACAAATGTGTCTTTCACTATGTTGATGGTATGGCAAGTGTGTGCACCACTGTGTAAATGGTATGACAACTGTGTGTCAATGGTATAACAAGTGTATATGTCAATAGTATGACAAGTGTGTGCATCCCTGTGTCAATGGTATGACAACTGTGTCAATGGTATAACAAGTGTATGTCAATAGTATGACAAGTGTGTGCATCCCTGTGTCAATGGTATGACAACTGTGTCAATGGTATAACAAGTGTATGTCAATAGTATGACAAGTGTGTGCATCCTTGGCAGACCCCACTGTCTCTACTTTCCCTTATTTTTGTGAAAACCGCTGGGTGAAGATGGGAAGATTTCTGATCACAGCCACACATAAGCCTCAAACCAGTGACTTAATCATCCATCCCAGGCTACAGAGTATTCCCAAACAGTTAAGCAGACATGAATATAAAGTGACACCAGTCATTACTGATGACTCAAGATTAGTGACTTGCATGCATATGTGGTGCAAACCTGAGGTCGTAGGGAGCTAAGCTTCTCAATGATAAACGTCTGTAGCGGCTCCTTGTTGCTCAGTTTGATGAACTTAAGGGCTACTTCTTCAAATGAATTTTGTGTTTGAGCATACATGGCTGCACTCTCTTCATACCTGTTCCACAAACACTCAAGATGCTGTTAACTAGTAAGAAGCAAGTAGGAATAATGAACAAGCGTGAAAATTTGAGCTCATTGTGAAACAATACTCAGGCAAAACTGTAGAAAAGTGTCATCTTCCAAAATTTAGTCTGGAAGAAACTTTCAAAAAGGATTACTCACTTTCCTATTTCAAACAGGTGTTCAGCTTGCTTGATCAATACCTTTTCCAGGTTAAAGCGACTATCCTGAGTAACAGAAGATATGCATGCAATACTGTAGAATGATGAACTACATTTGTAGGCAAACAGTTTTTACTTAAGTAAACTATTTGATTAAGCTTCACTCATGGAAAAGCACAGAATCATCTAGAACACAGACTTACTTTGCCACCGCAACATCTTTGTTCTACTGATCATCCATAAAATGTATATTTGAAATTTTTGAATTTGTAATCTTCTCTTTTTCCTCAAGTGAACTCTTTCCTTAATGAAAAGGATGGTTCTACATGATCTGGATCATGAATTTTCCTATACAATCAAGTCAGTATGCAAGCACATGTCCATATACATACAGGTGCATGCAACAATTTTTACCTGGCAGTATTTCTTTGCCACCTCAAAATCTCCTTTCTCCAGGTACATCTGCCATACATCCCTGTTAAAAATGGGTAGCAACAATTCACTTGCATTGACATTACAAAAGACATGTGTCATAAATCATCTTGTCAAAACAGTCTGTAAGTCTCAGCTTAAATTCTTAACATTGCCCAACCCTTACATTCCCAATCAAATCCAAACCCATACTGACAAAGTGGTACCATAATGTTATTAACCCAAGTAGCCTTGTTATTACTATGCATATTTAACAATATATTTAACGCTTATTTTGGAAATCTACCAGAGGACAAATTTACAACTTTCAGCCTGTGTGTAATACATCTCATATAAGCATTTACAATGGGTATCTACCACATTCATTCCATTAGGAGTTCTTGTTGTCACTTTCAAGAAACATTTCATTGAAAATAAATGGACTTTCTCAATAATATTCTTGTCAGCACACAGACCCCCACACCTTAGAACTATACAAAACAAATGGCTAAATTTTTGTATCGAATAGTTTGAAAAACAACAAGGGATTACAATCTTCAAGGTGCCACAGAACTTTTAGAATTCCAATTCCTCCTCTGCTAAGTCATTTAAGGCACGAGAAAACACATAGCTTGTTGACAGAATTATTCCTAGATATTTGTAACTATTAACTATTTCCAGTTTTGCATCATCATGATACCATTCTTCTTTCCTAGCAACATGATCCCTGTTCCTGAAAATAACCACATTAGATTTCCTCATATTTATAATAAGGTCCAAATGTTTTGCTGTTCTACATAAAATATTTAAGTGGTTTTGTAAGCCAATCACTGCATCAGAAAGTAGAGTAATGTCGCCTGCAAATAAAAGGAGAAATAACTGGATTAACTTTGGACTAAGCTTAACACCATGCTGACAAGCAAGTAACACGGTGGCAATGATGACGAGATGTCAACTCAAACTATTTACCATAGTGAGGGGTGTTGTTGTGGGATAGGGGTGGGGAACAGATACAAACCTGGACTCTCTGCACACTTTGTAGAAAAACACCACCTGTGAGGAAAAAGCCCAGATGGTACCTCGGATAGGATCTTTGCGTATTCCAAGCATGCGACCAAAGCGAAAAAAAAAAAAAAAAGTTTTGAAACAGAAGCAGGAGCAAGAAATCTATAAAATTTCATGATAATGTATTCCTCTTTTATGTTTGCAATTTAGCAATTTGGAAGAAAAGCACCATGACTAAAAGACACAACAGATAAACAGAATATGTTGATGCTCACATCAGGTATCACATCATCCAGTATCATCTGCTCATTCAGGGAACAGATAGCTCTTGTCCTGTGATATGAAGCAAGAAATTTACTCACATCACATAGTATGCTAAGAATATCAGGAGAGACTAGAAATCTAAAGTAAATTTGCAATTTCAATGTTACACATGTTACAATGTTACACAGGAGAATTTTTAAATATCGCTGAATCTTATCCACTTTTATTTTTATTGGGGAGAAATGTAAGCTTAAAGCAAAGCAACTCTCAAACACCCTCAAATTCGCTTTGATCTGGAGAAGCTGCAAAACCCCAACGCTGCAGGAGTCTTCATGGCCACAGTGGGAGGAAAATTTGCTGCACCGAACCTTGTGGAATATGATGTAGACACCCTTGCTGGAAACAGCAAAGAGGTGCTTCTGCCAACAAAGCATCCGCGCGGGCCGGGTATGGAGGTATCAATATCCTATTGATGTGATGCCGGAACACACTTCGCGAAATAACGAATGAATTTAGTGTTTAATTGTTCGCGTTTTGACAAAACTGAATAAACTGCTTGTTATTATTGTCAACGTGAAGACATGGGTTCTAGAACTTAGAGTGTTTTCTGAAAGTCAATTTGGTTTAACACAGCTAGCAAGTCAGAAAGATGACCTCGGGGCTAAAGAGCGGGGCCTGGGCGGCCGCCCCATTTGCCACCCTGCAGACACACGAGAAGCCAAAAGCGGCTTCGCAAGCTTGGCTTTCGAAGCAGCGCTTTTCGAGCCTGCTAGCGGGCTGCTTGATAAGCCGGCTTGATGGTCACACACACGAACGCTGTTTCGGTCTTAAATTGTTGTGCCTATATTTAGGCCGTCTCCAGTCGCATAGCTCGCTATGGGAAGTTAATTAATTCGATCAAATGAACGGTCTGGTCCTCGCTGAGGTTCGCCAGAAGCCATGTGGAAACGCTGCATAGCTTGCAGTGGTGTCACACGGCAAGCAGCAGGGTTGCTTCGGAAAAGCGCCGCCACTGGGTTCCAGGGCAACAAAGGAATAAGAAACAGCTATGGGTCACAAATGACATCCTAGATCTCTGTGACCAAAGGAGGGCACTGAAGAGAAAAAAAAGCAAACCCAAAGCAGCTACCAAACCCAAAGTGAACTATGCCATCAAATATGGGATGAAGGCAGCTAGGAAGAATTGGACTGAGAATCAATAGCAGGACACAGAGGATAGAATGGCATAATTGACAGTAAAAAACCTACATACTACTAAGGCCGCTCCCTAAGACAGATCAGACCAAGACCTCACTCATCGAAGACACGTAGAAGCACAGTCGAGATGAACCTCTACCAAAACTTCATTGACTTTAAAAGGCATTTGACAGAGTCTGGCACATTGAGGCTATGGCATGTGATGCAAAACCTCAACATCAAAGAAGGTGTCGTTCAAGTCATCAAAGCGCTGTGTAATAGCTCAACGAGTACAATACTGCTGAACAACCAAATCAGACCTTACTTTCAAACTAGAGTAGGTGTAAGTAAAGGTTGTCCCCTATCACTGATACTGTTTAATATCTTCTTGGAGAAAATCATGGTCAAAGCTCTCCATGACCACTATACTTCCATCTCAAATGGTGGAAGGCTGATTTCCAACCTACAATTTGCAGACAACATAGATCTGTTAGCAGGCACTAACAAAGAACTTCAAGACCTTACCAGCAGACTGACAGACAGTTCAAATGCATATGGAATAGGGTGAAGCACTGAAAAAAAACAAAGTTGTGATCAACGGCAGCAGCAAAGTAAAGATCTATATGAATGGGGTACAACTCAAAGAGGTAAGCAGCTTCAAATACTTGGGTGCCACCCTCTCCAAGGATTGCAGCTCCACAGCAACAGTGACAATGACTAGACTGGATAAGATCTGGCATAGCCATAACATAAGGATTCACTACCAAGTATAAGCTGTACAAATCCCTGCTGGCACCAATTCTGCTTAATGGATGTGACATGTGGACTCTGATCACTAAAACAGAAAGGAGAATCTAGGCATTTGAGAGCAAGTGCCTGAGGAGACTGCTCTGAATCTCATACATAGAACAAAGAACCAATGAAACAAGATTGCCACACTTGTTGGACCTCTAGTAGGAACTTCTACTTTCAACAGTCAAGTGACATAAGATGGTCTTCTTTGACCATGTGACCCAGCACAACACCTTGTCGAAGACTACCCTTCAAGGCACTTTGGAGGGTAACTGACGCTGCAGTGGCCAGAGAAAGAACTAGCTTATGAATGTTGAAGACTAGACTGGTTGTCCTGTACAGGACCTGCTCACTATCACCCCATACAAGCAAGAGCGGCAGGCCCTGTCTGCTGCCACACCTATCCATGTGCTCCCGCCAACCTCAGATGCCAGTTAAGGGATGATTGACTGATTGGGCAGAACAGAGTGTATGTATGACAGATAACCATTCATTTTCTTAAGGCTTACTCAGAACTTTTGCAGCCTAATTAAGTCCTAAATCTAAGCTGACAGTAAATGCTCTACAAAGACTGCCCACTTGTGCTGTATTGGGATGAATCATGATTTGAGTGGCTACAGGATAAACAGAAAATTTAGAGAAGGAAAAAAAAAAAGACCATCACACAAGATGATCTCCACCTGTCAGAATATAGCACTAGCATATGGAATTCTGTCAAGGCCATGCCAATGGGATGCACTTTCTGCTCGTCAATATCCTTAGGATAACTGTATTACCATAAGGAAAAAAATATCTTGCAAACTTTTGAAAATAGTTATTAATAAATGTTTTTCATTAAAAAACATACATTTTTTATTAGTAACTCTATGTGTACATTAAGCCATCTTACTAAAGCTGCAAAAAAAGATTGAAAATTATCACAAACCATTACAACACAATCAACTGGATATAAAAACAAACCAAGCTCTAGCCATCCTCATCACAAGACAAACCGTGTTTCTTATGCTTGAAAACAAAATCTAGAAAAGGATACGGAATAAGTTTTGAGCTGGACATGACAGAATTAGGGCCTGCAGAGCCTGTGACATCAATGTTGCCATAATAAATACCTGGACCTGTGAAAGCAGTGATTAACAGATTTGACTATTGCTCATCAATATAGTTCATGAGTATAAATCATTAATTAATAAAAAAAAAAAAATCATTGAAAGAGACAGCAGAAACACAATGCATGATGACCTAGAAGGCATAAACAGTATACAGTAGTTAGAATCTCATAAAAATAATAAACTCATCTATGCTGAATGGAATGAATGTAAAGTCAAGATATACCAGTTAACCATGCAAATGTCAGGGCAGGCTGTCGGAATTTTGGAAAAAACAGGTGCAAGTCACTGTAACCAAAGTTTCCTGGAAGTTCCAAGAACTGTGGGTGATCTGTAACACAGTCAGTGATAAAATATGGTTATAGATGTCAGACCCTAAGCATACTTATTCTTTTTTGTGTGCATGCATGCACAAAAAGTTGACTCTTCAAAACTCATCAGAAGCAATCAAAATTACAGTTATGTGGACATATCATTTTAAACACCCTTAGGCTAAGGCTGTAAGAATACTCAATGCTAAAGTCTGTAGACAAGTTTGTTGGCTAACTGTGTAGATGTTAGAAAAAATCCAAGAACTTTTGAAAGACTTCATGATGTTAACTTCCAAGCTAATTTAAAACCTCTTCATGTGACAATCTCTAGAACGCCAGCTAGCAAAACAGAGACACTTCCAGCTTAAAAAAAAAAAAACATCCATAAGACACTTCCATTAATTGATGTTATTCATGCTTATTGAGATGTTATTTTAAAAAAACTGCAAAACAAAAAAACCTCCATAATGTTGCAAAGACTACTACGCCATTAATGATGTTATTCTGTCAAAAGGACGCCAGATATGAGAGGATTTTGTGCGAAATCATACCTGCTCCAGACTCATATTGCTGGAAAAGGGGTGTGAACATGGGAGGGTCTGCACTTGTTGATACAGTTCCAATAAACTGATACAAACGTCTGAAAGATGCCAAAAAGTAATTCTCTCAATACTGAAAAATATTTGACACTTGAACATAAATCATGGTTTAAACAATTGGTGACCTAATAAAAATAACTCAAGCATGCAACTCAAACATAAATGCCTTCATTGTGTAAGTGCATGCACGCACGTGCTCACATATGCCAGCATGCATGTGTACGTGTAAGTAAACCAACCTATTTGTTTTTGGAATGTATAAGTAACTTCATGTGGTACTTCAGTTTGAAAGGTATTTAGTTTGGTGTTTATAAATTTAAAACTATTAATTTTTCAGATCATGAAATTAAGGCACTCACATTATGCATGTTCAATACTATTGGATTTGATTTGTACACATGATATGCCATGATATCCATTAAAGTAAAGGTTAACGATGAATAATACACACAAATGCTTCCACTGACCCTGGTGTTGTAACGAGGATGTAATATCGGTACACTGACAGGTCAGAACATGGCATACGGTCAAACTGAAGTCCTGTTACTGGTTCTGCACGCTCACGGCCAAGATTGAACAACTAGATTTTAAAACAAAACTATACAAATTACAGTAGTGTTTTTTTTTCCAACCAAATACTTTGATTTCTAAAAATTGTAATTTCAGGAACACATAGATCACTTACATGCTTAAAGCAAACAGTTATGAATGTGTGTGTGTGAGCAAGAGAGACACGTCTACATCTTTATATACAAGCCCTATGAAACATCAAGGACAAAACATCTGACTATAATACAATTTTTTAAATTCCAAAATTATATAAGTAACTTGTAATAAAAAGATACAAAAAGACTACATATTCCAAAATCATTTTATCATTTCTTTTGACAATCATTTAAAATGTAAAATATTTCAAGTACAAGTCATGACTGTTCATTCTTTCTTTTCTATTTACGCACTTTATTCACCCAAATGTTTCCCCTTTTTGCTGGAAGCCAGTCACTCTATTCTTTGAAAATTCTATTACAAGTACAAATATTCTATCCTAATTAAAAAAATTTGCTTTACTGTCAAATTTACTTTGCTTTTTACTTAAAATACCTGCAACATATGTTTCTTTTTAAAACCTAAATGAAAGTTTACAACATCAGAAAGACAAATCCAGCTTCATAGATCACAATTACTCACAGCCACAACACTAAAACTGTCATACCCTTACCTTAAACAGCTTGCAGCCAAACATAAAAAATAAAAGTTTCATTGCTTTCCTAACATGTTTTGTTCCTTCCCTCTGCCAAACCCTTATACATAAATAAAATACCAAATATTTTGAATTGACACTAAGACAACACCATAAGGAAAAAAATGTGCAAAAAGTCACCTAAAAATACAACTTTATCAGCATATTATATTTCAAGATGCAGACATCTCATTATGCAGCGTAAATCTTAAAAATGATAAATGTTAAATATGTACAGGTAAATTTGTCTGCACATATTCTGGGAGCTGGGTTAACAAATCATTGGATAGCTGGAAAGAAACTATGAATGAAAGCATGTTCATATAATCACAACTAATGCAACTTTGACCAAATCTTTTTTAACACAAGGGAACATGAAAGACTATAAGGTTCTGTACCTGTTTGAGATAAAGATCAACATTGCCCTGAAAGAAACGACTGTCATCAAACTGTGTCAGCTCTGTTTCAAAAATCAGGCCTGAAAAGAAAATAAGTACAATACAGATATTTCTATGATGGTTATTAATAAAGACAACAATAATGTCAACTCCCTATACTATATTTTCCTATAATAAAATATTTAGTGTATATATCAATGTGTGTGTGCATGAACATTTATACACATGTGTGCACATTCATGCATTAATGTGATTGTACTTCAGACCAGACAGGGGCACAACTGAATAGATCTTAAAGGGTTGCATCCTGATAGAAAACATCTACAGAGTGGATTCTCTTCCACAACTTAATCAACTATAAAAAGGCATTTGACAGAGTCTGGCATAAGGGACTCTGACATGCAATGAAAAATTAACATCAAAGACTGAAAAGTTCAATGAGTGCAATACTACTGGATCACCACACAGAAGCTTTCTGTCGCACAAATGTGGACATCTATTAGAGTCATCAGGGAAAACAGATGTATAGATGCAGGGGTGGGAAGACTGTCATACTTCCATTTTCATTAGGGGGAAGCTCATATGCAATCTATGCTTTGCAGATGACACTGATCTAATGGTAGGCAGCAACAGCAAACTGCTAGAGATAGACCTTACTAACAGACTGACAATGTCAATGCACACAGTATGGAGACCAGAACTGACAACAGCAAAGTCATGGGTAACATCAATAGCAACAGAAAACATGAGATTTACATTAATGGAGTACAGCTTGAGGAGGTGAAGAGCTCTAGGGAATCACTTTTTCCAAAAATGGTAGCTGTATGGCAAACATCCACATCAGCAACATAGCAATCAGCAATGACTAGGCTGGACAGGATTTGGAAAAGCAGAACCATCAGGTTTACTACAAAGTACAGAATGTAAATATCCCTGTAGTTCCCATCCAGATGTGATATGTGGACATTGCTTGCCAAAAAATGAAAAGAGAATAAATGCATTTGAGACCAAAGGTCTGAGGAGGCAGCTCTGAATCTCATCCAGGGAACACAAAACCAGTGACTTTGTAGACAGCATGGTCACCACCCTAGTAAGCTACCAAGAAACCCCTTCTCATAACAAGGAATTTGCAGAAGCTGGACTGATTGAGCCATGTGACCTGGCAAAGCACTTTGTCCATCCATCAGGGTACCTTGGAGTAGGGTCACTGCTAAGGGGTACTAAGAAGAATTAATTGGCTAATGTAAAGGAGAGAACAGGTCTTTCCAGTGCACATCATTGTCAATAAATGATAAAAATTAAATGGGCAGGCATTAAAATATTTTTCAATTTTTGTTTCTGCATGCAATGGTTAGTGCCTGTCACCAGTCCAGTGAGTATAGGTTCAGGCACGCTGTCCTTTCTCTGCATTTGGCATCTGAGTACGATGCTGGCTGCTTTGCCGTGAAATAACCTTAGTTGCTGGCTCAATGTAAAGCACCAATCTCCCCTCCTCCCTGTTTCTCTATGTGTTTATAGCAAACAATTGATTTTAAGACACTTAGCAATGTTCAAAATGAAATCTGTAAATACTATGAAAGACTATACAATGTGTCAGAAACTGCACTTTCTCAAAGGCAGCTTTGTATGAGCGTGGTGCCATCTCTTGTACTGCTGTACCTTCCCCAGCCTTCTATGGACCCATTCCCAAAAGCTGGGTAAACTGGCAAATGTTCACTCCCCTCCCGCAGGTTTTGAAAAGGCTATCTGTTTCTACAAACATTTGAAAGGAAACAAATAAATAATGAAAGATAATATAATGTTACCTTTGTTGGTCCCTAAAAGGATTGCACCAGTTGTTTTTTCATTAGCATTTTGCCAGTTCCATCCTACAGAATCAATCAAATGACCCTGAAAAGAGTGTTGATTATTATGAAATATAGTCTCACACTCTTGCAGTGTTCAATTGTAAACACTGAAATGTAAAAATTGCAAGAAAATAATTATTTGTGGTGAATACATGAAAAAAAGACAAAAACTTGCAAATGAACTGAAAAAATGTGCACACTTCCATCCATATATATGCACTTGTGCATCATCCATGTGCATGTGCACACACACGCACATTCACATACATTCTGAAGATCCAAAACAGTTCTAAATCACTTTGTGCAATACTTGTAGTACTTTTCAAACATTTGCATTCTACCTGCCTTGGTCTTTTTTTCTGAACACATAAGGAGCATAAATAATTTTCTTATCTATATTACCTAAACACTACAAAGTAAAAAAAAAACACAAAAAGAGACAGACAGTAAGGTGTACATCTGTCTAGAGCTACAAACCTTAAGCTTTGCAATATTTTTGGGCTTCCTTGCTGATGTCCCAAGGGAAACATAATAATTTTCTTGTGAACCTAGAGAGATAAGTAAGTGCTTCCCTGTGGGGTCCAGAAAAATCTGATGCACTCTGTCTGTTACAGGGCTTGGCAACTCAATTTCAGCTGTGGGAAAGATTTTTTTTTAAAAATACAGGTTTAAGAATCTGACAGAAATATTTGGCCCTCACAATATGATAAATATTCGGCTTCAGTCTCCACCCCCAGAACAAATCTCTGAGTCTTTCAGTTAGAGATATGATTATAGAGATAGAGAGATGATGAAAAATATGAGTATGAACAGTTATCATGTAGTACCTCTACATTTAAATGTATTTGATGCAATGTTCTACACTATGTTAAAATATATGCACATGCGATTGCTAATTACTAAGACTTGTTTTTCCACAAAAGGATTCCCAGCAATAAGCCATATAGAGCTTGATTCTTAACTCTACCTTTAGTATTCCCAAATACATGGCACCAAACAACACACAAAATGCATGAACAAACTGCAATGAATTTATAAAGAAAACAGTCTAATCTTGAAAATTTCAAACTTACAATTTACTGGCAAATAATTTTACATTAAAAAATTTATCACATATAAAGTCAGTATTATTTTCAGATATAAATCTTTGCATTTATTATCAAAAATAACATTCAATACATACTGGCCTGTTGAGTTTCCACTTCCACACGAACCAAACAGTTGGTAGAAAGAGCGAGAACCAGAATATTATTCCAGCACACAGATGTGTTATTGTAGCACCTGGAGGTCTGGGGTTGAAAGAAGATGACGAAATCCCATGAACATAACACTCTTAAGGGATATGGATTTATTTTTTTAATAACATTTAATTGTATGATTCCAAAATAGAAGACTATACCTTCTATCACTCTTAGTTTAATCAGCCACTGTTTGACTAAATGAAATAGATCACTCTTGTTACTTCTTTCTAGTTATTTGATTAGTTGACAGAAACATGTGACTCTCTAACATCACTTTTTATGCAGCAACTAGTCCCTAACCAGAATCAATAACCCTTGAGGTAGTGGAGCGATCTGAAGCAACAGCAAGTATTACTCTACTGCTATAGGATAAATGATTCATTGCCTTCCTTGAAGCTTCAAATAATAAGATTCTCTTTGCTTACTTTGTTATCTATAAATTCATTCTTTTTAACTTATAATAAGAATCAAGAGTCACTAATGACTTCTTGAGCAAAGTAAAAGCTTAGATCAGTCATAAAACATATCAAACTAGTGTCTACCATTGGCATTATTCATTTATTAAATGTGCTAGATCATATTTCAAAAGGATGAAAAAAAAAATTTAATGCCTTACTTGTAGTTGAGTTTGACTCTACTAAATATTGGTGTCTCATCTTCCAGTCTGGCATCGACATAGCCTGGTAACCCCTAACATATAACAAGACAATTCATGCTGATGAAAGTAGCTTTGTGGATTCTCTTTTCATTACCATTTTATTATAGAAACAACATATTTATATAATAATAATAATGATTTATATAGCACATTTTACCACCACTGTAGTAGGTTCAGTGCTCTTTATAAAACAAAGCAATATACAAAAAATAGACACAAAATGTATGTAGTTTACAGGCCAAAATATATCAGCATATTAAGAATAAAATTGTGTGGTTAATATGTTTGCGGTTTCCATAGTTTTATTTTTTACAGGGTGTGGTTGCTAGCCCCAAGCCCAACCCTCCTCCTTCATCTGAGCTTGGGACCGCCAGGCTACCTGAGTGGTTTCCACACAAAATATTCTTTTTTAAATCAACATCATGTTGCATAATCCCAGTTATTAGAATAAAGAAATGAAGAATGTAATGACAATGAGAGGTCTTTAAACAACTGGCCTTTCTTTTTTTATTTTTATCTGCTCTAATCACATATTTTTCAAAGGAAGAATTTTAAACATTCTCTATGGCATCAAGAACTGCCACTGTTCCACTAAGGAAAATAAATTCCAAACTGATGACAGGCATCACTAACTATGTCTTGGGCTGTAGATCGCACAGCAGGTTTTCCTGTTGATGTTCGTGTAAATTCTTCCTCATACTGGTCCAAGATGGATGCCATCTTGCTATGATTTATCTCAGTATTTCAACCTGGAAAATGAAAAATCTGGTGACCATTCCAATATTAAGAGTCTCAATCATTTTCTTCTCTGCTTTTGTCCATGAGAGAGAGACATGACTTATCTTTTGTTACTTCAGGCACATTGGCTACAGCAAGACTGCAAGAACCTTCTCAGTATGGCTACAAATTTATGCTCCATTAACATTACCAATAAAACTGAAAAAAGGCAAAACTTCTTCAAATGTCTGTGTACATCAGATTGCAAAAGTAAGTGAGAAAGGCAGTGAGAGAGAGAGAAAGAGCACGAATATGTGTCTATCCACATAAATACAAAGCTTATCATTTGTGCTTCTTCAACACATTTACATGAATCAGTTGTAGATAATTGCAAATCCAACATAAATCCAAAAGCCACCAACAACTGATAACTGAACTACCACAACTTATAAAAATAACATCATCACTATATAAATATAAATAGTAAATTTACAAATATACTCATTAGCTTATACACAAGGCTATATCAACATTTCTATAAACTATTATTGATTACTATGTTGTTTTCAACAAATATTTTAATACTTCCTGCTCTCTGAATCAATTTTACATTACTATATCTTTACTGCCACAGACACACTAAGAGGTAATAAGTAATCTTTAATTCTCTCTCTCTCTTGCTTGCTCATCCTTCAAATTCATCTTTCTCTTTGACTTTAAATCTGAAAGTCTTAAATCATGGAGGTGTACATGGAAATCAAAAGTAGTAGTAGTAGTCGTAGGAACTGGCTATCATTAGCCTATAGGGCTCAGAGCCTATTTAATGTCCCCTCTTAAATCACTTGAATATTGCCTGGGTCTAAGTTCTAAACAGATTACAACATATTTTGTTAACCATCAAAACTGTAAAATAATTTGAAAAATATTATCTAAAGCTTCTTCCTGGAAATTAAATTTGGTGCATATTTAAAATGACTGCTATTATTGCCCCAATACTTAAAACAGGCATCCACACATCGCTGGTAACGACTGCTGGACAAATGATTTTGTTATGCCTTACTGAGTAGCTTAAGTGTTTAACTTGGACTAAACACAATCACATGATCTGGTAGCATTCAAAGCACAAACGGTTTTAAGTCCTCGCTTCTGAAAGGAATGTTTTGACTTTTTTCAACAGCACTGACATAATCAGAAGATATTTTTAAAGGTTTTGAGATGTGTATAAGGTGACAGATCTCTCAGACTGACAAGTGATGCAGTCCACGCTTAGTCTTATCACTAGCACTAAGTAGTCGGTAGCTTTCATCTTCGCCAGTTTTAGGTTTCTATAAGGATGTAAGGTATTTAACAATGGCCTTAATCATCATTAGACACCTACCTTAAAGAAATCTGTGCGATGATCATTTCATGTTAACAGCAGCAAATTACATGTAGGTTCGTGGTCCTACACTTCCACTAAGGAGGCGTTCCACCATCATGAGCAAGCGCGGAGAGTTACTGGCCTTAGAATGGAGACCGGAGAGTTCCGGTGGCACAGTGGGCGAGTGAATTTAACAAATATCAAGACAGAATCGCAGGTCGAGAACTGTCCAGATCACCCCAAGGAAAAGACATTTTCTTTATCGAACCAACCAATCGGTCACCGGTCACGTCGACTCAAAACGCAGATCGCTCCAGACATATCGACTTTCTATATTGCGATATCGGTGGTCGAGTTGTCTTTTGGGTCTGGGTCGATTCGACCTCCGCCAGACGCTATTAACGTCAAATACTGCAACAGCTAGGCGTGCGCCACTTTTAAAGCCTTTGTATTTATTTTATTTGTTCTTTAGTTTGGTGTTTTTTCTATTAAATGCACTTGGGGATGCTGTTCTTCCTCTGCAGGTGCATATCTGTTTGCAGCTGCAGGGCTGCTTTGTTGTGATATAGCCTTATAGTTCCTGGCTCGGCGTGAAACCCCAGTCAGCCCCCACCCCCAAACTTCCACACACACACCCTCGTATTGTATAAGTATGATTGTAAATGTTTATCTTCTGTTGATGTGAACCCCACTTCAAAGAAGTGCTGGATAACAAAATAGTTCACTTTCGCACTACAGTACGTGTATGCGTACGTCAAAGGTACCCCTTTATCATCGGTGCTGTTCACAATATCATGCAAGACATCTTCGCTGAAAGCATCGAAAAGGTTCTACTGTCAACATTTCAAGGGGGTCAATAGAAGAAGAAACAATCATGGGTCTCGGACGACATCCTAGATCTCTGTGACCAAAGGACGACTTTGAAGAGAGAAAGGAAAAGCTAACCCGAAGCAACTTCCAGATACAAAGAAGTGAAAAGAAAAAAGATGAAGTAAACCTGGATTGAGAGCCAATGTCAGACCATAGAGGAGGGAATGGCACGGGATGACAGCAAAAAGGCCCACCAACTACTATAAGGACCATCACTAATGCAGTCAACACAAGAACTCGGTCATCAAACTGATCAAAGACAGCAATGGCCACCTTCTCACAGAAAGCAATGCTATACTCAACCGATGGACTATATACTGCACGTTTTGTAGTTTATTCCTTGTTACTCCTCGAGGAGCACAGGGCTACACCAACACCTCATCAGCGAACCCGGTTTTGGGCAGCCCCCCTCAGTTGGGCACATGTGGTACCGACGTCCTTTGCCTCACTTTCTACTGTTCTTGCCCAAGTCTGCTTTGGTCTCCCAACTCTCCTCTTCCACTGAGAATTCCAGTCAAGTGCCTGCTTGACAATGGTGTCAGTTGGTTTGCGCAGGGTGTGTCCTATCCAGCCCCATTTGTGCTTTCTGATGTCTTGGCTAGTGGCATTTTGGTTGGTTCTTTTCAACAGGCTGCTGCTGGAGATCTTTCACCGACTTGTTTGGGTTAATGTTCCCTTACTAGCAACAGTCAAGTGACGTAAGCTGGTCTGACCATATGATCCTGCACAACACCATTGAAGACTGTCCTTCAAGATTCCTTGGAGGGTGGTCGAGGCCGCAGTGGCTAGAGCAAGACGTGGCTTAGAAACGTCAAAGACTGGACTGGTTGCCCATGCAGGATCTTATCACATCGTCCAAAACAGGCGGGAGTGGCGGACCCTGTCAGCTGCCACGACTATCCATGTGACCCCCAAAACGACAGGTGCCGGTCAAGGGACGAATGACTGATGATGGTAGTAAATGGATATGCGGACTTTCGGCTGGTATCAACCAGACTTCAAAAGAATCTTCAAAAGAATCTCAACGCGCTTAGACGAGATCAAGAAAAGGTGCAACACAGTTTTGTCAGTGACATCGGGTGTGAACCAATTCCAGAAGCTAGAAGAAAAAAAAAAAAAAAAAAAAAGACAGAATCAGTAGCCCGAAGCACATTGGTCTCCTCTAACCGAAGACGTTCGAACCTTCAGCCCGTAATTGACACTCGGGCCTACTCCTCTTGGAATGTTGCAGCTCAACAAACGGACTGATAAAGTTCTGCAATAGCAGACTGGCTTGCGTAATGGTCAGAGGCCTTGTGCTCGAGGTGTGATGACACTGCCACTGTCTTTGGGCCTGGGGTACAATGCGGCTCTAGCGGGAGGTCGACATGGTTTGGGGTCGAAATGACCGCCATCGCATCAGCCTTACATCAAGAATGTTTCTGAGGGTAGGTGTGTACTGGTAGTAGGGATCCGACGAGGAGTACTGAACTGCAGATGATCTTACTCGTTTTATGTAATGTAAAACTGCTTAGATAGGAAGCAGAGTTCCTACTTAAGACCAGCAAATTTGAGAGTAAAATATGGACTTTTTAAGTTTGTCTGATGTAGTAAAGGGTTTTTTTCTGTCTGCGAGTAATAGCTTAGATATGTTAACAGTTCACGCATTTGCCTTTTCTCATGGAGAAGTGTGATGCTTTATCACTGTTCATAATTAAAGTTGCACTTACTCAGATTACCAGGTATGCCTTTTTTGGTTTCTTTGGTGTATGGCTTTCTTTTGAATACCTAGCTATGTTATTTTCAGATTCTCTAGACACATTTTCATTTTAGTTCTGAATTTTATCCAGTTTCAAAAATAAACATACACATACCCTGTTCTCAAAATATGTTTTGTTCACAAAGCCAATGTACTGAGTCGTACACACATCACAATTTTATGAGTCTTATTAAAAGGCCAAAATTGAAGTGTAAAGAACTTAAGAAATCAAGGTCAACATTAATGTGGTATTGGATTAGACATGCAATTACTATAATGCCACTTTGCAAGCAACCACCAATTCAACAAAAAAAAAACCAAACCAATGCCTATGGTTAATAAGTTTATTTTGTGACAATGTTACATTATTGTTCAAAGTCTGTACATAATCTAATATTATGTGGTGTTCCATCATCATAATAAATGTATGATTAATCAATAATGTATAATTACAATGATTAAATGTCTACAACTGTGACAAAAAAGGCTATGTCTCTTGGCAGAATTAATATTTTCTTCCTGCAATGCTACAACAGAAAGAAAATATAACTGCATCTCAAAGGAAGCAATACTGATAATGTCTATTTTCTGGTTTGTTTCATGAAATTAAAATACAAAACATGTTTCTCATTAAACAAAAATATCTATAATAATATATCAAAGAACAGGACTTGTAAAGGTCTAAATAAAACCACTCCAATGTGAATCCCCTTCCCTTCCCAAGAGAATTTTTTTTTTTAAACAAAATATTTTAGTCCAATTCGAAGTCAGATTTGTTTAACAATTGTCAAAGAAATATTTTTTATTTTCAGTGACTCTATTAGAGAACACATTTTATTAGTAACAAGAGTCAACAAGCATGGCAGATAATTACCATCTGCTGTTTTGCCTAAAAGACATACTTTAAACATTGCCCTTTTGTCAACTAACAAGCACAAAATGAAACACATTAAAGTTCTTTCTTTTATCATAAATAAAATGCATATGAATTATTATGTACAGAGGCCTTTAAGTTTAAATCACATTCTGATGAAAGTGAACTGCCTTTGGGCTAAAAGTCATAAGAACAATTGGAATGCTTTTTTTGGGGTTTAAGAGTGGAATGATGATTTCAAACAAAAGCAGATCTTTTTATCAAAGCACATCTCTTTTTTAGATGTTAACATTTACCTAAATATATATATAGATCCAAAGAACTTGAATTTCAAAAATGTTTTCATTCAAACACAAGTACTGTCAAGTCAAAATAAAAATTTAAGGAATTCCATTTCATGCGCATATATGTAGTTAAAAAATTATTTTGCACAGAATTGTTTGTGTTAAGTAACTATGGTGATAACCTGCAGCTACAACAAAATTTTAGAAAAAAATATATCTTCTGTGAACATTAAGTGGATGAATAATAATACATAATGTAATGAAGCTTTTTTATTTTACATCTTAGCAAATATGTTTACAAAATCAGTCAGTGATATTTCTTTCAAACATATGAATAAAAATATGAGAATATAAAATATGCAAATGCATTTCTGGAATATGATAAAACTGATATGCTAAAGCTTTAACTACTGATATGTTAAGTTTTGCATCCCAGCAAACAATGCTTTACAACAAACAACTATTTCATAATTCCAAGCTCATTTATTAAAGAATCTATGCAATGGACATAGATTTAAAAACAAAAATAGTACTTCACATGAAAATTAAAAAGTCAAGGCTTTTTTTTTAAGCTTAAGAAGGCACTGCACTCGAGCACATAGATATATGTGCATTTAAGGATGTGCTGAGAAAATGTTTTGTAAAGAGAGCCATTAAAAGTAATAAAAATAAGCAATAAATGGAATGATATAAAACAGAACAAAGCAGCAGGTAGTTACATACCATCTGCTGATCAACCTGGTAATAGAGCACAAACTCCCCCTTCCTCTGGCTCAATACCACATTATAAAACTCTCAAAATGTAATGAAATATGAACAGATAAGGTTAACTATTCACAAGTACCTCTTATATAATCTCAGATGATAAAGCATGTTCACAGTGCAAGCTACCAATGTGAGACCCATTACTACATTACATAAGAAAATCTTCAAGTCTTTTATCCATTATCTTGGTTACACAAAACCATTCCCAAGCCTATGACAAATTATACAGATAATAGCTGTAAAAAAATGCAAGATATCTATTTTGTTCCATGAAGTAGTCATTATTCTTATTAATGTAGTCTGAAAGATGATATTCATCAGATTTCTACTGTCATCTGTTTCCAAATATACATTTTATTCAGTTGCCATATTTTTTTGTCGTTGCATATTCCATATTCCATTAAAACACAGGAATGTACATGTGCAAGCATGCACACATGTGCACACACACTTCTCCTTGTTCCTATTCACCCCCAGTGGAGCATAGGGCCGTCACACACACACATGCTTACAAAGAGAAGTGAAGCTGCTCCCTTACTTATTTTCTTTCATCAAAGACCAGCATTATCAATATCAGCATCATATTTAGAGATGCTTGCCATCCTCACAATTTTTTTTTATCTCAACACATAATCCTGAGTACATATGCTAATTATTTACAGACATTCCATTAAAGAATCTGAAGGACAGAAATTTTACATAAAAGTATTCCAATGACCTTATAACCTTTTCATGATATGATGACCTTCAAAACACGTTAACTGCTGCAAACACTTAAGAAATCTGCATGACATCACTTTTAATTGGAATGGATTCACATGCTACCCTTGTTCAAGTGTCAAGTGGTTTACCTCATTACAAACAGTGGGTAACATTGTTCTATAAAGGTCCCAAATCTCTGTATGGCTATGTACTCATAACACTTCATGCTTCTTTCATTTCTCAGTTCTGTGTATTTTTTCAAAATTATATTAGTACAGTAGACTCTCGGTTAACCAGCACCCACAGAGATTGGCAGAGGTAAAATAAAAGTAGTTTCTGGTTGCTTAAGAGTTACTATTTAAAAAAAAAAAACCCAACTAAAATAAGAAATACTATACCATACTATAAATTCTGCATTGACTTGGTATCTTGAAATACAGTAACTACAAACAAATTAAGATAAACTGAATGTAGCACAGTTTCATTATGAAAACAGCTTTCAGAATGCAGTGTTCAATTTTAGTTAAATGGTTGTCAACAATCTTTTCAACTTAATGAACTTCATGGATACAATTAACTTATGAAAAAACCCCAAAAAGTTTCCTCAGTAGATATCTCATGAGGATCAACTTTGAACTTACATTAGGAACTGATTTTTATTAAAGTCTGAATTTAAAGCAAAGAAATTCTTTCTTTTTTTTACTCTGGTTAATAGAGTTAACTGAAATATGACCTTTGGAAAAAAAATTGGCCAAAAAAAAACCCCACTTGACAACACTATGCATGAAGTTTAATTTGAAGAAATAAAACTTATTGACCTGCACATTAGAAATTCATTCTTTCAAATAGCTGTCATATCTTCTTCTCTGATAATGCAGGTTCCAAAACTCTGCATTTAAAAAAAAACAGCAGTGTTCAGAATGTTCAACTCCATGTTGAAATAGTTTGCTTTAAAAGCTTACTTGTAGAAACTTTCAAAACAAGCAAATCTTCATTGATCGCCTTCAAGTATGTGTTCCTCCAACTTTCAGTAGCTGTGACCCCCTCGAACACCGATAGGACTAAGGGCAAAAGCCAATGCAATATATATGACAATGGAAGCAACAATGGTTATCATACATGTGAGAAAAGCATACTGGCTCCACTTGTCAGCATATCTCAGATCACCTTGTTGGAAAGCCCGGTTAGACATGACTGAAAAGAAAAAAACAATATTTTCTAATCACTGTAACTGGATTTTTCTTTATTTATATGCAAATCTAACCAATGTTTCCAATTTTCTGTAAAAGAACAGTGCCAGTCATAATTGTAAACTGTAATATAATAACTATAAATAAAAAAGCCCAACTCAAATTTTGGCTAATATAAATTGTTTATTATCACCAGCTGAGGAAAAGTGTGATGCTCAAGTAAATAACAAAAAAATTTTAACCATCCTACTCTCACCAAACCGTAAATACCCATCTAACTTCATCATCTCTACAGATGCAGGTAAACACTATGATGAACTACTCACCTGAAAAAACAATCGCAACAGGCCCCAGAAGGGGGTTAAAAACAGCACAGATGATTGCAAGTGGCAAGTAATCATAGGGCTGACGACCCACAATGACTCCATTTTGTATTGCTGGGTGGCAGTACACGGGGTCACGAGTCACCAAGATCTGTTTGTGATTTGTATCATACACATCCCCTGAAACAGGTGTTGTAAACCCTTTTCCTGCCATGGCCTCTTCTGAAGAAAAAAAAAAAACCCACATAAGTCAGCCTAATGCTGTCCTCTTCAAGCATAAATGTAGCATGATTCCAACATTTTTTAAAACTGACAGCACCCATAATGATTATTATCTACAGCAATTTTTTAAAAAAAATATTACCACAGAAAATGTGATAGCAAGAAAAGGAAACATATCTACTATGTGATGGTAAAGCTAAAAGAACTAACTTTAAAGGTCTAGTGGAGTACATTTTCTTCTAATGATTAGGTAAAGCTCAGTGAAGATGGGTGAATACCACCCTTCTGTTCTCAAGACAGACACCATCACTAAACATCAGCATGTGCAGAAAGACGTCAACAACGCAGCGTCATCATGATTGAACATGGATTCATTTATATTGTTAAGCCAAATAGGATAACTGATCCCATATGTTAGACATACTTTGCAAACATGACATCATGATTTTGCTGATAGCAGGTATCTTGAGGACAGAAGGGTGGGATTCATCCAGAATAGGGGAAATAATGTAGTATCTTGCACTGAGCTTTACTCAGTCATTTAAAAAAGTTTGCACCCAACTATACCTTTAAATAAGCTCTCATACTTCGAGATTCAGTGGGTGAATAATAATCCAGTGATTTGGTACTCCTGCTATTTGAAAACAAATCTAAATGCTTTACTTGGGTGGCATGCTCGAAAAGAGGCATCCGGTGCAATCCTATTGAGCAAAGAGGAGTGGAGCATAGAGTGGTTATGTCATTAATGAACCATGTGAAAGATTATTTCTTAAAATGTTGGTTGCTCAAATTAAAATTAGACCAGGCAAACAAGGCCCCGGCGTCGCGTGCCACCCGAGAAACGCATTTGTTCCTAAACATTTTCGAGCTCAGTCATACCTGAAATATAGAAATCCTCGTAACGTTGGGACACTAGCACTGTTTTCTGCGGATTCCCGAAAACAACTCTAAGAAAAGTACTAACTTGTCACTAAGTAATGTATTAGAACTACTTGAAAGCTGGAAAAGAAAAATGTGCCCTTGAATCAAAATGACGAAAAGCTAAATGCTAAATTTTGAGGAGTGGAGACAAAAACTCAAAAGCCTGGTCACAATCCCAGCCTGACAGTTCAACCTTCACAGTTGAATTTACTTGATCCTTCTATACCTCAATACCTAGTCTATTTTCTATGAAGCTTTACAAGTGTTTTCAACCTCAGAAAACAATTTACTTTTAAACGATATTCTGCACACTTACAAATTCACTGTGTCGAAGCTCGCACAACTTTCTACTTGCGGAAGTTCCTTCTAGTTTATAGAAGAGTCAAAATTTACAGGTAAAAACAGGTAATGCGCATGCGCGCAGCAGGTGTAATATCCGCACTAAGGTGTAATAAGGGTACGTTTCGGGTTCTAATATGTGTGGTCTTCTAGGGTATGTTTCGCAAATTTCATGTCGCCTGGGTGTTATAGGAGCTCAAACTAACATAAGGAATGCATTCCTTGTGGTGAAATCTTTGTGTACGATGTCCGACAAACATTTTATATTAATGACTAAAGACTGTAGTCATTTGGCGATTTGAGGATGATCAGTGGTTCGAATTAGTACAGACCAAATACCCCACCCACGTTTGATAAAAAAAAAGTACTCAAACGTAGCTTTCTACAAGTTATTTTTCGGTTAAGAAAAAACATAATTATAACCATCTTTGTTATGAAATTCTAGAGAAGGATGGGTGTCGCCACCTTACGTTAGCAGTGGAATGACTTCCCCTGATTTGCCGCTCGCTACTTCCTGCTCTATATATCGTCCGTGTGACGCCACGCGTTCAATTTAACTGTTATTTTTCAGAGGTACAGTACACAGTTAAATAAAGAAAAGTACTAGTAATGTTTAGAAACACGCTTATTCCTTATAAAAGTTATGTAATGTGTTATATTGCAGAATGCAATATGCTCGATAAACGTGTCTAAATATTTGCGTCATTCCGTTCCTTCATTGTGCTTCTGCCATAGTACCCAACATCTTGTCGAAGATACTAAAGCTACACAAATTGTACTTTTTTTTTTTAGGGAGAGGGTTCGGTGCACTTCCTTCTAGGCGTTTTTTTTTTTTTTGTTTGTTTATGCGTGTCATATTTGTGAAAGATTTTTCGCATTTGGTTTTTGTCAAAACATGCGTTATATAAAGATTCTTATCAATATCATGAACAGCCGCGCTCTACAACCTTTTATTTGGCGTAAAAAGTTTGACATTTACAATTTTTATCTTGCAGTTAATTGACAAGCAGTTATAATTGTTAAAGTTAAATGTTTAAGGGTAACAGATAATAAAAATGTGTAAAAAGATTTTGTTTGGCTAGTTATTTTTTTCATTGATTTACTCAAATGTCTGTTTTGGAAAATGTGCAAACTCGCATTTTCTTCTTCTTTACTAAGCTTTTTTCAAGTTTTATTTATGTCTTATAATTGACTTCAGTGTGTGTAACCAGTGCTTTTGTTTCAGTGTTTGTTGTCTGCAAGATGTCACACCCAAGAGACTGGAATCTAGACTGCAAAGTCTATGTGGGAGAACTTGGGCATGGTTGCCCGAAGCATGAACTTGAGGAAAAATTTTCAAAATATGGTACACTAAAGAATGTGTGGGTAGCCCGGAGACCAGCTGGATTTGCTTTTGTTGAGTTTGATGATCCTCGTGATGCAGAAGATGCTGTTCGAGCTCTGGATGGAACGTAAGTTTTGTTTAATGATACACTGCTGACATGCAGCACAAATGGGTTGGTGTCTTGAGAATTTTTCACTCAGACTTCAAGGAATTATGGTATTATGTTTACCCTAGCCATTTAAAAGACTTTGTATGTTTAGTTTGCATATTGCAATAATGCAGAAAAGTATAAATGGTTTCTAATTCCATGTCAATATTTTCATCTTTTTTTTTTTTCTAGTAGCAATAAAATGGGTAATTTGGATTTGGCTATGAAAGTCACGTGCTTGTTAATCTTAGTACATGTGTATATTTTTGCAAGTGCATTAATGCGTGAGTATGGGGACTATACCTGTGCATATGTTAAGCAATTTTTAAAAGTACATATTGCAGTAAACATCAGATTAATAAGTTGATTTGGTGAGACACTAGTACTGGAACTACAGAGTATTTTCAGGAATTAAATTTAAGAAGCTTCTTTCAGAAAAATTGAAAATGTTAGTATAGAATTAATTTTAAGATTTTTTTAATTGTATATGATTTTGAAAATTCATATTTCTTAACAGGAAATATGTTATCTAAAAACATTTATCATGGAAGATGTTTTCTGTGGTTTGTAACAGGCGAATCAATGGCCGCAGAGTTCGAGTTGAAATGTCTACTGGAAGGTCACGCAGAGGTAGAGGATTTGGAGGTCCTCCACCAAGGGGACGACCTGTGTATGATGAATATCGGTTCTCACGCAGGTAATATTTGTAAAACAATCTGTGTTACAATTTCTAAAAACAAGCATCGGAAAATTTGTTAAGGTCAATGTCTTACTCTTTCACAGCATGGCAAAGGTGATATGAGGAAACTCCAGTTGTAGGCTTGCTTTTCCTGCCTCTTCATTCTTTATCTTTACAGAATTGATGGTAATCATAAGTCCTTTATGCTGAACCAGTGCTCAGAGTAATGCTGATTTGGGGTCTTTTGTCATATACTCCTTTTTTCATCACTTTCAGTCTGCTTTGTCCCATTATCATGTATTTTACCCCTTTTAATGAGACTTTGTTTACAAGTTATTCTGTGCACAGTTATTACTACTCATTGTGTTTTGTTGCTCTGGAGTAAAATATACATTTAATGATTTTTACTTTTTTCCCTCTCATTAATTTCAGTGACAGTTTAGAATTAATAAGCAGTGTCCTTGAAACTGTATTCACACTAAAAATTAAATTAATCACCCTTTAAGATGGAATCCTATCTGAAAGTGAAGGTCATTCCCTGACCGTTTTTGTTTTTTTAAGTTATTGGAAGTTAATGTTAAGATTACACTTTTCATGAAGCCAGCTTTTGTGAGGTGAGGGCAGTGCCCATCTTTTTCTTTTCCTCTCTCTCAACTTTACCTTTCTCTACACTCTGTGGAGTCTTATTCCAGACAGCTGGGTCAATTGGGAGAAGTTTACTGCACAACAAGGGTATCAAATTGGCACACCTTGTTTAGTACCAGTGCTCTAATCACTCATCTGTCTGTTTCCCTAATGAAATCTGTATAATTTTATTAAAAGATGAATGAAACTTCATTGATAAACTGATAAAGTCTTTAGTTAGTAAAAATAGGGCACAAATAGTGTTGTAGTTAAGACTCATTTGTGACCACATCAGTAAAATGTTCTTGCGTTCGGATCTCTCTCGGGATGCTCACTTTATGTGACACCTGTTCGCAATGCTAGCTGTCAAATGATTTCTCCAGATACTCTTGTTTCTTCCCCACTTCCATCACTCCTCTCTCCCAACGGAGATTGCCTCAAGGTGGAAGCACTTTTCTACTAATTCAATCAGTAATATGGTTCAAGACAGACTCAAGGTGCAAGCACTTTCCTACTAATTCAATCAGTAATATGGTTCAAGACAGATTTTTGAGAGGTTAATTTTTGTGGCATTGATCTTACGTCTGTTGCCAGTGTGGGGAATGTTTTTAAACGCATGCAAGCATCACATATGATGGTATAATGTTTTTGTTATAATCTTTAAGCTTTTTATGGCTTGTTGCTGCATAAGTTTTTTTAAAAAGTATTTTTCAGTTTTTTTTTCCCAGATAACTTAATAACCACTGTCAGCAGCAAATTTTAGATTTTAAAGAGTAAGTGTAACAGTTATCATCCCATCATAAAACAGTGAAATAAAAGTAAAATTAATTCTACAGTTTAAGGTATAGTTTCCAGAATGTCTGTGTTAATGTAGCCTTTTGTTGCTGTGTTGCTTGTTTACACATCAATTTTTCATACACCTTAGTGTTTAAACAGACTTGCTGTGTAATCAGTATATTCTTGATTTAAAGTTGCATGTACATTGACCAAATTCCAGGCACAAGCTCATCTTTATCTGCGCTCATCTGGGCATCTGAAATCAACTGCCTAATCTTCTCCCAGTCAGCCATAGTCTGCTGAGCAAACCTCAGCATCTGCTTCCATAGCACCGTTTCAACACGTGCACCGGCACACCATGCATCCACCCTGCCCGTCTGTCTGCCCTTCTTTTCAGCGAGAAGCCTCAGCTTGGCCACATCTGCCCTTCACTGTCAGCGCGGACTCCCCTTAATAGTAATGACTCCACAAAGGAAAATTTTAATTAGGACCAGGAAGATGATGAGCATAGTACAACAGTTAGCTATGTAGTCATAATTCAACTGAAGAGGCAGATAGGCTGACCCCATTGGTTTCCTCTTTTCACTTTTCTGGGCATTACATACAGAACTGGCAGGACATATCTCCTCAGGGCTATTTCAGCCAGCCATCCTATGTTTAATTGTATATGGGTGTAAAATGTGAAGGATAGCTAGTTTAATGGTATCAGAAGTCTCAAACTATGGACAGAGTGTCTAGAAAAGGGCCCACATTCTTTTGAACAATTTGTTCCCATGACTAGGATATTTTCAGCAGACTTTGTACAGTCAGATTCAGCTTGTGTCTAGACCGTCTGGACATGGCTGTTGTAAGATTATGGCAACTCATCATAATGCATTTGGTTGTGATCCTTATGCCGAATGTTACAGCATCATCCCTCTTTTGTGGAGTTGCAGTTATTTTTATGCAAGAGTTGTGTAGTACTGGTATTTGGTATAGCAAGCAGATGTTTTGTCAGAAGGTTTGCCACTTGTTTCAAAATCATCATGATTTTGGACTGTAATAAGCTTTGAGAGCAGTCTTTAAGAGAACTTTTTAAAATTAATTTTCCATAAAAGGATTCTTGTTTAAGATTACTCTGTCTTTCAGTAGTAATGTTAGATTGGTTATTTTCTGCATATTTGAACATTTCTGGATCTATGATATATTCTAAGTTATGCAAACCTTAAATGCAAGTTTTTGTGTCGTTAGAAGGTTACAAATGTTTTTATTTATTTAGCCTTTCCCAGATTCCACCTTGTCATATTTTCAAAGGTATTTCTTCCCTGTGACCCTTTGATTTCCTCTGAAAAGCAGGGTAAAATTTTGAAAATTTGTTGTTCTCGCCTTTGTGAGAGGATTTTTCTTGTTTCTCCTCCTCCAGCAGGTAACTTTAGTCATGCATGTTTGGTGGCTTTGCCATTCTTATCTTTACCAACTCATGAATTCATCTGTTTTGACATTTGCTGCTTTGCCCTTATCATAGTTTGCGAATAGAAATCTGCTTTAAATTGGCCAGGACAGATTATAAGTTTGCACATGTAACTTTGTTTCAGTGAAGTGGCTTTTGGTAGAAACAAGTTAAATGTGTTATTTGAAGTGTGATGATTTTTATAAAATTATCGTTTATATTTTATCATCAAAGATCCTTATGAAATAAGATGTATTCATTGTGTCAGCTGTAGGAACAGAGGCATTTGTTTGGCAGCCTCCTTTAATCATATTAGAAATGACAGGTATTGTTAAGTAGACGCTTGCTTTTAAGCTGCAAGAGTTAGGGATATTTTGGCTGTGCAATTGAGATAGATATTGTTAAAATATTGAAATTTAGTGAAAGCTGAATATTTGAGAGAGCAAGGCTTTCCCTAAATTCAATGTGCTATATCTTGTAGCTTAAGCACAAAAGGCTAGTTATCAGTGATACCCATACAGACACTACCCCTCTATTTTACTGATTCAAAGATTTAAAAAAAATTCAAATATAGAATATAACTGTCATTAAAATTGATCGGGTCATTCTCATCAGTGAAGCGCTGATGTGTGAGAATAATAATGTAATATCTAAGAAATTCTCCACTCGGGGATGAATAGGAACAAGACCAAAAAAAGAAATGAGAAATTCCATTCACAGAATCAATAGTTTTATGTGCAGTATCATCTGCAAATGCCTTTTGGTGGTTTTCACTCTTAAAAGTACTTGTGAAGTATTCCAAGTAATGTCTTAATGTTGCTCTTATCAAGTAATAATCGGCAAGTCTTTCTTGACATAGGCTTTACCTCTAGCTTTTTTTTTTTTAAGCATTTCAGTTGTTGTGCTTTATCTCTGTGGAGTTAATATCTGCAAGTCTTTAGTAATCTGTAAATTACTCATGTTAAGATTTGGCGAACCTGATAAACTTGAACGTGTGTTATGTAGCCCAACTCAAATTGATTTGTGGATGAAGCATGGAAAAAGATATTTTGTCTACAGCAGATGCCATTTAAAGGTTCAAATATTTTAAAAAGTAGAGTATGATTGTTCCAGGTCACCTTCACCACGTAGGCCACGCAGCAGAAGTCGATCCTTTTCTCCTGTTCGTGGTAAACGGAGTAGTCGCAGTGGCAGTCGAGACCATGTCCGCCAGCACAGTGCAAGCCGAAGTCCCACTCGCAGCCGGTAATTCATGCAGAGAGCTTATAGTCTGTTCTTATGCATTTTACTAGTTGGGATATGTTTCCTGTAGTCTATATTTCTCTTAACTCTTATTATTGACGATCTGAAATGAAAACACGCTGAAGTACTTAAATAATCCTCCAGATCCAAAGCATATTTTTTTGGGGCCTAATTTTTATATGCTTTAAATGTAAAGCAAGATTCATTTGCAATGCTTCATTTTTGTCCTAGTTTCTTGGTTCTGTAATGATTGAATCTTATAATATATCTCTGCTATGGTAATTTTGTTTCTTATTTTTTACATTGTTTTGTTTTCAGGAGCAGAGATTGAGCACCATGTGTCATCAAAAATTGTTGAGGATTCTGTTTGTTGGATGTAAATGTGGTACCTTTTTTCATCTTCCAAAAATTGTGCTGTGTATATTCTTGATTCACTCTTTGACCACAAATCAGACAAACCAAAGGGGTCTCTAAATCACATTGATACATGTAGTTCATGGATCGTTTTTGTAATTTGTAATTGGTCTTTTTTTAATCCCAATGTTTTTGTTCATTCCACAATAGACATTTTATATAAAAACACCATCCATGTGTCTATGACTATAGGAAATGTTGGCATTAAAACAATGCTCAGACCTGAAATTCTGCGTTAGTGGTGTGGACAGTGCAACTTAGCCAGTTTTGAAACCTGTAACATGTTTGCCCTAATCAACCCCCTTTCCCTTGTCTTGTACAAGGAAAGACTTGGGTGGTTCATAAATGATTTTGTGCATTCTCTTTTAGTTTATGAGTAGCCTGGGGGTTTTTTTTTTTTTTTTTGGCTATATAGAAAAAAAATGTCTTTGCTTTTAGTTTCTTTTATAAGATTATTGGCATCCTAAATGATTCTAGCCACACTAAAATTCTCTATAGCTAATGTTAGCATTTGAGTGTCTTTCAAAGTATCAGTGCCATTTCTTTAAAAGCCTAAATTTCTAATTTAAAAGATTTCTGATAAATGTAGGCATTAATTTTAATCCATGCAAATCAAACCCTGTGCAACCTTACAAAATGTCTTAAAAATTTCTGTTGAGTTTCCACCTAAGGTATTGAATGTGGAAAGCAGAAATAAAAAGTAAATGTGGGTAGATATTTACATCACTTATGTAAAATTGTATACTTCCCACTCAACCATTGCACTTTAATTTTGGATGGGCATCTCTAGCTTAAGCCACTTATAAACTTATCGAAACCGAAAAAATGTTTTTCATTCTTCAAAGACTTCATGAATATCTGTTATGTGTTCTGTGTTTTTATGGTTGTATGCTGCAAATAAATTTTATCCAAGAATTTTTTAATGGATTTTATTTTTGCTAAGCTTTGCCATTGCTTTTCATGAAGTATTTAAGTAGTGGCCAATGTTTGGTTTTTTTTTTTTATTTTAATTATTATTTTTTTTTTTGGTAACCAATGATAATTTCAATGAAATTAGTATGGTCCATGCATTTAAAGCTTCATTTTGAATTTTTTAAATAAAAATTCTAAAAAATTGTGTTGCAAGTCTACCATATGCTCTTGGAATATTCAAATGGTATAGTATACACTTTATGATCAAATGATAAAAGTAGACTGCACAAAACTTGTGGCTTTGGTGACAAAGTTGATTTATTGAAATCTGATGCATGAGAGAGAAAAGGCTATGCAAGAAGTTAAGCCTGGACCAGGGGTGGAAGAAATAATCATTGAGAGAGATGAGCACACAAAAATGTATTCCATGTCAGACCACAGCAGCAATGGCTGCCATTTGGGGCTTGCGTTGACTTCTAGATTGCCATACTTTGCGCTGGGTACAGCCTCACCCCAATCTATCTGAGCTTGTCATGTTAAGAGCCCAGGATGTCAGTTCGCTCTGCCTTTGCTAGTGTTTTTTTTTTTGCTGTCCAGTGCAGTGTCAGAACTACAGGACCACAAGCCTTACCCACCCAAGCAAAGTCACGATGAAGTTGTACAGAACCGCAACAGTGCCACCAGAGAGGAACAGCTAATGGAAGAACAGGAGGGCTTCAGACCACATAGAAGCTCAACTGAGCAGATCTTATAGAGCAGGGGTGGGCAAACTTTTTTGTTGCGAGGGCCGCGTTGCTGGGTCATGACTAGTCCGAGGGCCGCACCTTGTAATTGAATACAAAAAACGACGTAAAATCGCCAAATTGTAAACAAACGCATTTATTTAATAATGAGCACATGAAATATGTAACACTGTAGGAATAAATATAAAACCAGAATGAACAATTAAGCACACACAATTTAATGAGAAAAATGTTTTTGAATACAATTTTGCTGAACAATTCTTTTAAAATTTGGCTCAAAATTACTGGTAGATACTCTCATAACTGACTGCAAGTTTGCATCTGAAAGCAATGACCTGTTCTTTGACTTGTTTATATTTATGCAGGAAAAAGTTTGCTCACAGGTGTAACTTGAACCAAATATTGAAAATAGCTGGGCAGCAAATACTCTTAAACAAGGAAATGATTTGTTGGAGAGGCACTTATAAAACTCAACCAGTGACGGAATAAAACCGATCCTTCAATGCATGATCTGATTGAAGGTGTATCAGTTGAAGTTGTAATTCATCAGGTGCATCATCAACATGAACAGAAAAAAGGACATGATAATATGTTGAATTTTGATTCCATCTCCTTAAAATCCACAAATCTTCTTTGGAACTCTGTTTTCGGTAATTTTTTTTTTTGTGTTGCCAAAGGGCTTCTGCGGGCCGCAGAGAACCGCATGCGGCCCGCGGGCCGCTATTTGCCCACCCCAATTAAATATAGAGGATTTATCAAGAAGCCTCAGCAGGTCATATACCACAACTTTGTTGACTAAAAAGCCATTTGACAGTCTGCCATGAGAGGCTATGAGGACATGATGCAATAATTTAACAACGAAGAAAATTTACAAGACTCTTAGTCTGTACTGTTCCACAGATTTCGCAGATCACACAAAGAAGGAATGCCAGTCTTACACAGATGTATACATTTTTTTTACCATCGTTCATAATTTCTAATTATGCCAACTTTCTCTAAAATTTATAACTGCAAAAAGAAAAAAACTTATGGCATTGCAGACTCCTTAAGCAATTTTAATTAGCCATGATTACACAAGGCTGATTTTCAGGACCAATCCCTTTTTAAGGTCTTAGCCATCATTAAAGCCCTCAACGATGGCTCTAGTGTAAGGTGTAACCTTAAAACGTCAAAACACCTTTGCATGTGAAAAAAAAATCACTTTGATCAAATGCACTCTTTAAGTAATATTCTTGAAACTAATTTATCATTAGTGTTCATTAACTCCTTCAGCTTCTGCTATGTAAAATCTTCATAGGTAACTTGCATGCGTGCTGAAGTGTTTCGCACTGATCGATGAACACATTTTCACTTGCGAAGTATGAAAAAAAAAAACAACAAACAAAACTGTATACACAGAACAAGACTTTGCTAAATCTGTCGGTTGTAGCAACCATACGCATAGAATGAGCTCACCATTTCTACAAATGAAATGTTTGACGACTGGTATGTAAACTATGCTTTAAGCTCTTTTTGCCGTTAGATGAAGCAGAGGATGAAGAGAGTGATGTCCCCTGGCCAACTGGCTGGAAGGGGAAGAGCTCTGTCGTCTTTTTTGTTTTATCTAACATCCTCCTGGTGTTGGACTTGTGCTTATGTATAATTTTTGATGGGCCTGCCATCGTGTGTGTAGAGTGTAGTGCCTCTTTGCTTTGGTGACTGCAATTCGTCGTAATTCTTTGTCCACCTTCAGCCTTGGCGATCGGCGGCGCGGTTCAGTGAGCTTCTTGTCCGTTGGATCGGTGAACTTTTGTGTGTGCTGGGGTCATTCGTCGTTCAATAGGACTGATGTCGTCTGTTGGATGTGTTAGGTGCAGCTATGTTTGCTATAGAATGCATTTCAGCTTATATGACATGTTTGATCTTTGGCCTGCGGACTGTGCTTGTATTGCGTGTAGACGCTGACCTTTGGCTGGAGGACCGTCATTTAGTTCTGACGTCACTTTATTTTACGTCATTTTGTCATGTGTCATTTCTCTCCTTTATGAAAGTGTCCGGGTGTCTATGTAGAGGAAGCACCTTTGACTTTCCGGTAGCAATGTCCCTTGGGACAGACGGAGCACTGGTCCTCACATGGCAATCAACTCTCACAGCTGGCTCCAGGTCCTTAACCTAGCCACACCCCGGTAACCGCTTCTGCTGGCGGGCCCAAACGCTGTGAGGGGCTGACGTGTTCTTATCACGTCAATAAAATACTTGGAGAGGAGATGGGCGCCACCAAGTTCGCCAAAGCCCACTGAAAGGACTAATGGTAGCGAAACAGAATTAGAAGCAACATGCCGGATCGGTCGAGGCCCGGATCACCAACGACCGCGCACCCCTCTGGTGGTCTCCAGGGAGGGGGCGACAAGTGTGCTACTGGAACCAAGTCTACACCCAAGTCTACAATCAAGCTGCCTACACAAGGAACTACTATCGGAACATGGAATGTTCGCACACTCTTTCAATGCGGCAAAGTGAAAGAACTCACACACGAGTTACAAGCGTTACCGCTGGGACATAGTGGGACTTGCGGAAGTCCGATGGACTGGTTTCGGGGAGTCAACTACAGATGAAGGCCACAAGCTCTGGTTCAGCGGAGACGCAATCAAGCATGAACGTGGTGTCGCTTTCATTGTCAGGAAGGAGGTGCTGGAACTGTCATCAGCTGCACCCCAGTCTCTAGCAGACTTATCTCCATCCGAATCTCTGCTCGACCGCACAACATTACCATTATACAAGTGTACGCCCCAACATCAGAACACGAAGATGAAGAGGTTGAGGAATTCTACGAGGAGCTGGACAACATCATCAAGAAAACTCCGAAGAAAGATATCTTGCTTGTCCTTGGCGACTGGAATGCTACAGTCGGCCCTGACGCTTACCAACAATGGGCAGGAACAGTCGGCAAGTTTGGCCTAGGCAACACCAACGCAAGAGGCCTACGGCTACTAGAATTCGCTCAGAGTCACCGTCTCACCATTGCCAATACCCTCCACCCGCACAAGAAGTCAAGAACTGTAACATGGCATTCGCCGGGAGGTCTGGTCCATAACCAGATTGACTTCATCTTGCTGCCTCAGCGTTTCAAAATCAAGCATCAACAAAGCACAAAACGAGGTCCTTTCCTGGCGCTGACATAGGCAGCGACCACAACCTCGTCCTCACTAGCCTCAAGTTGAAAACTGAAGTTGAGACGTGACAACAATAAGAGCCCTCGCATCCGATTCAACCTTGAGAAGCTCAAAGATCCGGACACAGAGAGGATCTTCCAGGCCCAGGTGGGGGGCAAATTTGCAGCCCTGGCTACTATAGACTGCGACATAGACGCCCTTGCTGGAAGTATCAAAGAGGTGCTACTCTCTACTGCAGACGAAGTGCTGGGGAAGCAGAGGAAGCGCAAACAACCCTGGGTGACAGACGACATCCTTGATCTTTGCGACGAAAGGAGAGCCTTGAAGAAAGGGAGAGGTCGAGACCCGACGTCAGCAGACAAGTACAGACTTGTCAACCAGCAGATCAGAACAAGGATGAAGGAGGCAAAAGAAGATTGGATCGAAGACCAGTGTTGCAGCGTGGAAATAGGCATGGCTAGCGGAGACAGCAAGAAGGCATATGAAATACTGAAGGCCCTCACCAAGACTCAGCAGCGACCAGCCACAGTCATCGAAGACAGCGCCGGACAGCTCCTTACGGAAAACGCTGCTGTACTAAGTCGTTGGACTGAATATTGCCAAGACTTGTACAACTACAAGATCGAGCCAGACACCAGCATTCTCCAGCATCACCAGACTGGGACAAGAGAGGCTGAAGACCTGCCAGTCCTCACTGATGAGGTGAGAGAAGCTATGCACAGTCTGAAGGGAGGAAAGTCACCTGGTGTGGACAACGTACCTGCTGAGCTGCTGAAGCATGGAGGAGATGCAACAACCAAGGCCTTCACCACACTGTGTCAAAAGATATGGGAAGAAAAGAAATGGCCAAAAGAATGGGCTCAGTCTATCATCATCCCACTCCCTAAGAAAGGGAACCTGCGGCAGTGCCAGAACTACAGAACCATCAGTCTGATAAGTCACCCAAGCAAAGTAATGCTCAGAATCATCCTCAACCGCTTAAAACCTATTGCAGAGGAACTGCTGGCAGAAGAACAGGCTGGCTTCAGGCTGGAAGAAGCACGGTAGAACAGATCTTTAACTGCCGTGTTATGATAGAAAAACACCTGGAGCATCAACGTCAACTATACCATAACTTCATCGACTTCAAAAAAGCTTTTGATCGTGCTGGCACGATGGACTCTGGCAGGTCATGAGATCATTCAACATAGAGGAGGGACTGATCCAGATGTAGCAGCACTCTACAAGAACGCCTCCAGCGCGGTACTACTCAACAACCACCTAGGCGAGTTCTTCGCGATGACGATCGGGGTCCGTCAAGGGTGCCTACTCTCTCCCATCCTTTTTAACATCTTCCTTGAAAAAATCATGCAGACACCCTCCACAACCACCTTACCTCAATCTCCATTGGTGGCAGACCCCTGTGCAACCTCCGCTTTGCAGATGACATTGACCTCATGGCAGGCAGTAACAACGAACTTCAGGATTTGACGGACAGACTCTCCAGGCGAGCGGGGGCCTATGGCATGGAAATAAGCTCAGAAAAAAGCAAAGTAATGATTATTTCCACCACCGACAGCAGCAGCAACATCGTCATGAACGGCCAGAAACTGGAGGAGGTCAACAGCTTCAAGTATTTGGGTGCCACCCTGACTAGAGATGGTTGCTGTACAGCAGAGATCCGTATCAGGATTGGTATGGCAACATCCGCAATGTCCAGGCTGGATAGGATCTGGCGAAGCAACTCAATCAGCTTCAGTACCAAGCACAGGCTGTACAAGTCCCTCGTAGTGTCAATCTACTCTACGGCTGCGAGACTTGGACGCTGCTTGCCGCAACGGAAAAGAAGCTCCAGGCCTTTGAGAACAAGTGCTTGAGAAGGCTGCTCCGCATCTCGTACCGCGAACACAAGACCAACGCATACGTACGGAGCACCGTAACCTCCCTCGTGGGCCCACATGAGCCCCTTCTGGCAAACAGTGAAGCGGCGCAAGCTCGCCTGGTTCGGTCACGTCACCCGCCACAACACCCTGTCCAAGACGATCCTACAAGGAACCCTCGAAGGGAGCCGTCGTCGTGGTCGTCCGAGGAAAAGCTGGGTCACCAACATTAAAGAATGGACCGAACGCGAGATGCCAGACCTGCTCTCATCTGCTCAAGACAGGACCGGGTGGAAAATTCTGTCTGTTGCTGCTGCCGGACGGTCCCCCCTACGCCCGGACCGGGCATGGGACTGACCTGACCTGACCTGAAGCAGAGGATAAGTTACCCGCCGAACGAGGAAATCATTCTAGAAATAATAAAGTCAGTGGTTTGTTGCGTCTTCTATGTTTGTATTTTATCACTAGTGTGTCTCGTTCTTGTCTGAAATGTTGAGAGCATGCTCCATCGGGAGCGTGATCATGCGCTTGATAAATCACACGTTTATTATTACGTGTTGAGTGGGGAAGTGCCTGGTACCAACATGGTGCGCAGTCGTTGGCATTTGGGGCGGACCACCAATTAAATCATTGCGCACAAAATATTTTATACGTCAACTGCGGTGCCTTGATCTTATAATAATCTACTTTTATTTTAATAAACTCACACATGCACACAATTGAAAATAAGGAAAACTTCGTTTCATCAGTCACCGGAAGAATTAACTTTATGTGTTCCCAGCATGCATTACGTTTTTCGTCCTCAGAAGAAGTCGTGTCAAGTGAGTGTAAATGTACCTTTTTTTGGTGTAAAAGCGGTCTATTGATTAAAGATAATATTCGTATAAACTATATGTATACTGAGTATGCTAGCTGAAATTTAAGGGATACTGTTGTTTTCTGGTGAAGTTTGTCAGGCACGAAATTAAGCGCACAAGTCACGCCAGGGTCGGAATTTATTAAGCTAATAACCGTTGGCGTCACGGCGTGAGTTACGAATGGGTTTATCTGATTTAACGAAGTCATACTGTCACGATGAAAAGCTGAATAACAAAAAAGTTTTAATTTTTGATTCAGATGCAATTGTTAAAAACTTTTGTTGTTGTTACAGACACCATGGCCCGTGATTTAAAGTGTAAAGTGTACGTTGGAGACCTAGGGTATGGAGCAGCGAAGGAAGAATTAGAAGAAAAATTTTCCAAATACGGACCTTTACGCAGTGTCTGGGTTGCGAGAAAACCCCCAGGATTTGCGTTTGTGGAATTCGAAGACAGTCGTGATGCTGCTGATGCTGTCAGGGCGTTAGATGGAACGTTAGTGAAACTTTAATATTATTATTTAGTATTTATGCAGCAGAATGTAGTTTAAGACTGATTTACCAGAACAGTGCAAGAGTAGAATTAAGATAATCACCACATCTTACCATTATGATGGATTTTTATTGCTTCACTAGTGTAAGAACTTGATTTTTATATTATCAGCTATATATTTCTGATTTGTTGTAAAATACCCTAAATTTCAGTCAATTGAGTGCACCCACTAAATTTTTTTAAAACTCTACTTTATTCACAAATAAGCTGCGTCATAGACGTTTCATTTTATTTTGAGGATGATGAAAATGTGTTCTTGAGCAAATAATCTGAATGTTTCAGTTGTATATGGCTTTGATTTTAACACTGTAATGACATGAACAGTTAACATTTTAATGTAGAGCTTATTAAAAAAATTAATCGGAATCAGAAAAATCCTCAAACTGCAGGGTTTAACCCTCTTAGCACAACATAAAGGTATAAGTATTACAAAGACTGGTTAATAACTGAAGACTATGAAGATGATGGTGGGGGAAGTTTGTTTTTTATTATTGCTGCTCTCAGGTAAACATTAGACCAAGGAGCCTATACATTTTTGGAAAGGAGAAAGCTTGAACTTTGCCGTAAAAGTAATGAAAATCGCCTTCCCTGTGCTCTCCTGGCAAAGTTATGATCGTGGCCCATCATGCCCATAGGGTTAAGGCTGGGAGTTGGGGGGGAAGTTGCAGTTTATAATCCAAAATTTATGGTATGCCAGCTCTCACTCTACAGATTGTATTATTACAATCTCTTATGTGTGTGGCAGCCAACACCAAAAGAGACAGCAAAGAAAATATTTTAATAAATAAGTAAAACTAGAAAAGTCAACAGAAGGAAATCACTCAAATCAAAATGGCAATTGTACTGCAGAAATATGCATCAAGCTGGGTACTAACTGTGCAAGCCATGGTAGTTTCCACCCTGCTATAAGCATGCAAGACAAACACTGCTGACGTTAAAAGGGATCCAGGCATTTATATAGCTGAGGAATCTGAATGTTAGACCGTACAGAAAACAGTCGCCTTTCAAGATCCTCTGTTTGCAGCAGTTAATCAGCACAATCTTACAGGGATTAGCCATGTGACCCATTACAGCGCTGCAAGACCATACTTCAGGTTGTCCTTGAAAAAGGCAAGTGCTGAAGGAAAAAATTACTGGACAGGCATTAACATTGCTCAGCAAGGACCACTAGAAAGCCTTTTTGGAAACCTCCACGTTGTCATCTCAATGACCAGCACCAGTCAAACACTTAACACATTGGTCACGGGGCTTCGGTAGCCTGTTCTCTCCTGGCCAGCGCAGCAGCACATGACCGCGAATGAAATGTCGACTGGTATTTTTAAAACACATTTAATATCCTACAATAAAAACACCTATTTGTGATACTCCGTTTTAAAGATCATTTAAAATACATTTACATGGTGCAAATTTTAACAAAAATATACCTTTTGTTATCTTGTAGTAAAATCAACTAAAAGACTGTAACTGTATAGGACGGAGAACTCACAAATAGGGAAGTAGGTCAAAAGTTTGACAATCTTAAAAAAATATTTATAAAATATATACACAAAAGTACAAAACAGGCATATATTTTATTAGAATGTACTTTTGAATTTTAATATTACTGTTTTCTTCTCAATTTTGGTTGTTTGAGTACAAATCCACGACAAATCAAGTAACCGGCAACGAATATCAATATGGCCCTCAAGTAAACAAACCTTCCCGTGGTTTTAACATGAGAAAATACCTGATTGGTTGATTTTTTTCAGCCTCTAAAGGGAAGCAGTCGAAAGAGGAACGTATTCTAAAGGTTCCTGTGTTTTCTCCCTTATGTATTCGTTCATTTACGCACAGAACTAAAAGCTCAAACTCTACTGTGGTTAAAACAGTGAGCTGCTTGGCTCCCTGCGATGTATGTGTGGGTTTAGGTAGCATGGTAGGCTGACCGCATGCGAAACAAAACCAATGCTTTAAAGATTAATTTTTGCCTTAAAGTGAAATTTTGTTTTATCGACACTCAAAAAGACAGTTTTCACTTCAACATGCATTGATGTATTATAACTCAAATATAATACATTTACAATTTAAAGTCCTTTTTTTATTATTTTATTAGGCGCATAAATGGTGGCAGAGTACGAGTGGAACTATCAAGTGGCAAGCGACGATCAGATCGAAGAAGTCCTCCTAGGAATAAAGGTGGCAGCAGCGGTGGTGGTGGTGGCGGAGGTAGTTTTGGTGCTAGAGGCCGTGGAAGTCCATCTTATGATGACTACCGTTTGCCCAGAAGGTCAAGGTAATACAGTTTTCATAGGCTCCTTTTGTGAACTTAAGGATGGCTTTTTTTTTTTTCGTTATAACAAAGCCAAGATATTTCAGACCAATTTGGAACTGAGGCTGCAATAGAGAAGTCTTGGATTTCAAATAATCACAGACAAAAATGTGCAGCTTTAGGCTATAGCCAGAGATAGCATAGATTTCTATAATTTATTCCACATAAAGAACTGTAAATTAAAAACTTAAGATAGATGCTTGAAAAGTTCCCTGTGGCAGGCCATGTTATTTTAAAGAAAATATTCAAAATTAAAAGCAAACTCACAGTCTTAAAAAAGGCAGAAATTCTCCATGCTTGGAAAACATCTTGACAATGATGTATTTAACTAGCATTGTGCTGTTTGTATCTGTGGACACTGCAGACATTCATGTCTTTATGCTGTACCTGCACACAGTCTCCTCACATACATATGCCTATGCTCTCTCTGTGTTTCTGACTTGCTTATATGCATGCACATGCATGCTTGGTCACATAATACATCTTTTAAATTGGGTGTAAATAGTTATATATTATTGGTATCAGAAGATTATTTGGAGTGACTATAGTGTGTAGTCTAAGTTGAGACAAGGATTGTTAGTGTTAAAAAATACTTCACTGAAAAGATGCACTGCACAAATTCCAGGCACCTCCGCATTTCTTCGACCTCAACACATCGCCCTAAGCTTCTCCCAGACTATTACTGCTGGCTGCTTAATAGTTGAGTGTCAGCACTGGCACCCTATACACTACCACTTCTAGGAAATACTTCCTTCATCTACCGTCAGTCCGTCCATCGTTGGTTTCTTGACCATCAGTGGGGAGAGACCCTCCCTGACATCTCAGCATGGTTAGCAACAGATGTAAAGGCAATAGCATTTGCTTGGTCAACGTCAGCAAATGCATACTGCATTTCTCTTCGTTCCAACATCGATCAAGTGCTAGGCAACAGGGGTTGTGGTGCAAGGTTCAGCCTCTACTCTTCCACCCTTCTCCCATCCGTGCACCCCCTCCACTCCCCGTCGGTCGAACGGCGCTTCCTTCAACCCATCTATTGTGTCGTCTGGCCTCCCCGTCGCATCGCACATCATTCTGCATTGCTTCTCTTCCTGCACTCAACGGCTACGTATGCAGCCAGCATTTGTTTGTGGCCGGGACTCTAGCCCTCTTCTCCTCTGCTGCCGATCTGACAACCAAATTCCCCACACTACCCATCTACTTCGCATCGTCGCATCATTTTGTCTGAGGTTTTTAGCTTGATTGATTGGCTTACCTGTTTTCATTTTCCAGGTGTATATTCAGATGTCCGGTACTGTTAAGAATTGCAGGGCCACTGGTGTAGGCAGTATGCTTACATGGAATTTATCATTACATGTTACCAAGATGGATTTCACTGTTATTTTTATTTTATTTTTTTTTTCAGTGTCATTTGATGCATGCATTCCTTCCTTTTTTCATTTACATAAATCCTGTATGCAGGATTAAACATGCATTCAAAAAATCTGAAGCAAACATTAAAGAATTAGAGTAAACCCTAATTTTTATATTTCATTTCCTGCATGCATGCAGTTTTAGCATTTTCATTGCAACTAAATGTTAATAACAACCAGAAACTGATAATTGCTTAAAATAATCCTCAGAAAGGTACTTAGCTTTCCATAGATTATCTTGAAAGCTGATGATTTTGTAGACTTCTGTACTGCGAAAATTGAGATTCCACCATCATTGTCACCACCCTGACAAATAAAATTAACCATTTAAAAGTATTTTATAAATAGTTTGAGTTCATAATGAATTGGAAATTTTTTTTTTATTTCTGGGGGATAAACAGATCTCCTTAGATTGTTTTTAATTTTTACCAGGTCTGCATCACCTCGTCGCTCAGCTCGCCGTAGAAGTGAATCTGGGTCCCCCTTTCGCAGACGTCGTAGCAGGAGCAGGTAAAATCTTTGGCCAGTGGCTTGGTTTACTCTACATCCATCTTCTATTGCTGAACTGTGTTGCTTTCTGGGAGATAAATTGTTTGATGCAGATGTACTGCATATTTGAATGGGTGAAAACCTATAAGTGTTGTGAGATAAATCGTACTTATATATAAATGGATAGAAGATTTGAATGGTCTGCATAACGGCCATATCTGTTTTGTTACAGGAGCTGAGCCAGTTTACCAGTTCTGTGAGAGCTGCTGACACTAAAGACCTTTCTTGTGTAGAGTGGAGAGCGCTGTTAGAATCAAATACTGAACATTTATCTTGAACAATTTCTTCATAAACACTATTTGGAGATGACTTCAGGTAATTCAACAGCGTCACATGTTCATGTCTTTCAAGCTTTGGACACCACTGTAATGACTACATTGCCTTGGACTCTAGTGTATGTGAAGAAGCTGAACATTTTAAAACTCATCTTGTGTTTTTATCTTTTTCTTTTTCCTAATTCCCAACTACCCTTCTCTTTTTTTTTAAAAAAAAAACTGACATCAAGTTGTCTTGATTTAAGGACCAAATTCTCAGTGGCACAGGTATTTCCCCTTAGTTCTTCAGCTTAACTGTTCAGTTAGGATGTACTGACATTGTCAGAATGAATAAGCTGCTAACAGACTTCTGTTATGTTGCACTGCCATTAGTTTGTCATAAAAATTTGATCTCTTTCTGAAATGCATTGTGTTCTTTGCTGGTGAAATGTAGGCAGCAAAAGCCAGGAAGATTTCTGTACTAGCTGCTCAATAAATAGTTTTGATGTAGTAGAAACCAGTTTTTCCACATGCAAGAGTGCCAACAGAAGCTCTCATTCTGATGTATTTGCTGCATCTCACAAATTCAGCCAGACGTTGGGAATAAGTATGTTGAATACCACTCACTCCTCATAAAATAAATAAGTTTGGAATCAGTTTAGTGCGAAATCCACTGTTACCAATGTGATGAAACGAGGCGGGGTAGAGGGATGGGGCTACCATCCGAGGGGAAAGGGGGTCACTTTAGTCGGCTCGCTCCACCCCACTTTCTCCCTCACACTCAGTCACCCGCCTGTTCATACGTCCGAACGCGTACTAACAGTCGCACTCACCAACACCAACTGACAAGACAGTTGTACAGATTATATAATTATAAAAAAGAAAAGCAAATTAGGTTGACATGAAAATAGTTACAGAATAATGGATTTAGAAGATAATTTGGTCTTACGTCAGTATCTGCACATATGTCCGGACATGCGGTCCGTCCCTGACCCACAATTCAGTCTTGGCATATAGTAGGTCTTCCTCGAACACGAACTGTCCCCTTTCGTTGGCACTGTTAGCACCGCTCGGCTACCTTGCCCTTGGTTCTTGAAGGGGGGTACAGCTGGCTGAAAACACTCTGCCTACTCAAAGATTTCCTGCCGCTGCCTCACAACAGTTGCCCTCGGCAGTGGACTGCAGCGACGATTCTCAGAGGTGGAAATATCTTGTCTGCTGTTCTCTGAAGAAAACCACAACTGGACTGGTGGCACGGTGGGGTCTACCAGCCGCTGCCTCGCTCGTCTTGCTGCCGGAATCCAGTTGGTTTCGTCTCTTGTGGTTTGGGAGAATCAGCCCCGTATTTGTACCACACTCTTCTCTATGCAACCAGACCGCAAGTGCCAGCAGGTAGTGATACGTTCTAAACGGAACGGGCTTCCCTTTCTCAGACCTGCTGCCTGCGACTGAAAGATCACTCAGAGAGCGACGTCTCTGCTGGAACACGAGGGAAAAAGCCCCGCTACACATCTACCCTAAACTATATACTAATAAAACACGTGACTTCTCGCCACCGAATCCACCCGGCCCTGACGCTATCGCTCTAACACTAAGAGAACTACTGCCTACTGCGCTATTCCCCTAACTGCTCCATCTTACACCCCCAACCCTGGGCCTCGATCGCCTCCATAAGTCAAGGCGGTCTGGTGTCCGTTTCCTCTGATCGTCGCCCACCTATAATTACCTACTCCTCTTCGGCCCTGTTGTCCTGGCTTGAACCCGGCGGGTTCATGACAACCAAAAAGTTTTCTTTTGTTTAAAAATCTTTAATGTGAAAGTGCGACATGACATTCAGATATGCTGTACAAGGGTATGTACATGTATCACTGGGAAAGATTTTGGTTCATTTTTATTGGAATAATTATTATGTACAGTGATAGTTGTGACTGCTGTTAATGTGTGAAAAGATAAAGCTGATTAATATTCTCTGATACCATCTTTGTAAAAGTTGATGCATGTAAACTTTTTAAAAGTCACTTGCATGAGTAAATTTGTAATAGATCAGTTTGTTTTAACCATGTAAACATAAACATCGGTGGAAGAAAATTGCATTTTCGTGTTGTTTATTTTTATATAGACGTGTAATAGTTTAGTCCTACAGTTTTCAACAAACGTAACAGTTTTAATTGTTTATGCCAAAGATACGCTTCACGGGGCAATTGAGTCCGATTGGAACTTAATGGCTTCATTGTTGTTAAAGTTGAATGTGAATGTGTCGGCCTTTCTCTGAATTGTTTGCTTTGCCGAAACCGTGCATATTTTGTGGAATTCCCATAATACATGTATGTGGATAACCTCTGAAACATGGTCGCTCTTTCCACTGATCACCTCAACGGCTAGGAGTTATGAAATCATCTCAATCATTTTCCACTACCAGACGACCTAGCAAGTGGAATCCCAGACTTGAACGAACGGTGGAGAGAAGATACATTGGAGGTGTTGGTGTCGCGTTGGCGATGTTTTTGAAATACTGACTTGCTGCAGAGGCTCCTTTTTAAAAAAAGTAAACAGCAGAGATAAAACAGCACGTGTTCAGACTCGGTACCAAGTTGTAGGTCACAGCTGTACGTGATACCAGGAGACGTGACCGTCGAACTCTTTAGATAACGACGTAGTCGCACTAGCGTTGAGAAAAGAAAGGCCAGTCATGTTAAATAAAAACTATATGTTCTAAATTTAATATCTTTTTTTTTCTAGACCCTTCTTTAAGGACTAAAAGTACAGGCGCGTTTTTATATTTACCGCCTCCACCCATGAAACACTTTTTACTAGCTTGTGAATCAAATGTCATTACTGCGAAGTAAGAAATTGTCACTATGAATGATCTGTTCACCATGAAGCGATTGCCTAACTCCGCTCCTTCGTCATATTTAATCTTTCGATAAACTGCTAGGTGGGCAGAAAAAGTTTTCCAGTGCCTGTCCTCGAAGCAGCGACCTGTTAGGTCGAGTGTACTAACCGGGGACTACAGCAATTACGAAACGAGCTCCGGGGAAGTGAAAGATGTGCGTCTCCGAACTGAAAAAGATCTTCCGTATGTTGCTTTCTTACTTGCAGAGATGCAAGCAAGTGAATAAAGACAGCGACAGCAAACGTGGGTGCTGCTAGTTCAACTGAATAAAAACTCGTACCTTTGACTTGGGGAGGGAAAATAGGAGCATGCTTCAACTGCTTGTTGATTTTGTGGGTCACATGTATTATTTAATTGCATGGCACTACTTCATGACAGCAAATATGTTCAGCGTGGGAACTTTCTACCCATTAAAAGAGAGAAGCTCATGTCAACGGGTAAGAACAATGTGGGTAATGGAGCAAGGGATGAAAGCAAAGCGTATGGGAGAAACAAAGTATTAGGAATAAACAATACATATACTGTTATACAGCCTTAATCCCTTGGCAAAAGATAATATCCCAGTCAGAAAAGAATCGCTTTGCGAGGTACAGGGCTCTAACAGAAAGAGGTGTCATAGCCAACAGGTTAGGTCGTCAAACCTCCAGCTTTTAACTTTTTGTCTGGAGAGACGGCGATATGAGAAGAGAAGACATGAAGATAGCAAACCTCTCTCGTTTATGCGGAAATGACAATCTTTCACAGATGGCGTGAACACCAGAAGTGTCAAACGTGCAAAATATCTCATTGAGATAGGAGCTCACCCACCTCCCCTCAGCGTTCGGTCACTGAGGTGAAAGTCGACGATTTGATGGCAATGTCGACGAAATCAAGTCATCTTTTTTGTCGGCGACAGTCAGACTGACCTCTCATGCATGACATCCCTGTAATATATAGGTGACACGCAGCCTGAAAATCATCCAGACTCGCCATTTATTTATATAATTTCATTGGAATGGAGCGGAAGAAAGTACAGCGTAGAACCAAGGTACAGTAAATATCGTTAACAGTATAGTCATCTCACAATCCAGAGGTTCTCAGATCACGTAGCGGGTGATAAAAGATGAAAGATAAACTATCGGTTCTAATAAGTGCGATATCACGATAAAACCATTGATCAACTTATAGAGATGGGTTAGGGTTAGCACGTTGCTGTGACATCGTACATAACTGTTTCATACTATATATAGAAGTAGGTACCGGTGGCCATTGCCCATGTGTGTCGTGTAACGCGTTTTAATGGTTGGGTCAGTATTTGTGCTCCCGTTCACAAGCTTTCGCATGGATATTGATGTATGCATATTGAATTAAGTCAGCGAAGATTGCCGATGTATTTTTAATGAAATGTAACAGTTCTAAAGCACAATTAAAGATGAGGCAAAATATTCTTCAACTTTGAAATGATGTAGCTCGAACCACGTGAGAAGTACTTAGTTGAATATTCATTTCACGGACGTATGTAGTATATCAGACTGAAACGGTCTGACCTTGTACCTTGATTTGTCACAGCTGCATGCGAGGGGGTTGGGGGAAGGGTCCGACACGATCACGTGTCAACTGGCCAGCGAAAGTCGAGTGCGGAAGCGGGCTGACGGAGGAAAGTGCTACATATACGGGTCATTATCACCGCCCAGAGGTCATGCAGGCTTGGAGGAGCTTTTGAACGGGGGTTGAAGAGTTGGATTTGGCCTACAAGGAAACGTGGCTTTGACGGGAAACGACGGTTGCAAACGGATAAACCCACCTGAGTCCCTTGACGATCCTGCTTCCAAATCCCGCCGGCCGCCGGGTTTCCACTCCGGTTTCCCCACCAAGGGCCTCAAAATGTTACTCACCCAGTACATGTATATACAGTGGTACCTCGACATACGAGTGCCCTGACATACGAGTGTTTTGAGATACGAGCCGCCGAGCGAGCGATATTTTGCTTCGAGATAAGAGCAAGATTTGAGATACGAGGAATCGCACACTACACCGCTGCACACGACCCCAACATGCGGGGTGGATGTTGGGGTCGTGTGCAGCGTCTAACAGTTTCTCCCACCTCAGACTAGACCTCAGTCTGTGTGCTTGTTTCCCTCGTGTTCGAAGCATTTTTTATAAGTTGGGTTCGCGTTTTTTTGCTTTTTGTACATTTACAAAACATTATCCCATTTATTTTTGTAACCATGGGTCCGAAGAAGAAGATGATGTCTATTGAATTAAAGCGCGAAATCGTAGAAAAACATGGGCAAGGTGTGCGAGTAATTGACTTGGCGAGGATGTACGGGTGTAGCATATCAATGATATGTTCTGAGCTTAAACAGGAGTTGATAAAGGGTACAACGCCAGCTAGGGGCGTTACGATAATTTCTAAGCTCCGGACTTCTCTCCATGAAAAGATGGAGAAACTATTGACTGTGTGGGTGACAGAGAAGCAGCTTCAAGGAGGAACCTTAACACAAAGCATCATGTGTGAGAAGGCACGAGCGATTTACGGTGATTTGCTGAAGCAGATCCCACACACTTCCACAAACGAAGAATTAAATATGTTTTTATACAATATGTATTTGTTATTCATAAATAAAAGTTTCTTCTTGTAAATACACTTTTTCTTATTCAAAAACACTTAACAAAAACAACTGAGGTGGTGTTTTGGGAGCTGGAACGGATTAATTGCATTTCAATGAATTTCAATGGGGAAAATTGCTTTGAGATACGAGCAATTTGACATACGAGCAAGGTTACGGAACGAATTAAACTCGTATGTCGAGGTACCACTGTATATAGGGGAAATTTACTTCCGTTAGAACACCATCGACATCTGGCATCAAAAGCCTTACAAAAGGACGTATTCCCTGAAACCTCTAGTGTCACCGTGCATGTCTCTTGACTACTGTGGCAGTTTAAACGTCTGCAAGTATAGACAGTGTACAGGGTATAGCTGACCAGTCTCCCGCTCCTCAACACTGCATGTCGCGGATACAGCTGTTTTAATTCTGTTCCAGCAAGGATAAATAAGTAGATCATTTCTCGACCGCGTTACTCGATGGGGTAAAGCTCCCACTGTTGTGTTATTGGTTTGTGGGTATTAGAGGTGGCACTCATTAAACTGTCCAGTTAGAAAACACACAAGAGACAGCTTCATGTCGGCTCCCGCCCAAGTATATTTGAATCTCTCAACCGAACTAAACCTTATACGGATTGTTCATTTTGGGAATAAGGCCAACACTTGCCTTATGTCACATCTCCCTTTCTTTAAAATGGACATTGTTTCAATATAACTTAATTAACATTAATTTTAATATTCTTGAATTTCCTATTCAAGTCTATGTGCGTTTGATTCGAGTCAATCATTTACAAGTCAAGTCTCTGTGGGATCTTGATGGTGCGACCACTCTTGGTAGTCTTGACAGGCTGGTCTAGAGGAGCGATGACTTTGGACGCTGGCGCCTTCCTGGCTGCGGCTCCTGGACATGGCTCTGGGTTGTCAACAGGAACGTCTGGATCGTCTGAGTGTATACCAGACAAGGGGTCGAGATCCTCTTCGGACTTTGGGTTTGTTGGAATAAGGGACGACAGAGTCTTTGGGATAGGTCTGGGATTCTCGGGATTGAGATCTCTGGGAATCAAGAGACGGCGGTTGCGTCGTTGGCGACCGTAGGGAGTCTCTACCTCATATGACCTGTTGGGCAGAGACTTGATGATTGTCCTGGTGTCTGGGTTGGCTTCACCCAAACTGGCTGACCTGGTTCCAACTCAGCGGCTTGTCTGGCACGGTGTGCTCTGTCGAAGTTCTGTTATGTTTCAACTTCTGCATCTCGTCCTTCTTATGAAAGTCCTTCCTTTCTTTTTCCTTTTTCTCGGAAAACTGAGATGGTATTGTGGGGACCATGGTGCGTAGTCTTCCCGAACAACAGTTCTGCTGGACTGAGACCTTGCTGAAGTGGCGTAGCGCGATATGTGAGAATCGCTAAATAAGGATCATCTGCCTTCTTCAGGATTGATTTCACAGTTTGAACGGCGCGTTCGGCTTCGCCATTCGCTTGTGGATAGTACGGGCTGCTTGTTGTGTGAGTGAACTCGTACTGTTGAGCGAACGTTTGGAACTGCTTGCTGGAGAACTGCGGGCCGTTGTCTGAGATGACAATTTGTGGAATTCCATGGCGGGAAAATATGCTCTTAACATGGTTGATGACTGTTTCCGCCGAAGTATTCTTTAGGTGTGCCAACTCAATATAACGTGAATAATAGTCCACCACCAGTAAGTACTGTTTTTTTTTTCAGTTCAAAGATGTCCATGCCAACTTTCTGCCAAGGAATGCTGGTGTGACAGAGGGAATGAGTGGCTCAGGGGGAATTGGCCTCTCTTGATGCAAATTGTGCACTTCTGTACCATGGACTCTATCTGCTTAGAAAGCTTTGGCCACCAAACGCTCTCTCGGGCCAAGGCACGACATTTACGATGCCTTGATGTCCAATGTGAAGTCTGTGGAGAATGTCTGTTCTCAGTACTTCAGGGATGATCAGTCTTGATCTGTAGAGAAGAAGTCATCATGTTCTGTGACTTCTGAACGTACTGTCCAAACGCTTTCAGTTCTTCATGTTCTGGACTAGAACGTGGCCATCCATTGTGGAGATAATACAGCAACTGTCTTACAAACAGTATCTCTTGCAGTCTCGTTCTTTGATTTCTTCGGATGCGTTTTTCACTGGCTGGCAAGCTCTGAATCACTTGCTTGATGAAGGATCTCTTCTTCTTCACTTCTCTCATCTTTCTGAGTGTTTCTTACTGGGGGCTCGTGAGAGTGTGTCAGCAGTCACGAGATTCTTGCCTTTTTGTGTAGACAATGTTGTACTTGAACCTCATCAGGCGCATTCCGGAATCTCTGAATTCTCGGAGGTAGAGTCTTCAAGGTTCTTTGTTTTCAGTAGAGCCAGATAATGGCTTGTGGTCAGTTTCGATTGTCAGATCACGAAGTCCTGTGATGGTAGTCACAGAACTTTTCACACGCCCAAGTCACTGCGAGTGCTTCACGCTCAACTTGTGCGTACCTGGCGCTCAGTTTCCGTATACTTCTTGATGCGTAGAAAACTGGCTTGAGGTGACCATCTGACTGTTTCTGAAAGTAAATACTGCACCGAGACCGAAAGATGAAGCATCTGTTGAGACGACGGTCGTTTTGTCGTACCATAGTGTGCAACACTGGAGCTTCAGTTCAGCTGTTTCTTAATCTTCTCAAACGAGTTTCTTGAGCAGTGTCCCAACACCACTCTAATGTTTTTCTTGAGCAGGTCACGTAGCGGTTTTTGTCGTTTGCGAGGTTAGGGCCTGCAAACTTCGCAACGTGGTTAACCATTCCTAACAATCTTCTGAGATCAGAAATGTTCTCTGGCTTGGGAAAATTCTTCACAGCAGACAGTTTCTCTGGGTCGATGGCGATCCCATTTTCTTCGAGATGATGTGCCGAGAAAGGATATCTTCTCTTGGCAAACTGGCACTTCTCTCGTTCAGGGTAATGCCCGCTTCTTGAAGCGTCGACATCACTTTCTTCAAGTAACGATCATGTTCTTGCTTGTTCTTACCGAAATGAGCAGATCGTCAATGTCACAAATCACATTTTCATGGTTCGCCAGAAGTTGAGACATTCGTCGTTGAAATACTTCTGGCCCTGAACTTATCCCGAAGGGTAAGCGTGTATAACAGTACCTTCCAAAAGGTGTGATGAAGGTTGTTAACTCCTGACTTCCTTCATCCAGTGGAAGTTGATGGAAACCCTTTTTGCAATCAAGCTTTGTGAACATTTTTGCTCCTGACAGCTGGGCTAACAGTTCATCTGTTGACGGTAACGGTAGTTCTCTCTGCGAACTGCTTCATTTAGTTTGCTCAGATCGACGCAGATTCTGACTCTCTCGTCGCTCTTGGCACCACTACTATTGGGGCGCACCAATCACTGGGCTTGGTGACTGTGCGAATCACTCCCTGTTCTTCAAGTTGATCCAATTCTGCTTGACTTTCTGTTCAAGGGCAAAGGTAAGCGTCTTGGAGCTGCTACTGCATATGGAACAGCTTTGTTCTTTCAGACGAATCTTGTAAGGATCTTGTAGACTTCCTAGTCCTCTGAAGAGTTTTGGGAATTCTTCCTTGTACTGTTTTTTCGTGGTCCTCTATAACTGTGTTGATTCTCTCAATCAACTTCAACGCTGTAATGGCTGGTCGACCTAGCAATGGTTCTTCAAGTGTTTTTACGACATACACATCTTGCAGTGTAGAGACATTCTTGTATGTCAGTTTTGCCTTGAACATGCCTTCCACAGCTATCTCAACACGACCTGGACCATACAGTTTCTTGCGCACTTTCTGCAATGGTCGCTTGGCTGCTGGAACTGCGGTCTGAGGTACGACGGTAACATCAGCTCCGGTGTCAAGCTTAAACATTTTCTCTGTGTCTTCCATCAGGAGACTGACTTTCCAAGGATCTGTTGTCACACTGCCCACAATCATACCCATGTAAGCTTCTTCGTCTTCTTCTTCCTCTTCCACTGTGTGAATCTTTGAAGAACCTGAAGAGCGACAGACTGCAGCGTAGTGACCAATCTTGGAACATTTTCTGCATTTAGCGTTCTTTGCAGGACAACCATCTCTGTTGTGGAACCTTTTCCGCATCGAGAGCATTGGCTTAGTCTCTGGTTTTCCCGAAGGCCTGGCTTCGTACCGCAACGAACTTTTCGCTGACCTTTCTGAATCTTGTTGATGGTTTCTCAACTGTACTCTCGCTGTTGCTTACCAACATCGAGTGTGCTTGAGTCTTGGACGTCTCATGAGCTCTGCAAATTTCTATTGCTTCTGGAAGCTTGAGTGTTTTCTTCTGCAACAATTTTTCACGCATAGTGTCATCTTGAACCGATCACAAGTCTGTCACGAATCATTGCGGTCAACATCTTTGAAATCACATGATTTTGCTAACTTGCGTAAAACTGCGACGTAAGTATCAACTGACTCATCCTTGTTTTGGTTTCGGCTATTGAAAACTTGTAGCTCTCATACACCTCATGTGTGCTACCCAAACAAAAGTCGTTGAACTTGTCGATGACAGTCTCGATATCTTTGTCGTTCTCCCCTTCTGCAAAGGATAATCCTTCATAGATTTCTTGTGCGTCCTCACCAATGCAAGCTAATAGAACTGCACAACGATAAAGCTGAATCTTCTTTATCAAGGCGCGTAGCTACCTCATAGTTCTGCCACTGACGAATAAATTTTTTCCAATTTACTTCAATGTTAGAAGACAAATCCAGCTTTGAGGGAACCGGAACGTTTGCAGTGAAGTGTTTTCTCTGATGTATCTCTGCCATCTTGCGAGAAATGTCACTTTGCGAACTGACGGCGCAATATTTCAAAATGAGAAAAACGTGCCCACCTCAAGGTTTCTGGAGAAATCACACAGCTAGCACTTTGCTGCTCACTTCTGACACCATGTTGTGTTATTGGTTTGTGGGTATTAGAGGTGGCACTCATTAAACTGTCCAGTTAGAAAACACACAAGAGACAGCTTCATGTCGGCTCCCGCCCAAGTATATTTGAATCTCTCAACCGAACTAAACCTTATACGGATTGTTCATTTTGGGAATAAGGCCAACACTTGCCTTATGTCACACCCACCTCTCACTCAGACTGCCACCCCACACTCTTAATTATCCCTAATTTATAGAAAGTACCTCGATCACCACGATCAGGTCCCACCTTCTCTATTTCTCTGGTTGAACAATGGACATGTACGGAGGGCCGAACATAAAATACTTTTCGCCATTGTGACACCCGGCTTCTGTGTGTGTCGGGCCCCATCCAACCCATAACAACAGAAGCACATTTGTGCTGCTGTTCTAATTTATTCTTAATGTAGTGTTATTTAAACGACATGCAGTGATTATACATCTTTCTATAACGATCGTTCGCACCAGTCCTGCATTTTGCCCTCGCCAGCTTCCCTGGAAGCCAAAGGTCAAAGGACTTTTCCCAGTTCTGTCATTGGTGAAAATTGTTGACCCAGATCGCACGATGCGCACAATCTATGCGCCCAGCACGCAGCTCAGCAGACGGCGATAACGAACACGTCTGCTTACAGACTCGATGCAAAGTATTGTTAAAGCATAGTAGATGCTGTGAGTGGGTGAGCTCGTGTGTGAATGGTGGCAGTAGCAAACAATAGGAACTCGACATGGCCACCTTTCTGTCTCCAAGTCGGTGCCGCTGCCTCGCAAGCACATGCAATGTGAGTATGACCATAGGAACCAGTCTGCAGTAGTCTTGCACTGCTTGCACTCAAAAAAAGGTCACAAGTCTCCTTGGTTTCGCAGAGTTTTAGTGAATTAAACTCAGTGTGATTCAGTAATTTGTTAAGTTTATTGACTATGCAATTTGAAGGGTCATAGGTGCCAGCTGGTCATTCTTTGTTTCAATCATGTTTTTTTAAAAGTGCAAATGGTGATGCTGAATGAACTGGTGCTGTGCTTCTGTAGGTTGCATTCACTGTGTGACCTATAATTATCTGTATAGCCTAAAGGAAATACTGTGTGTTTTTTTGTGAATCAAAAAATGTAAAGAGTCGAATTAATATCTGTAGTTTTTTCTTGCGATCGATTGCTTAAATATTCTAGATGTGTTGTGTGCATATGTAAGATCCAATGAAAATAATAACAGCATGGTAAAACTACTTTTTTCCACAGGTAGTTAGTTTAGCTCAGTTTCGATGGCAGTCAGGACTACCCCCCTGAAAGTAAAAACACTTGACAGAACCATGGAACTCCGTTCTGCCGAGAATAGAACAGATAGTGAACGCCGGCCCTTAGCCGTGCTGTTTGGCTGGCTGCAGGCAAAGAAGCGTCACATAAATAAATATGGCAATTTGTACCTGAGCAAAGGCTTTGATGTCGTGACGGTACAGGTGCCACCATCTCAAGTCCTATGGCCACGGCACACACAAGCGAAAATCTCCAAGCTTCTTTCATTGCTGCAGGTATATAAGAATTTCATAAGGTTTCAACAGATCCTACCTTTTTCCCCTCAAGAAATAAAAAAGGGATGAGAAGAATATTGTATGTAATATCTGGGGCTTATTATAAATAAGCAGATCAGATAGTAATAGAAACATGTTTTGTAGGTGTCTCATGAGCACATTGTGTAAAATTGTGATTTCTGGCAGACAAAGTGTATATAGTTTCAACATCATACAGTAAGAAATTAAATTTAACTGGTCATTTTAGATACAGTTAAAGAGTAAGGTGTTTCAAGAAGGAACAGAGGCAGGAAAGACTTGAACTGGAGGACATTTTAACAGTCTTTAGTCAGTCATACAGCTTCTCACAGTTTGCATTGTCTAGATATTCTGCTGCAGGTCATGTGGTACGTGGTAGAGTTTTAAGAGCCAACCTGATTTTGTTGTCATATGTAGAACAACACATCAGATATTTTAATATGTGACATTATTTGTTATTTGAATGCTTTATTGATTACTGTGTTAGTTTTGTGTTCATACCCCAGGACTTTGAGAACCAACTTATTTTATTTGTATGTGTATAGAGTGATCCCTCACCTATTGTGGGAGTTACATTCCAGAGACCCCTTTGATAGGTGAAAATCTGCGAAATAACATTATATTTATTTTATTATATATATATTTGAAGGCTTTATAAACCCTTCCCACACTCCTATAAACCTTCCCAACCTGTTATTATTAATCTCACATTGGCAAACATGCGCAAGCAGTAGTGGTGTACAGACTGTTTCCATTGTGTAGCATATGGTATTCATCTGCTGATGAAATACCTGTACATACTGTATTTTATTTAGATTTAGTATTCTTTTAATGTTTGAATTAACATTTTTATATTGCTTTAAAATTCTAAGGCAAAAATAATTAAAATCATAAATATTATATAAATATCTATATACTGTAAAATAATAATAATAAATACAAAATTTGTAAAGCCTATACTCACACTTCTAAGTAATATACTCTTAGCACTTAAGAACAAGAACGAAATATTAACAGCATACAAAGCACAGAAAAGCAAATAACATCTGAATTATAAAAGAATAAACAACCGTACTAATTATGAAGAATAAAATCAAATGCAGAAAACAGAGAGAGGAACCAAATAACAAGAACAAAAGCTGAGAGTAACATGATATTACAAAAGGAAAGGCGTGGAAAAGGACTAGCATTATGGCAAAGGTTGTTAGGATTAATGTTTACAGAAGAGATGCATTTTCAGTCCAGATTCAATAGTGGGTAGGTGGCGCGATATTGCCGCAATAAATAAACCGTGATTTTGTGAGATATGACTGTATATACTGCACCATATAAAATAGAAACAGCTCATAGTTGTGCTAAGTAACTGTTGAGAGTGAGGGTTGACCTTTTGCTGCACTAAAAGAATGTGCAATGGTTGGCTACATTTTTTCAACTACAGTGCACAACATTTACTTTTGCAAGCTTATGGGTTGAGATATATAGTGTCAACACATTGTCCTCGTGTGCTGATAGTTCATCTTGTCAGCTACCTTAACTGTTATAAAAACAATGACATTCAAATTGTCTGCCATTTGTTTGTAGACACAACATAGAAATAACTAGAAACAATTTAGCCCTTGCCTGATGTATGTAGCTGTTATATATTCTGTGACTATAATACTATATAATGCATTCTACATAAACTTAACATTTTAAAATTATTTCTAAATTAAATGATTTTTTTTTCGTTGTGTTTGTCATATCTGCACAGTCATATATAAAGTCACAAGGAGCCAGAATATGATGGCATTGGTATTTAAAGGCTGTGGTGTTGTTTCTTTTTAACACATAATCTGTGTTTAGTTCTGTTTGCTATTTGGGGACATTTTGCTGCGAAAGAGACATCTGGAGTAAAAGTTATCATTAAAAACAAAATTGTCCTGATGCAGGAGATCAGCAAACCATCACGTCCCATTGTGACTCATGGATTTTCGGTTGGAGGTTACCTCTATGGTGAAATGCTGCTGAAGCTGGAGCAGCAGCCTGATAAATATGCAGACATCCGTAGCCGTTTGGTGGGACAGGTGAGATATTGTGAAAGATTCAAAATGTTTGTTGCTGGACTAAATATTTGTAACAAAAGATGTTTGGGGTTAATATAAATTATTACTTAGTAAGTATATCTCTGCTAAAGAAATCAGAATAAGATACTTTGTAATGTTAAATAAGATCCTTTAGCAAAATAATGCTGACTGTTTGTTGCAGATGTGTGAGGATGAGAGATCGGAGAAAGTGTGTACAGTCATCAAAAAATCCACCACAAAATACATTTTTTAATGAAACAGGTATTTGACAGCCCGGTTGACTTTGAAGGTGTTCCTAGAGGGTTCTCCAATGTATTGGTCAGTAATCCATTGCTTCGATCAACTCTACGCAAGTTGCTTGAGACCTATCTGAAAGTCATGCAGTCCCAGGTCACAAATCACTATTTACAGGTAAGCCAACTTTGAAACTAACTTGCATGAGCAGATTTTTAACATGACTGATTTTTCTGTTTGCTCTTTTAAAATATGTCTTGCACATTTTTTTTTCAAATTAAAGATTATCCTGTTGTTTTTTGCAGAATATCACATTAACATTTCTGTAGAGGGAAAAGTTGTGTTTTGTCAACAAAAATTCTAAAATGCATTTGTTTTGCTTCATGAAAAAGTGCACAGTAAAAGATTTCATAGCCTGATGGTTAGTGTCTGTGGAGCAGAAGGTTGCCAGTCCAAGGCCTGCTGCAGCCTGAGACTGGAATATTGCCCCATGCTCACTGCAGCTGTGTAGCAAAAAGGGTTATCTGACTTACCAGGGGAGGTAAAAGAAGTGGATTTGTTGGACTTTGCCATGCCTTAGAATGGCTTAGATGGTGAGACATGTGCATTCACCGTCGGTAGGCTAAGATTCTCTGTAACTTTACCTTTTACGGTGTAACAAGCTTTCAAAACACAAATAAAAGTATGTGTTGTTTGCAGTCATCGAAGGCATTTCACAATAACAGCCTGGACCTACCATCTCTCTTTCTGTACTCTCGCATTGATCCCATTGGAGTTGCTGAGATCATTGAGGGGGTGATGGACAAGTGGCAGAAAAAGGGTGTGGCTGTCAGTCACAAGTGCTGGGAGCGAACGCCACATGTCAGCCATTTTCATCATCACCCAGATCAGTATGTTGAGGCTTTGATAACGTTTCTGGAATCTCTTGGATTCTTCACTCCTGAGCAGCAAGAGTTGGAAAGAGAAAAAGATTTGCAAGGCAAGCAGCAAGCCTCAACTGTAAGTGGTGTCATCAGAGAGTAAAAGGCTATCTGCATTTAACCATCTTTGTCTGCTTTTTTTCTTTCTTTTAGATTTAAACAATCTAAATAAGTGATAGGTGATGAAAGGTTAAGAAAATTAATGTTCAGTTACCATAATGCTTGAAGAACTGTGTTTGTCAGTTCTTTACTTTTGGGACCAGACAGTGGGGGTTGTGAAAATGTATTTTAATTTTTTAAGCTGCTTAATTTTTGCTTTTGCTTAAAACTGCAAAGAATGTGTTTCCATTATTTATTACGACATACACTCTAAAGAGCATTTGAGAGTTTGCTGAATCATGGACAGCAAGCAGAGTGGAGCACTACTTGGGTGTTGTGCAGATGTTGTATTTATGATACATTTTTTTACAGTCATATTATGTCATGTTGTATTGCATTTTCCCTGTGGTACTAATATCACGGTTTTTTTTCATTTATAGTTAAAACAATGTTGACATGCACAGGCACACACACAAATAAGAATGCCCGCACACACACTCAAGTGATGGAATATGTAGAGGAACACAAAAGCTGTTATGCTAGTTAGTTGCAGACTCATTTTCACAATAACCATTATATAAGGAAAAAGTACCACGAAAGTTAACAGGGTTAAGGTCCATTACTATTCCCCTCTAAGTTCACAGATAGGAAGTTAGGGTTTCTGTTTCATGTCTGTACTTCTTGTTTGAAAGATCTAGATTATTTGTTAGGTCACCTGTAACTAAATGAGAGATTGATCAAATTTTTCTCTGTACAGTCCTAATTTTTAAGATTTGGCCATTATTAGATATATTTACTACAACTGGCAAGTTCTACTATTCTGGGGAATGTTCCTTCAGTTTCTTGACAGTGAACTATTATTTTTTTTAAAGCACTACTTGGCACTATATTGAGTAGACCATAAAATGGATGTCTTAACAAATTTTTCATGTAGGTTAAAAAAGGATTTTTTAAAAAATTAATATTCAGTGACCTTTAATTATGCATTTACATGCAATGAATCACATCTGGCAGTGATTCATCCTGTTGAAAATCCATGAAAATCGTGACTAATCAAAAAAAAAAAGAAAATGGAACAACAAAAGAAAAGACAGTCATAAAGATAGTGAAAGCCTTTGACCATTTGCTTTGAGGTGAAATAATAAAACATATTTCAAAATATCAGGATGGTTTCAGTCTTAAGAACTGAACGTAGTGAAAGAGCAGATTTTCATCTTTTATGCTATTGTATTTTGCCATCTCAGTAGCCATAAACTCGATTATTTTCTTTTTTGGTATGACAAAATACAAGTGGAATCCTACTTCGAAATAAAACCTTCATGCTTGTCAAATTATTGGGCATTGTTTGCTTCTTGCCTTTTATGTTCAGCATGGTGCTTTTCTGCAACAAACAGAATGCAGGGATATTGCATACTTTGAAATAGCTGCTGATGAAATTGTTTAAATCTTGGTACATTTTTATAATCTGCTGTTAGCTACATCAGACGTGAACCATAAAATTTGTAGATTGTGCATGTGCGACATTTGCTGATAGCTGTTGAGCACCATTTGTTGGTTGACTAGAACATGTACATGCTGACATTTTACTCTGTTTACTTTAAAGCCAATGATAATTCGCATAGGAGCAAAGTCCACCTTATTTGTTGTTTAAAGGTCAACTTCAGAATCTTTTCTGTTGTAACTTAGCTTTCAGAACAGGTAAAACAGTTGTTGCTCTGAAAGTATTTTCATTTCTTTTTTTTGATTTATAAGGAGTCAGAATCAAACATATGTTTGGTATTTGAATGCTAATGGTTGTTGATATTATGAAAAAAATGGTACATTGTAATGCACAACAGTTCTGGAACAGAATGAAACTTAAACCTCAAAGAAATTGTCTGGGGTTTTTGAGCAGATTTTGAATTGCAGGTGCTGCAGCTTAATCAGAATGCATGTATTTTCTTTCTGTTGCATGTAGAAAGATTAGTGCAAATCAGAAACACAGTTTTGTCCTTGTCATTTTTTTCTGCTTGGTAATCCAGAATGCAGGAACTTAAGAGAATCCTTGTAAAGTCTGCAGACATAGGCATGGCTTTTCTGTAAAAAAAAAAAAAGCCAAAACCAAAAATTGATGTTATGCATGATCTTGTCCAGTTGTATACTGTGTATACAGTAGTCATTTATTGTTTGTAATTTTACTTGTCCGAGCTTATTTAATAATGTTATTTGAACAAAATACTGGGTTTTTTAATTCTTACACATTTGTGTGCACTTAAGTTAGGAAGAGCCACAATAATTGTTACTTAGTTAATTATTTGCAAGATGTGTCCTTGTATATTAGCACAAATTCTGTCTGTAATTTAATGTGTACACACTTTCAGATATTTGGAGAAAAGATTCATATCAGACAATCAATGCTGAACAGAACTTGATTTGTGAGCCTCCTGGAATTGGCTAGTAGATATGCAAGGTCTGAAGATGATTAGATAATTTCTTTACAAAGACAAAATATTTTACATATCTTAGTTAATTTTGCAATGTTTATTTTGCAAATATTGCATAGTTGCCCAAAACTGTATAAAGCAGAAATATCTGTTGGTTATATGCAGCCCTTTACACCTGCTTTGGTTTAAGTAAGGTGACCAGACGTTTCTGGGGCGAAAGCGGGACACGCGCCGATGATGGTGTTGTCACCGTCAAAGAACGCCAAAAAAAGTGATTTTTAAGGACAACGGGGACATTTGATGGACTTGGCAGAAAGCCAGAAAGCGGGACATTGGGCATCCTGCCCGATGAGCAGGCGGGACACGAGGTCAAAAGCGGGACTGTCCCGCCTAATGCGGGACGTCTGGTCACCTTAGTTTAAGCATAGGTTTTAATGCTTTTATCCAGCTACCTGGTCAAAAACATTTTACACCAGATTTACAGGGCGCATCTGATCAAAATTGATGCAAGGAACATGTATTAATGAATGGCCAAAGGTGTTCTACTATTGTAGTGCAGTTGTTAATTCCCTACCCCCATTCTGTGTAACTAACATTTGGCATTATCTAGCACCTTCTATCATACTATAGCATACAAGTTTTTGGACATTTTCTCTTTGCATTTGATATTTTGTATTTTGCTGTTGGTGTTTTATGATGAGTTTTGCCTTCTTTTATTTGGAGATTTGTAGAACTTCATTCAGTCATGAATTTTATCAAAGAAAAGAAAGTGAAGGGAAGGGGGAGAAAATGAGGGTGAAGAATGGGGAAGGAATGAGTAAGAAAGATTTTTTTTGTTAAGTTCTGACTGATTTGCAGGATATGTTTTCCCATTCCATTATGTATGTGGGGTTTTTCATTCTTGGATTCTACTTTTGCCAAATTTAACCATTTTAATGCTGGTGATGTAAACAAAGAAAAAGCAGTTGCTGATGTGCACCACACTACAGCTAGAGCTGTGACCAGGGCTCATTCATGAAGCACCTATCTATATCATTTACCTGAGTTGGGTAATTGGTTAACTGGAAATAGCAGCTAGAACCCTGTATTCCTGGAAGCAAGGTTAGGTCTACTTGTTTTACCAGCCAGTATTTTATTGAAGTCTCCTTCCAATAACTCTCCGGCCTAGGTTATACATGGCAGAAATGATGAATACTTGAGGAATATCATTTAGTCAGAATGAATAAATTTTACTTTCTATAGCTTCTTGTTTTTATGGGGTTTTTGTGCTTCTAATTTTGTTTCATCCTGATCCAAATCCACATTTACAGTAAGCCCTTTAAAGGGAATTCTTACTAATCCAGTTGGGTAATTTCACCTCCTCATTTGCTCATGAATCATAAATTAGTTTGCCTGCTGGGACATTTTAACCAGTTGGTTCTCTTCACATAAACTGCCGATGTTCATGGTTATGAACCCAGGAAGGAAAAAGTTGTATTCTGTAGTTGAGTATCATTGTTGGTTTTTGAACATGCAGTATCATTTGTTTATTGACAGTTCCATTCAAGAGGACACTGAAATTTCATAGATTTTGCTTGGCTCCTGTGGAGTGTACTTTTGCTTTTTACGGAGTGGGAAGCAGATAGCTGAGTGGTTAGAGTGCCAACATCCCAACTGAGAGCACACTAGTTCAATACCTGATTAGCACAGCAAACTTCCTTCAGTTGCCCCAGCAATGGGAACCTGGCACCATAGTGGGTTAGGTAAAGTAAGGCAATGAGGGAGAGGAGATGGGCACTGCCCTCGTGTAAAGCTGGCCCTGAGAAGAGTAAAGTCTCCAATACCTTATCCCCAAAGACCTGAAAAGGTTATGTGATGACCTTCACCTTTTTACCAAGTGGTGCAGCAGTGCAATACTTAGAAAGAAGTCGGGATCGTCTATTTGTAGGTTGTTGTTTGACTAGTTCCCTTCTGCAGGGCTAGTCTAGCTCACTGTGATATACTCTTAAAGTTACTTTCTTCCCATAAATGTCACTCAAGACATACCAAGATATGTTTATGCATTAATACCAGTCTTTATTTCTAAAACTTTAGGCACACAAAAAATGTGTTTGCTCATCAAGCATCTTCTTGTACTTCATAGTCACTATAAAAACATGCTATTTATCCTCATACCCTGCATGTCTTATTCCCCTTCTCTTGCAATTGAATTTTTATGATCAGAGCTGTTTAAATAATAAAAAGCACTTGTAGTGAGCTTAAACTAGCACAAAAATAACAACAGTTTGAAAACTACAGAAACAAAGGACGGAAGAAAAAGGGTGGGAGGTGGGAAGACAGTAAAGAAACGAGATCACCAACTATTGGGAGTATTCACTTGAAAGCTTCAAATGATGAAATGTTTTTAAGTTGTCCAGTTTTCTAGCATTTTTAATCTTGTTAATATGCTTTGTTTTTATGTCTGTTTAAAAAATGTAAGTTGTATATATCTCTTTGTCGTTACATTTCATTATGAGTTTGTGAGGGCTTCTTTGCCACCCATCAAATACAAGCTTGTTCAGTGGGGTTAAAAGTCTCCAGCTCCAAAAATGTGAAATGACCTCAAAACTTTACAAGAATATGCTTTATGAACATATTGAGGTCCTAGTGGTGAATTTTCCCTGCATAATTAAAGCTTTGCTATCAATGCTGGCATTACAGTAGTACAGCAATGTTATTGAATATAAGTTTATGATGAACCTGTTGATTTTCATTATTAGCTTAATTTTATGAGAAGATGGGTGCAAACATGCACACCATTATATACATGAAACGTACATGCAGAGGGAAAGTCAAGGGGAAATAAATCCATGCACACACATGTACATATGAATATTTTGTTGAACAGGGGATTTGAGTAATAGTATGCAATGACTTCATCATCTCAAAATTACAGCCAGTCAACTGTCTCAGACATAAGATTTTTATTTTGTTGTGAGTGAACTCAGCTTGTCATTACAATTGTGTAAATTTTTTTATGGATCCTGAATAAAAATAACATGGTTATCATTTGTGCTTTTTCTCACCATCTGTGAGTGTGCCTACTTGTACATAGAATATGACAGTATAAAACTGCACATATAAACTACTTAAAGACAAATGAAGTACATGTTGAAGAACAGAAATTGTAGCGTATTTATATCATTTTTTTTAGAGGCAATGCATTTGTTAAGTTTTTAGATAAAAATGTTCCTTGTTTCTGAAAATCTCTTGCTTTTCGTAATTTTCATATCTTAGTATATTATGGGGGCAAAGGATCAGATATGACTTCTGCATACTATCAATATGTAGAAAATTATGATCCGTTTCTTTCACTATTCTAAACAAAAGCCTGTCATAAATACCATAGTTCATGTGTGTGCACTTACACATCCACAGGCAGTCTCTTAATGACAAAAGCAAAAATAAAAAACAAAATTTTTTTAATAGTTTTCAAAAAAGTCTCCAAGATCACGATGCATTAATCTATTTAAAAATTCATTGAAAGTTCAACATCAATGGGTTAGGAGGCCCAATCTCTAGATGTCCGTCCCCTTGGTCATACAGAAATTTATTAATTGGCGCATGCTTGCACATTTATCTGTCTCCCTATACAATCAAGCTATTCAAATAGCATATCCAACAATATAGGCAATGTAACCAGTCAAAAGCTTCATTTCATGCATTATAACCCTTTTCATCCTTTCATCCTTAAGAGTATTAAACCTCATCTTTCACTCTAACTGGATATCACGATCAAATATTGTAATCATCTTTTATACGTGGTCAGATCATGAATTATACATCCACACACTGTATAACCCTTTGAGGACAAAGGTACATACTTGTCCCATACTTCTAAATGGACTCCAAATGCAATTGAAACAACATAGAGCAGTCAAATTTGTATGAAACCACTCAGTCTGTCCCTGACTTTATATAAATAAGGCTGGTTTTGATACTTGTGTTAATTTCATTGTCAGATTCAGAGGAATTTTCAATTTGACGACCACCCGCAAAACTGAAATTTGATTTAAACAAAAAAATTATGTGGCAAGAGGACAAACTGTCACTGGTTTTACTTGGGATGTCGCTATTGTAATGTTTAAATATTTTCGGTTCAGGGTTTTGTTTTTGGCTGGTTTGATTTTTTGCCATGGGACATATATGTCCCTACAGACCAGAAGAGAACTTTTATGTTGCTTCTTTATCCTTCATGTTTTTGCAATAGATACGACAATAGATGCTGATTGAAATGAAGAACCCAAAGCCTTTGATATATTTTAAAAAATCCTGTGATTTTGATGGCTTGATAACTCTTGCTTTTTTGAGCAAAGTGAATTGTAGATGTAGCAGAATGGGATTGCCTTGCTGTGATACAGCCTTAGTTGCTGGCTCGGCATTAAAAACACCAATCACCATGGTCCACTGAACCCGATTTCCAGGTGTCATATGTTGCTAATGCGGTGCCTTAGAATCGCTTTGAAGTGATAAGGAATGCCCTACACTTTTTAAACAATGAAGAGATTCTCCCAAGAACAGATCCCAACTGTAATAGGGCTTTGAAAGTTCAACCTCTGATCACTCATTTCAATCGATGCTTCTAAAATACACAACCCAAGCAAACAACAGTCAGTTGATGAATACTTGATAAATTTTGAGGGGCACAACATAATGAAGCAATGCATAAAACCAATAAAATGGGGAATCAGATGTGGTGCAGGTGTAATCTGAAGACCAGTTACCTGTATCAATTCAACTTGCAAACAGACGAAAAAATTTAAACTGAATGTGGATTTGGAGAGGGAGTGGTTGTTATGCTGACTAAACCACTTGAGCATTTATGTTGTGGGGTTTACATTGATAACTTCTTTAACACACCATTGCTTCAAATAAAGTCACAGGAAAAGAAAATATACCTGTGTGAAACTGTGTGTGTTGATAGGAAACACATGCTGTGAGTAATCTAAAAAAAGACGATGATATGAAATGTGGAGGAAGCCACATGTTGTTGGCAAATGATGTTACCTGTGTCAAGTCGATGGACAACAGATCTGTTGTGTCTTGTCCTGAAATGGTCTTTGCCGACGACAAATTTATGGGTGGTGTCAATCTCATGGATCAAAAAACGATTGCCCCATGACACTCATATTAACCTAAAACCTACTTTGTTGTATGGAAATGAAATATGGGCTTTTGAATCTCTTTATATTTGTGATAGGAAGGCAGAGAGCCTCCTGCACTAGAGGCAGTGCCTGCCTGCACATAAGCACCAGAAGTTACCTTGAAGGACCTGCAGCATATGCCGAGGCCAGTGATGTCACAGCTTCAGCAGCAGTAGCTGCTGGTCAGGTAGCATGAGACCTCTAAAGTTAGCTCCACATCTGGCCAACCACACAAGGTACATTGAAAGTCTGTTGCATGAGTACCTCCCATTGATAAACTAATTCTGAAAGACCAAACACTCAGAGTCTGAAGAAATCCACAAGCTACAAGAAAAGAAAAAGAGAGATTACTCTAAGCTGCAGCATATTTGTTCCTTCACCTGTCTTATTTAAGAAAGGTTTGAACACAAATTACTTTCCTGCTTGAGGGGAAAAAAAGTCCTCATGAAAGACGTCAGTGACATGTTTTTACAGGTGTATTTTTTTAATCGTTGGACATTTAATTTTATAACTGGACATTCAAATAGTCGCTTAAATGTAGGACCATTTCAAGACTTGCCTCTGTGAAAGGTTTTTAAACTATAGTATACATATATTAAAAAAGACAATGTTATAGACCTAATGTATTAACATTAGAAGTACTTTGATAGATTGTTCACTTTAATAAATAGTTAACTTCTAATTCCTAGTCACTGAAAATATATGGCTCAACTGTATTGTGCAAAGGTGTGCACCAATTTTGAGGTTTTCTGATTTTTTTTAAAAAGATTGGATTGTCTAAACCCAAATATTTTCTGTTTCCATACTTCGCTTGTGCGAGAGAAAGCCAATGCATCAGTATATGGAAAGTCACATTTCCAAATTTTCAGCCTATGTATATAGTGCTCAGTTTGCACTTGTGGCAAGTAAAGATGTTTGTTTTGTGATGACTGACTTCCTGGCAACATAAAGATACCTCTCAGTTTGAAGCTCATTGGATCTCCATCCTTATGGTATGATCTACGTATTCCTCTGATTATTTATATTATAGCATACCTGTATCGGGATCAGCACTTCATCAAACATCATTGGTTAAGAAGTGATTTTGACTGTCTTTCGATCTCCCTTGCTTTGCCATGCGAGTAGTTGGCTTCTGTACCATCTACAACAACATGACAATGGGTTCTACCAAACAGACATTTAGGAATTACCATAGACAAGTCCTATATAGGCACAATAAGCACATAGTGTAGAGTTATTGTTTTCAAAGTCTGATGAAGAGGAACGAGGGAGAAAGAAAAACACTGAAAGGGTCTGTTTAATGGAGGCACAGCCTCAAATGTGGGGTTCCTCAATTACAGTCTCCATGATGTGCACCAATGCCCCCTGTGTCTCTTGGGTTTAAACCATTGCTGCGAATAGTGTAGCTGATACCAAGCAAATGACAACAACAATAAAGACAGAATACTTTGCATTTCTCATTATGCAAATAAAATCGTGAGATTCAGAAGTACTCATCAGTCAAGAGAGCACAAAAATGTTTTCAGTACAACCATTTTTTTTGCTTACAAGGATAAGGGAAGTTGTGTTTGGTCTATTCTAAAATCTGCTGGTTGCTTGGAATCAGCTCAAACTTGCCATTTAATTATTCTGTATGGTAGGCCAAGAAAGCCAAAGAGCAGAGATTTATAAATGCATACATTACACCTCACAGTCAATGGTTTCTCCTTGCTCTGTCATATGATATAGAGATTCTGGTAATGTGCCGAGTCACCATGAGGGCACAGAGAACATGGGATATACACATCATCCATTTTCAAATATCCAGTGCTATCCACTGTGAAACATTTACTATCAGTAAATAACTAATGAGATTCATTGCTCCAAAAATGGTAAAGAGAGTGAATCATAGATCATTTTGAATCAAAGTTTAACCATGCAATAATTATTGCATCATAATTTTTAAATACTACTAAAAAAACTGACCAGCATTGGTCGTATAGAAAGAAGTATCGCTGCCTTTGAACCCATACTGAGAGTCAAATGCTTTCACCAATCTTAAGAGACAGGTATGAAAGGGCAACAAATAAAAGCTCTAATATGTTAACATGTGCCTGTTCTCTACAGCTACGAAGAAGTCTTTTGTACTATCTTGCCTAGATTTAGGCGGTCTAGAAAAAAAAACAAAGCCTTTGAGTATTCTTCTGGGTGCTTACGTAGGTGTCCTACATGTGGCGAGTCATGCCATTTTTGCCCAACAACAAACAGGTTCTTCTTGCGCCAGGCCTCTATGTATCTCTCCGTCACTGCTGTTGATGAGATTTTGTCCGCCGAGGAGTACAGAAAGAGAGTTGGGACAGTGTTGCTGTAAAATATCCGTTCAGCTTCACAATAGTGAAATGTTACAGATTTGGGAAACATACGCAAGTAGAATCGAAGTGAGCTGTTGATGAGGATGCGGACAATGGAAACACTGCTGGCAGAGTCTGCGATACCTTGACACATATGATCCATGTAGGCAGGACTGTCCATAACAACCCCTGTCATTCGCTGGCAGACATCAAGGAAAGTGGTTGGATCCTTCTCGAAGGCAAGCTGAAGTTGTGTGTAGATGAAGGCGCCAATGGAGAAGCCATGTATCACAATTGATTTGGAAGCCAAGATATCATTTTTCTGTCAGGACACACAAGATACCCTTCAGCTCTCAATCCTTTCAGCATTTGTCATATATTTAAAATTTCACATGTTCATTCCAGGTACAGGATAATACAAACAAATTGTGTCAATACAATCACGTTCTAAACAAATGTGCAAACTTACAACACTGGTATACACAAATTCCCCCAAATATTTTGATTTTGGTCAAGAGATTCTATATATATATCCCATGTACAAAAAGTGAAAACCAAACCCAAGAAGACTGAAGGCTGGTAAAAAAGTTTGTTAGGTAAACACAATTTCCCAAAAAGCCTGAATCTAAATAGGGAAAATCATTAACCAATATTGATATCCACAAATTAACTGTTCCTGAAAAGCAAATTAACAAAACTTACAGTTTCATTAGGACAAGCTGTGTTTACCTGAAGAACCTCAAGCAGCTCCATGGCATACTTTTTGCCTACAGTTGGCCGGACAATGTGTATGGGTGAGACATCCATGGTCAGGACATCGAATCCTTTGACACGGTACAGGTCAGCAAACTTCTCTAGATGCTGTTTCTTGGCATTAAGCCAGCCCACCAGCACAACGACTGGTCGAGGATGAGGGTTGCATGCTTTGCCAGTGGGATCTGGAGAGCAGAACTCGAAAGAACCAATCTTGAATCTGACCAGATGGGATGAGTCTGACAAACATCGAGTGAACAGTGCAGGATTGATGTGGGCTGGTTTCTTTTAAAAAAAAGACAAGCAGAAAAATGATCCATCAAATCTTGCAAACATAAAGTACTGTGAAATTTGTACATCTTTTTCACAGATATGCAAAGATAAAGTAGTTGTCACCAAGTAAAGATTGTGGATTGTGGATTCATATTCTGAACACATGTACTTTCTTGTGATCAATGTGATCTATACCTCAGTTTATAGATGTGTGCACAAATACAGATAAGACCAAAACACCAATTTATCTAAGAAATGTTCAAATAATCAAGATTTATATTTTTTTAAAAGTTAAGTCAAACATATGCTAGAATATCTGGAGCTCTGACCTTTTCTAAAAAAACTTAGTTAATGGCATCTAATATATATGTGTCATGCTGGAACTTCCAAGCTAACACTACTAAAGCAATCATCATGCCAGTCACAATGCTGTCTGCACTTTGCAAAACAAAGAATGCGCTGATGTCTGGTATAAACACAGTGGCAAATTTAATCAAAATATACCCACTCCTGCCAACTACAGCCCTGTATTGGAGAATGCGTTGTGATATGCATCACACTAGCTAGATGGCCTGTTATGATGATGACAGTTTAAAGGGATGATAATCACCACCGTTTATGGGCTATTTGCAGTCATCCAAATCCAGAAATGGGAACTTTCTCTCTGATAATAACAGCTTTAGCATAGATTTCAGATATTTCATCTTCCATTTTTCTGCACTGCTAGCTTCTGCTTCATCATGTTTCATCAGGGATTATCAATATGCTGGCTTTCTTTTTCATTTTTTTGAAGAAAGCAGGCTGAAAAGGGAAGGGTAGGGGCTCAGTAAATCTCAGTGAATGATGAAAGAGTAGATCTGAGATTTGCAATCATGATCATTATTATGAGCCAGGAATGATAAATCTTAATACCAACCTATCAAGAAACAAACAAACAAAAAAAAACCACATAGGAGAAGCACTATCTTTCATTCATACAAATAATTTTTTTTTGACACTTTTTAAAAATAATAATTATCATAAAAGGAATAATAATTAAAGTTATGTGTGTGTTTTAAACAACAATGTGCAAATAAACTCTGCATGCTGAAAATATGGGGACACCATGCAGCCTTACTACATATTTCTGTACAGACTGATGTAGGTTTTTACAATGTCGCTTCCGAAACTCTACCAGGCCTTTCTAGTAGCATATCCCGTCCCTCTTTCTGGTTTTTTTCAATACTTTTAGAAGACACTGTGGCCCGTGTAACTAGCATATACCTAGCAGTGTGAAACTGCCTGACCAAATATAGAGATCATAACCCTTAGCAGAGGCCTTCTTCTTGTGTTGTGACCATTATTATTTTTATGTCTGTGTTTATATTTTAAGTGCCTTGAGTCTGCTGCTGGAAAAAGCCTGTATATAAATGTGCTATTTATTTATAGCCGCCAGACGCGGGTAGACGTGTACAGGAGATACAGATTCACGGCTCTACCTTCCATAGTGACGTCATAGCGCGAGCAGACCTCGGGGAGAAGTTTTGCAGGAGTTCGCAAGACTTTGGAAACAAAAGCGTGTCTAGAAGCAACAAATTTACTGCTTTCAACGACACAATCACAGACTTCTATAATCTCTGTAATTTGTAGAATGAAGTCTGTGGAGACAAGCATGGTAACAAGATGAGCTGTGCATCTCCCATATGAGGCTCCCCGACAGACTTGAGAGCAGACGACAAACAACTTGAGGGGACCGCGCTGTCTTTTTTGTCTCGCCTGATGTCTTGTTCTGTCACTGGACTCTGATTTGATGTGCTGTGGGTCGTGCCTGCCACTGGATGTCTGGATGTGATGCTTCCTTCCATCTCGACGACAGTTTCTTTTGACTGGTGCCGACGGGGATCAGCGGACTTCCTTTCGCCTTTCGTAGATCTGTGGCATGCGTACATGTACGTGTACGTGTGTGTGTGTACGTGTGTATGCACGCGCGAATCAGAGAGAGAATTCTGTCTGGCTTAGGCGTGAGGACTACGAATTCTACTTTATATGAACACTTTTCTTCGAGCTTGGAGTAATTACCAGTCCGCTGAACGAATAAGTCAATTTGTAATATCGTTACCCGATGTACTGCTATGGATCTTAACTGCCTTAGAAGGATATTTAATCTATTGTCCGGTTGTCCCCGCTATTATCATGAATAATTGCAAGCTGACTCGAAGAAAACTGCATTTGACACTATCGAACACTCTCTGTTCCTTCAAAGACTTCACGGAATTTCTGGACCCGCACGGTCATAGTTCAACTCCTATATCTCACTGATAGGACCTTAGCGCCTGTCACCAATACAGTGAAGGTTGAATGCCCTGAGTTCATTTCTCGTCTCGGGCACGCTGATCTTTCTCTGCACGTGACATCTGTTTACAGGGCTGGCTGCTTGCCGTAATATAGCCTTAGTTGCTGACACGGCGTAAAACACCAATCTCCCACCCCCCCCTGTGTTGGTCAGACATCTCGCCCTGCTCCATTTTACTACAGGGTTCCAAAAGGTTTAGTATTTGGCCGAGTTCTGTTCATTTTGTACATTAAACCACTTTCATCACGCATCCAGTCTCACCAGGTTTCATATGCTGACGACTCGCAACTGTACTGCTCCACTCCACCGGCTGTTTCACTGCTACTAGCACCATGGAAGCCATTATCAGCGATGTTAAGGACTGGATGGTAACAACAAACTCAAACTCAACGATAATAAAACGGAAAAGCTCTTATGCTCGAGAAGAAGTCAACCTTCGCTCGGTCTGCTCAAGTACGTCAAGTACATCACCTTTACTACCTACGGGAATATATGTGATTTATTGTCACTGCTGACATGACTCTTGATAAACACGTTACAGCTGTCTGTCAGTCTGTCTTTTATGAGTGACATCCGTCACATCCTCTGTACGCGCTTCCAGCATTCTTGTCTGTGCGTTTGTTCTTTTTAGGCTTGTATGCTGAACTTCCTTGTTTCCAGGCTGCTCCATATACCTCATTCAGAAAGTACAAAACTCCGCCCACGTCTGGTGCTTAGAACTAGGAAACGGGACCATGTCCCTCTTTTTTTTTTTTTTTTGCATTGGCTACCCATCCGATACCGCATCCAGGACACACTGTCCATGCTGTGATTTAATTTCTTTGCGGGCTCCTGCCCTGACTATTTTTCTGAACTTCTCTTCCCCTATATCCCATCTAGAAAACTCCGCTCTTCGTCTGGTGGCCGTATCCTAACTATTCCTGTCACCAGAAGAACATTATGGTCACAGGATGTTTAATTACTGTGCAGCCAAACAATGAAACTCTCTCCCTCTCCCTCACCTACCCACCTTTGAATTCTTTAAATGTGCATTGAAAACGCATCTCTTCCTTGAGCATTACTCCTAACAACAGTCCAAACAATGTTAGTCTCTTTTCAACCCCCACTCCATCCTTTCCCCGCTTATTGCTACTTCCCTACTGCAGAATAATGATACTCTCAGTTCTTGTTGCTTGGTTCCTCTTTGCGTTTTCTGTATTTGTCTTTTATTAGTCATCACCACTGTTTATCTTTCCGTCTTCGTATGCTATCCATGTCTTGTTCTTGTCTCAAGCACTAAGAGCACGCTCATTAATAGTGTATGCGCTATACAAATCTTACATTTATTATTACTATGAATACGTGTACTGGTGGAAAAGCAAGGTCCAAAGGCACCGCGCTACAATAGTTTCCCCTACTACCCTGCTGCCGTGTTTCCGGTGTCGCAATGCAGTAAGCAAACAATGCATTCGCTACAAGCCGGCTAGCTCCCATGACACGGTTAACCTCATTTCAGCTGGCGTCCCTTCTACATCATGTTCGTGGATGATAGTCAATTATGCACCGAGTCCTGAGGCCGGGTGCACCGAGCTTATATGCCAGAGGCGTTGCTGAATTTTTTCATGAGATTTCTGAAAAATTAAAAAAAAAAAAAAAAAACAAACCTTTACTCAACCACAAGCACTCATGCACCAAATTTGTCTCTTCTTATCCGACCTTCGTCCTGGGAATGGAACAGCGACGAAGAGCAAGGACACTGCGGAGGTAACTTTTATTGGGGAAGGAGGAAACCATGACGACACACAGTGCATGCACTGTTCTCATGACAACTGACGAGAGAGTGCGGCCTCGCATCATCACGTGCGGTGTATGCGCACCAGTGTCAAGACCAGAGCCACTGCTGCCATGGGTGATGCAGCATAAAGCCAGCGATAAAATGCTCTGCTTGCAGCCCATGTCATTTTTTTTTCTTTAGAAAAGTGTGTGCGTGCTTTAATTCTCTGAGGGCTCCTCCCACTACTACTTTACTGAAATCTTGTCTGTCCACACTCCTGCCCGAAACCTACGCTCCTCATGAGATTCTCACATTCTATCCTCCCTCCCACAGACAGACATATACGGACAACGGACGTTCTCCCTCTGTGCTGCTAATCAGTGGAACTCTCTTCATCACATTCGTCACTCGGACTACAAGGCTACATTCACACGCTCTGTGAACACAGATCTGTTCACAAAGTACTATCCCTGAATTACTTAACTCCCTGGCAATATTGTCTGTGATGTTAACTATCACGTAACGACTCCATCTCACACCGTTTATAGTATCTACATCCCTTCATACCTTCATCCATTGCTTTACCTTCCACTCTTGTACCTCATCTTTATGTTGTTCAGTGTGTCTTTACGTACCTCGCTGTCCACTGGCTGTTATCTTGTACCTCATCTTTATGTTGTTCAGTGTATACGTACTTCCCTGTCCACTGGCTGTTATCTTGTACCTCATCTTTATGTTGTTCAGTGTATCTATACGTACCTCACTGTCCACTGGCTGTTATCTTTCATTACTGCACTGCGCACAGAGTGTGATCTATCTGGGTCGTGATGCTGCGCGTTGTAAGTATCCATTATTATTATTTTAGTGCTTCGTTACCTTCCACGTCGCAATTATCGATCCGTAAGTTCAATACACAAATGTGTTATGTTTCAACAAATGTGACCAAGTTGCGTCTAGCTCTAGCTCAATGATTCTCCCACTCCCTCCCTCTCTCTCACAGACAGGCCTGTGCGATGTCCCGCCCTGATTGCACGGACCACGTCTGCTCTACACCACATGAGAATGTGACAGATGTGCATCCACGAAACGCGTTTATCAACGTCCGTATCTCCTGTCACACAATAATGTGCGTTTAACGACTCTCAAATTAATGGTCATTTTTAATGGGCACACGACAAGACCTTCAAAAGCCTGTGCAACCTATTAATGTAGACGATTACACAGAGGCCAAAGAGTCCGTTAAGTTATGCGGAAAAATATGCTGCATGTAAATTTACGAGTATATTTTATTAACAGAGTAGTAGATATGAACCCTCATACAATACACTATAGACTACTTCAGTCCTTGTAAGATCCTTCCGTACCACGTTTGCCTAACATCCTAGCAAGAGGTATCAGAATCACTATTTCAATATCACACCTCCCGCCTCCACCTCTCTCTCACGCGCAATAAAGGACTATAGGGTCATGCAATCTCTGACTTTCCTGTACTCTGGAGTCGGGTGTGCTGTGGGGCTATTAGTATTCAGCTAAAATCCTTACAGTTTAGCTGTTAGCCGTGATTGTGCACCCAGCTGCAGCTCCATACCTGGCTACAGACCTACCGACAGAATACTTGCTTCAAGCTATTCCTAGTCATACCCACCCCTGACATGTACCACATGACATGTCAGGTCACTCACTTTGCCCAGTTCAATTGTACCGTGCATCCCCCCCCCCCTTAAACAGCTATTGAACTGCCTTTTACTTAAGTGAGCGAAAACCTTTTGAAGACGCGCACACACACACACAGGTGTCACTGCACATCGACAGACGCACCAGGTGAACGTGGGGCTCGTTAGCAGAGTATATGAGCCCTGCGTCTGATGGCTGAGAACACGGCCTGCCTGACTCCTGTCAGAACCAGATGGGACGGACTTCTTAAATGTTAGACACTCCCCTTTCTTGGCAGTCTTCAAATTTCTGTGAAAAAAGTATTTGTTCAGAGTCGTGAGTTGTCTGTTTTCTGAATGGAGTACATGACTGAATAATTGAGCCTAGCACATGTGATGGTGATTTAGTGCTGCTGCGGAACATCCTGCAGAATTCGTACCCACATCCCCTACCCCTACAGCCACATCCCTTTATGCCGCAAGTATTTTTTTTTAAAAACTCTTTTCGTTCCTTCTACGAGGCCTCCCACGGCGTTATTACATGCAATTTACTGAGAGCGTTATCAATGATGAAAGCAATTAACCTTTCACTGCATGGGCCGTGAGAGTCTTCGACAGCCACGTGGCCAATATGAAGGAGGAAATCTAATAGCAAGGTCCTAGCAACTGTAGAACATTTGTTCTCTGTTGCGGGACTGAAAGATTATTTGGACAATACTTTTCCTGCTACACGCATGTCATTTTTAGCTTTGCCGTTGTCGCAGGAGACTGTACACGTACAACGCGTGCAGAGGACGATCAAGGTAAGCACAATGCTACAGAGCTAACGAAGTGGCTGAAGGATTTGTAACAACCTGTCTGTACAAGCCACGATGCCGACTCGTGGATGTAATACTCATCACATGAGTTTCTGCCATAATCGCCTCTCATCAGTGTACTTCTTTCTTTACTTTTATTTCAATTTTTTTTTTTTTTTTTTTTTTTGCTTTCGGTTCTTAGCACGACGAAGCGTTGTGTTTCCATCAAATTTAACACTAGGCGGACACCACTACACGCGTGTTATACATAACCATGGCAGCAAATAATTTCTTAATGTAGGCAACAATCTCTGCCCGCTTCACTGATGGGTCAAAATCTGCGTTTACTATGCATCAATCTTGTAAGGCGTGTGTGGGAGAGGGGCAAAATATTTTACAGTTTACACATGCATTTTGACATGCCTACTGATAAATGCGGATGGATTAGCTGGTACACCGGCCTCTACTAATCTGTCTCGTGCACCAGTTGCTGAATCAGCTGATAACTCCACATGACGAAATGTTTGTTAAACACTTGAAACAGTTCGATACTGATACAGCCATAGCCTTTAGTACTCTCTCACGGCACTTCTACCAATGAATGGAAGTGACTGTGAAAACTTAAAATCTTTCCATGTGCTGCGAAAGCTTCTGCTACGATACTGACACTTTTGTAAGTAAAAGACTTACCGCGCAAACCGTTCGGCAGAATTGGAAACACGCTTGGGTCGCTGCCACCGCCATCTTGTATCCCAGATGTACTGCTTTCGATTGTCCAGAAACGCTTTGATGCAAGCAGTACGAACCCACGTTCGAAACTGGCGATCAGCGCGCCAGAGGCAATTCAACAGCGAAACCGGGCAACCACAGCGCACTCATCTGTCAGCACTTACACACGCGCCACTTCGTCAACGCAGACGGCACTGAGGCCCCCATCCCCACTTCTCTTTGATGCGGACGCCGCGCAGCTTCTCGCGGGCGCCACGAGACTTGGCGTGAGACTTCAACGAGAACGCGGAGAAAGCGAGAGAAAGGCGTTAGTCAGCCTCATCTTAAATCCTACCGAGGAACAACTACAAGTAATATATTTTCATGATCATTGTAGCGTGAAGCTATAACGAGCCTTTCTTATTGGATAATGTTGCGGCTGTGTGACGGCTTCTTTGGCTCGCACACGCAAACACGGGGCCGGTCGATTCGACCGTGGCAGGTAGTCGATTCGACGACCGAGTGCAGAAGTAATTCAGAGTAATGGCAAAATAGCTGTTTGTTGTATGTAAACAAAACTAAAAGCCATTTATTCTAAATAAATTAGTCACGTGAAATAACCGTCACTATTACGAAATGAATAACAGACGCTATTGAAAGTAACGTGGCGCATGTAATACCCATGTTAAAACTACATTCCTTGCTTAGTTTAATTTACACACTGGCAGAAATAGGCACATAGTGCGGCTGATGACTTAAAACGTTACAAGTGTGAAGATGATAAAAGGAGGAAAAACTTTGATTCATATACTATTACCTTTAATCCACCTGCTCTCTCGGGCGCTCGGTAATGCAGTAGTTTAAACACTCGCACGTCTATACCACACTTCCTCTCAGTGCGCTTTGACGTAAGTAATCGGTCAGCAATATAATAATAATAAAGAGGATTTATACAGCGCTTTTCCAAAGATTTGTTCAGAGCGCTTTACATAATATATAGACTACAGTGGTTCTCAAAGTTTTCCGGACCGCGGACCACTTTACTTAAGTAAAAGCTATGGCGGACCACCAAGGCTTAAAAATCAGTCTGTACAATGAATTGCAAATTTAAATTGCCGCATTTGTTTCATTTTAATTCAAAACTAAATGGCCTTTTGTAAAAGTAATATAGTAATAAGATGACATAAAACTACGTATACCTCGTTCTTTGTAATTAAAATGTTAATGCGAGGAATGCATCACTTTAAACATCACTTTGCTGACATATGACGACTGCAGCCGCGGACCACCTGACTTATGCCCGCGGACCACTAGTGGTCCGCGGACCACACTTTGAGAACCACTGGACTAAAGCATCAACAACCATGCACCCAACACTAGACACGCTCACTTCTACAACACACCTACTGATCCATAAAATAACTTACAGACACACGTTACGCACGCTAATCGTCAGGACAGTGAAGTTGTTCTGAAGATATGTGTCAGCAGAATATCTGATGGATAAAACACACTAAGTTGATGGGGCTAGGTAGGAGACAGACCTGTCGATACGTCTTTGTCTTAGCTATCGACTCGAAGAAGTTTGATGTCAGAAGATAAGCGAAAAAGTCGAGCTGGGATATAGATGGGAGTGAGTTCGGAGTGGTATCGAGGAGCAGTGCCAGAAACGGCGGAGTAAGTGAAAGTGGAAAGTTTATAGGCTATACGATCCACGATTGGCAGCCAGTGAAGAATTATGGATGATATATGCTCGTATCTAGATGGTCTGTAGATGAGGCGAGCAGCATTATTCTGGATCTTTTGAAGTCTGTCAAGAAGATACTTGATAATTCCTAAAAGAGAATTACAATAGTTCATCCTCTAGGCACAGATTAGAGTTTTAGTTGTATCAGTGGTGAGATTATAACGAACGGTGCAGATCATACAAAGCATCCATGCAAAAATATCCACTTAGTTTAGCAGACTCCACAGCACAATCTCACCATAGGAAAACTCAATTAATGTGTTGTACAACAAACAGTTTACGCAGAGCAACATTTCAGGTCTCGAACAGTGAAGGAGAGGTGAATAAAGTATCGTTTGAATGTTTCATTACAAGTTTTAGGGAAAAACAATTAAGTATCCAGGCACTTAAGAAGCGAACGTGACAGAAGCCTCAAAACACACATGTAGCAGGACGACAAAACTACGACTCCATGATAAAACACACATCATCAGCGACATCGCTCAGGGGTAGAGATCCAAGATCTATTCTGCTGAAATTGCAGTTACAAGGCACAGGCCTGCTGATGGAAATGGAAATGGAAACCCGTATGGTCAGCAGTGCCGAAAAAGTTAAGATACAATGAAGTAGATACAAATAATCCAAATGATCCACAGATCTAACAAACGGTAAGATGGCGCAGACGTCACAGTTGAAAAATAAACATATGCTCAAGAAAATGGAGACAGGTTGCGAAGACACAGAAACCAATCCAGAAACAGAGGTAAATGATGTCACAGATTCAATAATCACTAGTACATACGACGCAGGTAAACGGGCAAAAACGAAATGTGATGAAGAGCTGTCACCCTCAGACGGAGTCCAGCTAGTTAGCGAAGGGACATCACTCTTATCACAAGAGGTCACCATGTCACCCTGTCACCACTGTAGGTACAGGTACTGGGCAGTGGCATAGGAACCAGGGGTATAAGGTGATACTCTATCTAAGGATACTAAAGAGGCAAGAATGTGAACTTTCACTGTCAGCATGGAGTTTGCCCCATTGCCCCTCTCCCCTCCAACGCAGAGCATCTTCCTAAGCCACTGTTCAGGTGTGTATGTGACACCTGTCCACAAGACTGGTCGTCATGGTTTTCCCCGGGGAATTAATTATTGAGCTCATAATCTAATAATCAAACATTATTATTACAGAAGAGTCCAGAGATTTTGCTCGCTATTCTTGCTCAAGGGAGACTATAGCGTACAGCACGGAAACGTGAACAAATAAGAATTATATCCCCTAATAGTCAACCATTATTTACATGGGTGTATTTTTGTATAAGGAGGTGGAGAAGGCGGTTGTTGTTGTTTTTTTTTTCTTTTCACACCATGGCGAACTGTAATGACCTGCCTGCAATGCACACGTATTATTGGGTTAAAGGATAAGGCAGGAAACTTACAACTAAAACGAAAACATTAAAAAAATAATCATAAAAGAAAGCAAGGATCGCGAGCTGCCAACAGTCGAATTTATTAATTTTGCCCAAATGACAACCAAAGTATCAGACAATAAAAATATTAATTTATTTTTCATCCAGAAGCAAAATGACAAGCAGGGAAACCGCCTCCCCCCACAGAAGAGCTCCATATCGATTTTAGTGTCCAGTTTGCGAATTTTCTTTTTCAAGATTATAGGGAACCTATTTGAACTTTATGACTGGCCGTCTGGCTCACGCGACTGAATCTCGTATCCAAAATTCATAGACTTGCCGCTGCTGGTGAGCGTTTGCTACGCTTCGATGAAGCTTGTAGTCTGCTTGATTTGAAGATTCCATATACAGTATTTTGCAGCATAATCAGCAGCTTGCATGAAGCTTTATTTTCAATCTAAAACACTTTGAAATTTTACGGTAATGTGACAACGATGAGAACCTTTCTAGAAGGTCTATAGCACCACGCGATGCCATTACATACGTTCACTTACGCGACAGTGTCAGTGTCAGTGGAATGTTTCGGTATTCGTGTCGTGATTGTTTGTTTATAAGAAAAAGAAAAAACAAAATACTGAACAAGGCCGGCTTCCCTCCGCAGCCTGGGTACAACAGCTCTCCCTGACCCCCTCCCCTGGCTAGTACCTGCTCCAACAAAAGCCCCCGCCCCTTCGGTGTCCGGATCCCGCCGCTGGGATGCTCGTGAGCGATGACAGGGTGGACGCCACCGGTTGTGACGTCACACGTTATTCTAGCAGGACTTACTGACGATCAGGTGCAAATCGATAACTTTGAAATTAGGGAATAAATAAATCGCCGTGTTTCAGGAGCGAAAATCCATGCACTCGGGGGGTTTTAGTCGTTAATCTCCGGTTAGCCTATTTACCCAGTCGGATAGGGTAACAGACTTGACAAACATGCTTCATGAACACAAATATGTCTGTCTGTGCCGAATTTTTCTTTTCTTCTAACACAGCCTTCCCATGCTAGCCCTGCCTCTTGATACTAACTTGAGACCTTGAGATCTGGAATCCACAGACGACCAAGAGAGTCAGCTGTCGGACTGTTTACCCACTATTTGGGTCAAGCGTGTAATCGGATACAGCTGTCTACCCAGCGCAGGCGTCCAGCTGGTAATCAAAGACAGCTGTTGTCCGGCGAGAGAGCAATAATCTCAGGAGGAAGGAAAAGCCAAGAGGCTGTGGTGGTGGTGGTGGTGGTGGTGGTGGTGGTGGTGGTGGGAGTTGTGTTTACGATCGCCATAAAGGCGATATTGAGCATCGCCATCAATCACTAGCGAGAATTTATTAACAACACTACCGCAGCACCTAGTTTCGATTAAGACGCAAACAGCAGTAGAAGGGTAACATACACATCGACGACTTACAGCCGTGCACTCTGTGCTTGAAGAAAATAATCGCCAGGTACAAAAGGCCAAACTTGTAACATGGATATTTGTACATTTTTGGGACGACAATACTACTACTATTAATGATACTGGGCCAAGAAAGTCAGTGTGATACCCTGGGCCTTGATAATGATATGTTCTTATTTATTTATTATTTATTAATTTAGTTTTCACGGCCCTATGTTCCTCAAGGGAGCAACAAGAAATAAACTAATTTAATTTTCTTGTTAAGAAGATATTGAAAGTTAAAGATGACACTGCGGCGACGATGGGAGAAGATAAACATAAACACAACAACAACAACAACAACAAACAAACAAACAAATTAACAAACAAAAACGACAGGACTGGATGTCACGCATGCCGGACGTCGCTCAAGGTGTTGCGGGTCAAACCAACACACCTGGCTTACCTTGCTTACCTGGCCGATGACGGGAAATCCATTCATGCGTGGGATCTTGGGAACACGTGTTTTTATTAGTATTTCGACTCTTGGATTATCGATAGCGGCAAATACCAATCAGCAAATACCAGTCAGTAGGACTTTGGGTTGAGCAGTCCATCTACTCCTGTAGAACACTCGTTTCGTCTGACCAGTCCGACGCTGACGGACAGATAGATGCTGTCACCATGACGACTTTGGTTCAAACGGCTTTCGTGCTCGCACTGCTGACTCAACTTATAGGTGAGTATACAGGTGTTTTTAGCAAGAATTTATCTCAGGTAACAGTGGCGTAGGAACCAGGGGGGCAGCGGGGGCAGCCGCCCCCCCAAGGAAAATACAGGGGGGGGGGCAGGAATATCCTTTTGCCCCCCCCCCAATATTTGAGACGTAATTCTCACAAAGAGCAAAGAACTGAAGAAAGGTAGGGGAACGTAGAGAGGAGACGGTCATCGCCGTCACAAAAAAGCGGGCCCTGAGGCAAGTGGAGGCTCTAACACCTCTGACGATCAGATCGGGGACAGTCCGTGGTATTGTTTGCCATGCTAATTGCAGGTGTGTTGAAGCCTGAGCGAAGAAAGCAGCCGGAACAGTACATCGGTCGAGTGTGGTCTCCCATAAATGCGACGCCTTTTCTTTGGCGCGTTTTCGTTTGACCAACATCAAACATCCCCCACCCACTCGCTGTCACCCTAAAATTATCTGCTATCGCTTACAACCGAAGGGGCCGCACTGGCCATCGGGAACACAGAAATCCAGTAACGAATTAGTTGCATACCAATACCCCAGTCTTGCCGAGATTTAAGGAATTACAGATAAATTAGGGTAAACTGTCTGACTAAAATGAGCTTCGTAAAGTCAGCGCCATCCGACACATTCTCTCTATACTCGAAATAAAAATTACAGATTAAATTAAATAATTAAAAAACATTACTCCTTACACCAATCAACACAATTGTCAACAGTTAGTGATTAAAGTCCATCGACTAGTCTGCCTGCTCTGCAAATTCATGCAACTCTCCATCCTTGCTGTTTGTTTCCTGATTCCTCTTTGTGTCTTTCATGCTTATCTTTTATTACTTGTCTGCATAGTTGTTTCTCCTTCCGTTTTTCGTGTTCTGTCCATGTCTCCCACTGAAAGCGTGCTCCTTATGTTTCTGGCATTCCTGCAATTCCTTGCAATTTCGTAGAAGTTTGTTGGAGATGCTAATTATGATCACTGGTTTGAACTAATGCATGTGTCTATATATATACACTCTATATATATATACAGTATATAGAAACAATGTCGCTGATGACGAGCAGCCTCACCCGGGATGGTCTTTCTCTATTCCAGGCATTTCGTTGGGTGCGGGCTATGACGAAGCTTGCAAAGAAAGTCGCTGTGACGACCACCTAGTCTGCAGCAGCACCTCCACCTGTAGTAAGTGTCATAACCTGGGTACCCGTACAGATTATAGAACACTCGCTGATAGTGTCACGCCCTGATGACCTCATTACCGCTTTTATCAGCGATGTTCGCGTTTGCTTGTAGTTTACTAGCCTTTATATCACAATACAGGTAGTCCTCGGGTTACGACGGTCTCGAGTTACGTCGTTTCGTGGTTACGACACTCATTCCCACTTACAGCGACAATGATAACAAAGCAACATAGTGGGCTTATTACTGAGATGGAAAGATTATTGGCGCTTTGGTTGCAAGACCAAAATCAACGCCGTATCCCTGTGAGTTTTATGGTTATTCAGGAGAAGGCTAGGCGACTGTTTGAGGCGATGAAAAGAGAAAAGTGGGAAGGAAGGGAAAGTGAAGAATTTGTGGCGAGTAGGGGTTGGTTTATGAGGTTTAAGGATCGTGCCAATGTCCATAACATTTAAGTGCAAGGTGAAGCTGCTAGTGCTGATGAGAAAGCAGCAACTGAGTTTCCTAATGCATTGGCTAAGATAATTGAGGAGGGTGCTTACTGTGCTGAACAAGTGTTCAACGTGGATGAGACAGGCTTGTGTTGGTAACGTCTGCCTAACCTAACGCTGTTTATTACTGTTACAGCACTTACAGTACAGTATTTCATTATTAAACGTACTGTACTACAATATTTTACTGTACTTATGTTTATTGATAATTATGAAGGGTACTGTGTTAGGATAGGTGTTTGGATAGGCTAAGTGTTTGCAGTACTGTACTGTTATTATGGTACAGTACTGTATGAACGTAGGATCCGACTTACGTCGAAATTCGGTTTACGACACCGCGTTAGGAACGGATCCCCGTCGTAAGTCGAGGACTACCTGTACAATATCTAGTAAATGAACTGATATCTGTATTTAAAAGTACTTGCTTTTATACAAGAAATAATGTAACCGGGAGACGAAACAACCCACCCAAACCAGCAGGGTACCCAAAGGGATAAGAGAGAAGTAAACGACCAAGAGGGAGGCAAAAGGGTGGGGCGCCCAAATAATCTTCTGATTTTTTTCCTGGTACTACATTAGTGTAAATAAGACGTTTGTAAGTGATTATTTCATATTTGATTACTTTTAAGTCCTTCTAGATTTTTTACCCAAATGAGCAGCTGATGGCGACACAATTAGTTTGGCTGACTCCAGATGCCAACATTTGGTACACCACTGCGAACTAGCAACAAGAACTGACAACAAACAGCTAGAAAGACTATATGTCTCTTGCGCATTTGTACCTTCTTGCCATGCTTAAATTTGTCCAAACATTTGAGGCGGAGAAGTAAAGATAGAAGATGCAGTTTCTTTTCAAACTTACCACATAATCATAATAACTTACATAAATTTGTCGCGGTGCTAGTTTCATGGGTTTGAGCAAAAGTATTTTCGTGAGGAAAATATTTATCGTCATCCACAAGATAGTCATAAGCAAAAAGGGGTCTGTCATACACAAAATAGTCATTTTCGCTTCGACATTAGTCACGATCATACTCGCCGTAGTCATGCACCAAACAGTCATTGTCACGCTTATGATGACCATCGTCTCAACAAGGGATTTTTTTGTTTTTTTAGCTATGAGCATAAAAGCAGTTCACAACTATAATCTTTCTTGATTTTCGGAAAAAATATATGTACATGAATTGTTTCCACTGTTGACTGACTTGCAACTCGTATGGCAAACGGTTTGACATGCTGGACAGGGCTACCCATGAACCAGCAAATGTTTTCTGTCCTTGGCGAACAGGACTAGCGGCGGGTGCTGGTGGATGTCAGACCAGCAGGCAGTGTGGTGACTTGATGATATGCAACGCAAGCGGCACAGTTCATCTTTGTCAGTGCAAGAGAGGCTACGTTGCCATGGCAAGTGGAAACTGCGGTGAGTGTACAATAACGAGTCCATAGATATGGTATGGAGTGACGATCTTTGAGTGGAGTTTAGGCCTGCATGCATCTCACTGGACACCTATCTACGGGAGACGAACATTTATTTGAAATGTACTAAAAAAGGAATATTATTTTATATTATTTTAACATTTTAATCTTTTTAAAATTTTTGTTGTCGATCTTTATCACGGCGTTCTTCCAATCGCAAGCGTTTCTCGGCTTCAGTCTCAGACGATCGTTTCTCCCACTTTTCTTCCTCTTCTTTTGTCTTTCTCATCTGTGTTCTTTCTCGCTAGAGGGTCGAGTGTCATCGCATGTGTTGTTGATAATGTAGCATCTTGCTATATCTGACCACGAACTAGTATCAAAAGTCTCGTTAAATTCCATCGTCGCGCTGCCCTTCCGGAAGTCAGGTCGTCTTTTTGCTCGCCGAGACTCACAGCGGAGAGCTTGGCAAGAGGCTAGAGTGAGTCTCGGCAGACCGATATGCGTCCGTGATTGACTGAGGAGCAGCATTATCTACCTGCATCCCAGGATCATTTTTATTTTATTTATTTATTTTTTTGTATGAAGAGGGGAGGGTATAACAGGAAAAGTAAAGTTTTCAGCCATCGAATACCTCATACACACAACTGGTTGCATGATTTTTTTAAAACAGGAATGCAAGTCTTGAAACAATCAGGAATTCTAATAGTTCAGGGCATATTTTACATCCCCTTATATCTTTGTTGCTCTATTACTGTAGGTAACAGAACTGGTGTGGCCTGTATAGGAAAGAAGGACTGTGGGGACATGATGGACTGTGTAGGTCCGGCTGGTGCTCTCACCTGCACATGCACGTTTGGCTATATTGAGAGATCTGATGGGAGCTGTGGTGAGTTAAAACAGAATACTGCTTAAAAGGAAACTTTATCCACTGTACATAGCGGCACTCAGTGTGGCATGTGATAGAGTAAAAGTAGAATAAAAAAAATATTCTTTTTTCCTCTTTGCATTTGTGAAAGTGCTATACAGTACAACTTCATTAATCAGCAATCACAGATGTATTAAGCAAGTTTTTTCAAGTAAAACATGTATGGTCCATTAGCAATTCCTGGGACTGCAAGAATGCAACATTCTAAGATCAGTATGGTTATCAGCTGATTGAAGAAAAGACTATTTTTCAGACACAGTTTACATGCTAGCTAGTGTATATGCATGTCTGTGGTGTGCGGGCTGAAATTTGTGAATGTCTTCATGAAGACTATAGCTATAGCGACAAGATCTGTCAAGTTTGCATATACAAATACTTTTATTGCATACAGGCCTGGGCGTGAACACTCAATGCAGCAAGGCAACTGATTGTGGCGACAATATGGAATGTGATGCAGTAGGAGGACAGGCAAAGTGCTCTTGCAACAAAAACTTTGTTCCTCGACTTGATGCCTCATGTGGTAAGATAAACATATTTACTACATCCCTCTCTCTCTTGTACATCTGCTGGCAAGCAGGGGTATGGGGAAACAGGAAGACGAGTAACTGGGGACATTTGGGCTGATGGATTGGAAACTTAGGAACTGTTTATTTAATCTTCTGGGGATAACTGAAATTGCAGAGACGGAAAGTGGGTATGGGGCACAACTGTGTATGTTTAAGATTGGAAAACTATAAATTTTGTTTTTCATAACAGAATTATTATCACTGCTTATAATAAAAATTCCATCTCCTTTGTTTGGACTAATAAATAAGGGCACATGTGATTTTATATATATCGTTGTGGACCATTCTCTGTGGTTTACAGTTCTTTCCCAAAGTTCAGATATATTTTTTTTAATATACTAGAACAGCATAGATGTGAAACCAAAAGGAACTGTGTTCACTAAGTACTAATAGCCAGCAGTTTTAGAAGAATGCTAATCAGTATTGGTCTAGGTTTAAAAGTCTTTTATGTTATGTTAGCGAGTCCAAGGGAAACTAACATTGATGATCATCAGTTACTTTTGACCTACATGCTATTTTCAAAAAGATAGCTTTGGCCTATTGTACAGAAGAAATGATTCCTCTAAGAAAGTTGACAAGTTGTGCTTTTAATATCTCTCACACAGAAATGACATTCTGATATGTATAATGAATACGCTGCAGACTAAAAAATATGTATTTGCAGGTGTAAAGGTTAGTCGGAAGTGTCAACAATCTAGTGACTGTGGAGACAATATGACATGCATGAATGAGCTGGACACTAGCTTGTGTACCTGCAATGCTACATACATCCCAAGAGAAGATGGCTCATGTGGTCAGAAATCATTACATTTCGTTAACGATTTTAATCACAGATCTCTCACCTTCAATGCTCATTCAAAACTATTCATTCTGTGTGGCTATCAAGATGAAAGTATTTTAGCCCTCAGAAAATATGTTGCTTTGTTGAAGGTAAAAATGTCAGAAGCTGTAAAATTAAAGATACATCTTAGTAGTATGCATATACAAAGGTTTTACATGCATAGTGTTTGAATATTGTTTAGTAATTTAGAGAGTCGAAAGTTCTGGTAGTTTTGCAGCAGAGTGAAATGTGACAATACTCAGGTTATCTGATCTTGCAAGTGAAAAAGCATGAAGACCATAACTGCAAACATGACTTGTTTTTGTTGTCATAATAGAGGTACAGGGCTTGACAAATAAGGAGCAGCATTTAATGGTTGTGCACAGGTTACTTCCCTTTACAGATCCAAGGGAGACTTTCCTTTTCTTTTCGCAGGTTTAAGGCGCGGTGCTGGGTGCTCTAAAAAAGAGCAATGTGCAGACAATATGAAATGCTCAGGACCTACTAGCAGATCAACCTGCACTTGTGACATGACTTACATTCTCAAGGGTTCTGGTGCATGTGGTGAGCACTATATTATTCTTTCCAACTGTATATTTACTCAGCATTCTTCCAAGTACTTGGAATGAAAATTGCATGAACATCATAATACTTTCAGATATTGTGGGAGTTTGCTTTGAAACTCAGCTAGGTCTTAAATAATTTTATTTTTATTTTAATCTTGTGTCGGCATTTTATCAGGTACTGAGGTTCACAGACGTAGCATTTTTCTAAACGCAATCTAAGCTTGTCTTAAAACAGAGTAAAAGATCAAGCAGAAGATGATGTTGTTTATGAAGATGATGGTGTGACATTTAATTAAACCTTCATCAGCAGATTCTGTTTTCACAGGTAAAGCTGCCATGTCTCCATGTAGCTCAAGTGATGAATGTTCTGACAACATGGAATGCCATGAATCTCAAGGAGGTCAAGTGTGCACATGCTCACAGGGCTACACTGCCAGGGAAGATGGATTATGTGGTCTGTTTCTTACATTTTATTTGAAATGATGGGCATAGTGTTGCTATGAATAGTCAGTATATAAGATGAAAATAGAATGTGACAATCTGGATTAGCATGAGAATATTTGTTTTCATTGAAGTCCTTGTACTCTTATCAACAAACTGGATGAATGGATTAGGGTATTGATCCAGTTGACTTCTTATAATAATATTGACCACTTTTTGATTTCTATCCTTTTATGGTATTTGCTTTGTTTCAGGCAGAGCTGAACAAGAGGTGTGTTTAAGTACTGATGATTGTGGAGATTACATGAACTGCACTCATGTCCATGAAATGCAGATCTGCCTGTGTCATGACGGCTACACTGTCAGATTAGATGGTTCTTGTGGTGTGTGTTATTATAATACTTTTACACAACCATGCTCTGTTTTATCTGTAGTTGGGTGGTATTAGTACTGGCTAAGCTCATAAATTTGCTCAGACACTTGAGATTGACTTTATGAGCTCTGCTAATCAAGAATTTGGGTGATAACTATTACCATGGGCTGGCCATATGCAGTCAGGCATGTCTCTTACATGACAGTTAGGTGACAATTTCAGAGCACCAGCTGCAGCCCACAATCTCTTAGATCTTACAATAAGAGACTGATTAGGCAGTGACAGCAGAAAGATGCTCAACAGACGTTATATTACAAAGGAGAGGCTTGAGTAGGCAGACGGAAAATGGTGCAATCAAGAGAAAGATGCAGTATTGGATGGTAGGACTAGATGACTAGCAGGAGAAATGTAAAGCTTTCTGGCTTGTTTGCTTGGTGCATTCTACCTATGACCTGTCACACTTGCGTCTTATTTATAAACCCTAATCCTGTGTACTCAAATATTTAGCTTTCATGTATTTGATACGTGCTGTTTGTCATTAATACATAGGAAATATCTCTACTCAAAGTCCTGAATCAGATTGAAATTTTTTTATTCCTGGTTCATATTTATAAAACTTTATTTCAGGAAAAGCTTTCCTGCAGCTTTGTTCAGCAGACACTGACTGTGGCAGCAATATGATATGCAGTAAATCTGCAGTCAGGTATGCCTGTGTGCATCTGGTTTTTCTGCCAGACTGGATGGAAGCTGTGGTAAGTTGACTGCTTTGGAATTTTTTTGCGGTTTTCTGTAAGAAGTGGTGGGAGAGTGAAAGAGAAAATTACATGTGATTGTGTCCCTATGCATGTATATATGCACACATGTTACTGCAGCACATGAAGCTTCACTTGTGCAGGTACAGCTGGGCATTTATTTTTCTTTGTCACCAACACAACTAGTTTGGACCTTTCTAAAATTTATCATGCCATTATAGTAACTTCCTTCACATCAAAATTAAATCACATATGTTTATCAAATTCATCAAAATGTTGCATTTACATCAGGGATGTCGTTGTACAGCTATAAACAAAAATCACTTCAACGAATGTCTCTGAGCTCTCAGCATGTGGCCCAAAACAACAACAACAACAGTTTCTGTTAACTTGTCACAGGGCAATGGTGCATCTAAGTCCAACAATGGAATATTAACATATTTGAAAACTGACCATTGTGCATCTTTCAGAAACTTCACTTAAAGGAAGTTTGTAAAAGACATTACAACACTTCAGACCTGATGATCCCATAGTTTCAAGAAATAAGTACCAAATGTTGCAGGCCAGTGAAATATACATGGCTAGCCACCCTTCTAGAATGTTTATGCTAAAAAACCCTGAAAGCTCACTTTTCACATCATCACTTTGTATCTGTGGTCTGACTTTGCTGTGAACAAAACAGGCAGTCATCACACTCGCCTATTAAAAAATACTAGAATGTCACTCTTCATTTAGCACTCATAGCGCTTATGGTAAGACTGCTTCATCAGTACAGCACTCAGAAAGAAAAAAAAGAATAAATTCACCAAAAAACATTTTCTTTGTTTCTTACATATATAGGTGTATCCCTTGGTGGTCCATGCAATGTCACAACTCAGTGTGGGAACAACATGGAGTGTAATGGAAATGGCGCTGAAAGCAAATACTGTGACTGTTTGGAAAATTATGTTTCAAAATCAAGTGGAATTTGTGGTATAAAATATATATAGTGGAAATTTTGGTTTGGCTGTATTTTTTATGATTGAATATACTTCTTCCTTAGGATGGGGCTCAATGGTTTTAAATAAGCTGAAGATTGTCTAGATGATGTTACTTGAACACTTTTCTGGCTAATCTAGTCTTGAACAGTTTCTGTGTATTATTTAAATACTTGTTTGAGAGTTTTGGTGGCACAGTAAATTATATGATGTTCAGGCAGAAATGTTGGAACAGCATGCATTGGACCTGAAGAATGTGGGGATTTCATGACCTGTGGCAAAGGTTCTAATGAAAGTGTGTGTATGTGCTCCAAAGGCTATGAAGCAAACATCTATGGACGATGTGGTATGTAATATAATGATGTGATCATTTACATTGTTGAAGTACAGGTTAAATAGATTATGCAGCAGTGAGTTAAAAGATTCTTAATTAAATTTCATGTAAAAAAGCTGTTAATTCTCTCACACTGAAAGTCATATATGCATTCATGAATTCTGGTTTTGAATGCTTGACAATTTAAGGGAAATAACTCAATTTCTTGTAGTCAGTTAAGTCTAGTAGGTGCAACATTTTATTTAAGGACTGGGTGATGCTCAGTGCAGTATTTCCCAAATCTGGATAAATAACCCCCTTTTCTTCACAGGAAACGTACCTACAAATGTCCCATTCACAGAAAGAGTTAAACTTGCAGTGTCATGTTTGTCAATAGGTGTGCCTAATTAACATATGATCCCAGCTCTCCCATGAGCTAAAGCCTTGACAGTGAAAAATATCTATGTACAACCTTGACTTCTCTTTTGGTTATCTCTTTCTCTGCATGGTGATCATTATATAGGTGTTTATCTTAAGAACAGAAATGGATAATTCACCCAGATTTGGGGGAATCAGTATCATTTCAATTAGATTTATTCAGTCATTAGAAAACAATATTGCCCCCCACTAGATATTTCATTTGTATCAGTCTGTAAGAATTGCCTTCAGTTTTTTTAAATGCAGTTCTGCACATCAGCTAACATTTACAGATCTGTAATCATTTTCTGTGATTGAAAATGCTTATGGTTGGAGTTGCAGCGCTTTTAGGCTGGTAAACACCCACACAGCTGGTATGACCTACTTGCTGGTGGTTTCAGGGTTCAGTGCTGGCAAGAGATGTACTCAAGCAGAGTACTGTGGTAACAGGATGACTTGTGATCAAGTGTGCACATGCAGTCTTGGCTATACGCTGAAAAGTGATGGTTTTTGTGGTGAGTTGCAATGTAACAACTGTGTGCTTATAAACTGAAAGCAAATGTTTCATTACACAGAGCTTGCTCCTCAAGCTACATTCAGACTAATATGTAAAGGCTGTTGATTTGCATTGAGTGTGTTTAATTTCTCTGACCTATATTTTTATTTGTGCTGTTTCTTGTTTTAGGTAAAAGTGTAGGACAAGTGTGTACAGCAAGCAGTGAGTGTGGTGACAACATGCAGTGTGATGAAATAAATGGCTCCAGGGTCTGTGTCTGTGCTGGCAATTTTGTTCAAGCTTCAGAAGGACGTTGTGGTGAGACTTTATAGTTCACTATTCAGCATTTATGTTAGTGAACTTTATCCAGCCATTTTCCCCAATTTTCTTTTGTCACTTCTGGGAAAAAAGGGTTGCTGTAGCTTTCTGCCATTCTAACAGTGAGCTGTGTGTCTTCACAGGAGTATGGGAGCAAGGAGAGTGTAGCATGGATACTGACTGTGGCATCAGAATGGTGTGCATCAACAAAACCTGTCGTTGTCAAGAAGGCTACTTGCCTAGAGTAGACCACACCTGTGGTAAGTCACTATTCCATTTAGCTGACATCTGAATAACCAGTTTCACGACATAGTTAACACATCAACTTACCCACTGTCTCAATTCACAGTATTGCCTGTTTGCTGGCCATAATAAAGTTACATTTGCAAGTACTTTTCATTATTATGTATATCTGTGCTGTTTCATGTTTTAGGTAAAAGTGTAGGGCAAGTGTGTACAGCAAGCAGTGAGTGTGGTGACAACATGCAGTGTGATGAAATAAATGGCTCCAGGGTCTGTGTCTGTGCTGGCAATTTTGTTCAAGCTTCAGAAGGACGTTGTGGTGAGACTTTATAGTTCGCTATTCAGCATTTATGTTAGTGAACTTTTCCAGCCATTTTCCCCAATTTTCTTCTGTCACTTCTGGGGAAAAAAAGGGTTGCTGTAGCTTTCCTGCTTTTTAACAGTGAGCTGTGTGTCTTCACAGGAGTATGGGAGCAGGGAGAGTGTAGCATGGATACTGACTGTGGCATCAGAATGGTGTGCGTCAACAAAACCTGTCGTTGTCAAGATGGCTACGTGCCTAGAGTTGACCACACCTGTGGTAAGTCACAATTCCATTTAGCTGACATCTGAATGACCAGTTTCACAACATTGTAATACAAAATACATCAACTCCTTACCCACTGTCTCAATTCACAGTATTGCCTGTTTGCTGGCCATAATAAAGTTAAATTTGCAAGTACTTTTCATAATTATATATATATAACTGAATATTTTAGTTTCAGTTCTGTATCTTATTTCAGGGAATAGTGTAGGACATGCATGTACAGTGATCAGTGAGTGTGGGAACAACATGGAATGTGCTGGAATAAATGGTTCTAGTGTCTGTGTCTGTTCTGACAACTTTATTCCAGCCTCAGGAGGACGTTGTGGTAAGTGATGCTTTCTCTGTTACTTTTCTTGACTTTTTCACTTCCTTTTCATTTTTTAAATTATTATTATTTTTAATTATTTCTTACCTTTAGGAAGATACTGAAGTTCTCAGAAAAAGGTGGAAAAGGTCCCCATAACTGGGGTCTTGGACAGTTTGAGAGAGCTCCTTTATCTTGGGAACAGTTTTGGAGATGGTGTTGCCAATATCCTCACTGCCTTACTTCCTCAACCTTCTATCGTTGTCAGGCATGAACTCCACAGCTGGGTCGATTGGAATTGATTCGCTGCATCACAATGGCATTGAACTGGCGAGCTTGAACCTTCTATCTTCTAGGCTATCCACTCTCCTATTTTGCACAGCTTCTTACTGAGCTGAAGTTGAACTATGTGTTCACAGGAGCATGGGAACATGAAGAGTGTGGCACAGATGCTGACTGTGGCAACTTAATGGTGTGCATCAACAAAACTTGTCTTTGCCAACATGGCTATATCCTCCAGTCAGACCACAGATGTGGTAAGACATCATGCCACATATATTTTTCTCTAGTTCCACTATGTAGTTCACTAGTTTCCTCGGTGTGAAATCATATTACCATTTGAATTCTGTGTTTAGACTATTCCCTGGAATTTTCTCATACCTTTTTACACCATTGGCATTTCTGTTTAAAGTAAATCAAAATACCATTGGTGATATCTGTGGCATTAACTACCAAAGGCTTAATTTGCTGATCCTAACATAGATTTAAGCTGCTGTGAAAAAGATAATGAAATGAGTTTTCTATAAAAAGTAATAAACGTTAATTTGACGTCCATCAAAATCCATTGAGAGCAAATGCTCTGAACATTATGTCTGCATCCAACACACAGGTAGAGCAGTGGGAGAATCCTGCTTCTTCAGTACTGACTGTGGCAGAAACATGGATTGCCTTAGAATTGCAGATGTTGGGGTATGCATTTGCTCCACAAACTACACAGCCAGTATGCATGGCACTTGTGGTATGATGATGATTTTCCAAACTCAGTAGAGACATTCAAACTTTTTCTTTTTATGTTATTATTATCAGAACTTACTTTTATTTCACCTCTTTAACCACTTTTTGGTAATGACTGGCTTTCCTCTTCAGAATTTTGTCAATGAACTTTTTAACTCATTCCTGTGGATATCAGTTAAGAAATACATGTATCTTCAGATAACCTACTAATCATCCAAAGTAGAATATTTATGCTGCTCAGGAGAAAACTATTACCACTAAGCATAAATATTATTCTTAAAACAACGTCTGTCAACTAAAACATTGTTAAATATGTTTATTGGTCTATACATATCATCTCCTTTTTTTTCCCTAAACTATACTACTGAGTACTGAAGACAGTGACACACCACAGGTGTTACTGAAAACTTTGGCTGTATCACAGTCAGATGATTATGTAGAAGCAATGATATATAGAGATGAGTGTTAGAGTCTCATACTCAAAGCATTTTAAACAAGCACAAAGGATGTTTTGTACAGTGTTGCCAGTAGGTGCCAGTTGCAGTATGCCACAATTGTGGTCCGAACATGGAGTGCACAGGGACCCAAGAGGATAAAAAATGTACCTGTGATGCAGGGTTCATACCTACAAGGCAGGGCTTGTGTGGTAGGTCACGAGGGTTTTAGAACATGATGAGGATGCATGCTAAGGAAAGATTCGCCGTGTTCTTTGATCATTTTCGGGGTACAGATTTTATGATGTCACTTATTTGGAGGATACGTTTATTGCATACATTTTAACCTGCTTTGTCGAGTAGTCTTTGGTGGAGGGAGTAGTTGGGCTGCTCAGTTCTATGTAGTCAAATTGTACAAGGCTGATGCTGTCTAATTTCTTGTAGAGAATTTTCAGGTTGCCACTGTTTATTATAAAATATTTATGGAGAAGTTCATGTTGGCATAGTGACATTTTTGTCCAGGTAAAGCAGCGGGCCAGATATGCAAACAACAAGCGAGTGTGGTGACAACATGCTGTGTTTCATTGCTTACGAGCAGCCAGTTTGTGAATGTTCTGCACAGTTCCAGAGAGACATGTCTATGTCTTGTGGTAAGAACCAGGGAACACAGCCATGAACCTGCTGTTTTGATTCAACTCAGATTAGTTTATTTTAGAATAAGTTAGATTTTTCTGTATTTACCTCAGATATTAATTGTATAGTAAATCATAATTATGCATGAGCTGTCATAGTTTTTGCAGCTACTGTGTTTGACTTGAATTATAAAAATATGGTCTTTATTCACTTGGAATTTTCGCTGTTATTGTTATCTTTGCACATAAAAATATTTTCCAAATAATGATGTTTCCAATTGTTAAATATATATGGTTAAAAATCCCTGGTGTAGTATTGTCATCATTGTTGTGGATTGTAACGAAAGACTATAGACTCCATTTTTGTTGTGTTCATGCACTGTACAGTACGGGTTCCACAACGAATACTGGGCAGTGAATGCAGACAGGTCAGTGACTGTGGTCAAAACATGGAATGCAGCCCAAGCAATGCATCAGGCCTTTTTATCTGTCAGTGTGCAAGCCAGTTCTTGCCAAGTGCAGATATGGAATCTTGCTGTGAGAAGTGTTCTTAGCATGAAAACATTTTTTGAAAATTGTCTGGTAAACACTTGCACTTTAAGATAGTCCTGTTCAATGATAATTAAAGTTTGCATCTGGCTAGCTGAAAACTATGGTAAACTATAGTTTCAGAGTTATAGATGCTACCATTCATTAACCAGATTTTAATTAAAATGTCAGCAACACAAGACAAGTGTATGTCTATGCATACTTCGTTATGTAAACAAGACCATGTCAAACAATGCACCTAACAATTAATGGTAATTTTGATTTTGAATAAACACTGAGGTAAGTTGTGCTTAGTCCTTCTAGAAACTGCTGTTGTCAAATAAAAGATGTATCACTGTTCCCCACAGATCACTTCAACCAGACATATCCTCCTCAAGGCTCATCTGACTGCAAGCTGAATCCACAAGAAAACTCAGGTGATTGCATGAAGGAGAACCCTGATGAGCATCCTGAATGCGACATAGATGAAGACTGTGATGAACACCAAATATGTGTGGATTCGGTTGATGGCAGAAAGTGTGTGTGTAGAGAAGGCTTTCATGTCACAGATAGCGCGTCTGTGGTGAGACTGTTTTTCTGTTTTGTTACTACTTTATTTTGTTGTATATCTGGGTGAGTTAAGTAGGTTAAAAAAAATATTAACCAGCTTCAAGTTTCTTCTAGCACAATACACAAGGCAACACTCGACACCATGGACTGAAACTTATGTGTATATTTATATATATATATAGGTGCATTAGCTCAAAATATTGACAGTGGCAGAATAAAACTGTTATATGGGAGCCCATCCAAGTTCATGAGAGATGATGTCACTGGTGGCTGATAGTTTTGATGACAGATCTCACCTTATCAGATGTGTATGGTTTGAATTGACTAGGGAAAGGACTGGGTGACAGATGCTCGACCATGGATGAATGTGGCTTGCACATGGTTTGTATAGGACAGCCAGGGGCAGCAACATGCAGATGTATGAAAGGAATGCAAACCAAAAGTGACCAATCGTGTGGTTAGTCACAGAACTGTTTCATCAGTTTGTTGGTCTCTTTTATATAATGTATGCATTTGATATATATAAATAACTCGTTTACATACCAATATTCTGTTACAGCTTTGATTTGTCAAAATAAGATTAAAAAAAAAGAAATCCAAGCATAGATTAACATCTACATAACCGCGTATGATGAACATAGATATGGCATGTGTGCTGATAAATGATTTCATAAACAACCCACCTTGTACGACAATAATAGATGTGTTTTACTTACAACAGGGGGTGTCCTAGGCTCTCCCTGCACAGGTGCCCAGGACTGTGGGGATGGTATGGAGTGTGCTGTGACTGGACTAAACAGGACATGTAGATGTAGTCTGCGCTATGTGGCAAGGCAGAATGGTTCCTGTGGTATGTATTCTTGAGATGTTTTTGTGCTTGCTTGTGTGTACCATTTGATGATTATATCATGCTACATACTGTACTATATAGGCAGGATAGAAATTATCCATGTTCCTTTTTGTAAGTGTGGTTTGACCAAAGGGTTGAGAAAGTCACTTGTGTTTGACCACAGGTCTTGCATTTGGACAGCATTGCTCAAGGAACGAGGACTGTGCTGATTATATGATGTGCAGCAAAACTGCACTTAGCTCTCCTGCTTGCTCCTGTATTCAGGGATTTATAATTACCAGCTCAATGTCTTGTGGTGAGTGGTGCATTTTTGTGCTATTTTCCTCAGCTGCTTGTTAAAATTTTCTGGTTTGGTTTTATGAAGCAGACCTCAAAAGAATGAAAAAATTTAATTGCAAAATGCAAGATCTTTTACCACTGGTGATTTGAAATCACATTTGTTGTAATGGGAGTCCAGTCTACTTTTCCTCTCTAGTAGTTACAAACCTGTCAATACAACTAATTTTTAAAATGTTATCAGGATGACTTACTAGAAAAATTTATTTCTATCCCTGTATTTTACCTAAACATGTCTAGTTAAAATAAGCACTGCTGACTTGCAGTTTTCAAAGGACAGCCAGGTGCTCATTCTGGACACAGCATGCAGAACTCAACCTTCAGCACACTGCTCTTTCTGTTTGTTATCTGGACTTGTCTCTTGCCTACATGAGCTAGATTACAGCTCTTTCCAGGAGATCTTATCAAACAGTTGCTTCTTTGAAAAACAAAATTGCTGCATGGAAAAGATATGAAAAAATACCAAAGTCTTTTCTATGTAAGCTGATATTTAAGATTGAAGAGTATTACAGGCTATTGATATAGTTTACATATTCAGAATATATGTGTCACTTCTACCACTTCATACTTCAGTCATCTTCAGATACGGCTGTTGCATGAGCATAATACTATGTTGTAATAAGCCAATTAGTCTCTCTGTGCAGTGTCAGTTCCCCTATATCCCTTGACTGTTCACAAATTACTATAAGACTCGGAAAAAGTTAAGTTTACTTGAAGAAACTTCCTGGTAATTACCAATAGAAACAGCAGCTGTAGCACAAGGTTACTGCCACACCACCCATTCATAAACTATGCTGCCCTGGAATAGAATTACAAAAGTAGAAAACTGACGAACCTTAAGCGATGATTTTAAATTGTTGGTAGTTTAGGTATATTCAAATGCATCTTGTTCACTGAGTGGAAGAAACGTGAAGGCAATTTATGTAGTATACTTTACATATGTTCACCAAACATTCAAGCAATTTTAATACAGTTATCTTGAACCTAACTTACATGTTTGATCTTTCATCATGTGCACAGAAAAAACAGTCACAAAATAACACCAAAGTATTGCCAACCTCTATCAGAGAAACATGATTTTGTTTCTGAGTTTATACAAACTAGATTAGTAAAAATAGATTTCTTACAGATGACCTTAATAACAAGGCATTTAAATAAGTGATCACCATCAGAAGGCAATAATTAATCTAAGAATGCTGATGAAGCAAGAAAGACAGCTTCATTCAGATCCACAAAAAAAGGCATCTTGGATCAGAACCATCAACATCATGATAATATATATATTAGCTAGTGGAAATCAATAATGATACTGTCATCCACAGTAGTAACAGCAGGGAATTTGAAATACATAAAAGAGAACAGAATGGACGACCTTTTACATTCCAAGCATTCTTTTTCCTTTCGTCTCAATTTAGTTTTTTTTAGAGGGAGAGGTATGATGGTGCTGTAGGGACAGCAAAGGCACTTGCAGGAAGAGAAATAACTTCACAGAAGTAACATTCTCTTGACAGCCTTTAAGACAATAAGGATCAGCAGTTGCTGTTTTGATAAGCATATGCGAGATGATGTGACCATCAAATGTAACTGAATAATCAAAACAAAGTAAATGTTACGCTAGGTGAGCTAAATGCAGATTCATACGTTTTACACTAGTGAACAGACTGTGCATCTAAGTACATCACTCATCTATACTGGGATATCTCCCCTGTTCCCAAGTATTCAGATACATTTATAATTTTGATGAGGTTGATTCCCTCACCCAAGATGATTAGTGAAGTCTATTTTGTGCTGTTCAATGCTAGCAAAGTTATGTCAAAATCTGTTCACAAATAGCAATTTTCACAATTGTGACAAAATGTATCTTTACTCTAATTAAGATTTTTTATATGTTGAACAGTAAACACATTTTCCAAGAAGTGTTTTGAACTTGTTTTAAACTTGATCAGCTGCCGAATGCCAACCAGCTATTCTGATATTCCTCACAGTTTAGGATACATGTTTTTTGACACAAGAAATTTCACATTAGCAATAACAGCACATCAACAATACTTTATCAATATCCATTTTGTCCACACAAAGACTTCTTTTGTCTGTATTTTTACTGTTCATTTTTAAGCATGTCTGTGTACATTTGTTGACTTGTGCATGATCATGTGCATGCAAGTGTGCATGTTTGTGAGAAAGCTTCAAACTTTCATAAATTTTTAAGAAGCTTTTTACTGTTTGTTTCACTCCACTTATATTAAACCAAACTGGAGCACAAAAAAAGGTTACTAATAAAACAAGCTTTAAACTTCATTTTTAACCAAAAACCATGTCAAATGTCTGCAAGTAAATCACAGAATACACACCTCAATCACAACCACATGAACTGTGATGTTTCTAAAATACGCATCACAATCTTAGTTCCTGGATTCTTGGTTAAGGCAAGTATGAGTTGATATTAAATTGGTTAAACTAAATATAATTTATAACCTTAAATTACAAACACTGTCATAAGATAAAAACATTCAGTGATATGGATTTTGTGCAGTTCTCCTCATCCCACTGTAGTTATTATTTGTTGGCAAAATGTGGCATAACATTTTATGTTCAACCAAAGAACTGCAAAGGTAAGTACATTTATAAGTACAAAAACCTTACTATCAGATGTGTGATTCTTGAACAGGTCATCTTTATATTTATCTTTCAGTGCATATTGAATGATGGTATATATATATAAAGAATTACATTAACACATTAATGTTTACAAGTAAGAATCATTCTGCACACTGTAATTCATAAGAAATTAATTCCATAAAGATTTTATGAGTCATTTTTGAAGTTTGATTCAGAGATTGAGGGGTAGTTAAAGCAAGAGTCAATAAAGCTAAATAAGTGGAATGGATTCCTGGTCTGCAATTCTCTAAATCGTCCAACAAAGTATCCTTAAACCCACATGTACCATTTACACTGCAAACATCCAATCACATACTGAATCTTTGTCAGAAGAGCATCTGCAGAAAGGCACTACCACTGTATCTCTGGGATGTGATCTTGCTTATAGCTGGACTTGCGTGGCTTGCGCACAGGGGGCTTTCCATTACTGCCAGTCTCTGGCATCTGCTGTGAGCTAAGGTCTTTTGTCCCCAGCTTCCCTGTTATTGTCTGTAATTCTTGTCTTATACTATCAACTAATTCTTTGGGGGATGCACCTGGCGCTAAGCTGGCAGAGATGACATCCATTTCATCTTTGTCACCAACATTTCTTGTGGGTGGCTGGTGGATTGGAATGGAAGCATTTGCAAGGCTGTCTTCATGGGATGGTGCTGAAGCAAACATGTTGTAATCATTATTTGTGTTCAGGGAGTCCTCTCTGTATGTGGGATATCTGGACTCGGAGGCTCTAAGTGTTGGAATGCTGTTGTAAGACTCTGTCCTGGGATAACCAATGTCAGAAGTCTCTTCTGAGTCAGCTACCAGCTGTCTATCTTTGTGTAAAACAGCTCTTGAACTGGCTACACCTTTGTCACTACCACTACTGTTTCTCTTGTGAGAAGTAGTGTTCTCAGGTTGCTGATGAGTGCGAATGGTGGGGCGCATGGCTGAGTACATGTCTGGTGTAGCCCAAGTCTCTGATTCAGAACTGTGGCTGTGGTCTTCTCTTCTGCTGGTGCTGGGATTGTAGATGGCTGTGCATACACACACAGATGAGCATAATGTTGCATGGAAAATACACAAAAATCTAAACAGTGACAATTGCCTACAGACTGGAAAATAAAGACAGGCTGACATTTGTGCTCACGTGCACATACACGCACATATTTACATGTTGGCTCTCAAACATGTATACACAGTCAGCCAAGAAGATATGCAAAATCATTTCAAGACATAAAGGTCCACATTTCACATCCATACAGATTTACTTGCCTTGTAATCTGTCAGAACAATGTGTCCTGACTCTTCTGATGCTCTGTAAGGATTCAATGAGACCAGACCCTCAGGATCATAGGCGCCATGAGTGCGGTCCACGTAGATTGGTGTGTGCTTCATTTCTACAAGAAATCAAGTTCACAAAGTGACTACTATTCACACAAATATAGCCACATATGAAATATCTGGAACTTGCAGATCTTGAGGTGTTCAGTAATAAACACTGATAAATGCAATGAGACATCATGGAGCTATTGATACAACTTGTGTGGATGCATATGGCAATGGCCATCCTTATGATGCACACAGCTCTAGGCTAGCAGTAATTCAAAACACCATCCTTTGTAATTGGAGACTCCGAGGCTCTGCCAGGAAACGTTGCCCTTCATAGTCAATATTATCCAGAAACTGTGTCCTCTGTGTTCCATACTCTCTAGAAACAGTTTACCCATGTGTTCATCATTCTCAATAAAGAAACAACTCCCTTTATATTTGGGTTTTTTAGATTTATATACTTCAAGAGTGGTCCAAGTGCATGATGAACATCATTTACCTCCAGGTTTGGAGCCAAAAGTTGTTTCAACATCAGTCAGCACTCCTTCTGAGACTTTGCTGAAACACAATGTATTTACACTAATTTACACAACAGTCTCTTTATTTAAGCCTATAACAGCTCTGCAAAATAAATACAAAATACAATACAAAATAATTTTATCAATCCTTTTTGTCTGTAAATGATACCATGAGAATATCACTTAACATAAAATATTAACACACGCTATAAAACTGACTACATGCAACTCATTTATGCTGGCACTTATTTCTCACAATTGGTGAAAATTCATAACTGCCATACATTCATATTGCCACTCAAAATATGAAAGTAGAGAGATGAGCATAGGTTAAAATGTTCACATATAAATGGACACTGGATGGACACTGGAGTCATCACCAAATACAAGTTATTCTTTCACAAAACTTACAGTATGATAATTATGTCATCCGTCTACTACATTCATGACACCCGCCATTATTTCTTGATATGGGCCTGTTGGTAAGGGAGCATGTGTCATATGTCCCAAAGAATGCAATGCATGTGAAGATGCTATGAGGATGTGAAATCATGCAACATGATACAACCTTTAAAGTTAATGTCTTACTTATCACTTGGCTTTCCCCTTCTGTTATCATCAGCATTTTTTAGAGAGTCCTGTCTTGTTCCTCTGGTAACATTTTCTTGTGCATCAGCAGATGTCACCACTTTATTTCTGCAAAAACACTTGGATGTGAGATGTGAGAGTAGTTCTCAGTAATTAGAAATCAAATGGGAGATAAAACAAGTCTTTTAGAAAAGTAGACTCAAGAATAGTTATCTAGAGTTGGACACTGAGAGGGAAAAAAACATGAAAGCGTTTCTAATTCACTGATGGAATCATTTACAAACCTCCTGTTAATGTTCATGCTATCTTGAGTAAACGATGTGAATAAAGGTATGATGTCAGTAGTTGAAATGAGTGGGCTGTTTACTGTTCATTTGCTGTTAAGTGCTGCTCCCAGGTAATGATACTAAGAGGTACATTTATATATTTCTGTATAGGGACAAAAATGGTGCACTTGTACAGTACAATTATATACTTAAACAGCTGAGCTTTGAGCACATGAATGTGCAATATTGTTGCCAATACTTCTCACTCTTAAAATTATAAAATTCACAATAACACTGTTATTGTATCCCTTCGCTGCTAAGTTTAGTATTACTACCATAAATAGTGACAAAGAAGCACACTTACCCCAAGTTTGCCTGGTTGTTGGACAGAAGAGAGAAAGCATCATCAAGCAGAGAGTAGATACGGGACTTCACTTCATCAAGTGACTCGGATTGCTGTGGTGCTGACTTTGGCTGTAAACCTGATGGTTTATTCTCATCTTGTTCATAGGCTGGATTCTGTGAAAAATACATGGGTAGGTTGTCTATACATAACTCATCTACACTTTTTGAATCAGGCAGATAACAATTAAAAAAAAATGCATTAACATATGCTGGACTAATGAATAACAAGATATAGGTGGACTATATCTGACCAGCCAGTAGATCCTATAACAACAGGATAGGTAAACACAGAGTTTAAGCAGCTGCTGAAATACATCAGAATACTATTTTTTAAAAACAAATAACTGAAAACATGTGAATAGCAGCAGAATAAAACACAAAATTTACACATTCTCCCTGGAATAATGTGTACATACCACCTCTCCCTTTTTGCTTCTCCTTTTAGACCTGAAATGTGAAGAAAATAACATGATGACTATTAATTAACATCTCAAGATAATAATTAACTCTTTGCCTGTAACAGATTTCATTAGAAAAATTTACATCCATATATATGCTTGGCACAAAAATATGTTGTATTCAAACGCTAATACCTAAAAACCCATAAAAAAGACAACCATAATTCTCACGCCATTTCAAAGAGCATTTCTGAACCTGTTTAATATTGTATCCTGCAAGAGGTATTTTCTTTGGGGTTTTTTTGGTTGTTTTTTTTTTTGCAGTAAGGAAAAGAGGGTAACTGGCTGGAGCAGAGCTGTGGTTATAATGTTCTGTCAATAGGCATGAATTAAAAATAATTACACTCTAAATAAATATGAATACATAAATAACTCAATATTTTATCAGAAATGTAACCAGCATTCAAATAATGCTTACATGAAAGTAGTTCTTTTCACTTTTTGTAGTATAAATCTGTTTTAAAATAAGCATCAAGGCCCTAGACTGATTTTAACTTTAATTTAAGAAAGTAGTTCATAGGGGGAAAACAAATTCCTCAAGGGACCAATGTTACTTCTCTTATCAACTTGTTGGTTCTCGAAAAGCCTGATGTATTTTGCAATGCAATTGTTTGTCAAAAACTTGCACAGATTGCCAACAGTGCATCATGCATGCACTTATAATTTCAAGTGGAAAAAGTAATGAGAATAAAATATCCACACTTGATATATGATAGTCTCGGCGCAATTCAAGGGAACCATACAGTACACAATACAAAATTGATAATTGCAATTCCAACTGGTCAGGCCTACCATACCTTTTTCTGTCACTGGCTGCTATAACATCTGGTGGGGATTTACTGTCACGTGGTCCCAACACTTTGTCAATTTCTTTTTGTGCACGTTCATATGCTGTGTGGGCATCTGATGGAGGTACTGCCATGCCTTAGGAAACAGAAAAATAGTACCATAGTACTATTCAGATACAATATCTTATTCCAAACTTAACATGTAGCTATGGATTTTACTAAGGTTGGTATCTAATGTTGCGATTTGTTTCTAGCATTTTCCTCTGTATTATACCATTACTATGATTTCAACAACTGCCGCAGTGATAAGACAGATGCTACGAAGGATTTATATGGCCCAAAATCAAAGTAATTTATATATGCTTGTCTAAACACAAGGCTCTTTAGGTGACAAGCGTTAAGGTTGTGGTCAAGGTCACTTGCCTGCCTCCATCTCCTGCTTTTTCTTCAACCTCTGCCTCTGTTTATTCTTCTTTCTCTCTTCTTCTGCATTATCATGGAATGCATCGTCCTCCTCCTGAAAATGTGAAGACTCAGAATAAAACTGTTCTGTACTCTGCTGTATGTGTGAGCCAAAGACAGTTTTAATGATCATCTTTCACCTAATGCTGACATCCATTTATTCAATGCTAAACAAAAACACACTAAAAGCCTCATCAATTATAATGTAAATATGTTGTGTTAGTTACAAATATGTCAATTGGGTGGCTCAATAAATATAAAGTACTCTTGTCCCCAAACTGGAGATGTCAAAAAGGTTAAACAGGCAAACATCAAAAGCTCAAAAAAAAAAAAAAAAAAAAAATTCATTATTTTAATTAATTGCAAAACAAAATTTATACACTCTGAAAAAATTACTGACTGACAAGCTGGAATAACTACTATAAAATATTGCCACACATAAATAAAAGTCATCACAAGATGAAGACCTTTCAGTCAGTATATGATGTAGCATTAACAAACTGGCCACTGCTGTTAAAAGATCAGATAGATACCTCAAACGAGGTCTGTGCCTGATAACGAGGAAGTGTACTACTGGCTGAGAGCTCCATGTTTTCCACACTCTGTAGTGCAGGTTCCATGGGGCTCATTTCTAGCTCTGCAAAGCAAAAAAAAAAAAGTTGTCACCTCCTAACCTAAAGCATCCCTTCATTTACATAATACATACAGCTTCAAACAGCTGAAGCTAAATATTCCTCTTATGATTGCTGTTCAGTAAAAAAAGTCACTCACCCTCCCTTCAGGTTGTGCCACACCAGACTCTTTCACACGTTTTTTCTTGACTTTTAAGGTCCCTTCCTTTGTGTTCTCTGGATGATTTTCTTCATTAAGAGCTCCATTCAAGGCAGAAGCTCTTTAAAAACAAACAAACTTAGGAATTTACATGAAGAAGAGGATCTGCATGGTGCAGTGCCAATAAGGATAGCTTGACAAGTGAGAAAAGTATAGGAGGAAAATATGTATTTGTGTGTGCATGTGTGTCCGCATGCATGCACGTACATAATAAAATAGGGATCAATATTAATTTTTGAGAAAGGGTGGTGATTGGGGTTGGACTATGGTTACATATGGGGAGAAAGTGTGTGTAACCATACCAGCTGGGGACCTACAACATTTGTTGCTGGGGAGGCTGGAAAGTATTTTATGTTAAGGCCTTTCTTTTTTGTTTGGAACAGAGAACATCCACAAATGAGAAAAATTCTCCATTTTTTTCCTGTGGATGTTTTATTATTTTTCAGCCAGAGTGAAACTGGTCTTTTACTGAAAACACAGATCTGCAGCTCAATCTACTAGTAGAGTTAAAAACTGGAGAAGAGATTAGAGGAGAAGAGGGAGGGGGGAAGAGAGGTATTTAAACAAAGAAATTGTAGGGAAGAGAATAAAAATGTTATGCCCCCTCCCACTCTCTCTACATGTGCAAGTATTATCAATATTCATGTAGATTGAAATGTAATAATCAGGAGTAAAACCCACTTGTTTTTCTTTAAAGATCTTCTACCCTTCTTTTGAAGATGTGCCTCAGAGGGTGGTACATCAGGATATGGGTTGACTTCATACACCATTTTCCGTGGTCTAGACTTAAGCAATCCGTTGGACTGGCTGGATGAAGGCCTTTCTTGATTTTCACTGACATCACCCTCTCCTCCCTAAACAACCACACATCCTTAGTGTCAACCATAAGCAAGCAGAAGAGAACATTTTAAGAAGACAGGTATATCACAGACATCACAACTGTAATCCTGTAATCTTAACAATTTTAAGCTTAACAGTTTGTCCACCCTGCGATATCTTTCCCTCCACACATGCATGCCTGCGCAAGTATATGAACATATTCTCAGACATACACAATCACATTTTCTTCAAATAAACTTTGCTGAACACTTTGCTACTTGTCACTTTCTTTAGGATGTAAGGACATGATTTTTGGATTTACAAAATATTTGATTCCGCCTTCCCATCTTTCAATATTATTGCAACATGAAAAGCTAATACTGATCATACCTGTTCGTTCTTACTGTTCTCTTCATCATTAGGTTTATCTAAAAGTTCATCACCTGGCTTTACTGCCTGCACTGCAGATCTTCCACAACAGAGAAAAACCATAACGGCTATCACTTACCGAAGACACACTTTATAACCTTGCATTTATTTCTTTGAGTCAATGATTCTGTGTAGAAATGTTTATACACTGACAGTACAATATTTAATCTTTGCTTGTGTAGTTAACGGTAAAAGACTTCCCTGCCATAAACTGAAGATGAAGTGAGACTTCAAAGAAATTACAATTTCAAGCCCTTATTAAACGATTAACATAGTTTCGTGCGTGATTCTTGCAGACGACGCCTGACACCCTTCAACTATTGGTAAAGAAACCCTGGCTAGTGCAGCGCCATTTTTGTTTTTCCACTTTAGTAAGTCCTTGACGACAAGGTGCTTTCATTTGTTGATGTTTGGTTTGTTTATCTGCACAACGACTTCCTTTCGGTTGTTCAGACGTGTCTCGACAGGATTCAGACAACCGTTATACAAGGGAAGGAAGCAATGCTCACCAAGCAGCGTTACTAGTTACTTCCCTTGAGTCGTTGTTATTTACGGGGTCAAAGGTCAAGCATTTCGCTAAACTTCGTGCAGGTAAAAAAAAACTTCTTTTTATTTTCCCCGCCAGCATGATGTGATTGATAATGTGTTCAGACTTAGGAATTTCACTAGTGAGCTCACTGTCCGGAAAAGCATTCAACTCCGAAATTAGCGAGAAGTCTTCTCATTATGTTTTAATGTTGAAAAGTTGGACTTAGTTAATTTATACCCTAATTACTTGTTGACTGTAACGCACGCATTTCCTTTAAGAAATGGGCACCTTGCTTGTATCACTCATTATATACATGTCATAAAAGCAATAAAGCATTACCAAAACTATACAGCAAATTTAATTAATTATAGGGGGCTGGGGAAGGGGAGCAAACTCCACGACAGTGAACGACGTTCACGTTCTTGCCTCCTCAATATCCATCCCACGCCATTATAATGTATAACATGGTCTGAAAAAACAGCTGCAAAGCTTTTAAGTATTGTTCTAGAGTCTAGACTCAAGTATCGCCAACTAATTAAGTTTTTTTTTAATTCCTAAAAGGCAACAGTTGACGATATTGATGGCAAGGTGATACCACAACCCACAAGTGAAGTGTGAGCTCTGTGTAACAACTCATACACTAGATTTAAAATAATATTGGCGCATCGTGCATGCACGTGCACACATCGATGTGCATGTGCGGACAAGTGCACGTGCACACATAAGCCCATACAGACGTGTGAATATTCAACATTAAACCACGCACGCACGCACGCACGCACGCAGGATAGTCAAGTGGTTACAGAAGTCGACGCCGGGTCGATACCCGCCTGTCACAGCGTGTTTACCTTTCCGCCACCCCTTGTTGATACCTGTAGAATGAGCACCTTTAGAAGCTAAGGGGAGGCAAGGAAGCGAGGGAAGGAGATGGGCCGACACAGAGACAGGTACACACATTCAAAGCGATTGCTACTGACCGGCCCATGTTTGACTGTCAGGAGGTGAGGCTCGTTGTGGTCAGTCTGACCTTTCTCCCGTCTTTGCTGCGAATGGCGGACCAGGAGGCACACTACCAACACCACGAGTATCACCAGGACCACTGGCCCCAGCACTGCCGCAATGATCCAGAGCTTCTTGTCCTCGCTGGTGGCTGTCGTCTGGGGCTGCACTGCCGCTGTGAATAAGAAAGAACTCACCTCTAGCCACTGCCTGCCGACCTTCTACATTTCAGGGTTTAGATATATCATATATGGTCAGTTTGTACTGTATTTTCATTGCTCTCTACATTCTGCATTATTTCTTCATTTAGCTTTCACACAAACTGAAAAACGAGTGTTGTGATTCAGCGCCACCTAAGCAGACTATTAAACATCAACACAGCTTCCTTTTATGCGCATATGCCGGAGGAACCCACTCTTTTTCTTCCCTTTGTTAAAACATCGAACTTTGAACCAATTTCATTTTAACTATGTGAAAAAGCATCCTCTTTGAAATCGCGCAAGTATTAAATAAATTTTCATTTTGACAAATATCTTTAAAACTTGTACGAAGCCATTCCGATGCTTACGTTCAGCGACGGTGACCACCACGCGGTTTAGCTCGAGGGCCACCTCCTGGTCCAGTAAGGTGTTGAGGGTCTCAGAAGCCTGTGCCCCCGACAACATCTTGTCATCCTTGGATACCGTGTAGGTGAGGTTAGCGTTACTGGGGTTAGTCGTCTGCCGCTGAACGCGCTGCATCTGACGGACAAAGTTCAAAGTGGGTAACACCAGGATAAAGTACTGGCATTCGTCACTTTGCAATACAAAGATGAAAATAGTTGACAGCGTATACACCTGTTACCCTCAACTAACACTGGAACTTCTGCGATCACATGACCAAAGTCTGAATGGCGTTGTGGTCGATACAAATGACGAATCGGACATCAGCGAAGTAACACCATCGTCAAATTTAATCGAGACTAAACAGCTGCAAACGGCTTTAAAACTGGACAGTCAAGCAATCTAGTCCACTTTCAATGTAGGGTGAGTGGCTCAGCAGACTTAGTACATTAATAAAAAAAATTACAGCATAAAAAACTGCTCTTACTGCGACTTCAACATTCCCGGCAACAGCTCGCTTGCTCCTGCCAGAAGTTGACACGAGGACCATTTGCCACAGCAAAGCGGACCTTCTTCTGCGGGCCCCTCCACCAGCTGTTTGCCGTTCGAACGCAGTCTGATACGCCCTCGCCAGACCCTCCTCCATTTTGGTGACAAATTCTGGGGAGGTGATGTTGTCTCCTGACTGCAGCTTGATCACTGTCAATAACGACGGACCGCTATATTGTACACTTCGTGATGTTTCTCCTTATTTCATGTTGTAATATTATTTGTCCATGACTTGATTCACAAGAATCCAGACAGAAATATGACGAATTTAACGGGAATTTTCCGTTTGCAATATAAATTTGTCTATTCAAAGATATTGTAAATCTCAAAGTGTGAATTATTGGTTATGCCCGAGGCTAATCAGAATTACATCTTTTCTTTATTATTAGTACACAGACAACGCCTTTCCCGTCCAGGAGAAAAAACAAAAACGTTATTGTAAATTGTGAAAACAAGGGAGGAAAAAAGAAAGGGGATGGGAATGAAACAGAAAGGGGATGGTGATGAGGAAAAGGGAATATAGCGTCGGGGGATGGAGGGGAAACAGGAAATGTCTGATTTCTGTCAACTCACCGGTGATAACAAGAAAGTCCAGGCCAGGCACGGCGGTTGTAGAAGCGGTGGTCACTACTTGGGATGTAGTTGTAGTAGTTGTAGATGGTGTAGTTGGCACTGATGATGATGGCAGGATCTCTGTACTTGATGGTAGTATGGCCTCTGTACTGGATGGTTGTATGAGCGCTGAACTTGATATTGGTGTAACCTCTGTACTTGGTGATGGTGTAACCTCTGTAGTTGGTGATGCGATGATACTTGGTGATGGTGTAAACTCTGTACTTGGTGATGGTGTAACCTCTGTACTTGGTGATGCGATGATACTTGGTGATGGTGTAAACTCTGTACTTGATGGCTGTACGACCTCTGTACTTGGTGATGGTGTAACCTCTGTACTTAGTGATGGTGTAACCTCTGTACTTAGTGATGGTGTAACCTCTGTACTTGATGATGATAAGATCTCTGTAGTTGGTGATGGTGTAACTTCCACACTGGACGACTGTATGACCTGTGTACTCAAGATCTGGAAAGACGTGCTGTCAAATGTACTAGATGGTGGTGCACCTTGTGTACTGGATGATAATATGGTTTCTGTACTGAATGCTGGTATAACCTCTGAACTTGATGTTACGACCTCTGTACTTGATGTTATGACCTCTGTACTTGATGTTATGACCTCTGCACTTGATGTTACGACCTCTGAACTTGATGTTACGACCTCTGTACTTGGCGCTAAGATACCGGTACTTGATGATGGACCGAACTCATTAGTGGAGGTCTGGAGAGACATGCTATCAACTGTACTGGATGGTGGTATGATTTCTGTACTTAACGATGATATCATCTCTGTACTTGGTGACACTAAGATCTCTGCACTTGACGAACGTATGGCCTGTGTACTCGAGATGTGGAAACTCGTGCTGTCAACCGGGGTGGAATGGATGACAGACACTTCCGATGGTGATGCTGTCCAATCAGAGCTGTCCAAGCGTATATCGCTGCTTTTATGAACGATTTCAGACGACAGTGATATAACTTGTGAGGTAGACAAGCCCTGCTCACCATCGGACAAACCTGAAGTCTGCATCTCCGAGACGAGCGTCGGTGATTCTGATAAAGATGACAGAGTAAAGGACTCTGTAGAGAAAGTGTTGATAACAACTTCTGTCTCAGGTCGGTGTGAGGGAGACGACGACTCCATTACTGCAGAAGATATTGTAAATGGCAACATCTCAGTAGTGGATGTGGTAGATGGTGAAATCTCCATAAACGATGTGGGTAAGGGTGATATCGCCACACTAGAAGCAGTGAATGGTGGTGTCTCCACGCTGAAAACCGTAGTGATCGTCTTTACAATCAAAGATGTGGTGGGGACTGTTGTCTCTACACTGGATGTAGTGGATGGCGATGACTCCGCACTGAATGTGGTGACAGGTGATATTTCTACAGGAGAAGAAGCGGCGTATGGCGAGGTCTCCACACTAAGAGATGTGAACGGTGAAGTCTCCTCACTAGAGAGGCGCGTGGCTAGAGAAGTTATTTCCCATTCTGCTCCAGTAGGAGATAGTTCAGAATAAAGCGACTGCCTGCTGACCTGCACTGTGGAAACGACACTTTCATATGATGACATCACAGTGTCACGTGAATACGACCGTGTTTCTAGACTCGGTGAAGTCTCAGTTTCTTGAGAATAAGGCAACGTTCGTGAACTTGATGACCTTACTTCAAAAATGGATTCATTCTCAGTAGGAGTTACATAATATGTCTCCGACACTGTCATTTCTTCCGACGGTTGCAGCAAGGTTACTGACGACGGCGTCAACGTAAGTGATGGCGACAGTGTAACAGCAAAGGATGATTCACGAGAAGATGAAACGGGGTTAGTGCACTGGCAGTGAGGGCCTCTGATGGCTGAATTCCCGTTGTGTGTTCCACCAAAGATTCGTATGTAGATATGGACACCATGGTCCCGGTCTGTGAAAACATTGGTGAGACTGTCAGAGAATCCACGACAGAAGAACTCACTGACACAAGATGTGTCTCTGAAATGGGCGGAGTCTTTGAAATGATTGACGTCTGACTTGGTGGAAACTCTTCCAGACTTTGGAGCGATGAGCCTGTCACCACTTCTGAAGAAGTTGCAATCAAGGACGACGGCTCAGAGAAAGACGACAAGGGCAAGGCATCAGTGACGAGAACATCAGAGGAGAAGACGTTGCTCAAAGACGATTCCTCAATGCCAACAGGCAACGAGATTATCGACGACGGATTAGACGAGAAAACCTCCAGGGAAGAAAACAAAGGCACGGACTTGGTAGGCGGAGCTTCAGTCTTTACCACCACGTCACTCATTGAGGTCATCTCCAAATATGGAAGTGTTGGTGTCATCGTGGAGGACGGAGCTAGAGAATGTGACCAGTCTGAGGGCTGCTCAACACTGGGCGTGGCACTTGTGGAGACCTTTCCAGTGGTTTCTGCCGCTGTAACAGCAGGAGAAAGTAACTCTGAACTACGGGACAAGCCAGACATCGACGAACCTAATGTTTCTAGCATCCCTGAGTCGATGGACAAGGCTGCAGTCGACCGAGTAGTCAGTGTCCCGGTTAGAGACTGGACGTGGGACTCTGCGAGTGTAAAAGATGTCAGGACAGAAGTAAAAGTTTGCAAACTTGGTTCGGAAGATATTTCAGAAGGCAGAATGGTTGTTGATGAAAACAAATAATGGACGGATGATGCTTCTGTAGCTAAAGCTAACGATGTTTCAACAAAGTTATCTGTAGTCTTGGATCTCTCTGGCACCAAGAAAGTACTTGTTCGCTGGCCCTGTACTTCCCCGGTTATTTCATCAATAGAAGATGACAACATTAAAGTGGTTGCATGCACATCTGTCAACAAATAATCTGACTGAACTACAGAACTGTCAATACCAGTTAGCGTTGCCATGGACTCGGACAGCATGCTGGACAAAGAGTCAAGAGGCATGCTGGTTAGTTTGAATTCCCTCCAGTCGGAACTGACCTCTAGGGTTTCAATAGTTCGTGCAGCAGACGAGTCAGTCGTGAGTGAGGATCCTGCAGGAGCAAACAATGTTTCAGAGGGCTGCATGCTGGGGGTCTGCGCATGCGCAGTGCTGGCACTTCCGCTCACGACAGCGGCATCGGTCGTGTATTGGATGGGAGAGGACGAAGAAAAGGCGAAGGCTGGCGAGGTGACCCCATCTAAGGGATGGAGGGAAGAACTGCTGGTTGGCGAGCTGGAGAAGATTCCGTTTGAGTTCAGGACCAGGGTCAGTAGACACTGTAGACACAGAAGACATCTCCAAGACTAGCTCTGTGGACTGACCCGTGTGTCCGCTCACCGACTGCTCAACCTGTGGAAGAGTACCTTCAGGATTGGCAGTTAAGGAATGCACCATAGACTCTAAGCCTGAGGACGGGGTCTCTATCTGGTACTGTGATAAATGCTGAAGGCGCGAAGATTCAGTAGAAACATCTAGAAGAACGCTGTGCGGCTCCATGGAAGTCTCCAGGAACAAGGAAGTTGCTGAGGCCGTCATCTTGACATCAAGGCCACCCCCACTTGTAGATGTCTGCCATGCTGAGAAAGAGAAAGTCTTGCAAAGATCCGAGGCAAAAGGTTGATAGACACGAGACCACGAGCGAAACTGGGTCGGGACGTCAAAGGTCACCAGGAGGCTTGGCGTCCAAACCTTGTTTCGATCGTTGTCCTTGTGTCTATAAACATTTGCTCAGGTAGATGTTTGACAGGAAGTAACTCAATTACTAAACTCTCCTTTCTCTTTAACTGCTTCCACGACAAGTCTCAGTATATATATTCTCGACAGTAATACGATAATAAACTACTACGAGAGATACGAAATGTTAGCATTTGGTTTATGTAATGACAGAAGAGCGTAGTACAAAAATTATGTTAGAAAGTTTCAGCATCACCAGCAAAATATCCCGAAGTAGGATGCAACAAGAAATAAGGTGTCTAGGTTAAGTACAGTAAATGGAGAAACATATAAGAAAGATTCTATTCTCTACACTGTGTTAAGAAGGCAAGGCTCTCACCAAAGGATGTTGAAGTATTAAGCACAACATTACTGTTGATGTCAGTTGCAGATGGGGTGTGGTATGTTGAGCTAATATTAGAAGCAAAAAAGTTTACAGTCTCAGTAGGAACATGTGAGGTAAGTAGAACAGGTGTGACATCAGATGATGACAAGAAAAAAGATCCAGCCAAAGTGCTTGATTGTTTTGGAATGTCCAGTGATCCGGAACTGACTGCTGGCTCCGTTTCTTTGGTTACACGAATAGATGCTGATCCAGTAAAAACGATTGAAGCAGGTACTACCATGCTAGAAAAAACAACTGATGTAGTGGGTAATATTTGATCATGAGGAGAAGTAGGCTGGTGATCAGAAGCAGGCTGGGGATTAGATGAAGTGTGGATAGATGCTGCTGCACTTGTCGGTGCTGATGGTCCCCAGGAAGTAAGGTCCTCAGACACGTGGGGATGGATGGTCTGATCTTGTATCTTACTTTGCAGTACAGTTGTCTCCTTCACTGAAAAATGTCCGCTGGACGGTAAAAGTTGTTCAGTCTTCATGCTTGCACCACTGTCCACTTTATATACACTAGATGTCATCACAGACATTTCTACACTTTCTGAAACCAACGGAGCTGTCCTGTACAAACGTTCAGAAAACGAGCTTTCTAACCTGTCAGCGGAAGAAACTTTTCTTCGGACACTGTTGACATGGTGACAGCCCCTGGCTCACCCACGACAGGTCGCCCTGTTTCTCTCCCTCCTGCAATGGATGAGGTCAGCACGAGGCTGGCACTGTCCCCACCAGGCAGGGAAGAGGTGAGAAAGGCAGACACATGTTCTGTGGAGCTTTGAGATACGATTATGGACGACCGAGCCACGAGTGTGGCAGAATCAACAGGTAGGTTAGTCGACGGAGACGAAATGAAAGCAGAATTAAGCATGCTGGACGATGCTACTACATCGTGAGTATAGGACAGAAGCACGATGGAATCTTGGGAAATGTCACGAGATGTGGGCGTGGCTCCCGCAGGGTTAGAGGTTACACCACTGACATTAGTGTCGAGGGAAGTTAGTGCATTAGTGGCTACAGGCACGATGCTGTTACCCATGGGATTTGAAGTCCACTGCGACCAACTGTCTCAGTTGGACTGGCTTCTGAAACACCTGGATCATCTGTAAAAATATTGAAAGAACAGGAAAAGATTATTTCACGTGATTAAACGTTATCTTTGTCTTGTTTTTATTTTCTCAGCATTTTTTTAAACCATAAACGCTTCCCTTGGATATATCTTCAATTTCAGGGAAAGTGACTAAGATTGAGAATATAACAAAGTCTGTCAAATTCGCAATCGACATCATAAACACGAAAATGTCTCTTTCGGCATTACTCCTAGTTTCAAAATTAAAACTTAAAAATGTATGAACTACAATAGAAATCTGTTATCATCGATCATATCCCAAATGTGTCATTGTACACATTAAAGGTATCGCCAGAATAGAATACAAGGGATCGTGTAGTCAGAACTAACATTAGCCATATCCTGGTGTGTATTTGCTGTGTTCTCACAGCTCAAAAAGATTCTAAACTTTGGCATCCACTTCTGTCACATCTGCCTGCCTGTGTTTACAAGCACGCCAGCGCCAAACATCAGAAATCAAATCATTCACACCTTAGTCGCCTTTGCCCCTTACCCCTCGGGTCAAGCTCTGCCCTGTAGGGGGCGGGACCAATTCACACAGCATGTCATGTTCTCTTACAATAAACTGTGAGAAGAGAGATACCCGTTGAACTTTGGTCATTCACTGCCTTTTCCCTCTAGAGAACCATCATCTCCTACTTCTTTCAAGTGTACCTTTGTGTGGTTCTCCGTAGTGTGTGTATTTCTGGCTGGCCCATGTGTTTGTGTGTCTGTGCACGCTCATTAAAAATGATAAAGCTGTTCTATACAAATCCACCCTGGACATTTCACCTCAGCTTGAGGTCATCACGTACCATCTCAATACTTTGTGTCGGCCATAAGAAAAAAACGAATTTTCTTACATGAGAGTAAACATCCGCCAACCCGATGGAGATATTTACTGTTTGACTAGTCTCTCCGATGATTTAGCTTTTAAAATTATTTTCCTCGCTAGCTTCATGCATATCGCAAATATTTGAACTGAGCTTGTGGTTTTAATGCACTTCTTGTAAAGATCCTAGCATTTACTGAAATCACTGGCAAAGCACGAGAGACAGTAAAACTACTTCTGACATGTTGTACAGGAATAATTTATGTTTTCTTGAAGCTTCGTGAATGACGCGGATGTTGGTCTTTCTCTCCTTCAACCTTTCCTTCTGTCTCGCCCTCTGGGGCTCAGGGGATGGGAGGTAGCACAAGCCGCGCAAAGCCATTAAAATGAAAGTACCGACAGGAGCGCCACCTGTCTCCGGTTTATTTTATCGACTGCTTTGAAGCTTGAAATGTGCGTGCAGGTAAACTGGCCGACCACGTGACAGGTGAACGCGGGAGGAGAATCGAACGTCTGCCAAGCATCTTCCGCACATTTGTGATGTCGATGATGGTCCCTTCCCATCACACCCTTGTACATTAGTTAACGAATCGTCACGGCCCACAGACACCGATATTTGAGTGATGTGAGAGACGAGGGTGCGCTGAAAAAGCAGTTGGAAGCGAAATATGATTATTTTCATAGATACGATCATTCTTTGCCGATTTTTTTCGAGTTGGACTTTTTTCTCAGACATCTCACGAGGTCACAAAGGTGGAACTACTCCAGACTCTCAGTATGTTCACGACTGCCTTCGGCATAGCAGCTGTCGGTCCATGCAATCTAAGTGAACCCAGTCTGTAATTTACTACAAGTAGACACAAGCAGCAATCCACAGTGTAGGCGGTTGACATCTACTGTGACTGTCACCTAGTAACTTACTGTGTGAAGTGTATGAATTCTTTCTCAGGTCAAGCATCGTAAATACCCAACATATTTTATCTGTCGGTGAAATGACTGCCACTAGACTTGAGAATGGTTGATAATGTCTTTGACTCTCACAACAACTCACTTTTTTTTTCCACGGTTGAGTGCGCAGTCAACGAGGCTTAGTCGAGGACAGCTGACTGGCAGGTTTGAAAGGTCTACACAAGCAAGACTGAGTGCAATGGAGTGGAGTTCACGGGTAAAAGAATAAAAGATGGGTACAGGTCGGTAGAAAGATGAGGTGAGGTAGGGAGAGGGGGAAGGAGAAATCGGGTGGATGGGGCAATCTTCGTGCCATGATCGTAATACTGGGTAACAAAATGTCTGGACTGTGCTCGCAATCCTTGTAATGAGACCTGCTTAACTCACCATCCGCTCCCCTGCTCTCTTCACTATGACAATCATTATCCTTTATAATTACATTATAGGGAAATTTTTGCTTTACAATTCTCCTTCACTGATTTTAGGAATTTATGAAACTTCTACGAGTTATGAACACGTGCGTGATGTATTTATCCATTCTTCTTCTACTGATAGAAAATAAAAATGAAAGTATGGGAAGAGCTATTTCCACTCTATTCTGTGATGCACATTGTCACAGCTGCATGTCACACAAGAGACAATATCAAAAGCCTGCTCATACAATCATCCTAATTGCTTAATGTTTGCTCTCAAATCAGTGAGCATTTGTTTTCAATTATCGACACAAGTTCAGTCATCTTCAACTGCTATACTTTCTTTCGTCCTCACATTTCTGACAACCCCTTCTCCTCTCAATCATTCAGCTACCTCTATACTCTTACCTTTACATCGGCGAAAATAAAAGCCCCACTCCCCCATCTAGGCATTACCCATCCACCCAACACCCCCCGCAGCTCCTCCCAACAGGCATTCCATGAGCACGACCGACAGCAATGTGTGCATGTTTGAATGTATTCAATTAATGTTTGTAAAACACACACACACTCTCCAGTATACATTATGTATTCTTCTTCTCAATGTCCTGCGTGTTTCAAGAGACGAGATGATCTCATAGCTGTGTTTCAAGGTGTGTGATTTAAAAAAAAAACCTAAGAAAATAAAATCAACCAAAAACTTGTTCTGCTCCGTGTGTCTGTTATCGCCCATCTCGAGATCCCAAACTCGACCATCCCCGAAAACTTAGAACACTGCAAACTCCGTGTTTGAACAACAGGCGGTTTCTTATTCACGAAGGTAGTTCAGTTCGTGGATATAAAATTCACTCTTGTTAAAAGCCTCCCACTGCTTCTCCCCCCACACAAGCCCCCTTCGTGCTCGTGTTGCTGTGGACAGCGGGTGGATGGGTCCAGCCAGGCTGAATTGTGGGACTTGTTTGCCGCCAGGTCGCACACATCCTAAAATGCAAATAAATACAGGGTTCGTCCTCTGCCATGAAGCAGTGTTCCGGTATTCGATGAACCCATCATCATCGTTTGTTTCGTGGAGGACCTTGCAACAACCTGCACTATGTACCCGTACCAGGCGGCTGTAACTCATTACAATCAAAGTATTCGTAGTCGGACCAACAGGTTCATAGCAAACATCTGTAAACGGTGTAAACAATAGTAAACTAGTATGTAAACTCAAAAGTTTACATGCACCCACGATCTGACCATGTAAACTACTACATAAACAGCTGTCAGCCGTAAATCAGTATGTAGACTTATATTGTAGCTATCAAAGTATGTTGCTGTGCAAACATCCATCAAGTGCGCCAACTGTTGTTGTTGCTGATGTTTTCAGTTTCGAGCTTGTACTCAGCAGCCCAGTCCCAAGGCCCTTAACTGAACAATTAAGTTGTTTGCCTCGGGTGTAAATCACACGATAGCAGTCATATCTGTCTTCACACCAACGACCATCTTGTATCCACCTACCTGCCTCAGCAACAGTCGATGCTCGCACTGAATAGTCGAGGCTAATGCCTCTCTCTCTCACACACAGGGAGGCAGTGACAGGGAGGGACTACACTCAAGACTACATATGAAGTGTCCATCTGTGCTATGAGGTGGCATTGACGCAGACCGCACCTTGAGCACCACAACCTGTGTCCACCTTTCCTGTACCCATCCACACATTATCCCCCTCCCCTAGGAAATCGACCCTCTGATGACCATATCGTCCAAACAATGAAAGTCAAATCCATTCAAGCAAAAAAAGACGAATGAATCTCGATGACAGAAGCAGCTATTAATATAAAATATTACCAACAGAGCCGTGCCTTGTTCAAACATGTTCAGCCACCAATATATTAAACAAAATGCCACTTGGCAATATAAATTCCGAGAACAAATCATACTCTGGCGCATAAAGCCATTTTCTCTTAAATCATTAAAAAAAAGCCTTGTGGTCATTATTCTTTAGTTTGGGTGTTGGTATTAAATGGATGTACAGGTGTTCGGTTAAAATCTCTTAATAGCGTGTAAACACGATTTTCTCCAAGTCATTTAAAAAAAAAACCTGTCTTCATTACTTTTTAGTTTGCAGGTATATCGGTTAACATGAAACAGCTGTCACTACTTCGGCGTTCGTTTACCATTGTCGATTCGACTCATGGTGTTGAGACACTGTGGTCCTGGCGGGGTCGATATAGCCAGGGCGACGGTTTTTGGTCGAAATGACCATCATCCCCGTCCCCCGGTCTTCTGTTCGCTACTATTTTTGTCTCGGAAGTTGTGTGTTTATATAAATAAAATTCTTGTGACCAAATGTTTGTGCTTTATTGCAACTTTTTGCAGAAATTGTGTAGAAAAATATAAATAATGCTTTTAAGAGGCGCCTTTGTCCACCACGGTACTCAGGTGTGTTGATCGATGGCTCTTACCTGGAGGTTGTTACCCACATAAATCTTTAGTGAAGCCGAGCAATGACAGGTGACGGCCGTGCCAGCTATATCATGGGTGGGAGTGGGGTGAGAGAGTAGGTAGCTGGTGGTATTTCAATGTGTCAGTAGCTGAGACTATTATCAGAGCGAGCTTACCCCGCTTCTGTAAACGACAACCACATCCAAAGACACCCACAAACTGGGTGTGCCGGAGGTAGGCACTCGCATCTCATCCTCCTGACTTGGTGACAAGAATTTTACTAGTGCTTGATTATTGTCTACTTTAGCCACTTACCCAAGGACTGCACATTTCTCTAAAGTGTTCCCCACCCTCTTTTTCCAACCTCAACACACGTATGTCGGTGCTGACCGCGGTGTCGTTATCTATTCTGACGACACGTCTCTGTCATGCAAAGGTGAATCACCACATTCTTTGCCAGGTGCATGTGGAGGATGGGGTGAGAAGCAGTTTGAACACCATCTTTCCCATGCATCACTTTGGAACAGGTCATCAGTAAGATCAGTCTCTCCCTCCTTCTCTCTCTCTCAAATACCCACGCGCAGGGCAAGTCGTCCACGGGGTTATCTACAAAAGAATCGACAATGAACAGAGCGAGGGGGTTGGTGGTATCGATGAATCAAAGTGGGAGGAGTAGCAAAGGGATAACAAAGGCATAGGATTACTATTTTTTTTAGTTTGTCCAACAAAGTTGATTGCATCGGTTTGTATCGGTATAACAAACTTTCTTAAAGATCGTCAGGTGTTGGTTGTGGAAAGAGACTCTTAATCAATAAATATCTTTTTTTCCCCCACAAACAAACTTAAACAACTTTTATCAATAAGTATCAATTTTTCCTTTGACAAATAAAACCACAGAAATTCTACCGTAAAATTTAAAAAATCTTTTTTCATAACCAAAAGCATTTTCATACAAGGATGAACAAGTCAGTTGACACAAGGCGCGCTTGGTGTGACTGATCTGCCTCCGCGGAGGCGTGACAAGTCCTGCTCGTGACAAGTTCTCTTTCACATTGCAACATAAAAATGTAAGAAAAAAATGAAGTGTGAAGTGGTAATCAGCAGGACGTGTCAAAGGGTGGATCCCACCAGTCCATGACATGCTGTCCTCGGTGCAGGCAACATTCCACACATGTGCAGTCATTGCCCCGAACTTGCATTCCCCGATCTGCACGTGCAGAATGGCCGTCAGGTGACAATGAAGATACAGCTGGCCCAGAAGCTGCCCTGGAGCAAAGATGGTGCGTGTGGTGGTGGTGGTAAGAGGAGGGTACCCGACGACGGCGAGTCTAGCTACCTCGCAATGTTACCTCAGCAAAGCTCGACAGCCGCCGGTGTCGCAACGGAGGTCATACTGCACCCACTGTCCCATTCTCGCTTCCGCCACCCTCTCACGTACCACGGCTTATAACGGGGTTACACGTGTAACGAGGGTGTTACCGCGCTGAAACCACCAACTAACGGATGCTAGGCACGATGTCAGCTCGCATCCTTTCTCCAGCTGGCGGCCCCAGTCTCCAGGCTTCACAGACGAGGTAACGGCCGTCTGATGGTCTTCTCACCTGCACTAGCAACCTGCAATCATTTGGCTCCGCTTCTGAACCATGGTCGAGGTCCTTTGGCATTTGAAATCTCCGGGAACTTCAAAGGGAAATAGGAAATGCTAGATGACTGCCATTGCTTGTATTCCTGCTACTCCATGACAGTTACTCGTCAGCTCCTTATTTTACTGATAAAATTCGAAATCGTAAAAAAATAGAAACGGATATTTTCTCTCAAAGATTAATACTTATGGACTGATGATTTTAGTGGCAATCCATTTAGGGATTTTCTGCGTATATCTCTACTGACGGTTGGTGATTAATAAAATCACTCACACTCACTCCTAATCGAAGGCACAAAAAAACGAAAAGCTGTCACTCGAGCTAAGAAGCCCCACCACGACGACCACCCGGCAGTTCCAAAAGCCATTAGTTGCTGCGGTCTGCTGCCCACGACTGAAGGCGATGTAAACAACATCGAACACCAGGCAAATAATTGATGAGACCTGACAGGCTGTTTGGATTCTGACACTGGTCTGCTAATGGCAATGGCGGGAAGGCGCTCCGCCCAGAAAATTCTGGAATATGTACGTGCATAACAAACACACGGACAAAGAAAACAAACAACGAAAAAAAAAACCGCACAGGAAAAAGTAAAATCCAGGTGTGTTGTCGTTGATGTTAGTAGAAGACTTGGATCGTTGCTCTGCTGTATTTCATCCTCTATTTAGACAAGACTGTGGGAGTTGTTACCGTTCATATCGACAGGTGGGAAAGCCACTGTGTAGTCTGTGTGAACACAGAACAGGTGAATAGACACTCGGGTCAAAGAAGCTGAAATCGTCAGAAGACTGCTGGTGTCGATGTAATCACAAGCAGACAGAATGTTAAAGCAGATGACCGATTCCCCAGTTCTGGAAAGTCCACACATGATATTCACGATGTTCTCCAGGTATCCGCACTCCCAGAAGCAGGTTTGACAGGTAACTCATCCAACAGCTGTCTGTGTACGGATTGTCCACCATGTCAGGTGTTGGCTCCTACTCGCGGTCCGCATGCAAGACTGGGCGCCTGTCACAATACATTGAGGTTCAGCTGTCCTGGGTTCAGATTTTGTCTCGGCACACAGTTCTTTCTCCACTTGTGGCACCTCCCCTAGTTGCTGGCTCGGCGGAAAACACCACCCACCCCGAAACTTTCACATACTCGAGTAACAACCCTACCGAGTTCAAGCACCAAGCGATCAAAATAAAAGATTTATTAAACATCAACAAGTTGTTTTATTTTTCCTCTTTCTTTCTCGCCTTCCTCTATCGTATTTTTTCTTTCCTGTTTATCTCTGTTTTCAGCACAATGCTGTGCAAAAACAACATACCTTGTAAGTAACATCTTAAGTTTCGTGCCATGTGTCGAGTTCTCAGGTGACAGCTGTGTATTTACCACAATGTAAGTACACCTGTGTGTGTGTGTTGTAAAACACATCATTGGTAGGTTGCAATTGCTGACAAGCATTTAAACAGTCGCGATTGTGACATAGGATCACGATTTCTGTCCCTTTTATGTTTGTGTGTGCACCTGCAGGTTGAAAGTTACCTTATGGAAAAGCCGAGGGGAGGGGATGGTGACCGAGTCAAAGTAACGGGATATAAAAAGGCCATCTTTGTTCTCGACACCCCTGAACCAACCATGCACTCTGTTTTTCAATCGCTGCGTTGGTCACTCCCTTCAACCCGTTGTCCTCTCTGCTTCAACCACCTCCTCCATACATTGTTTCTGTCCCGCCTACATGCTGACCCTCAACCCCACGAGCTATGCCAGTCGGAGGGCAAGTGTGAAAACAACAGAAACCTCCAAAGACCGTGCTGCTGGAGGAATCCATATTGACACCCAGGTACTGAATCAATAGGACACGACAGCGACAGAGCTCTAGAAAAATTGTCGTCTGCCGAGTTTGGCGGTTGTTTGACACATTGTTCTTTGGCCTGGTGGACTGTGTGGTATCGACTGGCCACCACCGGACCTTCTACATTTCTATTTCCATGTGTAACAATCCCTCCTTTTCTTAACCCCCAGACCTCACAATGTTGTCTCGCATTTTTTTTACAAATAACAATTATTTGCATTGCCTTTCTTTCTCTAGCCTTATGAACAGCATTATCCCGTATTATTTATAGCAAGATATACAACTATGTGTGCGGCTAGCAAGATAACCCCCTTCCTCCGACCTCAAAATTATCCTTTTTATAACTGAAGCAATACAAATATGAATGTATTTGATATAAAATAATTTTGAAATGGCTAAGTGAGTCAACAACTTTGCATGCCTCATACAAGAGATAGCCAAAGTAAAAAAAACAAAAGTTCTGAAGACCAAAGACAACAGCAGACACGTGACATTCTTATGACCAACCATCCAACAACCATACACCGAGCTTTACTGAACAGTTGTCACTCATGGCACGAGATTCTCTAAGGAGCGAGATTTGTATGAATTGGTGGAGTACGTTTTCTAGAGTGCGGTGGCGCCCCCTAGTTGCAAAATCGTACGAAGGTAGGGGCAGCAATGCTTGCTCATCACAAACATGGTGAAACGAGCAAACACACCACCTGCCTAACTTTTTTTCCCGCTGTCAATGTCCATGATTAAAAGTCACTGCTTGATGTTTCTGCACCCGCTGCACAAATCCGCGCCAACGGATGGGCATTTAGCCCGGGTGTGTTTATGTCGGGTACCTACAGTTCAAACCCAATAGTGTAGCGGTTAATACAATCACTTGTCACAATTGCAGCGAGAAGCCCTGGGTTCAGATCTCGTCTCGGGACACTCTATATGTGACACTTGTTCACTCATAGTGCAAGGTCTCCTCTAGGTAGAAAATCTTTCACAAAGCTATCAAGCAACTAATTCAAGCACGTGCATGGTTCAAGTCCACTTAGCATTGATCCATGGCACTTGTAGAATTCGCTGCTAATATCCGCTCAACATGATCATTCCATTAAGAGATGTTTTATAGGAAACCTCGCGGCATGCCAGTCGTTCTTGAACTTGCCATTCCAGCTCTGTAAACGACTTCAATATAATACAAAACGACCAATTCAACAAGTTATCAAGGACAGTTTAATAGGTTTGCCCTCTCACCTACGTAGAAATCACGAACTCTGACGAGGTTTTTGGTGATCTTAGGTTGACAAAGGTAAAAGTTTACATCCATTTCAAACAAGCAGCAGTGGCTTAATTATTTTAATTTTCCTTTCGGGACATTCCTGTAGCAAGTATAAAAAGTGTATTTCCATTCCACACCGAAATACCGAGCGCGTATAGCATACCAGTTCCAAACTTTAACCCACAGCAAATATGCTAATGTAGACAAAAACCTGGAATCAGTTTACTCCAAAACTATTTAATTAGTATCCGCCACGCATTTCAATGTTTACTATCACACGAAAAGGAATGCCTCAGTCCTCACATTAACATAAATCACATCCCATGTCAGTTTGCATCCAAACACACAACATACCCACAAATAAACATAATACTGCTAATCCTACTGTTGTTATCTCGGTGGTAGCTTTGAACCGGAATATGTCCTTAGGTATCCATGTCTCTGGCCATGAACTCAGAGGTCATAACTCAGTGCATAAAGAACGATTCCAAAAAAAATTATATATATATAAATAAAGTATACAGTATATTGCACTTCAAAATGATTCTCACCAATGTTAGGTGTAGCAGTTTGGGTCAAATTACATGTATCTCCAAATTTAAAGGTTTGCGGCAGACGATCAAAGAATTCTCAATATTTTTTCTTGTTTTATTATTTTGTTTTCTGGGCGGAAGGGTTGGAGAAGAATGAATTATTAAAAAGAAAAACTGTCCAGCTTTCGATGACAAGCCACTGTCAAGGGAATGCCGGAAAACGAGATCAGCATTGAACGACAATCATGTCCAAAAAAAGAAAGTCGTAATTCTTCGTGGGTTTTGGAGTGTCACGACCATCACGTGACAAGCCGCCGACCATCACAATCCCACAGCTTCTGTTGTGAAGTCAGCGAGGACACCACAGAAGCCCAGACACAGAGAACTCTTGATGTCATTCGTCCTGCACAGGAAGACAGATGGGCGCCTTTGATCGGAGGAGCATTGCATGCTGGACGTGCGTGATCAGGTCCTGGCGGTGTCAGTGACAGTTATTTCCATGACAGCAGCGTGCACGGGTCATGTGACTCCACCTGCCTGTTTGTCTGATCACATTCTCTACTCCACGGTCACTGGCAAAAAACGAAGAGTTGCACGAAGAAGTATTTTGCGATGTTGATGCTACGCTGGTGAAGTCTGGTTGAGGGAGGAAAAGATTTTCTTGCTTTTGATAAAGTGAACTATCCCGCCTTCTCATTAACACAACATCTAAACGGTCTCCACACATTTGTGCCAACTAATTTTTTATCTGGTCGATCAATGCATGGGTGCGTTTGCCCATCACTTGTGTGTCATTACCTGTTACACCCACCTTGTCATCCGGGCCAGCCCTCGACGACGCTGATGATGACGTCGGAGCTCGAGGCAAACACGAGCTCGGTTTCTAATGTGTGTGTGTGCTGAATGGCTCCTTACCTGTGACACTCGCAATATTCTCTTCTGTTCTTTCTTTTCCCATCCCTCTCCTCTTTGTCTTCGTTAACTTGTCCCTCCCTCTCTCCAACTCGTGACATCACTGAAGTGAAGGGCGATTGGGAGCTACGTGGGAGGACACGAGACTGTGAATGATGAAGTGGGAGGTAGAAGGGGTCAACACACAAATAACCGATTTTAAACACAGGTAGCCAGTTAGAGAGAAAATTACATCATCTAACTACATTCGCAAGCGATTAGGACATAGGGAAGAGACTGACAAAGGACATTAAACAATAAATTTCAGTCGGACAAGATGGTAACAGCTTTACTGATGACAGAAGAAGAAAAAAAAAAATCCTTCGGTCACATCTTATGCAAACTGAATGTAAAATTCTCGATACGAGAGACTCGGCCTAGCACATGGCCACGGACAACTTTCCTGACGGCGGGAAAAATGGACAACAGCCAGCTGAACCCTTGCCAGCGAGGACAAGAACCAATAAATGTCTGCTTGATAAATTCGATATCATTAATTGTAAACAGATAAGAACTGTGTGACTGTTTAGTCTGGGCAATCATGCTTCAATGCGTCATTCAAACCATCTCGCCCATGAATTCATACACACAGAGGTCCTGTTACACGTGATCACAATGGTGTACACGGTGGGGCTCATTGCTGCCCAACCTTTTCTCGCCCGAGGGCCGAACTGGACATGATATAGAACCTGGCTGGCCAGGACATGGAGGGTTTGTCAGAATCATGAAATAAAAAATGAAATTATATTGTGTGTGGTTAAAATTCGCGGACCATGGCCGGCGGGTCGTAGGTTGTGCTCCCCTGCCGTGGCTTATAATGTCATAAACAAAAAATATTCAGATCAAAGGTAACACGTGTTTTAAATATAATAATTCCAAAGGAATAAATATTATCAGCTACGTGTTTTAAACATTCCAAAGAATGAATATTATTATTGTTACCACTACGTATGTTTAATGAACTTGTCGCCGAGAAATGAATTTATCACCGTGTAGGTACAGAGAAAAGATCTGAACGATTCAAATAAGTAAATAAAAGTAAATGACGGTGGACTTCAGAATAATGTTAACAGTTGCATGGTTCTTACTGATCCGAGAAATCTGAGACAGGTCGTGTGAACTCACCAGTCGTGACGGGTGAAAACAAGCCAACGTTACTCGTGTAGGTAGAAGCAGACGACAACAGAATCCCAGCATCCTGAGCGTGTACTCCAACCGTTAACAGAATCAGTGGCACGGCTATCAGCAGGCACCATGCACTGTGTACACCCGCATGAGTCTCTGGCAGCAACACCCGCAGCAGCATCCGTGCCATCATCGTTCAACGAAACGTTGCACACGACACCTCCTCCATCCAGTCTGGCCCCGAGTCGTCTGCTCACACCGTCGACACTGCAGCTGCATGCCACACCGCAGCCGACAGCCTCGAACCGCAGGTAAGGGCAAAGTCTTGTCGATGAGGTGGACAAAAACTTACACCAGACGAGAGAATCGAGCAAAGCACGAGCTTTCTCTCGCTGAAATGTGCGAAAGACGAGCGTAAACTCGAGGCAGCGAGACTGTATCGCCGAGGTCAGAGGTCAAGCTAAAGAAACCGCAGTATGTGGGGCGCATATAGGATGCGCGCGCAGCTGGTTTGAAAAATGACTTCATTTTTGTGTCTCGTGACAACAAGGAGGGGCGGGAGTGTCCTGCCGGCGATTATCTGCAGTGAATTTGCTCCTCGCGTCCATTCCTCGCATGGCCCTACCCAGCAACAGACTTGTTGCAACCAGTCGCCATCTCCAAGCCGGCCTGCTTCTCGTGTCGGCAAAGGTGAGAGCGCGCGCCGAAACTCACATGTCGGTCGCTCGCGCATGCTGCTTCCACGGCGCTTCCGTCTGCAGCACGTAGTGTCGTCTGCTAGTCCACGTAGTGTGCCAAGACAGGGCAGAGACAGACGGGTGGCTTTGTAGTATATAATGGTTTGATGTTTACTACCAGGTAGAGTCGTAAATCAATACCCGGCGTTTATGAAAGCGGGTAGACTGACGACGAGTCTCACGTGTCTAGTCCCGTCTACCACTCTGCGAGCGTTCACGAGTTTTTATTTTACAGAGAGGTTCGGCTGTGCGATTGATGTATCGATTCCGGAATCAGGGACGGACAGAGCGTGCATGATGTGGGGAAGGTTCACAGCAGACTGTCACGTGCTATCACGTGTACGTCCACGAGCACGGACATATCCACGTCACGCCTGGGGCACGAAGGGGCACAACCCCTGCCCTGGCAAGGGAGGCGAGGGGGCAGTTTCAAGAACTGTAACAGCTGTACATTTCACACCCCATGTAAAACTTTCATCATCTACACACCACCTAGCGACTTAAAACTTCAGTGGACTCGGTGGCGTCTCGGTGTCAGGACACTTGAATGTTGCCGGTGCTCCTTGTCAAACAGCAAATGCCGCAGTTTCCAGCATCTCCATCCCACAATCCCTTACGAGAAGCTCTCTTTATTCTCGTTGTTCTACTACAACATGATGGATGTCTATTTAGCAGATGGTCACTGCCCGTGTGTAGTCTAACGAACCCCAAGACTAGACCCAGGGCCTAACATGAATTACTATTTAAGAGGTAGACAAATACCCGTTTTACATGTTTGACTATGTGTACCTGATTTTAAAATAAACCCTCGCCTGTCTGAATCCGGGTGGATGACACTAACCAAGCGGCGGTATACAAAGAATGCGTGACGACATGTCTATAACGGTGGGTGGGTGGATGGTGGAGGGTAGTTCCTCACTGGTGAGCACACAGACATGTACACCATGCCCACCCGGGACTGTCAGGCTGGTGACAGACAATGCATTCCTGGGCAGCTCAGCGGGCCTGGCAAGCATTTACTACACAAAGCTCGCTATTGTACTCGGGTGGTTTCAGCTGGGTAGCAAATCAATGGCGGACAAGGCTTGTTTGTTGTCAGATCCAGACTCAGAAGTTCACGGCCGTGAACACACCTTCTTATTTTGATGTTTGGCGGCGTGTCCTCCTGTGGCCTGTGTCAACATGCCAGATTGCATCAAGCCACCCCAGTGTCACTAAAATAAACAAATAAATAAAAACACTTTATATTGTACTGCGTAAGAGATTTATGAGTGTATTTTTTCCGTTGCTGAACTGCTGTACGTGTTTTATTGATGGACCGCAGGGTGTATGAGTAAAAAACTATTTTTATACACCTGTGATTGTGTGCTCTACTGGGTGGGCAGGAGTATTTGTACTTCTGTACACGTCAAGGGAAGGTATGTGCGTAGGAATACTCATTATTATCAATATTATTAAGAGGTTATGCGTGTAATAAATTTAGTGTAAATATTCTACTAATGGTTTGTTTGGTTTGTTTTTGTTATATTGATACCATCGATGTACAAATGTGTTTAAATTAGTACAAAGTTTTTATTGCATCATGATTTTCATCATCATCATCATCATCATCATCTTCATCATCTTCTTCTTTGATACAGTTACTCCACTTAGTTGAAAGGCTCTTGCGACAAGACAAAGCACAGACAGATGATACTGTGATGCTCAAGCAATGCAGTGAGAGTCAGCTGTCGTTGGTTCGAATCTTGCCTTGGTCAGGTTGTCTGTCTTTGCATGTTGTACTTGTTTACGAGGCCGCACTCTGTGCCACAGTATAGTTACTAGATGCCCTACCCCTCCCTGTACAAGCTCTGTTAATGGACCTGTCGGCCGGTGACTGCGAGGAAGTGGCGCCCTCTGCCAGTGGAAGTTGTCACCGAGCCCTGCCCCACGTGTCAACCATTTGCACAGTTTGCTTAATGTCTTATTCCCTCGTCCTCTCTAGGAGGATGACATCGATTTCCCCACACTGCATGTGTGCAGCATAGCCGGGTATCCGGGTACATTAACATGCGGCCTGTCAACTCAGCAGATGAAAGGCTTTTCCAGGACACACGTTGTGGACTATGTGACTATATTTGGACAAGGCCTTCACTGATAGTCTTACATTCCCCAAACATAGGCACGTGTCCAACGACATGCTTCCGGTTCATAGTTCACTGAAGACACACACAGACAAGCTTCACTTGCAGGCAAGACGAGCTGCTTGTTCAAAACAACATGGTAAAATTTATTCTCTGTAAAAATATAGTTTTATATTTGAGTGAGTTTTCCAAAAATGAGCATAAAAATCGGATTTATATCAATCGCAATGAAAGATCATGTATTTATCCAGATAAAAACAGGGAACAGAAGGACACATGAAGTTCTCGGGACAACAAGGGGATCATGTCCTCTCTAGTCCCTCATGGAGAGTAGGATGCCGAGCTTTGTGGAAGCCTGAGTCCGCAAGGACAAAAACAACTGTCATTATGCAACTAACATGTTTCTGTGCAAAAACTCAACTTCTCAAACCTGTTCATTAAATAAAGTGAAGAATTCAAAATGTCTTGCTTAACTATGAATTTAGCATAAAAATTAGCAAACTCAGCTAAACTACAAAAGACAGACTACCTGCAATGATGTGGAGGACAGAAATCTCGAGCACAGCGCTGTAAAATAATCAGACTGCAGACAGTGTGAAGATAAACACCTTCTCAGCTCTACACATTCAATAACTGAGAAATGCTAATATTATGCCTCGGGCAGCTCAGTGGTGGCAACTAACCTCGGGTCAGCCCCTGAACAAGGACAGGAGGAAACAGGGGCACGTGGTGACCCGCTCACACATGTCTGCGAGGGGTGAACCACGAGTAGCCTCGCTGTGGGAATTCTCTTGACACTTATTGCCCTGTGCACGTGGTCATCGCTTGCAACATCTCCTTCCTCTTCTCCCTCCATCTCTCTCTCGGTGCTTATAGATGTGTGTGTGGGGGTATGGATGTGTATGTTGGGGGAGGGGGTGTGTGCATATTCATGTGTGCGTGTGAGGGAGAGAGAAAGAGATGAGCTCACATTGTCATCCATAACATAGTCGATATAATACAATGAATACACACGCTTTGCAAAAAATGAAAAGCATTTTTCAGAGGAAATACTGCCAACAGTGGCTAGCAAAAGGATAAAATGATAAAAATCTGCTGTCAGCAGAGATTGTCATCAGTCTGTCTCCATATGTGTCTAGCCAATCATTATCAACAGGGTAGTGTGCGCCACTTATATTTAACAGTATAAGCCGTATTACATGCGACTTATTTTGAGCTGTATACGTCACAAGTGTGTGAACGTGATCTGACAGTGAACACATTTAAACACTGTATTGCATTCAACTGAACATCATTCTCTCGGTCACTGAACATTCCATGTGTTCATAATTACAGAGTTCATTCTGCGATTTCTTTTGAGGAGCGAAATTGTTACAACGAAAACACAAACATACTTTTGATTTTGGTTCATGTGCACGCACACACTCACACACGTACTCACATACAAACGTACTCACACACACACACACTCCCACACAATCACGCACCCTCACCCACATACACACACGTGCATGCACTCCCACGCACGCACGCGCGCACACACACCACTCTGCTTTCACTCATGTATCAAAGGCTGTAAAATAATCTTTGGAGTAAAAAGCTGCTGTTCCATAGCAAGCATAGAACACACATCAGATGTACAGTCCGTAGAGAGCTGGAATATACGGGTGGAGCACCGTTGATGCACCCTAGTTGATTGCTGCTCTTGCAACCTGCGGGTAGACAAACACGTGGACATCAGACTCACCTGCTCAAGTATGTCACATGACTCAATGTCAAGCTTACTTCAAGTCCAGCAAAGAGCTAACAACAGCAACAAACTTGTTGTATTCACACGAAAAACTCAAATATAATTTTGATTGACTCACCCAGCAACAATACCAACCATCTTATAAAAGTGTTGATAAACTTGATGAGATAATTATAATACAATACGATAAAGATAAAACACTCATGTATGGGTTTAAACAAAAGGTCAGACACAAAACCACAGGTGAAATGTTTAGTCTAAAGACAAGTTAGTTTTATTAAATATAATGTGATGGGGAGTTATTTATATTATGGGTAATAAAGTGGAAATTGGAGTGGATTGGATGCGATACAAGCTGACAAGAACAGGCCAACCGGCCATAAGACACATTTCACATCATTAACCACTGAAAGATTTATCTGTTAACTACACTACTGTGTAAACAGAGGTGTAAACATCTGCAATAAATTTCAGGCTACAAAATGTGCTAAACAAACACTAGTCCGTATGTAGGAAGCCTTGACTACCCATCCTGCAAAAGTTAATAGATCCGGTGTTGGCTTCGTTGGGCTTCTGGAGGCCGGCATTGTAGAAAGCCAGAATAATGGAAGCCACTGGAAGCCAGTCGTGTTCTATAAGCGGCTGCCACTAATAGTCTCTACAGACTGCAAAGAGGCAGAAAGAATGGAAGGCAAGGTAATAACTGGTCTGAAAAAAGCTAAAGAGCAGACCCCAACTCTGATGCCTCTAGCAGACTCAACCTCAGACGACAGACACAAGGAAAGGTGGACAGGCCGAGGGCGCTGGTGTCCCTGTGGACACATCTCTTACTCGCTCACACTGGAAACCATTTTCACCAACGACTTCCACCAACAGCCACCTTCCCCTGTCGTACCCCAAGACCACAGCTGACAACAAGATAACCCACGAGACAGCTAGCATGTCAACGAGGACCTCAACTCTCACAAGTACGGGTGGGAATGGGTGAGACAGCGTGCACATGCATACCCGTCTCCGTGCTTTCCGACAAACTGTTGCAGGTGGCGCAACAATGTTGCCGAACGGTGTTGTTGTAGCACCGGATGGCGTCTGAGGGAGGGTGGAGCAGACACTGCTGTAGGTCTTTTCATCCAGACAGGTGTCCGCAGTCTGCGTGGTCGTCGTAGTCGCTGCGCCTGCAGGGTTCTGCGTGACTGTTGTGGAAGATTTTAAAGCAGAGGTTGAAGATGTCGAAAGAATGGTTGTTGTTGTAGTTGCTAGTAGAGTAGAAGTCAATGTAGTTGTGGAAGTTGGTAGTGTCGTCGTAGTTGCAGCGCCTGCAGGGTTTTGTGTGACTGTTTTAGTAGTTTTTGAAGCAGATGTCGAAGGAATTGTTGCAGTTGTTGTAGTTGTCAGTAGAGTAGAAGTCAATGTAGTTGGGGAAGTTGGTAGTGCCGTCGTAGTCGCTGCGCCTGCAGGGTTCTGTGTGGCTGTTGTGGTAGTTTTTGAAGCAGATGTCGAAGATGTCGAAGGAATGGTTGTTGCTGTTGTTGTAGTTGGCAGTAGAGTAGAAGTGGAAGTAGTTGGGGTAGTTGGAAGCGTCGTCGTTGAAACGACTGTTGTCATGACGGTTGATGTAGTCGTCGTTGTTGAAAAGGAAGAAGAGGAAGTGACGTCCGCTGAGACAGAATCACAGTAACCGAACGTGCATTACCTGCCCCTCAGTATGTTTTCTCGTGCACTCGTCTGGCTGTTAGAGCTACCGTTAAAAGGGTTAGAGAATATCTATCCAGATATCCTACAATCCTACAGGATAAGCAGCTAGGATACGCAACACGGTAGGATACAATATGGAGGACGAACTTGCTTTAATGTCCTAAGATTCCAAACCTCAAAATTTATTAAATACACGCTACAGTGAGTCCATCCGATAGTACAATTTCCTAGTTTTGCCAGTAAACAATAATTCCACAATGAAATAGTTTAACAATTATCTTTAGCCCAGTGTTGGAATAGCGGTTTAACTGTCACTTTAAGCCCGATCTTGGAATATGGGAACGCCACATGAGTCCATTGAATGGATAAACTGTTTAATAACATGAGGATGTTGAGGTTTACAACTTTTGCCGAGTCCGAGAAAACATCTGCATTTCCGGCCCTATAAACGTGTAAAACAAACACGAAATGAAAAGAAAATCACTGACCGGTCAGTCTGGCTATAAGGCTATGTACTAAGGGGCGATAATGGACACGTTAACCGCGGGGGTTAGTAACTCTGGTTAGTGACTAGAAAGTTTAGTAATGTCAGGCTGCTTGTTATTGTTATTACTTGTTTGTTTCTGCTTTGTAACTGGTTAAAAGCTTTGCAATACTGTCTACGCCATGTTTCACGCGCAGCCGCACGAAGAGGTTCGCCATGGTGTTTAACAAGGGGAAGCAACTACCGCGCACGTGGACGTTGGACCGTTGAGACTACAGAAGCCGACTACACGCACGCGCAGTGGAGTCTCGCTGATAAGGGCCGCTGTCAGGTTTTGACCTGTGCACACGTGACTTCCGCTTTCTCTGTTGTGCTATAAGGAGGCTGGTTATCCTGTGGTTGTATCCTATGATCTCTGACAACGCAACCCTTGCTTGTGTAGTAAACGTTGTTTACAAAGGGCGGGAGATAATTCTGGGCACAAAAGTCGTGTACCAACGTTAAAGGGGGGTAACCTGATGACATGTGTGACCTCGCAGAGGATTTGTGATGACACACACGAATTATGTACAACATGCTGTGATTACAACAGGGAATCACACACAAGCTTTGTGATGTACAGCACGGGTGAATCGACCACAGTGTGATTACGACAGGGAATAACACAATCACATTGTGATTACGACAGGGAATAACACAATCACAGTGTGATTACAACAGGGAATACCACAATCACAGTGTGATTACGACAGGGAATAACACAATCACAATGTGATTACAACAGGGAATAACACAATCACAGTGTGATTACGACAGGGAATCCCTTAACCATGGGACGATGCTCATATGGTTGTGCAGTGTAAGTCCTGCAGTCCCTCAACCTCTGTGTACACCCGGCAGTCCCCGTGGTGAGGTACAAAAGGACGAATAAGCATGTCAGTATGAAAGAAAGATCAAAATAGTCGATCGTTCTCGGAGCAGTTGTTGTTGTTTTTTTACGATACCATCGCTGCCTTATTTTCCCCATCGACCGGGTGGATGGACGTTGGCTGCGACACACAGACATCAACCGGCTCACCTCCAGGTAGGCACTCTGTAAGTTCAGCTGCTCTTATCACCTGCTGTCTGTCCCATTTCTCTTGTCAATGTAGATGATCTTCCAAGGACAAGTGTGGCAGATTGAGCCTCTACACCTGTACTATCGGGAATAAACGTATGTAGCCGTTGGTTGTTTGGTTGCTTTGGTCGGAGAGAGCTTGCATGTAGAGTTTATTCTGTACTACGAGACGGGAGGAAACCAGAGTACCAGAAGATCGCCTACGACTGGTCCTGCGAACAGATGTCACATACAGAAAGTGCTGAGACGAGATGTGAACCCACGGCGTCTGTTTGCACTGATGACAAGCCAGTGTTTCTAACACTGCGGGCAGGCGTTCAGAAGGTGGACAACGATGGTCTTCGTTACACAACCACCAGTCGGTCCGGCATGGGCAAGTCTCTCTGTCTTCTCCAGCCATTGCTCCCTCTGTCGACAACGATGTCAGACCTCCATGGAGGGTGTCCCTGCCTGAAGTGTAGTTACCGATGTCAGACCTCCATGAAGGGTGTCCCTGCCTGAAGTGTAGTTACTCGTGGTGAGAAGAATGTGAATGCCATCAGCATAGAGTCAGTCACTTCAGTACAACTATCACAATATCTCTTTCATATCTTCTTGTCTTCTCTGACAGTCTTTTGACTTGCCGCTGAGATTTGTAGTTGTCGTAGTTTCTGTGGTAATAGTGGTGGCAACAACAACAGCAGCAGCAACAACAACAGCAACAACAATATCATCATCATATATAGTTTGGCGCACACAGGACTGTCACGGAGGTGGCATCAGCACAATGGCGGTTAGGAAGCAGGAGGCAGGAACTATTCAGTAGATCAGACGATCAAGTCCGCGGAAACATTTTTCTATGTCAGTAGCCACTGGACACACAACACCATAACGATGTGGAATCACAGAATGTGTTAAACAGTTAGTAGATGTTATTATTATCGGGGTCAGTGCACAGTGCCTCAAGCATTATTCCAACAGACGTAGGAACAAGCAAGCCGCCATTTGTGTCTTTCATACATAAATACTTGTTTTAAACTAATTAGTACCTTCTACGTTTGTAAATAAAACTGTTAGGAGAAAACCTTTCAGTGGAATCCCTTTTGCTCCATGTGAAAAAAAGCAAAGCTGTACAGAGTGTTAGGTGTCAGACACACGGGTAGACTCCCATGCACACCAGACAACAGAATGATGAAGCCAGGTCTCAAGCAGAATATACTACATATATAGCTGTTACATAAATACTACATATACAGCTGTTACAGATTATACTACACATACAGCTGTTACATAAATACTACACATACAGCTCTTACAGAAATACTACACATACAGAACACACTACACATACAAAATACACTACACATACAAAACACACTACACATACAGCTTCACAGCTCAAGTGTCCACAAACAGGTTATAAAGCATTATGAAGAAACATGTTCATCAATTTTGAAAGTCTGATTTGCCCCTTCATCTGATGGGCTGTCTGCGCGCACTGCGCTCCCGGACCAGATCAAAGGGCAGAAGGAAAGTCACGTGACTAACCTTTTCTAGTGAAGGGGAGATAAATACTGCGCTCTGCTTGCTGCCACACATTTCTATAAGAGTTTCTAGAACCCTATAACCCTATAATAAATCATGTTTTTCGGCTTGGAGTCACTACTAAAATCTTTTAACGGTTAAAATAATAATAATTTAAAAAAATGCTTCAGAGGGGAAAAACATAGCATCCGACATTTCTTTAGACAAAGGAAGTATTCCCCTATAATCATGCTCATGGTGGGAAGCTGAACAGCGCTCATACAAGTACCCCTTCTCCTCTCCCATAGACATACATCACCACGGTCTAAATAAAGGAACGAAGAGATTAGCGAGAAGAACAAATAATTGAACAAGGTGACTGAGTTTGTGAGAAATAATTACTACTTTAATGAAGCTTTGAAGCGACGGACAGTCACCTCTTACACATTCACGGAGTTTGCTTTGGAGAAGTGAAAAATGGGATGAATATTGTCGAACGGGCTCTAAGTTCATTACTTCTTGTAATGACTTTCCAGAAAATAATTTGCTGGCAGGTCGTGACTGCACTGAATGACATTGCATACTCACGGGAGGTGGTTGAGCTGGTCGTAATGGGGGTGCCGTACTTGCAGGTTCCACAACAAGAAGAAAGATAATCGGTGTCCGCTGTCGAGCAGTAAATTTTGGAGCAGCCAGTAGCTTTGTCACCGTATGTACAATCTGTCAAAAAAATCATCATCATCGTCATCAATCATCATCATCAGAGATTTTTTTTGTTTGATTTAACGTGTCAAATAACAAACGAGTCAGAAAAATGAAAACAGCGCTGACTATAAAAACGCACATCAACGACAATGCAATGCCATCTGTAACTCGTATAACATCATCTAACATGAAAGATCAGGTCACGTCAGACTGAAAGACTCTCCTTCATCGCCACCCAAGCCCATACATAAAAAAAGAAAGAAAAATGGTGCAGAAAGAAGAGTGCTGGCAAACAGAAAGTGTGATGCAGTCCTTACTTTGCAGGCCAATGTAGTAGTTGGCACACGATCGGCAACACCGGCTGAGGACGACATCTTGGTAGCAGTAACCAGAGTAACTGGAAACCATTTGTGCGCAGGTCTGGTTGTTGAACACCAGGCCTGGTTGGTCTCCAAAGGGGCAGTTATCTGGAGGTAGAAATGTCCTCCATCAGCTGCAGTGTGAGACTCACGTGACTGACTGTTCGTGTACGAGTCTTTTGTGCTCACGTGTATGTGTGGGTCAGTGAATGCCCGTGTGTTTGACTGCGCGTGCGTGCGTGCAAGTGTGGTAGCTGCTGGTGCTGTGCTGCGACCGCAGTTTTGTGGCAACACTTTGCAACTGAACCATCTTGGAAAAAAATGTATCCTGTGCTTGTATATAGGTTGAATATTGGTCAAGAGAATCTAAATGTTTTGCAAGATCCATGATTGATTAAGTAATGAATTTTTGCGAGTATTGATTAATTATCGGTGAAAATATATTTATTTAATTTATTAGCCATTAGTCATTATAATTCATCTTTCTTTGATTATTATTTATTTTAACTTACCGTCCAGTGATGGTGCTTGAATGTCGTACACACATTGACCGTTCACACACCACTGAAAATTCCCAAGATACATGAAATGATTAATTTTGAAAAATGGTATTTCTATTCAGATTTTTGATTTTCTTTTATTTTTCTCAAGATCTTCAGAGTTACATTAATAAAATTAAAGATCGTTCATAATTCTACATTGATAGAGCCTGGTGGATAAAATAATAATTATTGAGAACAATTGTCTGCTTCAGTTCAGCTTCTTTTATGAAAAAAGACTTTAGAAAGGCTTTCGACATAACCTGGCGCGAGGGCACTGTGTAATAGCTCAACGAGCGCAGTACTCACGGATAACCAAGTGGGAGTTTCCTTTCACACTACAGTAGGAGTACATCAAGAGTGAACCCTATCACGTCTGCTATTTACTATTTTCTTGTAGAACATCATACGACGTCCTTCACGAGGCAGCCAATCCTCTCACCTTTTTGTTCCCGCAGGAAGTGCCCCTGGCGGCGATGGCCGCTGCGCACCGATTGCCCGTTGTCCCGTCGTTGCAGAACATGGTGGTGCAAATGTCTGCTGACTTGTTGTAGAACTCTATACCCTGCCATAATAATAGGAGCACTATAAGTTGTTGTTGTTGTTGTTGTTGTTGAAGGCTGATGAGCGGTTATTGTAACAAGACAGGTCAACAGAGGTCACAAAAGGAGACTCAAGCATAGAGTACATGCCGAGGCAGCCTCTCTTTCTTTTATAAAAGGCAAATTATTTTCCAAACAGGGACCTGCTAGGAAAAAACCTCAATGAACATCAGAAACGAGACCTACCCGACACATTACCGACGAGGGCCCATAAGTCTGTCTGCACTGGGCATCGTGGTCATACACCTGTCCTGGCTGCTGGCCGGACACGTCCGGGATGTTGCTGGATGTCAGGTTGTTGTATAGGCACTGCTGACCTCGTCTGCAAACAGGTGTTCACTTGTCAGTCAAGCTCGTGCTGCAAAACTGCATTTAATGCCCGACATTTGTCTTTTTGTTTGAGCTATTTATCACCTCCACCGCGTTTACCATGATAACAACCTTGCTACATGTACGTAACTTCTGTTACAAGTAACAGACGTGTACGTCACCTCTGCCACAAGCTACGTGTACGTCACCTACTACAAGCTACGTGTACGTTACCTGCTACAAGGTACGTGTACGTCACCTCTGCCACAAGCTACGTGTACGTCACCTCTGTCACAAGCTACGTGTACGTCACCTGCTACAAGCTACGTGTGCATCACCTCTGCCACAAGCTACGTGTGCGTCACCTACTACAAGCTACGTGTACGTCACCTCTGCTACAAGCTACGTGTGCGTCACTTTTATTACAAGCTACGTGTACGTCACCTCTGCTACAAGCTACGTGTGCGTCACTTTTATTACAAGCTACGTGTACGTCACCTCTGCTACAAGCTACGTGTACGTCACCTGCTACAAGTAAGCTTTGGCCATGACCTTGTATGAAAGGTACTACAGGTAAGACAGGAGTGGACAACACCGATGTGACGAGACTGCTCCACGTCACGTGTCTGGCAACTCCGCCATCACTGTCCCGCTTCATGAAAATATGAGCGAAGTGTTGATGCAGTCGTGCCCGAGTCACGTGAATGTCTACTGATGTAGCTGCCACGACATGACAGGTGTGAGCAGTGTGGTGGTGCTGCTGACTTACGGTGTGGTCAGCTTGTTGCTGATGAAGGTGTTAAAGTAGTTGATGCTGCAGGAGGAGAAGCGCCAGAGGTTGAGTTTGTTGGTCGCCATCCCAAAGAAGACGTTGATGTCATGATGTACTGGTCACTGGCACTGCACGCGTTCTCGTTCCCGTCATGCTCAGCACTGAGGCTGACGAGACAAACAATAAAAAATATTAAAATGATGATACACGAACGATGAAGTAGTCAAGACACGGACATATCTCAACTGACAGACACTATGCCGGATGCTGACTACCCAGTTATTAACGGCTAGAACACACAGTTAACATGCTAAATACTGTTTGTCAATCTCAGTGAATAATGGAGCTTCTAACATGTCGGCTGTCTGAAGTGCGTAGCTTTCATTGTTATTTTGTTATTTACGGCAGAAAGGAAAGGCAGAGGTACGACAGACTAGACACGACTAGACACGATGTACACATTTTTATTGTCAAAATATGACCCGACACATTCCAGGTGTACTGAACCATACTGTCAAAGCATCACACTTGTGTTACAATAGTCTTCTAAGGGTTTACAATGTTTTCAATGTCTTATTTGTAGAAACACGACTGACAGAGTTTGTTTTTTTTACCTGTGCCCCAGCTCGTGTGCAGCGGTGAACATGCATCTGAACCCTCCATGATCCTCCACTACCGACGAAGACTTGCCATCAGTTAAGCATAAACTACTTAGGTATGCCAGACCTGCACATAGGTCAGTGGTTAGACATGTCAACATTCCTCCACCTCATACCCTTAGCCTCAAGAAATTCTTGTGTTTGTGTGTGTGAGTGAGAGAGAGAGAAGACGAATGCTAAAGCTGCTACTGAGGGGAACTGCAAGGAAAAGGGTTTAGTCTACCGAAGACCTAAATGCCTTCCTCGGCATTTAAAAACTTATTACGATTAAAAAATGAATTGCACAAAAAAGATTACCTGTTATAGCATCAGAGGCTATCAGAGTGGTGCCATCAACCTTGATGAATTCGTACCTATACGAACAGACAAAGAAATACGATCTTGTGAAGGGGAAGGGAGAAGTTGATGTTTTACACAGAGCCAACAACTAAGGTTGTCATGGCAGCCAGCCCTGTAAACAGATGCCACACAGAGAAAGAACAGTGTGCCCGAGACGAGAAATGAACTAGAAGGATACACAACGATTCAATTTGACAGAAACACACAAGCAACAAATAAGCATCTATAGGGGGAGGCTGGTGTATGCTTGTCAGTGAGACATGGACCACTAACTACACGGGTCCTTGCTAGCAGCCATCACCATCCTAAATAAAAGGCACAAGGACTCGTAGGGCTGCCATACTACCTGGAATCCTCCTTTAGGAGGTTCACATGTATGTGAGAGAAGGTGTATGTGTGCGTGTTGAATGTCTTGGTATGTCTGGTCATATGTTGTATAATTATATACTCATATTATGTTTGTATAATGTGGTTGGATTTGTGACAAAAGAACAAATTCTGTCTTGGGTTAAGGTTAGTGTGTGCGCGCGCAAATGTGTGTATGGTGTGCACACAGACACAGAAATTTCTAGGTGTGAGTGTTTATTCCGCAGTAACATGATGACAGCCCATATGCTGCTCAACAAAGCAAGGGAGATAATGATCATGGACAACCTGCTAATCTATACTGAATTGCCTCCCTTGCACAGGCAGGCTTGATGGCACCTGTTGAACTGTTTTTACTCTTAGCTTGGGTCTTTCACAGACAGCAAAGGAGACGTGGCCTTGTTCCTCTGTTACATTGCACGTACACACGCACATACCCACGTCCGCATTCATTCCAGACACACACAAAGAGGCTCACCCAGAGAAGAGGGTGAGGTGGTCATAGCTCGGGAGTGTGGTGTTTGGGTTGGATACCCAATCAGAGAACTTGGCCAAGACCTGGTTGGTGTTCACAATATCCCGCGGCGAGGCAGTCTGGCGCAGGGACTCCGTCCAAGTTGACGCACTCGCAGTCTGAAGCCAAATATTTCCAACAAAATGATGCCACGTCATCACATAGACAAGACAGAGACAGACTATAGGGGAGGGGAAGAGACTCTAGCAAATTAAATAACTGATTGTCACAAAGGCAGAAATAAAATTAAGGTACCACTCAACCGTGAAAGCGCCTTTGCAGGCATGTGAAAGGGATGACACCTTTAAATCCTCTGAGGCTCAGTTCAGAGAAGTTTGTTGCTCTAAAAAAGGTCGATAAGAATCATTAGAGATAACCTTGAATAAATTATTGACGATTCATATCAGGTCCATGAAAGTTATTTTTATCTGATCTTATTTATCTGACACACTATGGCGCGCTTTCAAGTGTTTTGCGTGCTACAGCTTGCCTCTTAAACTTCTTCCGGATCTTTTTGTCACAACTACCGTAAACAATACACACACCTTTTCCATTATCTGGAAAGTGACACAAAGAATACTGAGATAAGCACTGACTGTCACAACTAAACATGTCACGAACACTGACAAATGCAGCGTGACACCTGGCTGACAGCAGAAAAACGTGAGTCAGGGACAATCGTCAACATTTGTTTTCAATTAGGATAGAATCACAAAACAGAAGCAGGATGTGGCTTCCCACGTGAGAAGATAATTTATCAACATGTGAGATGTCAAGTAGATGGGTTTTCCAGTACCGTTGCTATGACGATGGCGGATAACTTGACGTGAAAACTGTAGAGTGATGAGAAGATGCCTTCATACAACATGTTTATCTGCAATACAGATCGCCATCGTAAGCAAAACTATGTTTGTCTATATAAATATGCCACTATACAAATGTAACGTATCCATGTGAATAAATACCTAACAAACGCAAACAATATTCAGTTGAAAATGTGCAAATAAAGTTTCAAACACACTACACATGCAAATGCCCTATACATGTCAGGTTTAGGGTTATAGGGTGAAATATAAGACATATAAATGTTGTAAATGTCCAGCGCCTCCGCCGTCAGAGTGATTAAGACTTTTTTATCCGTACTTTCCAATATGTCCATGCTATAAATTTCAGCCTCTTTCCTCAGTCGACATCCACGTCATTCCCCTCCCAACCCCTTCCCCCCAAATAAACCCAAAAAACAAAAATAAGCAAGACCCGGACATAGGAAGATCATCATGGACAGTTTGGATGACACTTGTTTGCCATCCTTCAAGAGTCAAGCGAACAACAGGCTTTGTAAAGGTTGTGAGCAGGTAATAATTAGAGAGTGGCCGACAACAGCGCGCGGTGACCTTATCCCTGAGTACACAGGGTGAGGATAACAGCTCGCGGTGACCTTACCCTGAGTACAGAGAGTGACCGATAGCGCGCGGTGACCTTACCCCTGAGTACACGAAGGCGTAGTACTGGCTGATGCTGACAATGGCGTCTTGTGTTTTGTTCGCTGCGGAGCTGCGGGTATACCAGCTGAGAACAGAGACACATTAGTTTGTTAATTGAGATTTCATCGGGAAAAAAGTAAAGAACGAAACTATTTTATCTCTTCTCTTCAGCATATCATTAAACATTCTACGTAGGTCAAGATCTTGAACACCCGAAGACCACATGGAACAATGTCTGAGGACAAATCCTGGCGAAATGCATGTGCAGTCGAATTACTTCATGATTGAACTTTTCGGTCCTGGAGACACAGGGCCGCCGAGAGTCAGCACGAGCCCCGGGTAGACGACCTCTCCGGGGCCTTGTAATTGCAGTCGTAAATTATTGTCCCAGTAGATCATAGTATGCTTACAATTCGATTGTCAATATCTACAGTTCATTCAATAACGCAACATAGACTGCAAACATTAGGACAAGTGCACGAGGATTCACATCATTACATGAACATAGAGTGAACACGTGAGTGGTTAGGAAATGAGGAAATTAAAGGATCGAACTAGTAACACTCGCCCCTCTCTATAGGAAAAGTCACCAGAGTGAGGAATGTTACAGCAACCTTTCTTTAAAAGAAAAGGGAAAGAGTTTAGTTTATTCCTTGTTACTCCTCGAGAAGCATAGGGTCACAACACCTCGCCAGCGTACCCGTGTTAGGGCAGCAACCCTCAGGATAAAGAAGGAAAAAAACAAACAAATCCACTATCTAGGTCAGACCCTTCACAGCCTCGACCCCAGGTACACTAGACCCACCCAGCCCTGTCCCCTCCCCCTCCCGTCAGGCCTGACGAGACATCATCCTCATACCCGACATATCCACTTCGGAGTGCAACAATGGAAAACTTCAGTCTGTGGGTGGGTTTCAAGAAGGCAGTGGAGACCTGTCTCGTGATTCTTGCTTTTTGTTTTAAAACACACTCACACACGTGTGTACACTAACTGAAACATTTCAGTGCTAACAGTGAAGGAAGAACAACAATTGAACTACAAAGCATCGCCAAGAATTAAGGTGGTACACGGGTATTTTAATTCGCCATTCAGTAGGACATGAGTAAGTCGGCGATGTGGACAACAATGAAACATGATGAGATCATCAACAAGCAGCTGATGGAGCGAAAGGAGTAAAAGCGGTAACAAAGCAAAGGTATCAAATGATGGAAGATATGAAGAAATTATTATTGGTGTGAATAAATGACAAACAACCGGAAACAAGCTTTTGTTGTTGTAAAAGACAATGAGCAATATAAGGTAGGTAGTCCTGTGAGTGCTGCATACAAGTATAAGTATTACACTGTAAGGTAGGTAGTCCTGTGAGTACTGTTAGTCCTGTGAGTACTCTATACAAGTATAAGTATTACGATATAAGGTAGGTAGTCCTGTGAGTACTGTTAGTCCTGTGAGTACTGTATACAAGTATAAGTATTACAATGTAAGGTAGGTAGTCCTGTGAGTACTGCATACAAGTATAAGTATTACACTGTAAGGTAGGTAGTCCTGTGAGTACTGTATACAAGTATAAGTATTACACTGTAAGGTAGGTAGTCCTGTGAGTACTGCATACAAGTATAAGTATTACACTGTAAGGTAGGTAGTCCTGTGAGTACTGTATACAAGTATAAGTATTACACTGTAAGGTAGGTAGTTCTGTGAGTACTGTTAGTCCTGTGAGTGCTGTATACAAGTATAAGTATTACGATATAAGGTAGGTAGTCCTGTGAGTACTGTATACAAGTATAAGTATTACACTGTAAGGTAGGTAGTCCTGTGAGTACTGTATACAAGTATAAGTATTACACTGTAAGGTAGGTAGTCCTGTGAGTACTGTTAGTCCTGTGAGTGCTGTATACAAGTATAAGTATTACGATATAAGGTAGGTAGTCCTGTGAGTACTGTATACAAGTATAAGTATTACGATATAAGGTAGGTAGTCCTGTGAGTGCTGTATACAAGTATAAGTATTACAAGTACCGGCTAATAACTGACGACTGTGAAGACGACAGCGGGTGAAGTGTGTTTTTTATTATTGCTGCTCTCAGGTAAACATTAGACCAAGGAACCTCTACATTTTTGGAAAGGAAAAAGTTTGAACTTTGTAATAAAAGTAATGAAAATCGCCATCCCCGAGCTTTTCAGGTAAAGTCATGATAGTGGCCCATCGTGTCTAGAGAGTGAATTAGCTGTTGTTGGGTACCACAGCCACTTATATTTAGTGCTTTCCTGTAGGTAGAAAGGGTCGGCACTCAAACTGATTGACACTCGCTCCGGCTTCTAGAGTCGTGTGTGTGTACTCTGTGTGCGTGTGTGCGTGGAGTCTCTGTGTGTGTGATCACTCTGTGTGTGTGTGGTACCGCTGAGTCATTCGACGAGATGACTGTATTGTCGTCTGCTGAAAGGGGCCAACAGAAAGTCTTCAGCGTAATATCCTTACTGCGCATGCCCACCTGACTGTCACACACCTGCAGGTCTCCACAACTGCGACACGAATGCTCAAACGAGCGGAAAGCCAACCTTGGCGAGGTGACTCAACGATAACCACCCCAAAGCCTGGTGAAACGAATTCTTGAAAAGCTTTAGTCGCACAGTGCATAATCCACTGTCTTTGTGACTATTGTATGGTGTTGGCAGAAAACCAGGACATCTCACATCCGGGTGTGAAGCCAGCAAGCCGGATACTTATTCGGTGGTTGCCATTATATCAGACACTTGTTGCGAGTCTAGCCACGCCAACAGCCACCAAGGACGCAGCTACAAACTTTTAGTTGCCCCCGAAGTTGCTTGTCCGAACTGCCAGCCCGAAACGTTAGTTAATTAACGGACATCCGGGTTCCTCGAGATTAGAGGACCCACACGTTTCAAATGGTCCCAAGGTAGCCCATCGGCAGCTTTGCCTCCAATACATATCATCATCATCGTCATCAACATCAACAACAACAACGTCAGTCAATGAAAATCCTAGTCAACACTTACTCTGAGAAGACCCTATAGTCTACCACAGCGACAACATCGATGTAAATATTTTGCTTTGAGGACTGTCGTCGCTTGCGCACAGGTGGTGGTGCCGCCGCTGGTGGTGGAGGCAGTTTGTTGCCCGTTAAGTCTCTCATCTCTATTGTCCTCGTCACTGTAGGCGCTGTTGACAATAAACAAAGACCAGTCGGCGGGCATTAGATTCATCTGCGAGGTTGAGTGACTGACCGACTGATTGATAGATAAATTGATTGATTGATTGAAAGCGGGTCTGAAAGATTTGTTCATAAAACTCGAAGCTGCTTGGCGACTCTACACAAATAACTGAATGTTGGCAAAGTCGATAATATTATATTGAATGTGAGCAGTGCATTGAATTTCTTCATGATTCCTGTCGAGAGATTAGTAGAGAAAAGTTCATAGTCAATAGCATATTCGTACTCGGAACTACTTTGCGTAGTGACATCAGAAGATTCATGACGCTGGAGGTCAGGGGTCATTAACTTGACTACTCGCAGCTGGCTTCTCCCGCTCTTAATCAGTCAAAATGAACTAAAGGCGAGTAGTAACTCATTATGGACTGGCAAGGACTGTATTGTAATGTGGACTGTCAAAGACTATTGAAATGTCGACACCAAGGACTGTATTGGAATGTGGACTGGCAAGGACTGGACTGTGATGTGGACTGGACTGTAATGTATATATATATGTATATATGTATGTATATATGTATATATATAGCTGCTTACGTGCTACTACAGCGTCCCCGCGCTGTCCTCCCGGAAGCAAGTCGTCTCGAAGATGCACGACGAACTCGTGGTCCTCCCCAGCCTCGTTCTGGCCGCTCTTGGCCGCCTCCTCGCCGCTGACGTCACGTCGCTGGACATTGTGGCCAGGCGCATGCGTAACGCTGTTTTCTGGCGGACTGTCCTTCCTGTCCGTCGTGTCTTCACTCGAATTCTGGTTTCGGCGCCCAGTGCTTTTAAGGTCGTACATCTTCCCTTCGACTTGCAGAATGCCTTCCTGTAATTAGAGACTAAAGAATATGTAAATACGTTCATAACCATAGTGTCAGGTCAATCATGCCGTGATTTTACGTGACTGGCGTGTAAACGTTTTCCTAACGTTTCCATACAGGATTATGTTAACGAGGGTGACAATACGTCACCAGGGAGCGATGTCTCGCGCTGAAGAGAACATGACAAATTCGTAGCAAGGCAAGACAAGAAAATTCTCCAAACCGAAGACGCAGATAACAAATAGATATTAAATACCAAATAATCTAAATTACCATCGCATGCTACTTACCAGACTCAAATAACTTTGTCCATCCTCGTCCACGCTCCGGCGCGCGCTGAAGGCTGCTCCCTGGGTGACGTCATGGTAGATGGCGAAGTCCTAAAGACAGAAACTGTCACTGGTAATACAACACCTCTACTGGTGTCATTCACTGTTCGCATCTATGTATCTCAGATTTCTTAACTTCTTCCCTCTACTCCACCCTACCCGACAATACCACTCCCATCAAAGATTTGCCAATGCCGCCTCAGACTTCTGTGTTACCTGATATTTGTCTCCTTGTCCCATGCTCTATCTCACCATCCCACCCCAACCTTTCATATCGTACTTGAAATTCCTTCATTTTTTTCTTTTCTAAACTGGACATGTCATGGTAAATATGACACTTGTTCTTGACCACGACATACCTGCAGCTCTCATGTCCTTTTAGTCAACTGTTTGTAATGTCCTAACAAGTATGTCAGCAGGTGTTCAACAACATTTTCTAATCATCTCATCATCAGTTTTCTTAAAAGTCAGGATACCTACCTCTGTTTTGTTTAATGTTACTCTCCTTGTTTCAAGTTCGCCATTTTCGTTGCTTGACAGGATGAAAACAGGAACATCACGATCCACGCTCTGGTCTACCTGTAATTCCAGGTGCACGCCCTGACCTCCGACAGTCACATTCAAAGAGACGCTGTCAGGCATGGACTGCACTCCCGACTGTGGATTGCTGGACTCCGACACGGACCCAGTCACCAGGTCTGATGAGACAACAGGTTATCACAGGGTCAGATGATCAATTAAACTCTCTTTCTCTCTCTTTAACCATCAATTAATTATTTAAAATTTAAATATTAAGAGTTTGCCTACTCTGGCTTTGTCTCTTGTTGACGAGTTGTCAACCTGACCTCAATAGAAGAGTATATAAAATATTTGTAATTTACAGATTTACTTTTGTCAGTAGTGTTCTTTGGCTTCATGAACCGCACGACAATTAAATTTGACATTTTTGTAGTGAACATATTATTCATCAACAGTTTCTGTGTAGAAAGAACAGAATGTCTGAACGTTTGGTTTTAAATGATATGTGTAGTCTTCACAGTCTGGCTTTGTCGTCTGCTTCTCTGTAACGGTGATCGTCTTATGACTCTTCTCCGAAAAGCAAGTAAATTTTTCCAAGTTGATGACGGCGATGACTAATGTGTGTTAAGACTGACTTTGCATTCAAAGCGATCTGTTAAAATATTTCTGTCGGTATAAAGGATAAACAATTGTTTCTGTGAGATATAATAGTCTGATTCGCTCTTTCTCATGCGCGCACGCACACACACATACAGAAGGACGTGTTAGAATACAATGGACGAATGAGCAGATGGCTGGTACACGCACTTTAGCTGAATTTCTGACCCCTTGCATAGTCCAATAAATACAGACATGTAATAGGTGCAACACGCCCACCTTCTGTTGGCTCAATGGCGGACCTAGTCATCGTCGATTGAATTCTGTATGTAAATACACACAGTCACACATTCCCTGTCAATAGAAAACTGTCGGCGCCATCTGAACCAAACTGACAATGCGAGCAGACGACCGGCTTTCCATCTATATGCGTGTGTGTATGTGTGTGAGAGAGAGAGATAGAAATGTGTACGAGAAACTGGATATTATTATTTATAGCTCCATATTGCGGTCCTATAGACAGGCTCATGGCGCTTTACGAAATAAAAGTGTGCGTGCGTGACGACTGCATGTAGGTGTGCGTTCACAGAGACATCGTCGTGTTCACACATGAATATCCGACAGGTTTGTGTTCTTGTAATTGAGTGATGGCGCCTGTGGTTAGTCACGAGCCTGTAGCAACCAGACAACACGACTGTTTTACATTTTGTAAGTGTGGTGACTCGGGAGTACAAGTAATTATAGGTGAGGACAAGTAGTAGTTGTTGCAGTCCTATGCTCCTTGAGGAGTGACAAGGAATGAACTGAGTGTAGTTTATTTTTAAATAAGCCTTCACGAAAACAGGACAAAAGCTGTCTTAAAGATTAGTCACGAATACCAAGAAAAATGAGTGACACCTGGACGAAATAAATCCGCTGGAGGTGTCATTATTTTTCCATCGCCTCTCATTATGACATTCTTGCAGTTCATCGTCAGCACGCTGTTACCAAGGATATGGAGTACAACCGCCATTATCCACGCCTGCTGAGGCCGACAAAGACCTTGTGACGACGACTCCACCCGTCAGCTGAAAGCAGTGATTATGTCGAAATGTGACTCCGTCCACTGAACCGGAAACTCGGGTACTCGGCTAAGTATGTACATTGTAACTGTTGGCTGGTTTTGAGGACAGGACATACATATGAAGCGTGTTGTGCTGAGGCTGTGGGTAGATGAACCTCGGGTACATCTGTCATATGCTCAGCATCTCCAGCTTTCTGTGACATCCTTTCTGTGTTATCCGGATAGTGAGGAGAGGTTTTGCAATAATTCTTTCCAAAATAAAATTAAACTTTGCTTCCAGATGGTATTAATTCTGACAAAAGACACACACACACTGTCACATGCAAAGTCAATCTTCTAAATAAAGAGGAGCTTTGAGGTAATTTTTTAAAATTGTTGTGCCTGGGTATGCTTACACGCACTGGCAGGACTGTCAAACTGTAGGTCCAAATGTTCAGAACATAGCATGTCACAGGCGGACAGAAGAGTAGTGTTCACCCACACTGAGGGAAATAGTATCTTGCATTGCGCTTTGTCCAATCCTCAGAAATAATTAGCCCCGCATTAGCTCCCGACATCACAAATCCTGTTTTATGGTAGACAAGGACTAGTGAAACACTTTTAAGGAATGACAATGGCTGGCTTCAGACCAAGAGTTGGGTTGGACTCTGTCTTGCCATGGTTACCCAGACCTGTTGTAACTTGCTGTAGGAGAAAGGATTGTATGAGCTTCACAATGAACTAGAGAGAGGTGAGGGTACGAGTCCTAGCACTCGACGACAGGAGACAAAGAGTTTGGGAACATCATTTCCCTGCAGGTGGCGAGTAGGACAGGTGTTCTGTGGCATAGGTGTCTTCATACCACCAACACCACTACACCACCACCGTGTATAGCAGATCAGACGAGAATGACTAGGGCGGCATCATCATCATGATCTGTTTTCAGATAAATGACTAGACCTGTTTCTATCCATGTCATTTTCACCTGGTCAGCACTTTGGAAGTCTTTTTCTCTCTAGCTCTCTCTCTCTCTCGCACTCTCTCTCTCTCGCACTCTTGCATGTCATCTTCCTGTTTGATCATGGCCTCTGCATGTTCCTGCAAACTTGCATGTGTTCAGACCTGTTTGCACACATTTCAATGGGCCTATTTCGCAACCTGCTCTGATCAAACTCACCCGGCGTTTATATAATCGTGCACAATAACTCCTTGCCCACCCCCGGGGTACCACCGAGTGGCTCGTGTTATGTATGACCTGTTAGTGACAGGATATGAAATTCTGTGGCGCCTTTGTCGAGCTGTGCTTTCTCAAAAAAACTTCGGGAGGGTTTAGCTCCTTCAGCAAACTTCTTAGGATCTGGAACATTGAATATTTTTAGTTTAAACAAACAGCTACCCCTCCCTCCAAAAACCTGAAGGTCTAAACCTTGTCATTGCCCAGCCTACACATCAACCAAAAGATATTTAACTTGAGGCGAAATAAAAACCGACAAGGTGAAGAGTCGAGCAAAGAAAAACCAACGTCGCCATCTTGAGCAGGTTTTGAAAGCCGACATTTTGATGTTCGCAGGTTTGCACCTGGCGGCTTCCTCCTCAAGCTGATGTGCAATCAGGTAGAGAAGTAATCTTGAGCCCACCCCACCTCCCTCACACTCCTTATCGATGTTGTGGATGTCAGAAACCGTCTGAAGTAATAATATTGTTGCCTCCTGCTGCCTCATCGATATGTCTTGGTGACGGTTGCTGACGTCACGATGGTGGACGTTATCGGCTCGTCACCTGAGCTCGCGCTCTGGACACCACGAGGATGGAGGGTGGGGGATGGAAGGATTGAGAGGAGGGGGTTGTGCTGGAAACCTCTTCTCTTCCTTAATCTCCGAGCAATGGAGCTTGACATGGAGTGAGATGTGGCAGAGTCGAGAGGCCATCTGTCGTGCAAGATAAGATATCTATCTTTATGAAGAAGTAAATCAGACTAACAGAAATGAGAACACGAGGCGTGGCTCTTGATATCTGGGTATCGGAGCAAAGTCTGAGTACGGCGATAGATTAAGGCAATGTTGTGATGACAACAACTAACAACCTGCACTCAGCCACGACTAGCACAAGTTTGAACAATGAGAAAGATTTATAGAAAAAACATCTAACGATTTCTAGCATCTAACTGAATACATAAGGACGCCATCTTTCAATGTGAATTCAAGTGATTCATGTTGACTGAACCATCTAACACAGCAGATGAGAAATAATTTCTAACATAAGTCTGAATGACTGTTCATCCCTAAAGATACAAGGAGGTCTTCAAATTCACAGTTTAAGTTGTCGAGTTGTTTTCTGAACATCTCAGAGACAGTTACTAGACATGGAGAGCATACACATCCATCCTCACGTTTAATATTCTAGCGTTCTTAACAACAGCAACAACAGCAACAACAACGACAACAACGACGATGACGATGACGACGACGACGTGTGATTTATAGAGCACATCACTCTCACAGAAGAGCATGCTTGAGACAAGTAGGAGACATGGACAGAATAGGAAGGACGGAAAGAGAAACAACTATGCAGACAAATAATAAAAGACGAACATAGAAGACACCAAGATGAATTAGAGAACCAACAGTAAGGATGGAGAGAAGCATAAATCGGCAGAGAAAGAAGAACAAGCGAATGACAAATGGATGCTCAAAGGACGGGTTTCTACAATGAAAATAAATAAATAGATAAATCTGTATACAGGTCTATCAACATACTGCAAGCTAATTATTCCTACCATCAATCAGCATTTTAACAAATCTGTTAATACAATTTTTAACTAGTAGTGACCTCATCTTTCCAAGTTGACAAGAAGTAATAACAGTTTTATTCACGTCAGAAGGACTGAGCTGTGCAGGGAGAGATGCAGGAAGCACAAGAAAACTGTAGGAAACTGCAGCTGAGCAGGAGAGACTGATGGAGGCGGGTGTGGATCGGACGAACAAAAGTGAGAAGAATAAGAACCTTACACTATTCCATCATGCGTGATAATAAGGCTACACCGACTGCTCCGACAGGATGGCGAGATGCTGGCTACCTTCTTCGCCAGTCATAAACTGCAGGTAAACAATTAGGGGGGAAAGGTAAACCACAATAATTTGTATTTTTGTAAAACCTGCTCGTAGGTAGAGTGGAGGTGTACTCGCCACAAGCGACAGCCTCCGCTGTGGAATGGAGAGACAAAGAAGAACAAGGAAAAAAAATCAAAGAAAGAAACTGATCAGGTTATTGTCGAGGAATATACGTACCTTCGCGACCTTCTGATGTTACACTCGCGGGAATCATGTTCTGGGATACACTTGCTCTCTCTCTCTTTCTTTCTCTCTCTCACACACATTACTGATCAGGTAGCAACGTGTTTAAAAGATATACGAAAGATACAAGAATATTTTCATAAGTGAAATCGTGTAAGGTGTGCTGCTTCTTTTTGATTTCGCAAAGGTATTTTCTGAAAAGGTAAACAATATACAAGATCTCTCTCTCTCTGTGTCTCACAAGCACGCACGCACTTATATATATATATTGGAAAGAAGGTGTACAGCGTGCGCGTGCATACAGAAACAAAAACACTGGAGTCTGTCAACACTCAGGTGTGTGTTGATGAAGGTCACTATACCTTCTTCCGTCTGCGGTCAGTTTACCCGGTCTTGTGCGCTGACCCGTGTGTAAATATCTCGCCGCTCTTGCTATTTGTCGGCACGACCACGGGTACACCTACCCGTGTACACGCTTTGTACACACCTTCACAACACAGATTGCGGCGGGCAGGTGGGTAAACTCTACCTGTCTGCACATACATCAGGTTTCGGGTGGGCGTGTGTTTCCTGCACACAGCTAGTGTGTATGGCAGGGTACAGCCTTCTCTGTCGTTGTGTGTATGTATTTTATATATATATACATAAAACACGCATAACCATTATCACTATCGTACAATATCACCTGTAGGTGGAAGCACTTTTCCCTCCCACAATCAACAACCTATCAACACCACAGGTAGACTATGAAGTGTATATCACCTGTAGCAGAAGTCTATGCCACAACTATAAGCTAAAACTTATTTAGCATCTACCCAGGGTGCACTGTACATGGTATATGTAGCTCACTTATTTACCTGTCATCCCCCGTGCGTCCAGCCAAACAATTCCACTGATTTCCAGTGTTTGTGGGCTTTTTGATGTATTGCAAGTGTCAATACTACAATTTTATTCGATGTAGTGTGTTTATTTCCAGTTTCAAAATGCACGCAACGCACGTAAGATGAAATCACGTGACCAGATTTTATTGTCTCTGTTAAGTGTTTCCCTTGCTAATAAGTTAACCAATTCCTTTTAGCGCTTCAAAGAAAGTTTTCAGACCCAACAGCTCTTTATATTAGTATTTTATATTTATTTTATATTCATTTGCTCAGTATTAAAACGCTACATTTACTCTATAAGTCGTATTTTTGCTATATATATAGGGGCGTCTACAACGAATTCATTGGCTTTACATTGATTCGTGTGGAAATAATTGCCTCAGATTTTGTCGGTTTCGACTGTAGATAACTTTAATTAGGGACTGACTAGAGTGCAGTGTACATGGCAGCTCACTTATGCAACATCACGATCACAGACTTTCTCCAGCATAACATCCACACCAAACAGTTTCAGTGTTCAGACGCGTTCACTCAGGTGTGACAGGTGTCAACTTTCGACACATCGCTACTAACCTCAATACCAGCATTCAGTCAACTCACTCACCTGTGACTTAAATTTCTCTTTAACCGCTACTGACCCAAATCGCAGGGTTTCCACCCTCTCATACCTGACATGTTCTCATTGCCGAATATTAAAAAATGTTCAAAATTAGACTGACAGGTGAGTGGTGAGTTGGCGATTGCTGCTAACCTTTCTGCGGCGTGCGTTCTGTGAAATATATTGTGTTTAATAATAATAAAACTATTTTGTCAGCAAATGTTGCAGAAGAAATTTTCCTTTCTCATGTAAGCAGACGATGTTTGAAGAAAAATATTTGAGCACAAAATAATACATCAGACAGACAATAAATCAAAATAATACATCGGACAGACAATAACAGGAATTCGCAGACAAAACACTCACACACACTGAATAATATAAAATTACATCTACTCATCTACATAATTTACCATTTTACACACATATTTTTGTCTGAAATAACAAAAGGATGAGGATGATAATGATGACGACGACAACAATGTAAAAATGTGAACAATAATGAAAAATATATATTTATAGTTGCACGTGCAGGTGAACAAGAGCGCTCATCCCTTTCCGTATAAAAGAATGTGTGTGTGTTTGTGTTTGTGTGTGTGTGTGTGTGTGTGTGTGTTTGTGGGTGTGCTTGTGTGTGTGTGTGTGTGTGTGTGTGAAATTAACCGAATTACATCCTAGAAAACGCTGCACACAAATCTACCTTCACAGGAGGCGCCATGAACAAAGATCACCAAGGCCAGAGTCAAGGCGGAAGCAAGAGTACCCCGATGTCCACCCATCACTTTGTGGTGTTGTTGTTGTTGCTGCTGTACATTACATCGCTGCTGTCTGTACCTATCTTCAGACTCCTCCACCTGTGTGATGGGGTCCCATGGGCTGTAAGTTCCAGTCGCCAGCTTCCAGTTGCTTGAGACTGTTCATGCAAGGATGCTACATGACGAGTGTTACAATCGGAGTAGTGTCAGGTGTTACAGACAGGCGTTACACTGCCTGCACATCAGACCATTCTCTGGAACCACCGCTCGACCATTTTCCCTCGATCCAGGAAGCCAGGTGTGCGGCGATCAATGATCAATACAGACTTGAGTACAGGTGAACTTCTGTACCTGGGATTTCCACTGCAACTCACGGCACACGTTCCTCACTTGCTTTTGACTTCTTACTCTTTTGTCACCAAAGTTAAACTGCTGGTTGTTTACTTTTGCAGAGGACAACACCCCTTCTTGCACGAGCACAGCTTTGCGACTGGAGCTACCTATGCCGCCTCACCTCACACAGGTAAGAGGTCGGCGTGTCACGTGACCTACAAGGGTGCCCTTGTTACCTGTAGGATGTGGCCGCACCAGGGAAACAACCAACACCTTCCTCTCGTGTCTCGCGCCCCTTGGGTCACCATAGTCGACCTCCGAAGCTGTCCTGGGCCTATTCACGAGGTTTGGGCTTGTTTTCTGCTTCGTCACAAGCGCCAGCACGCGAGCCGACACAAAACAGTCATGCGCACTGCCGTCCCGTGCCGCTGATTGGCTGAGCGAGTCGTGACCGTTAGGGGTGCAGTAGATATTTAAAAAGTCATACACTTGTGACTGACAGAATATTACTTAGAGCAGTAAGCTGATCCGCTCACAGGTGGGGTTTGAGTCATCGTGATTTTAGTATCACGGAAGTCACGATTCCTTCTTTCGACGAAATGACATTAATAAATAATGGTGGAAAATAAGGATGCGAGTGTGTGAGAGAGAAAGAAAGACATGACATAGCATCTTTACCGCCAATGGACTCATGTTCATTATTATATCAGAGACATACAAGCATATTTACGATACAAAACAGCATTTTCACCAACAGTCTATAGGTAATTGTACAGTTTCATATAATTTGAACCTAAGTATATAGTCATTAGGCACATTCTCTTTACAACGGGTATGACTGATTAGATTTATATATGTATATATAGGCAGTATTATATAGGCAGGCTCAATGTGCTTTATAAAATAATGAAAACAGACACAATGTACCTGCCCTCTTTGTCTCCCTCTCATGCGTTAATTTTTTTTTTTCACTCACACAAATATTTACCACTCGTTTTCTCTCTCACCCACACGTGCATAGGCATACTCTCGCGAGAACACGAGTTTCATGCAGTTTCATGTCTGCAATATACTATTTCCAGGCATATTATTATATATTGGGAAAATAGTTTACGATTACAGTTACAAGGGGCCCGGAGAGGTCATCTACCCCGGGGCCCGTGCTGGCTCACGGCGAACTTGCCGAGTATGCATCTTTCCACCCGATGAGGAAAACTATCCCACCCGCATCAGCAGATTTCCCCACCCGCTTTAATGGGCAGTTGCTTACCCGCTTATGCAGCCGAGTCTGCAACGCGAATCTTGGCCCATCCGAGTATGCCGTGCGGACCAAACTTCCCTTTAAAAGTAGCTTGCATAGCGCTGGCAGCTTTTTTCTAATTTCCGGCGCGATTATAGTACATTCACACTTCTCTTCTGGCTCTTATGTCTGGATGAGGCACGATGTTCGCCACCTCCTCCCTCAACATATATACACATAAATCTTTTGTTCGGCTTCCCACACTCGTCGCTATGCAGCGAATCCCCACCCGTTATTTGCCAGCCGCTTCACCACCGCTTATGCAGCAGATCCCCACCCGCCTTATGCAGCCGACTTGTGATCGGCGATTTTTTCTGCTGTCCGTGCGTTGCTGCTTTCCGTTTACTTGTGATGTGTCTGCTGCTCGCGCTTGGGTGTGTAACGTACGGATGGGGAGAATCAAGGGACGGTTTACCGGGTCCTTGTGTAACCCTACCGTCTCGCGAGGCAAGAGCCTGACCTCGCGCCGTCACCAGGTACGCCTTTTTTCTTTCGGTGGCATGGACCAGCAACCCCCCCCCTTTTCTCTTTGTCTGTTTTCTTTGCTTTTTCGTGCATGCGCGGTTGGCGGTCCTTGGCGCGTTTTCTGTCTTTTGGAGAGTCTTCATCCAGCAACGGACGGCGCGGACGTGGGGGACGGTGGAGGACCGTGGCCTAGCGCGCCGGGGGCGCTGGTCTCTCACCCATCACAGCCGATTTGGGTGTGTAGCAGAGTATATCTTCTTTGAGTTCCACACTATTCTAGTCTATAGGGCGGGTGTTAGGCAATTGGTAGTGCGAGTGAGAGGGGTTTTACTTGTTCGAGTTATGTTCACGTTTTTTTTTTTTTTTTAGTAATGCTAAGACTTTGTGCCTCACATGTTAGGGTAGGATTTGTGTGGCCGGGTCGCGGCGCAATGTGGCGACGCAACACCGGTTTTTTATTAAATTGCGATGTTTGTATGTATTAAAGGACCGGCGTTTTAGCGGTCACATGTTTATGTACACTTATGCTAGAAAAGATGTTATTGGACACTGAGCATGTTTAGAGTGCCGCTGCGTGATTGAATGAATTGTTTTTCTCTACAGGCTTTTTTGTATATTTTTCTACGTTTTTCTTCATATTCTTCATGTTGGATTTGCTCTTCGTCCATGTCGTCGTTTCTGCACGTTGCCTTTTCGTGCTAATGTCCGCCATTCGCTCGACCATGCGCCTTCATCGTCCCTCGTCGGCGCGTGAGCGCGCGGCCCTGCTGCGCGCGAGTGTGGGGCTCTGGCCATCGAGGGAGTACCCTAGTGGTGGGAGGCCAGCGAGCAGGCGACTCACGTGACCAAGGTCTTACCTCCGGACGGGAGCAACGACGGGGGGGGACAGCTGGTCCAGAGGGAGAGAGGGGGGTCACCGCTTGATAAGGCGGCCGCGTGGGCCAGAGAGGATGGGCTGCCGCCAGCGAACAACCTTGAGCTGGACAATTTGACTCGCCACCCAGCAGTGCGTGCGGGTGGTTTGTCTCCTTTGTTGTTGTTTTTTTTCTGTAGTTCTTTGCCCTACTGTAAACATGCCTGTGCACAGGGCGACTCTTTTATTGTGAATGAGTATTTTTGATGCTTGGCCTCTATTAGGGTTATTTTATGTTTAGTTAATAAACCTGTCTGTTTTGTAAACTTTGTCATCGTTGTTGTGTGGTCTGCGCTCAGCCTGTGGGTTCGAATGGACAATGTCAGCAAGTCCCGTCTTCGCCGAGCGGAGGGGTTGCGCGTTCGTCTTCCGGCTGTGCGAGCGGACTTCGGGCGTGCCATCTTCCGGCGGCTAGGGGGTGGTAATCGCGACAAATGGTGGATTATATGCGGGGAATTACACCCTACCCTATGTCCTCGAACCCTTGAGCGTAGACTTGTCGCTGTTTTGTAACGTCTTTTGTATTTAGCTTGGTTTGTGTGCAGTTAGTGCACAGCGTGTGAGAGGTGTGTGAGTTTTTTATTGGGCTGGGGAGGGCTGATGGTGTGGAACCTTAGCACGCTCCCCAAGTTTCTTTTGTTTTGTTGTCGGACTGCGCAAAGGTTTTTCTTGCCTTCAGTGCGGTACGTGCTTCTTGCAGTACCCCTGGTGTGTCTTGTGTTTCGTTGGGGACTGTAGGTTGTCTCTTTTGTCTGTTCTGGGCAGGTCAGTGGTTGGTGGGATGCCAGCTGACCTTGGGTTATTAGTGGGTTTTTCTTTTTCTTTTTAGTCCTGTCTTTGGTCAGGGACGCGAGTCGGAGGAGTTGATCTTTGCTCGCGGTATATGGAGTTAATGCGTCGAGAGAGAGGCTAGTGGAGCAGTGACTGGCGTTGAGCCAGTGGGAAGGAGTTTTTTGTTGGTTTGTTTGTGTTCCTCTAGAGGTGAGTGAGATAGAGGAGGAATAGGAGTTGTAGATTTTTCCTAGTATCCCAGGGGAGCCAGGCCAGAGGCGTTTTCAAGCGAGAGTAGGCGACTGCAGGTGGGAGACGTAGGTCTTGGGAAGGCGCGGGCACTGGGTTGGCAGTGCCGTGTCACTGCAGCCGGCCGAAGATTAGGGCGAGATTTAGCGAAGGCTGGCTCTATGATAACGGAGAGCCGTTTTTCTTCAGGATAGGAATCTGCTGCAGATAGAGGAGTCCGTAGAGGAGTGATAGGGAACTCGCGCCCAGCTGTCGATGAGCGGGCAGGTATGGATTGTCGTGGGGCAGTGATAGAGGATAGAGTGTCGGTGAGGAGAGATGTTGATGTCCCCAGGGCTGCTGTGTGCTTCCTGACTGGTGGTGCTGTCCTCTCCCGCACCTCGGAGCCTCGTGGGTGCGACGGAAGAGATGTTGATTGTCCCCATGGGTCTTTTGCTGTGTGCTTCCCTGTGGTGGTGGTCCCTCCAGCATCTCGAGCCCTGCGTGGCGCTCAGGACTGGGCTGCTGTGCCTTTTTCTCCCGGGTGGGGACGTGTCCTGGAGCGGCTCCACTTCTCCGGCGTGGTCTGCGTGCGGCAGAAGCAACGCGTTGTCACTGGCCGTCGGGGGTCAGTTGGGAGAGTTCTTTAGATTGTTATAGTTAAGTAGAGGGCGTGTCATAAGTTGGGCGTGCACGAACATTCTTGTTAGCGGGGGGGATATAGGTGTGGTTTGGATATTTGGAGATGAGTTTTTTTTTTTTTTTTTTTTTAGCTTGTACGCTCGTCTGAGGATGGTGGTTTGGCTTTTTTTTTTCTTGATGTCACGTAGGGCGATTTGTTGTTTCCGTAAGTCGTGGAGGCCTGGCCGTCGTCTTGCATTCAGGTGGTTGGATTGTTTGTTTTGCATCTACTGAGTCTGGAATAGGCTCTAGCATCTTTGTATTCTCTATTGGAAGGAATAGAATCTGAGTTTTGATGTTATTAGGCTTGCTAGCAGCGAGGGTAGGTTTTGATGGTTTGGTCTGGTTTTGTAGTTTCTGCCCGTTTGTGGGCGTGGCCACTCTGTGAGTGGAATTTTCCTTTTTAGGGCTTTTGCTTCAACTCTAGACACGCGATGGTTTGGAAACTTCGCGAGGCTTCGTCTTATAGGAGGGATAGGATATGTCGCGTATTGTCGGCGATTTTTCTGCTGTCCGTGTTGTGCTTTCCGTACTTGATGGCCTGTCGCTGTGGGTGTGTGTACGGCTTATGGGGAGAATCAAGGGACGGTTTTTACCGGGTCCTTGTGTACACCTATCCGTCTCGCGAGCCAAGAGCCCTGACTCGGCTGGGGAGCGGTCACAGGTATCTTTTTCTTTCGGCGGGGTGGGACAGCAACCCCCCCCCTTTTCTCTTTGTCTGTTTTCTTTGCTTTTTCGCGCGCGTTGGGGTCCTTGGCGCGGTTTTTCTGTCTTTTTGTTTCTGGTGAGAGTCTCTAGTTCCAAGCAAAACGGACGGCGCCGGACGTGGACGGGGACGGTGTTTGAGGACCGTGGCTTCCTATGAGGCCGGCGCTGGGTCTCTCACCATCACAAGTCGCCGATTTGGGTGAGCATAGTATATCTTCTTTGAGTTCTGACTCACTATTCTAGTCTATAGGGCCCGGGTTAGCATTGGTAGTGCGAGTGAGAGGGGTTTTTACTTGTTCGAGTTATGTTCACGTTTTTTTTTTTTTTTTTTTTTAGTGTAAGACTTTGTGCTCACCATGTTAGGGTGGATTTGTGTTGCCGGCAGGTCGCGGCGCATGTGGCGCACCCGGTTTTTTATAATGGATTTGTATGTTTAAGGAGCTTCGGCGTTTTAGCGGTCACATGTATGTACACTTATGCTAGAAGATGTTAATATTGGACACTGAGCAGTGTTTAGAGTGCCGCCTGCTGATTGAATGAATTGTTTTTCTCTACAGGCTTTTTTGTATATTTTCTACGTTTTTCTTCATATTCTTCATTGTTGGATTTGCTCTTCGTCCATGTCGTCGTTTCTGCACGTTGCCTTTCGTGCTAATGCGCCATTGTGTCGACCATGCGCCTTCATCTCCTCGTCTGGGCGCGTGAGCGCGGCCTGCGTGCGCGAGTGTGGGGCCTGGCCTATCGAGGGAGTAGCTCTAGGGTGGAGCCAGCGAGCAGGGATCACGTGACCAAGGTCTACCCGACGGGAGAACCGAGGGGGGGGACAGCTGGTCAGAGGGAGAGAGGGGGGGTCACCGCTGTAGCGGCACGCGGGCCAGAAGAGGATGGGCTGCCGCCAGCGAACACTCTTGAGCGGACATTTGACTCGCCACCCCAGCAGTGCAGTGCGGGTGGTTTGTCTGCCTTTGTGTGTTTTTTTTTCTTCTATCTTTGCCTACTGAACTATGCCTGTGCACAGGGCGACTCTTTTATTGTGAATTATTTTTGATGCTTGCTCCTATTAGAAACCTGTTATTTTAATGTTTAGTAATAAATGTCGTTTTTGTAAACTTTGTCATCGTTGTGTGTGGTCTGCGCTCAGCCTGTGGTTCGAATGGAATGTCAGCAAAGCCGTCTCCGGCCGAGCGGAGGGGGTTGCGCGTTCGTCTCCGGCTGTATGCGAAGCGGACTTCGGGCGTGTCATCTTCCGCGGCTAGGGGGTGGTAACGCGACCACGGATATCCCGCCTCAACTTCAAGTAGTCACGCCACGCACACAAGTCAGAATTATGCAGATACGTGTCCGTTATTAATTCTGGGAATGCCGGATAGAATCAGTTCCCTGTTCCCCCATTGTCATCAGGGATCTTATCGGACATCCCTAAAATGTGACAAAAACTGGAATTTTTCGTAACCGTATTTTGTGTCCATGTGATTGGCTGTGCTGTTGTCAGTGATGTAGGAGTACAAGCGGTAAAGGGCAACACAAGTTCAAATTTTTTTATGATCGGGTTAAATTCCTTTTAAAATAATAATTCCCAAAATATCATTACATAATTACGCTTAATTTTATAAGTTTCAAACATGGGCATTAATTGTTACCTGCCACTTGGAAAGCAAAAGGAAATGGCTTTCATGCACTGGAGAATTCCATTGAGTGTAAGTAGTACAGTGAGTGTGGCTCAGTTCAGCATATCTATTATGCATGTCTTTGAGTCAAATGAAGAAACATCTCTCAGAAGGTCGTGTTCAAGAAGCGACTTTTGCTCAGAAAATAAAACAGCTGATTTTGGAATACAGCCCAATAGATTTCAACTTTATTTAGAAGCTAAAATTAAAGTAACAAAAATAAAAAGGTCCAAACTGAGTTCACTCGACAGACTGGTAAGTACATCTTCAGATGAAAGTTTAATGCAAATTGCAGTCTGCGTTGTTTTATTGTTGATTCTCTGTTATTAAGGGAAAGCATTTGAGTTAATTTTTCAATGAGTATTATTATTAATAAAATATAAACAAATCCTTGAGAGCAGCGTGGGGACGAAGTTCGCAGGACACGTTTGAACAAAGCAGAGATCGGTATGTACACATGTATGTACACAAGTATGTACATATGTATGTACACATCTCTGAACAATGTTAATCCACTGGCGTTTGTAGCCATTACCTTTAGGAACTAACTAAATCTGAGTGTTCGAAGAGAACATTCAGCAACAGCACACTGTGTCTTTTCTTTTACCTAGGATTGCATCTTTGCTTTTCGAGTACAGCTCATACAGACGATACCAATTTTAGAAACACTTCCCTTTCGTCACTTCCTACTTTTCTCGACAAATCCAAAAAAGTGTGATTAATAGAAAAAGTATTATTAAAATAGTTCTTTGCCTCTTTGTTATAAAATACCAGCGGAATGTGTTGTTGTTATATTTTATTCTCTACTTCCAGCGATTTTCGCAGAGTGTTTTTGCTGCCCTTCATCCTGCCCAAGGATACATGGCGGGAAAAGGCCGATCACGTGCTTCTTTCACAACGTGTAATAATGCGCACTCGAAGGAAGGGACTGTACTGACAAGTTCACAGTAACTTAAGGACAGCAAGTCACCTCCCTTGGTTTACATCCTCAATGGCCAAGACCTATGCAGGGATGGGAGTTCTCCGTCCGGGGGACGGATTTCCGTCCTGAGAAAAAATCTCAGGACGGAACTGGGACGGAAAGTAAAGTTCAAAATTTTCACTGATTACGAAGGACCAGGGACTATGAATACAAAAAGCGAAAATTTCTCGTTATCGTGAAACGATACCATACGCTAGTGGAAATAGGCAGAGGTCGGCGTTAGGAACACACGGCGCCTGGGGCCGACCACTCGCGCGCGTAATGGAGTACGTGTATCAACATCCCTAATTGATGTGATGCCGGAAGCACTGATTGTTTATATCCAGTTAGATAGGCTGGATTAATTTCGCGAAATAACGCAATGAATTTAGTGTTTTAATTGTTTGTAACCTTTCCCACCGTCTGTGACAGTACCGGTTTTTTCTTAAAGCGAAATAATATGGTGACGATAACTTAATAAACTGCTTGTTGTTATCGTCGGGTTTAATGTGAGGACATGGGTTCAATAATTTGCTTCATTAGAACTTAGAAGCGTTTTCTGATCATCAATTTTTTTGTCACAACTTGTTTAACACAGCTAGCAATAAGTCAGAAAGATGACCTCGGGTAAGGTGACCAGACGTTTCGGGAGCGAAAGCGAGACGCGTGCCGATGATGGTGACGTCACCGACAAAGAACGCCGATAAATAGGGGGAGGGGGGTACTTTCCTCTGACTTTGCCGAGTAGTGATGCTTTCAACGGCAGATCTGTCCACGCCACTACAGTATTCCATTTAAAATAGAAAACCGGTGTTTAAAATTTAAATTAAAATATTCCTACCTTATCTCCCGCTCAGCCAACTTTGCGGACGTGCAGTGAGGCGCTGTGTAAATTATCGTCGCATAATGGTCCGGCACCTTCGTCATCTTGCGGGCTGTTGCTCCCAACCTTATTTCATAGACCGTGAATCTCCTTGTAAAGTTTGCAGTCATTGCAAGATTGTGTCATACATTTTTTCACAAGATTTCGTGAATTTTTGCTGTCAAAGTTGCACTTCACAATTAAAAGTCCTTTCAGTGTTTTCCACCTTTAACTGTCTTTTCACTGGCGATGTTCGTATCGTCCCCAACATAAGTTTAGTCACTGATCCGTACTCAAAGAAAACGATTACTGGAAGCGAATAAAATGCCGGGCAGCTGAACCTTTAATATTATGGATGACATTGTTGAAAAAGACAGAACCAACCTTACACCTAAAAATGTTGAAGCATTGGGTTTATTAAGTATGATTTAAGGGCCAGAGGACCTGAGAGCCATACAGATGGTCCCGGTGACCAAATGATAAAAAATGTGATTTCTGCACATGCATCATATACAGTGCATTTGGAAAGAGAGGCTCATCTGGCTAAAAAAAAAAAAAAAAAAAACAGGACACTGTTTGCCAGAATGCTGTCCAAAAAGGAAGTTGGAGGACTGCATCAGCTTCCAGCCTACTAAGAAGCAGCAGCTTACCTCATCCAGCAACTCTGAGCCATCAACACAGACAGCTAAGAGACCAACAGAAACCACACAGCCTGCCAAACATATAACTGGACAAATTGACATTTTGACAAATACCCCGAAAAGCCTGCTCCCAGAATGTCAGGGAGACCAATGCAAACATCAATCACTGGATTTTAAAAAAAATAAGAAGTGTTAGGTTTTGGTGCGGTATTGGAATTTTTTACTTGTTTTATTGCCCTATCAAAAATTAAATGTTGATAAGACAAAAGAGATAGGCATTGAGTTTAGGAAAATAAAATTTTGTTTTATTGTGTACCTCTTGAGACAGTTAACTCCTTTAGGTACGTAGGCTCTGTTTTTGATTGCAGGCTAAAATGGGATGTAAACATGATCAGCATGTGTACCTTCAATAGCTGAATAGTTTTTCAGTCAGCACAGCAACATTGAGCTGTTTTTATCAGTCATTCATTGAAAGTCTTTCACTTTTTTCCTTCATATGCTGGTTTTACAGTTTTCTGTCCATGATATGAACAGTTTGAACCATACTGTCCATATTTTTCTAAGATAATTGGTGTTAAGCACAAAAATTTGGATTCCTTTTTATGATCAGCAAATTGTCACAAAAGTTTACAGCATTTTGTCCATACCAGAACATATACTAGCAGGAGAATTTGTTATATTGAGTTCAGGCAGGCAAACATACTATGCCTATATGCAAAAGCAATAGGGACTTGAAATGGTTTACAACCTCTGCAGTCCACATGCTCAACCATAGATTATAGATTAATTGTCAGTTGTATGTGTGCATGGGTGTGTGATATAGGTGTACCTTAAGAATGTTTTATATATAACAATGCACGTTCTTATAATGCACCACTCGCCTAATATTGTAACTAGCAGTTTTTTTAAAACTTTTGTAACAAAACACACTTCCCAAGTTATAATTGCCCATTAGGGTTAATAAAGTTGGACATTTGTCATTGTTAACTACTAAAGACATTGTATGACATATGTGTGTTATGTATGTGAAAAACTTAAACGCGTATGCAACCATGTGTCATATAACGTTATATGCATATGCTCTAGTACTACATGGCTCTTGAAAAATCTTCAGTCCCAGGAAAATTTCTGGCTCCCACCCATGCCTATGCTCGATAGTACTGTCAAAGCCGTGCTACCTCTGAATTTTCAGAATATCAGTTGTTTCCTCCTAGAAGCACTTGTTACAGATAGAAAAAATAAGAACAACTACAACATCAACAATAAAAAAGCAATCAAGCAAAAAAAAAAAATAATAAAATAAAAGCAGAAATATGAAAAAGGCGTTGTCTTTAACAGTCCCTCTCTCCGATGCTCATCGTAAAACTCAAGTCATTTTATGTTTTTTATTTGAATACCAGAAAAACTTAAACATTATGTGCGAATGAGTGAACGACACAGGAAACTTAGATAAATAAATATTCAACATTCAATCCATGAGGATTGAAGTATCCAGGAAGTAATCGCATTGATTGCCAATATAAGCGCCAGACTTCTAAATTTTTAACATTGTAATATATGTATTTATCTAGTGAGATTAATAATTATAATTATTAAATTAATTATATTAATTATTAACTCAATTATTAAACCAGCAATACTATTTATTAAATTAATAATAAATCATTAAATAATAATTAAAATAAAACAGTAATTCATAAATTTAAAATATTAACGTACAATAATCGCAAGCTGAATATACATTGTGCTTGAGTAAGGATTTTGACTTTTGAAGATGTAAGTATACTGAACTAAACAGTGCAAGGGATGATTCAAATATACCAACATATACTAATCCCCACCCTAACATACCTGTGCAAATACCCTCGTATATATGGTTCACATATACAAACAGACACGTATACAAATGTGGGAGAAATAAACATTTGCAAATATCCACGTGTGTGGCTCACACATACAAAATACTCAAATACACAAATACACACGTGTAACCCTTTTGCCTGTTAGTATTTTTACAGACGAGCATACCTTTGTTGAATGTTAGTCTACTTATTAGTGACACAACCCTACAGACAGGCAATCAGAAGCTGTATATTTGGTTTGAGTAGGTTGTGTACAACAGTCTCCGAGATTGAAGACTAAAAAAATTAATTCTGGCAGCTTTAGGCATCTGCTCTCTCTTGATTTAGAGAGACGGGGAGAGAAGGATAGAGCAATCTCCTCCATTACATTTCACAAGTTTTTCAATAGAGTTGTTAGTAATAAACTCATTAGAACTAGATGTTGGTCATTCTTTTCACATTTGTTCACAAATGATGGGTATTTTAAACTAACATCTGCTCCATGCAGCAAACAAAGGTCACCCATCAAAGCGGATGGATTTGCTGAAGCTGTGGCCCAGTTTACAGACAACAAATGGATAGAAAGTGTAAATGGCAAGATATTTGCAAGAAGGAATATATGTCAAGCGACCATCAGGTGGTGCTTGTCTGATGATATGGGCTCACCTTTAATGGTAAGACTGAACTTTCGTTAATTAGACTCGGAAACATCGCAGGATGCTTTTCTTTGTGATTATCTGCCATTCGTTGAGCAATTTCCCTCAGATGGACAATACTTTCAGCGATATAATTCCTCCACTCATGTATAGAGACATTAAACACGGTTGCAAGAACAAATACCGATATTAGAGCTTGGCCAACATAACTTCACATCTTATCCCAATAAAGAGGTTTAGAGATGTGTGGTCGACAGAATGTTAAAGGAAAGCACGAGCGCTCAGCGAAAATCGCTGGAAATAGAGCATAAAGTATCACATAAAACATATTCCGGTGGTATGACGAAGAGGCACGAAAAATTTTATAATAATATTTTTCTCTTAATCACACCTGGAGTTGTCGAGAAAATAAAAAGTGAGGAAAGAATGTATTTCTAAAAATAGCGTCGTCTACATGAACTGAATCGGAAAAGGGAAGATGCAATAATAACAAACCATCGAATATTCAGAAAGCAACAATCGTCAAATCCTGAGAAGAACTTCTCAAACAGTACTTGCAGAAGTACCTGCTCAGGTAGATACACCGTTGTAATCAAGAGTAAGGCTGCTGATAAACAGGATCTTAGAGACGATACAATGAATGGAGATAACTGTAGAGTACTCAGCTTCATTGACAAGTTCCTTATTAGTATTCCTAATACAAGGTTATATCACTTCCTGGATGTCAACAAGCCATTAGGGAGTGAGCAAGCTGGTTTCAGAACAATTAAGTTCACTGGGGACAATATTTTTGCATTGCAATGTCTTGTTGATATTTATTTAAAGCACAAGAAGAGACTTCTCTGTACCTTCGTAGATTACAAGAAAGCTTTTGACGATGTTGAAAGGAGTATCCTGTGGGGAAATCTGCTTAGCAATGACATTAATGGTACAATGCTACATGTCATAAAAGACATTTACCACAAGGCTAAGTCCTGTGTTCAAACACAACATGGGTCATCCTCCTTTTTCACTTGTAATGTTAGAGTGCGCGGGGATGAAAAAATGTCCACCTGTACTTTTCTCCTTGTTTGACATGGTTAAAAGCATTTCTTTTTCAGTATGTCTGTAGCGCCCTGTATGGGATGAACTCCTATCTTGGTGCTCCATACTCCAGTACATGGGGGATTCTTCAGTACACCAGGCAATAATGTATCCACATTTCTGTACTACCAGTCAACATGTTGCTCCACGTCAGCTATTTAACAAAAGTCGTCTTAATTTTGTACCAACACACAGCAAAACAACTCTACTTTCAAAAATAAAGTCACGTTACCTTACATACTTACCATATATACGTGTCTGATTTCGTCTGCCTCCCCCAGCATCATGATTCCTCAATATAGATGTAACAGCCTTGATGAAGTTTGCTCAGTCTGCCACCAAGGGATGGACGATGAAGTGTACTTCTTACAATACATTGCAAGAGTACAGACGCGTACACAAAGTGTATATCAATGTATCTGAGTTACTACAACAGTCGACTATTGTCACTCCTACTCATGAGCAAATACTACGAATCAGCATTTAAACTTAATAATAGCTAGAAAATTTAAAGTGTTATCTGCAATCTGTGCCTAAGTATATACACCAGAAAAATTTCTTTTCTTTCTTTTTCTTTATTCGGCTATAAACATTTCTGGGCATTTGTAGCCATGATCATGTTCGTGCTCTGGAGTTACAGTTCATATACAGTCTCTACCACAAGCACAGGCATACACAAGTAAAACAGTGTACAGAATGATCAACATTTTAGAAATCATTCGGAGTTATTACTCATAATTTATGTGTGGTCAAATCCAGATAAACTAAATTTCCTACTCTACAGATATCTGAGTACATCATATCAAGATTGTTGTTTTGGTTGTTTTGGTGGTGTGCGGGTTCGTCTATCTTGAGGAGGCCTCCATGATACGGGAGTCTTCTCAACAAAGTCATGGAAGTCGCAGTAAAAGACATCCCTGACTCATTTCCTAATCAAAGTGAAATGGTTTTCATCGATGCACTATAATCCCCATTTTCTACTCTAAACTTAATCATAAAGTGGTCATATTTTTCAGCCCTCTCAGAGCAGTCTATTCAATACCACGTCCGGTGTTCACTTTGTGACGGTAAGTGCTTGCCTGGACGCAGACTGTTCCAAACAATATCGCCGTTTTCATTAGTATTTAACAAGGCATAGTGGTGGAGGGATCGAAGGGTAATAAGCCTGCTAAAGTACGCTTTAGTACGCTAAAAAAGTGCACACATGTGGGATGTGGGATGAGGGATTAATGATGTGTACCTGGCACAGACCCTTGAGTTGTTGACAGGCCTGTCTTCATTCCCTTTGTTGTTTGTTTTGAGCACGATCCCATGGATCTTGATATACGTCCCTAATGTTAATATGGTAAGAAGTATGGGATGCAGGCTTGGGGTATGACCACAATGACGAAGGCTTAATGTACAATATGCGGGTGACGTAGACGAGATTTGAACCCTGAATGGTTAGGGTTGAGGTGCGGACCCAACACTTAGTAAGCTTGTGGTGGGGTTCATGTTTAAAACACATGAAGCTGGTGCTCTGGCATCTAGTGCCTCCATGCGACATGCAAACATTTGTTTGTGTGCCAGGAATGTCTTTAATCCATTGCATGTGAGGAGGCATTTGTGAGCGAGAGGAAGATAAATTAATTTCTTCGCTTTTTCAATGTCGTCATTACAACGACCATCACTAGCTGAACCCCATCATACAACTGTAACCAACTGCTGGGAGGTATAGTACGAGTGAGTTCACCTTATCCCCCTCTCCCTCCTGCAGAGAGCCAGAAGATGAACTACAGATGGACAAATGGACTTAATGAGGAGCTGCGGCTTCATCTTCATCTGTCACAGACAACCTCCACTGGGTCGCCATCATCATGCTGCATTAACTGCACATGGACACGTGAACATTTCTTGTGTGCACTTTAGTCACAAGTACATGTATTTGTTTTTGCGTTATAGGGTCATTGGCCAGTTGATGTCTGTGTTACAACAGCTTTTGTCCATATTTTTGTTGTTGTCTTGCTTTCACTGAAAGGCTAAACGATAGGTTCCTCTATCAGCTGATAAATACTCTAATATTTTAATGTTGGCGTTATTGCAATAATTACCAGAATTAGTTTCCTAGTGTGCTTTACACTTCTCTCCTCTCTTTGTTAGTTGCCGATGCTGTCAGTGACGTTTGTGTCTTGCAGGCGAGAGAGTTCCCACAATGGTGTGGAGCATGCCAGCTATTTTTAGTATCGCTTAATGCTGTCAGCGGCTGTGGGCTGAAAACGGCGGAAATAAGGCTGCGAATTATTGGTGGTCTGGCTGCCGGTCTGTCAGGAAGGGGTGGGTGGCAAATCGATAGTCGCTCTTTCTTTCTTTCCTTTTATTCATTTTTTCTGTCCGTTTCATACATTTTATTCGTTCTTTCTTTCTTTTTTATTCCTTTTTATTTTTATTTCATTTATTCCTTTTTTTGTTCTTTCTTTGCATTCGTTGTTTCCTTTTTTGTTTGTTTCTTTTTTTATGATTATTTTTTCATTGCTGGAGTGATTTAAAAAAAAAAAAACAGAACATGTAGACCTAATTGCCGATGTATTCCGACGTGTGGACGTAGTTACCGATATATTCCCACGTGAATAGGCAATTGCCAATGTTTTCGACGTGTACAAAGCTGTCAATGGATTCAGAGGCTATAGTCTTCATGTAGATGAACTCTTCCGACTGACTGTCCAAAGGACTGCTTGGTCATCTAGTTGCATTTCCAATGGGCGTCTCATTCATGTCACGTGATCTGAAGCGCGTATGCGCTGTCGGTCATCTACCCAACCTGAATTGATGATTAGGTTATGTTGACGTAGAGTAGGTGGTTGTCAAAACTAATAATTTCTGTTAAAAGTAACCAGTGAATTTAATCTAAAATTCAATTAGTTTTCCCACTGCACACACTACACGCCTGTAGCTGCTCTTCACTTTACACTTCTACAGAAAAAGTCTGAAATGCACAGAAAATAATGTTTTGTGTTCAGATATCCTCCATTGAGCATTCGTGATCTGAACAAGTCAGTCTCTTCGCTTATCGGGGCAGAAGAGAGCATGGGAGGAAGAGGCATTCCTCTGTGGGTAGAACAACGCTTGCGCAAAAATCACGTGACCCGTGCTACAGTGTAAATACAGGGAAAATGCGACCTGGTCTGATAATACAGGTACTTCTAACGACACATAAACTCTTTAACGGTCTTTGGATTACAAGAAAAAGTCTGATGAGTGGACACTGCGAAATCTTTTGACAAAAATCGTGGAGAGGGAAGATTTAGTTGGACTATGACTCATGACTTCTTACACTGCTTTGCTTAAAAACCCATAAATTATATTCTTTTGTCAATATTATATCATACTATATTTTTATCTATGGCATAGAGGCCCTTTTAAATGATCTTTCCAAATTTTGACTACAATTTGACTTTTTCAACGGCATCTAGCTGAGTTGAATAGTATGGAGTGTTAGTCGAGAGTGCAGAATCCCCTTCTGACATCACTCAGGCCAAGCGTGCACGCCGTCAATCGTAACGTCTGTGGCGCTCACAATGCTCGTTCTTCACACAGAAATGTTCCAAGCTGTATGTCCAGATTGGCCTCTTTCATCTCATCAGCAAAGAACAAAAAGTTTCAGAAAAAAAATCTAGAATCCACTTCTTCTAAAAGAAAGAAATTGAGTGATCTTGGGGCAACCAGAATATCTCCTCTTACAAATTTCTACAATCGGTAAGATTTACCTGCTTTATTTTCTCTAACTTTATTTCCTAAAAAGCAAAACTCTCCGCGAGATATTAGACACAGCTCATTCTGTCCTTCGTCCACAGGATCCGACCTCGGCTTTGACTGAGTTAAGAGTAGAAAGAAATCAGACTTAACAGCTTGAGAAATGATAGGCAAGAGAACGGTCTATTGGCGACAGTAACCCTTCAAAGCACTCGAACCCTTAAAAGTTAAAAAGCTCAAACTGCCGCCATGCGGGCTTAAACGCCATTATCAGCTTCCCTCTCCAGCCACAATAGTGCAGCGGGCAAGGAACCGAAGCTACTTACCTGGCTTTCTCTTTGATGACACCTGGCAGTCAGCTCGACTCACCGTAGGTAGATACCCGCCTTCACTCCCATAGGAGTGGGAGGAAGAAATGAGGGACGAAGAGTTGTGAAGCTTTGAGCAATCTTTTCACCTGCAGCCAACAGTCACGTGCGCGGATACTGGGATATCCGCTTCCCCGTATCATTGCTCTTATCGTCAATAAAAGTTTGACGGCAATAAAAGCGTCGGCTTCCCTTCTGAATGGCGGATATAATGTTAACAAGTTAATTGAGATTTTTAAATGTTTATCGTGAAAAAACGATAAAAACTGAGAGTCATGAGAATAAACTTTCTGCTGTAGATGAACACGCACGTGTGCTCAAGAGAGCGCGCGCACACACACAGACACAGAACATGCATACGCAGAACAGCACAATATACATGCATCGGCAGACATACATAATATACATACACATCCAACCACGTGCAAATTTGTAAAAAGAAATCGAGACCGATATGAATGGACGAGTGAAAAGAAAGATGCAACACCAAGAACAAAGAAGAAAAAGACAGACAAAAAAGAAAGAAGAACAGACATAAAGAGATGGAAAGTGAACGAGCAGGAGAGAAAAATAAGAAACGCAGGAAGACTCAATATTTTTCAAATACAAAATTATATTAAAAGAAGCCAACGACGGAGCTCTAGAAGTGGGGAGTGCTGATTTTTGCTGCTTTTTAAAAATAAAAATCCTGACATGCTGTCGAAGTTCTAGAAGAGGCAAACTGCAGGATCGTTTGCAGGAAAAAAGTGTACTGAAAAAATTAAGCAAAAAAGAAACAAAAATCAAAAATCTACTGCCTTCATTGACACAGCATTTGAAATGATTAATAGCAAACTTGCTATGAAACTGACTTATTAATTTATTTATTTTGATTTATTTAGAGCAATCGTACACAATTATTTATTCTCATTAAGGCTTTGAAGGTTCCTACGCACTAAACTACAAGAGGACGAATTAAACCAAATTTACAAAAAAGAATATTCAGTAGTAGATTGATCAAGTATCTGAACGTTGACATTTTTTTTAGAAACAAAATCTTTTAAAATGAAAGACCCTGTGGATGTAGACGAGGCGCCCATCGTCTGCTGCGAACTGCGACATCCACATTAGTCAAAACATTTCCGTCTGCTGTACTTAGAAAATTCACGAGAAAAATGTTGGACATTTGGAGGTGACTGAGGTTGCATGTAGTTCCCTAGCATTGCTTGGGAGACACTTGATTTCGTAGTAAGCGCAAGCAGGATTTAGACACGGCACTGTTGATATACCCGAGGAATGGTACACGGATCAACAGCCAGAGGACTTCTACACGACAAACTCGGGTAAAGGTTACAGACCTGTCTCTAACATCGTCACTCAAGTGATGGTAAGTCAAGCAAGAGGCTTTTCTCTGTAATAAAAAGTTACTTTACCCATGGTGCGGCAGTGAGGAAGCAGTGTAAAGTTGCCCTGGAGAGATGTAACACAAAGCAATATCCATCAGTGTAGTGAGTGGTGGTAAATCTCGTATTGTCTCGTGTACAAATGAAGTCTTGTGTCTGACGTCATGTGTGCGTCATTTGCTCTACGTCATTTAATTCAGAAAATGACGTCATATATAAGAACAGCTGTTGCTCTCAAAATGGCCGAGTGAGCGGGAAAACCATGGACGTGTATTTATGGACTGATGTCTGTACGCCGAGACTCACTCTTGGCGTCTTGCGAAGTGATCCGCTGGTAGTCTCGGCGAGCTGTAACAAAGAATGTGAATAAACCGGAAGCTATGTCGTTTAATGCCTCGTTTTAGTAGTTAATCGAAAATGTGAATAAACCGGAAGCTTACTGGTATGGAGCCTCGTTCTAGCAGTTAAGTGAAAAAATCGTTTGCCAGCTGTCCAGGAGATCGTGGGAAAACAACGGTCTTCTCCGCCATCTTCTTTATGACTCTCTCAGTGACATTCCTCTGAACTTGTGCCTCTTCGATTCCATTCATCTGCAAGTCTCTTCATCCTCATCGTCATCTGCGGGGGCTCGTCGAGTATTGTGTGTGTGTATAATACGCCGTACGTATGCAAGGTAAGTGCACGTTCGTCTTATTACAATCCTTGTCAAACTTGTCCCTGACCTCGCAATGTTGCTACATCGCTTAATGACCGGCTCCAGGATAAGAATTCACCACAAACCATTGGCAAACTAATCAAATACCTAAAAAATAAATTAAAATGTTAATGACCAATAAAATATGCACGAAAAGCTGTTTATTTTGGGGTCAGGTTTTCTATATAAAAAAAACTTAAATTTTCTTTGGGAAACAATCAACCGCAGTCACATCGCATTATTTCTATGGCAGTCTAAATCAGTTGCAAATAATTCTAATTAGGCAAACGTTTCAATATCCTGCAGTATAGGATTTATTTATATATTACCCATACCTGCTTTTTTTTTCATCTTATAATTCACCTCATACAGGGCCCTAATGTCAACAGAAATGAGTAATAAACAAATGACTGCAAAATGTTCATGACCAATGAAATGATATTGGTTCTTCATAACACGGACATCGACTACAATTTGAAAGACCTCGGTAACCTCTCAGCTGAATTTTTCAGTCCATCCTACGCCGCAGATGCACGAGCGTTAAACTTCTTATTCAACACTGTAAACGGTGCATCGCAATTTTTTAAAATACTTCTCTCAGAAATACTGCTATTCTTATCTCATTTGATTCAAAAAAAGGTTTTATAAATCTCTGGCATTTCTGGGTAGCGATTTTTTACGTCATCATCGTCGTCGTCATCATCGTCGTCATCATCATCATCTTCTCTTTTTTTTTCATAAGCCTTTTCAGGTTGTTATATTTTTACTTTTTCCCTTTTGTCACTCTTTTTGTACTGCTCTGTCAGGAATTTGTTCACCTTACAGGGTTGTTTTATTATGTTTTATTATTTGGTTTTTATTATAACTTTAAGTGGCACTGACAACGCTCTGTGTTGTGTTTTGTAATAAATGTATTTATTTCGTCATGCCACCAGGGCTTTGAAAGAATATTTATGGGTGAACAAAGCAGAATTCTTGTTATTTCTTGCAATTTCTTAGCTATTTCTAGTGCTTGCTGTTACTATTTCTTGCTTGTTCTTACTATTTCTTACTTACAGAGATCCTTTCACAAATCTGACCCGTGAAGTGTAGAAGAAGAAATCACTTCTTAAAAGGTTACTCAAGTCTTGTGATAAGGCTGTGGCGACGGTCAAACGTTTCAAAACTATATTTAGTTACAATTACAGAGCACGAGAGCAATACAGGAGAAATAAAGGATTCCTTTCTCACTTAATTACCACTTATTAGCACTATTTCGGTTGCCGATGTTTATAAAAATCAAAAAAATCCTGTGAAATCAACCCTTGTGTCCTTCCGCCGAGTAATCGCGATAGCTTCCCGAGATGGAAGACTTAATTGTCTCCTTATGACGTCAGTCTCCTTATGACGTCAGTCTCTGACATGAAGTGTCTGTGGTCATTGGGAAGATTTTGTTAGATTAGTGAGATCCAAACTAATCTACAATCAAGATGGCTTGGAGCATAACACGTCCCACTCTTTGGGCTCCCAAAGCTTGTTGGTACTGGGATCGAGCCTTTCTATGGGTATGACCCACTCTTTTTGTATCGCCTTGTCTTTAGGAAACTGATGAAAGAAACTTTTGATTCTCTTCCCATCTTTTCGTGGCAATCGGGTGGAGCACATTCTCGAGGCATGCTTCTCACTATGGAAACCACACGTCATAGGGTCACGTGACGGAGAACGAGACATCGTGGAAGCAAAAAAAGAGTCCCGTGTAATTTCTGTTATTAAACACAGCATTCTACTAAAAACCTTCAATAGTTTCCACATGAACACATATAAATAAACGAGATTCAAGTGGATCCTACTCTTTACGCGATTCTAAGCAGTTTTACTTTGCCTTTAGAATCCCTTTAACCGGGCAAACGTGGAACAATGTTTGGCCAAGTTTGGCAACATTTTTCTATAACCGTCATGACAGACTTCACCAAACTTTGGTCCATATTTGCTCAGTCTTCCAAGGAGGTCTTCTACGCAATAACAGAAAAAGACGGTTGCCTAGGCGTCAACAACCTGCCAAACGAGCGGATGCGAACGCAGTGAGTGTCGCTTCTGAAAACGCTTGCCACGTCGTGGGTGGAGATCGGGGTAGGTTTTAGCAAGTGCGGGAGTTGGCGGGGGTGGACAAGGCGACTGCCTGTCACTGACTATCGGATCAGGCGCGACGTGAGAAGAAAAGGTCTTTTTGCCCCTGCCAGACCCGCTGCCGCTCCCTGGAGGGACGCCGCCTGCTAAATCTGGCCAGTGAGCCACTCACGGCGACAGAGGCGACACTGTGTGCGCACACTCGCACGGCGCCGGCAGCACGTGCCTGCAGAATCACCACCACACTCCTGCACGTGCGTCCTTCTCAGTCGCTCCAACGTATTCTTCTTTCCTTACTCTATCATACTGCCCATCCCCTCTCTCTCTTTACGCCTGTATGTACGTGTCTGCGTGCGTACGTGTAATATATGTGTATGTGCGTACAAGCGTGCGTGCGTGTGTGTGTGTGTGTGTTCTGCATCTATCTAGCCCCTCCATTTCCCTCGCCCACTCCCATACGTCAATGGAGAAGCTGATTGGATTGACCAGCCTTCAGCGAAAGGTCGCACGTCCTATGTAATGGAGGGAACAATATGGAAGTTCGTGGACCTGTTATCGGTTTAACTTGTTATCACCAGCAGCAACTGGGGGAAGGAAAAAAGAGAAGATGCTGCTGATAATATGAAAGCATTGTACAGGCGGGTTTTCATCACGAATAATAACAATAATAAAAGATAATAATGATAGAAATTATGTTTATCTAGAGCGCCTTTCCCTTTGATGAAGATAGGATTATGGTGTTTAAGTCATCATAAGTACTTCTTTACATACATGAAGTCGCACAAGTACACACTATCAGTAAGGATCCAATGAGTCTTCCATATTCATTCACATCTCTCTCTCTCACTCTCACACACACACACATGCCAACCCTGTAAACAGATATCACATCCCGAGAAAGATGTCAGAGCCGAGATGCGAACCCACAACACTCAAATTTCACATTCGAGATGACAGGCGCTTTAGGCATTGCGCAACTAATCGTTCTTATATTACAACCTACTCTGCGCAATGTCTCCGAGACTGCTGTTCCTTAAACTAATGAGGAAACGTTAATAATGACATTATACACGTCGTATTAATGGCCTGCTGCGCCAAATGCACCTGACTTTCTCAGGGCTGGGGAGAGTGCGAGAGAGAGAGAAGATAGAATCTTCAACACTTCACTTAACAACGATAGCGAAGCAAAAGCTATCTTTACTTACCTGGACAATATGTTTATGTGCTCCAATCACGTTTGATCGTTCTGCGATCTTTGGTAGAGAGGGAATCGGAGAGCCGAGCAGTCAAAGCATCGGCGTTGGTGGCCAGATGCACTACACTGGCCGGTTCGATTCTCGAGAAGCGCCACGTTCTTCCGCCAGTTGGCTTAGTTTTGACTGGGTAACTCACTTCTCGCCCTCGAATGACAAACCGTTACGGTTCTACCCATATGTTATCCTCTTTAAAAATAAATGGGCAGCCAGCAAACATGGCACAACACACACATACACACATAAACACATAAACACCCCCCTCTCTCTCTCTCAGAAACACACACTGAATGAAAATTACTGCGGTGTAAAATACCCTCTTGTTGCTCTAACTACAGATATCTAATATCACCATTTATGCACGGTGTGGAGAGAGCTAATGTCTTTTTTTTTAAATTTAAAACATGTGGGGACACGTAGACGCCATTAAACCAAGTTGTGTCGCTTTGTGCACAACAAACGTCTTGACCAAAGAATGGAGACTAAGACTAAAGCAGGCCACCACTGGGTTGTAGACTAGTCCTAGTGATGCAGCTGTGGAGGCAGAGGTAACCATTGCACAAACCCAGCTTCCCTCCAACTAGGAAGTGCGGGATGGTGGTCGATGGAGCAGGAGGGTACAGAGGAGGACACGGGCTGACAAAGATAGGGAGGGCGGAGGAGAACACTGTCAAGGGGGAGGAGAGCGAGTCATAAAAAGCTGTTTGTCCAGTAATCAGATGGTACGGATGGGTATATAACCAGTCACTTTGGTCGCTCTCACCCGGCAGAGTGAAGTTACATACCTACCACAGGCAACTATTTCATCCGGAGTTCTGTTAGTCGCAAAGAAAATGGATGTTGGTCACCTACCAAAGCACCTGTATGGGTGCAGTCGATTTTTGTGATATCTGCCTTTCGCTGAGGTCATTTTATTCTGCAAGACAAGGGGAACAGGGACATTCCACTACAGGTAAGACACTTTACAACAGATTTCGCCTTAGCTAGCACAGATTCCTTCACCTACATGGGTCTGATACAGACCATAAAACAATATCAAATCAAATGTAATTGCCGGTTAGTCTCACAATGAACCCGTTAATAGGGTATGGGTTATTATTACAAATGGGAACAGAGAAGTTTCAACAAATCTTCAAGACAATAAAGTGTATCCATCTGCACTCAGAAAGTGGGAGGCTGAACTTAAAGAATGTAACTGGGCTGATATATTTCAAAGTCCTTCTATGCTACAATAGATACCCAACTGAGATGGCCTCAGATAAGAATTTTACATCAGATCCTACCTTCCAACTCGTTTCTTTTTAAATGTAAGCTCACTTCATCTCCTTTTTGTTATTTTTGTAAACAAGACAATGAAACCATTGAACACATTCTGGCACTGTCCATTGAGTAACAGTTTGGGACCAACTACGGAATGTGAGAATGATGTCCATCCACCTACGGGAGGGGACCAGCTCTCTGTCGGTTTGTCTCGTTTGTGGATGTACGGAGAGTTTTAGTTTCTCCTCTACTCATCTGTGATGTTTGGTGCGTCGTTCACCTCTGTTGTGGGTTGCTCTTCACTGCTTGTGCTGCGTCATTTCTTACAAAAGACATCTTCCACTAACGGCTTCTGTCTCCTCTTCGCTTTGCAACTTGCTTTGATTTTTGACTGTAAAGTATTCTCCACTGATATCTTGACCTCTTCTGACATTGTAGACCAATGTGGACCATGCCGTTTTCCAATGTTGATTTACGAACCCCTTGAAATTCCAGACCTTGCTTACACCAACCTTGCTTACACCAACCTTGCTTTTTCGAAGATCAACTTCAAAGTCCGGTGCTGGCGGGAAGGGAGAGAACGTAAATAATGATAACAACACTGAAACTCATGTTTATGTATTTTTCTCTTTAGTAAAGTGATGGTGAGGGAAAGCGCTATGCAAATTATTTTTGTTATTATGATATTTTTAAGTAACCAGAACTATTCAGAAAAAATTAGGTTATGTAAAGAAATTGTGTTGTTTGGTATTGATAGAACTGAGAGAGTTGGTTGGCAAAGCTTTAAACTTCATTATTTTTGTAGTAATTTTTTTTATTTATAAATGCAGATTCCTGAAGGCGATACAAACAATGGATAAGTTTAGGTCCTTTTTAAAGTCACGATATATTGTGGAGCAATATGTGGCATCTATTAATAGCACTCAAATATTCTTTCGAACACATTGGCTCCCATCTAGCCATGTGACTTCGTAAATAACGACACTATCTGTAATCGCCTACATCATAATTTTTATTATAAGAATTGCCATAGTCTGCTATGTACGGTATGTGACTTGTGTATATGTAGGGGGCTTAAATCTGAAATATTTCTGTGTGATTGCATGTATTGTACATGTATGTATTATGATTTTTAAAACAAGGCAAAAAAGAAATAAAATGTACTGCAAAATAAAAAATAAAAATAAAAAACCAACTCAGGAATAGGTTGTTGGTTTGAGGCTTGCCGAGACCGAAAATGCCCGCAGCCCACATACACCCTGGTGCTTTCTATTCAACATACTATTTTTCTTTGTGAGTATTGCAATATTTCCCTTGTGGGTTTTGTTTTGTTTGTTTGTTAGAAGAATGAATGGGGTTCTTGGAGAACTTTTAAAAATATTGACGTGTAGTAGAGAGTTAGAACTTGTTTGCCATGGTCATGTGGCTTTCGGGTGAAACGGAAGGTCGTGTACTCGCTTCTGGCTTCTTCTTGTGAAAGGAGTGTGCTACGTTCACGTTGGTTGGACGTATTTGTGCTGTCCTGCTTTGCTCCAGGCTTTGAGAGTAGTGCTTTTGTTCCATCAATGAGAGGTTGACTGGGAAGCGTGTGTACATTGTGTTTGATGACTTTTTTATTGTTTGCTTTTGCTAGTGAGTGTTCTCTTGGGTGAGTGTCTTGACTTGTGTATGTGTCGTGTTTTTTTCTTGTGACGTCAAATATTGCATTTTTCATGTATATTTTGTAAGTTTAGGTGTATCTCTGCATTATGTAATAATATGAAAAATTTGAATACTAGTGTTGTAAGAATTTTTTCTTACAAATAACGCATGCAATCGCAGTGTGTGTGTGTGTGCCTGTGTGTGTACACCTGCTTGTATGTGTGTGCGTCCATATGTGTCTGTGGTTTTCTTTTCACCAGTGAACATCGTCTGATTTTTATTTGCTGCTATAGAAATCATCTTGAGTTTTGTCTTTGATTTTTCAGTTCCTCGAGGCGTGTCTGAACCAAGAAATCATGGCGGCGCGTCGCTTTGTAGCCATCTTGGTGGTGGCTGTCATGGTGTCCTGCTTGACCAACGCCGTCATTCTTCGACCCAACTGGTTCCCGTATTTCAAAAATGGAGAAGGTGAGCTCTGTGTGTGTGTCTTACTGTGCGTATGTTTGTGTGTGCAAGAGTGCTTGTGTGTTCGTTTATGTGTGTATATTTCGGTTTATTTATTGTCATGTTCACGTATTTGTATGCGCGCGTTTTTTGTTTGGCTGTTATTACACTTGTTTTGACTGTTCTTTCTCGTTGCATACAGTTGGTTTGGGTATAACATGAGTCTGTTGTAGTTAACTATTGCTTTTTTTGTTGTTGTTGCTGTTTTTGTTCTGGTCATGTTGACCAACTTTTTTAGAACTCACGCGGTTTTTATGAGCATTATTTCATTTTCTAGAAGGATGTCCTCAGATTTTGAGGAAAGGTTGCAGATTATTATCACTTCTGGAGATTCTGTTTTAAAGACCTTTTCCCCAGTTTTGGGTTCCCTGATCTCTCAGCAGGCCTTCGCAGATTTCCTGATTGTATAATGCATGTGACATTAGCAGCAACAAACTGAAATTGAGCCAGTAATTTAAGTTGGCGTGCTCATCTAATGAGGAAGAGCTCTTAAGGTAGTTACGGTAGTGCAAGGAAGGAGCACACGGTAGCTGTGAAACGTCATCATGTGCGCACTAGGTGAAAAAAAAAGTCACTGGGGAGTGGGTTGGACGACAGGGTTCACAATCTTTTATCCCGAGCTGCTAAAACTAGAGCATTATGTATCATAAAAAGTATTCTAGTATTGTTGTTTTGATAAAAAAAACACAAGCACTTTTATATCAGTGTTTTTTTCCGAATCACACCTTGACGTGGAAAAGACAGGAAGTGATTATCTTACATAATATATATGATTAAAGATGGCGTCTGTTAGTTTGGCTTTCACATAAGTAAGCAATGGTAAACGAAAACAAACTGGAGCAGAATGTGCTGTTACTGTTTTCTTCAACATGATGCCATCGATGTAGTTGACTCTTACAAATATCTAGGTTCTATCGTCGATCACAAGCTTAACTGGGACATCAACACTGATATGATCTTCCGTAAGAGCCATGCAGCCATGTCTGTACCTCCTACAGAAACTCGGGTCTTTCTCTGTCCTCCTCACTCGGTTCTATCAGTCCTTCATCGAAAGTCTCATCACTTTTTCTTTATCTCTTGGTTCCACAGCCTCTCCCTAGGGAACAGCAATAGTCTGTGGTGTGGGTGTGAGGGGGGGAGAGAATGCGTGTGTTGAACACTATTTCAACATGTACATTTTAACATCTTTTTATATCATGCATATGTATATATTATTGCTAATACAAGCACTGTCTTGAATTGCTCTTGGGGATAAATACAGTTGTATTGTAACACTAAGAGACTGTATACAAGCGCCAATAGACAAATTTCATTCAAATGTGTCTTGGAAACTTAACTCTTCTACCGCAGTTAAGAATGAGAGTGTTCTTCAGTCACCTATACAGTGCAGGTAACCTGGGATAGAAAAGAACTGCATCCCATTAGAAGGGAATTCATTAATTTAATTTACACCTTGACATCAGTCGCATGCACTACAACATTGGTTGTGTCCTTGTCCCCCAGGCCATTAAAAACAACTGAGAGTGAGTAATGTGTATGCTGGAAGCAGTTTACACTAAGCTGTAATGTGTGGGTAAGTAAAAAGTAAATTTTGCACAGTCATAAAGAATAAATAGAGTTAATGTAAATAACTTACAACTAATTTTTTATTGTTATTATTTTAACTTTAGCTGCAGCAATACAGTAAACTTTTTTTTAAAGTAAAAGCTATTTTATTCAAACGTTTTCAAAATGTTAAAAACTTTGAACCATCTGTATTTAGTTAATAATTGCCTATGAACCAATTGAAAAAATTGAAACAATGTTCATAGCTTAAAAAGATGTCTGGAGTGCATCAGGAGTCAGTGGAAATACCTGCTGAGACATCAGTTAATGGTGCAAGCCTGCAGACTCTTGAAATAGTTAAAAGCATCGTGACTCTATAAAATGTACTTGCTTTGTTTTTGCAAAAGGTATTGACCTTACTGCAGGTGAGCAAATGTAGTACCCTACATAAATTAACTTTATTGTTTGTGGCATGTTGCATGTGGTCCACCTCAAGGCAACAAAGGCCTTGGTGGCATCATCACATGGCTTCCACGCTGACAACGGATACTACAGAAGCAATGCAATAGCATAAACATATAAATAAAAATGAACATTTTTTAAAGCGTTTTCTATTTCTATCTTTGCCTTCCTGCATTGTCCGCTCCTCAAGTCTTCCAGCTCTTCCCATGAAGTCTTCATGCTTCGATAGAAGTGAATGAAATCAAATTCTTTTTTTTTTCAGCTACTATGGCTACAGGCTTATGCATGTATTTTCATTCAGCAGCTAATTATAATTGTAATTAATTATTTTGGGCATACAATAATTCTTAAAGTAATTCATGTATGAAAGTTATGGATGTGACGTTTACTGTCATCTATCACAACATCTGCCTAATCGTAAACATCTAAGCTTAAATGGATGCTCGCTCTGTTCAGGTATGTCTAGTAGTTTGACATAACCATTTATTCGTCTATCAAATACAGAAAAATGTAGCTTATCACACATAAAACAAATATAAAATTAAGGAAGTTTACTATCTATTAACCACAACTAATATTCCGAGAGTTTACAGTCCTCTAAATAAAATGTTAGATTACCAACACTCAGACAAAAAGATAGTTAACATCCCTGAATTATTTAATACTGACAGTTTGTATCCAAAATAAAAAGTTCAAATTAAAACCAGCTGGAAATTTACTGTCTCTCAAACACAAAATAACTGCAATGTTTCTTAGACGAATGCGCATTTGAAACACATTAATATAACCAGAGACATCGACTGTCTAAGAAGCTTTTTTTAGAGGATGCCAAGTTTTTAAAATAGAGAAGTACTGCCGATGATGATGATGAAACAACCATGCCTACAAGTAATAATAATAAAAAACAAACAAACAGAAAATACAAAGAGAAATCAGGGAAGAAACAGTAAGTCTGTAGAGTGTCATAATGAGCGCAATTTTTATGCATATAACGGCATTATATTAAGTAAAAATTTGAATTAAAAAATAGCGTATTTGTCAATTTAAGTTATAACTTGAAGTTTCAGGCACGTTTAGTTTTGCCTTCGCTGAGATCCCTCCACGCATCTTTGTAAATCGCTGAAATCCAAAACCACTTCAGCCTTCGTCTTCAGAGTAAATATCTGTGATGGAGTACGACCTTCTGAGTGTTTCTTCTCATCGGACTCAAAAGCACGAAACATTCGCTGCACAAGGCCAAACTCGCGGCTAGAAATCAGTGCATACGTCATAGGAGCTCTCCTGTAACGGAGCATTGTCCTCTACTTTTCCAGCAGCAAGAGAGAATGTCGATGTTTGAAAGCTTATATATCACAAATTAATCGAAATTATGCACTCATCTGGGGGATTGTTATTACTTTTGTTTAGTGTTACTCGGGTTAGCCTCTAACTTCCGACTGACACGCAGAGCTCCAACCGCAACGGGGACTTGAAGGGCAATCAATGCTTTCTCCTATTTCTTGTTATGCATCCGCCATCTAATTGAGCTGCTAATACATCCTGTCTCTTTTCCAGGGCTATTTCAAGGTCCCTTGGCTTTGTCGAGGGGAGTTCGCACCTTGCCTCTTGAAGTCATGTGTCCACGGGAAATGACGAACGTTGACTGCTACCTCACCCTCATGAGCGCCTGGATGCGTCTTGCCAACAAGAGCAAGAGCATAGAACAAGCATAGCAATATTCTTGGACGTCACAGCATCAGTTACAGTGCTCAAAACTGTGCCCACAAAAGAAACTCCATCTTGTTGGGAAAAATGTCTCATTTTAAAACATTTAACTCACCAAAACCTTTTTTGTTTTGTTTTGTTCCTGTCAAAATTGTTAAACTCTTAAACATTTCCTAAGGCTAAAGTGAACCCAAAAGGAATTGAAGTTTATTCTGAGTAAAAAATCCAACTAAACAAGCAAACACTTGACAGAAGTGCCCTTTGGGACAGATACAAGAGCAATAATTTATTTAAAGCAGTCATTGTTACACGTGTGTTCTGGTTGTTTGTGACAGATTATGGCAAGCAGTATGGTCATGTTATTACACTGTGTTGATGGGCAAATGACCTGCCAACGTTTCTTCAAATTTTCTGGACTTTTTTGGGATCAATTGCATAACACATGTCTTAAAACTCTTTTTATAGAATCAAATTTAGAAGTGGTTTTTCGAAACTGCTTTTAAGCCGTTCACAAGAGCAGTTTAAAAACTGTTTTAACTACCTAAACGTTTAAAATTAGAAATATTTCTAATTTTTAACACTTTTAGGCCTTAACTATTTTTTAAATAATCAGTTATGTAGAAACTTATTGCACAAAGCAGTTTTAGAACATTTTGATTGAATGTTTTTATGTAAGATAAAACCTTTTAAGCCAGACTTTCGCTCCCATCTGCAAAATTTTTTGTATGCTCATGTGCAGCACATCTAAATGGAATAGGAACGCGAACGCTTCTAAGTTTTAGAAATTGTTAAATAAGCTTTGTGTGAAAAGGCTTTATCTTCTAGGCTTTTGTGAAACACTGAAAAGATCCGTGGTCTGCAAGATCTCTTTTGCTGTCTCACGCAGTTCTGGACAAATGCCAGTTCTATGGAAGCCCCATTTTTGTAACATATGGGCAATATTGTATGGCTAAGATTTGGACATAACCGTAGTTGCAGTAACGGAGGTAACAGATGCTAGAAATATTGAAAGAAAAGAAATCTGTAGGAGATGATGAGCCCAAGTCCAGCGTATACTCTTGTCTAATTCTTATGTCCATATCCGAGGTATGAAGTGTAAGATTATGAATATCAGCAAAGACTTGTGAATATTTAACATATTGCAATATATCCCAAAGCCACCAGTTATAAAAAGATAAAGAGCATGTGAACTTCTATAGCGAAACCTTTATGAATGTTCGATCAGTCCGGATGAATATGTATTACACTTTCTATTATAAGAATGTTTTCGTCTGTAGGTCTATGTATTACTTTCTATTCTATATGAAAGGACATTAGAATTACTGTTGATATTATTGCTGCCATATATGTGTAAATGTTGAGAAAAAGCGTCGGCAAACCTGACTGAATTCAGTAACTAACCTAAAAAGTACTGCCAGCATGGCGCACAAACATGATGGCCCACATGTTTGTTAATGGAACACATATACTGACTGTGTGGGGTACAAAACCTGCCAATGTGACATGTAGGTATGCTGCTAAACACACACACAAACAAACACTCACACACATGCAGACGTCATTATTGCTACCAAATATGTACAAATGTCACCATGATTACCTACAAACGTCGAAATGCTGTGTTTACCCATAGGTATATACATATATAACTGTTGTCAATACACCCAGAAAGTGTATAAATGTTGCCGTTATTACCCATAGATTTGTATAAACGTTGTCAGACCTGACCACAAACATTTACGAATGTTGCCATCATTTCCTACTTACTTTACACGTGTTGCCATGGTTACATGCCCATTAGCGCGCACAGATGTCACGATTGCCCACATACAAGTACAGATATTATCACGATTGCCTACATTTACAAATGTTGCCATGATTGCAACAGTTGTTGCCATTTTGATTGTATCTGATCACTTGCATGTTACAGCAAAATCTTAACATATTTCTTCTGCAGGTAGCAGAAACCTGTCCATCTGAATGTACAAAAAAACAAAAAAAGACAGAACAGATTTTTTGTTTACCACACACACATGCGCACGCGCGCTCACAGAGCGTCTGTAATGGTTCATTTTGTTGCTAAGACCGGTAAATGTCGATCATCGTATCATCAAGACCCCACTTGCTGTTTTGATATACTTCGTCCGTCATAATGGAAATGATGATGGATAAAGGTGGTTAAGTTGTTGCTCATGGGTTTAATGCGCTTTGGCCTCAAAGTTGCCATGGTTTTAATGGAAGGGCATGCCTTGAGCAATACATCGTGGTAGACACAATTATGCAGAAGGATTTTTGTTGTTGTTGTTTGGTGTGCATGAGCGTATGGAAGTGTTGTGTACGCGTTTATTGTCTTTAACAAAAATATTTACAAGGCAAGCTCTGTAAAACGCAAAGTTTTTCTACTGTAGCGGAATAAATGTAAGAGACCAAATAAAATTCATCTCATCTATATAAAGAGTCCAGCATTCCACTGCTGAATAAATAAACATTTAAAAGCTGAAATATTGCGCGCTCGCACGTCTCCCACCCCCACCACCCCGACACACACACACATAAACCCTCCCTCCACCAACCCAACACGAATGGAAATTTATTGAGGAAAGTGAAGCCATTATGAGACAGTTTACGAGAGCTACAGGATGATCAAAACGCTTTTTTAAAATCCTAGCCCCGTCCCTAAAGAGCAAAAGGTGTCTCGCTTAATTGCTAGATTAATACAGTACCAAACAGCATTGAGGTATTAAAGGCGCTATTAACTGTAGGTGGCCATGACACAGAAGGGCGACGCCACAGAAGCTGTCCACTCAGACTGAATCACTTTACGACATTCCGAGGAATTTTTCGATTTCCTTCATGACAGCTCGTTGATTGAGAGCAGTCGCATGAATGGTCTGTGTGGTTTTGAGGAGGCATTGCAGAAAAGTGAGTTATAAAAATTAGATGAGGGGAGTGCGATTGGTCGAGCCAACAAGCCAGCCCTGCAAGAAGATGCCACACGTGGAGAAATAACAGTGTGCCCAAGATGAGTTCTGAACCTTGGACAGTCCATAAAAAAATTAGAGGCTTGAACAAAGGTACGATCTTATTGAACATAGGGAAGTGGAGCCGAGTCGACTGAGGAGAAGGAAGTGGGACGAGGAGTTGCGTTTAATGAACCGAGTGATACATATTTTAGTTTCTTATCTTTTTGCATCGGTTCAAATTAGGACTTCGCCTTGTAAAGTCACATGACTTGAGATTTAGTTTTAGAGGTAGCTTAAGATCAGTATTAGGGTGTCGACTGGCCAAATCATATTACTTCCTCTGGTTTCCATGACTGCTTTCCTTTCTATGTCCCTGTGTTTGCAATGGGAAGTGATGGATACGCTATATCGCATTTGTGCTTTTGTTAATCTGCGCTAGTCTGCTGAAGAAATATATCTAAATATTTAAACGCCTGCTTGTAATGACTACAAGTGACAAAGAAAGACACTCCATAGTCTAGGATCCAAATAACAAATGAAGTCATGGCCATACTTCATGTCTAATACTTAAAACTTCCTTAAGTGGAACAAAGCGACCTACCTGCCTGCGACAGGGTGTCAAAAGGGTGACAAATACTCCACTTTGACTTATTCTGCCGTTTCCGGCACTGGTCCTCAGTATCTCTCCGAACTCAATCTCATCTATACGCCCTCACGACTTCTTCGCTCATCTTTCGACAATAGGCTTCTGCAAGTCCCACTAAGATTATGCTCACTTCCACAACATTAACTCATTTACAGTAAATTACAGACGCGTTATACACGCTCACTATTACCACACACACACACACAGACAAACGTTAGAGACGCTCATGGTCAGGGCAGGGTCACACTGTTATATGCGAATACTGTATATGTGCATGGTTGTTGATGATTTAGGCTATATTATGTAAAGAGCTATGAGCAAATTTCGGAAAGGTGCCATATAAATCCCAATTATTATTAATTTGTAATTGCAATAAGCGAATTTCTTTTTTAAAGTAGTGTGCATGTTAAACTGGATTTATAATTCTTAGTTAAGCGGTAGCCACTGTTGTTTAATGAGCATGGAGAATGAGATTATTATTACTTTTGTTTGGTAGTGGGTTATACTTTTCCTTTCAGAATCTGTAACATTTACATTAAAATTATATGTATTAAAAGCAGACAGGGCCTGCCGGAAACAAGCATACATGTAGTTTCTTTGTGTTGGAACACAAGAACACGCAAATCTCTAGATGACTGCGGGAGTGAATTTTCACGCATAAGAACATCATTGACACCCACAAAAAAAAAAAAAAGCTTTATCTACACATGGCAGATCTTTGGGGAAATCTTTGCAGTTATAACCTTTGTTGTGGCAAAATCTACGTACGTAATCGCGCTTCGATTGACATAAGCAGTCTAAAGTTAGACTGCCTCTCGAACTGTGTTCAACCTTCCTCATTTGCCTGCTATCTTCTAAGACTGTCCAGGAATGATAAAACTGCTGGAAGGATTATTCTCTGATGACCCTCGGCTTCGTCGCTAAGGCGTTCTTGATGGCTTCAACGCTTTAATGATCCCCTTGAGCTTGGGGGAAAAAGTAAAAAAGGAACAGGTGAATAAGGAGGTTGCTCCAGTGCAGCGATGTTCTTCTCGGCCAGGAACTGCCAGATGCTCAGGGCGTTGTGAGCAGGTGCATTGTCATGGTCAAGCAGCCCTTTAATGGCGGAACTGTGCTTAAAGGTTTGTAGTCTACACCAATGATGCCATTCTTTCTAGCTTTGGTCCAGACTAGTTACTCCAAAACCGGAATCTCGCATCTCGCGGAGATTATAACAGTGTGTACTCCATCTTGTGACCAGTCAGTAGGGGACGTAAGTCACTCACAAAACTAGGACAAGGGAAATAACTGTAAAAGTCTCTTCTTGACTTCGTCTATCCATGGACGTGTATTTAATGGATATAAGTTCGTGGTCTATCACCTGCTGAGCTGAGCATAAAGCCATTTTTGTAGACGCCAATAGCCACGTTTATTCAAAGCAGAAACGTACTCAGATCTGCTGCTTTCACCGTCAGTTCAACGCATGTGACATGAACTTCGCAATATTAGTGTTGCCTCAGAAAGCGCAGGCTATAAGGTAAAAGTACTGTCAGTTACCTGAAGGTTTCACGATCAACTCACACTCCTCCTGTTGTGCTGTTTCTCAAACGCGTGTAAATACATTTTATATTTTGATTTCATTGCGCAAATGCTTTTCAGTCATTAAAAAGTCATCTCTTATAAACGTTTTGAAACGATGATACTTGTAAAATGTCTTCACAGAAGTAAAATGTGCTTATTAATAGTTCATCATTATGTAATTAAATAGACAGCTGGAATGTGTCTGAAAATTTATGTGTGCGTGAATATCTATGTGTGTGTGTGGAAGAGAAATTAAATTACTTTTCATTGCCACTAAACATAAACAAATCTTTCTTATTGAATTTTATAGAAAGCAGCTGGAGAAATGTGACCTGTTGGATAAAAGAAGGAAACTGCAAAAGTTTTCAGGCAAGGATGAAGTTGCCATCCCAGTCAAAACATCAGACATGAGCATTCTGGCAAAACATATCGACCAAACAGAGCATAACATACTTCTCATGGAAATTGACCTACCACTATCAAAAGCAGAGATGATAGAGACACCTGCTGAAAAGCTTAAAAGGGCAGTTAATCACCTCTTGAAAGAAAACGGTTTCCATGACAATGATACTGAGAAATTGATACATGAAGTTCCTGATCACTGGGAAAAACATGGAGATCTCATCTTGTTGCCTTGCAATGCTTTTCGTTCAGCATCATGGAGGTGTCTAAGTAAGCTTCTGTACATTTTTGAGAAAGTGAATATTTGTAAAATATTATTTGACCATTATTGGAGCTTTTTGTACTCACTGGCATCAGATTTCATTCTTTCTACTATATTTTGTTTGTTTGATTATTTAGAATACAAAAAAGCTGCTTGGAAATATAATTGCATGCTTCTTGGCTTATATGGTACTTACTGGGAAAAAAAATGTCATCCTCACTCTGCATGCAGTTGCCTATTAAGGTTGTACAGGTATATAGATATTCTCCACACTTTGTTCCCTTTCTAGGATTGGAATTTTGCCAGAACGCAACTTACATTATTAATAGACTTTACAACATACAAGTCAAAAGTTAATTCCCTTGATATGCATGTCATTGTGTTGGCATACACATGAGCCTGTGTGTGTCTCTGTATTCAAACATGTGCATGGATGTTAGGCAGTTACACCTGACTTTTTTTTTTTTCTCAGGTCCAAGTGTTTGGCAGACCGTTGGGTGTGCTTTGAAATGTAATCGAATCGCTCGCCAAGCCACAGTTAGCACAGACTGCTTCCGCAGTCCCCAGGTGGAGCTCTTGCTTGGAGACAATGGAATTGTGCTTCACAAAGACAATGGAATAAGGTCTTTCAGATTGTTTGGGTAGCTGTGTTTGAATGTTGGGCACTTTCGTACACTTTAACATTTAGCACTAAACTTTTTAATATTAAAAGTTTGATCGTGGTTTAAATTTATAATCATAAAGTATGCAATAAAAACAGATATAGGTAAGTGTATGATAGGATTGCAAAAGTATCTGTTTTCATTGTGCTTTTTTTCTTTCATTTTTAATGAAAAAGCAATATTTTTTCTTTTTGCTTCAAGGTTTATTTATAAGTTTCTTATCAAAAGTACACTTTCAATACTTGAAATGTGGTTTTATTTAACAGTTACACATATGACATAACCAAGTGCATGTTCAGCTCTGGTAACATCACAGAAAAACTACGTATTGCTGCCTTTGACTGCAGAGGAGAGACTGTTGTAGACTTGTATGCAGGTAGGCAAGATGTTTTCCAATTTGTGTATAAGATACAACTTTATCCCAGAGGGCAGTTAGAAGCAGCTCTATATGGATGCGCAACAACAATCAGCAATACCATGACACATCACACCTGCTCCTCCAGACAGACCCTCCTACAATCATGATTCACACTTGCGTATGGTCTACATTCATTCTCACGAAGTAACATTTAGAAGTCACATGGCTGCAGGTACACAGAATCGGCAGCCTGACTTAAGTTGATGGAACTCTCCCAACAGGACATGCCTATCATTGCAATAAGACTACACTTTTATTTGGATGATACAAGCAGTTTACTTTCATTTCTGAAATTTCTTGTTGTGGTTGCAGGTATAGGTTATTTCACACTACCATATCTGGTTCATGCAGGGGCCAAGCATGTTCATGCTTGTGAATGGAATCGATATGCTTTAGAGTCTCTTGTACAGAACCTTGAACTGAATGGTGTTAAGGAGAAGTGTACTATTCATGCAGGAGATAATCGAAAGGTTAGTGAAGAAGTATGTATGAAGGAACAGCAATTTACACCCTCAGTTTCATGATGCAAGACAGTGAGGAAGCTTTTTAAGGACAACACTGATAACGTGAATCTGAAAGTAGTCAGTGAGAGCTCAGAATAGTGTGGAATAGAGGTTAAGATTTGGTCTAACACAAGTTTTGTTAGGATTTCAACTTGCCTTGACATTTTTGTGAGACCCAGCATCTCTCAACACTTAAGAAAGACGTTTGTACTAATATTTTCATTCTCTTTTATTTTGAGTTATATAAGAAGTGGAAGTCTTGGGGCAAAATTATAAGATTATCTCATAGTAGATGTTTTATATTTACTTGTGGATTCTATATTTTCCTTTTTCCATTAAACAGAACGATTCATTTTCTATAAATGCTCTGCATGTGCAGCTACAGCTACGGGGAATAGCTGACCGAGTGAATTTAGGTCTCATTCCCAGCTCAGAGGATGGTTGGGCTATTGCTTGTCAGCTTCTCCAACCAGCAGGAGGTACCATGCACATTCCATGGCAATGTGAACAGTTTGACTGGCATGTGTGAAAGACTTCAGAAAGGCAAGTGTGCAGAGCACAACAGTCACATACTGTGCAGCACAATGGATGAAGTTTCATTGACGCAGCAATGTACAGGACAAAATAACAGTTCATCTTGTGGCAGGCAGTTTGATTTTAAAGTTCAGAGCTGTCAGCCAGTTCATAGCCTTTACATGTTTGAAAACAAGTCAGATGACGGATCTTCATGTTCAAGGGGTGACAATTCTTTTCAAGATTTTTCTGGCCTTGCTGCTATATCACCACATGATAATGACATTCAGAGGCCACCAGAAAGATCTCTTCATTCTTTGGCCATGATACCAGAGAATAAACTCTCCTACCCCTCTGTGATGTCTGATGGCAGAAATCACAAGGATAATACTAATAGGACTTGGCAGAGTTGTGAGACTAAAACTTCCTGGTCAAGATGGGGACAGTATGTTTGCAAGGCTTTGCAGAATCTTTTGCAAAAAGAGCATGGTGGCCTGTGGTCTGCTGCTGTTCTTCACATCCAACATGTTAAGTCGTATGCACCACATATTGATCACTTGGTTCTTGATGTACGGTGTAGTCCGCAGGTTTCCCAATCTCTGCCAGGGACTTAGCAAACATCTTTGGATACAGAACACCTTATGAAAGAGTTTTTAAAATGTGGATGTTGCTTCGCTTGGTGAACGTTGCACCCATTCAACTTGTAATTCAGAGCTCAGAAATCGGCAATTAAACAAAATATAAAAAAGAAAGAATGTATATGTGGGTAAATGAGGGTGTGTTTCCAGCAGAGTCTACAGAAGTGCTCACCACTGTTCAGCTTGCATGTTGTACATAGCTAAAGTGGAAAAAAATATATAAAGACGCAATAAGATTTAACAAATCCTCTCAACAGCATGAATGTTCAGTTCCTGAACTTTCTTATGCACTTGAGAAAGCTTACATTTAAGCCATTACTTTGTTACACTATCCTGTAAGTTTTGAAGTCGTGTCAGAATAGCTCCATGTGCACTCTGGTGTTTTTACCTTCTTGACAACTGTGCAGACTTTTTCTCTGGAGCACCTAGTCCAAGAATTTTATACTGTCCCAATATTGTAAACCTCATCATACATGTTGGTATGCCCTATAGCTGTTCACCATCCCCTCCTACTCAGAATGTTTCTTTACAAGGAATATCAATTAATGAACTTAAATTTTTTAAGTATCTTCAGAAGATTAAATAGTGACATTGTTTAAAACATATTTCAAATTTTCACAGTAGATTTGTAATCTAAATGAACATTTTTATCATTAGAAACATAAACTGAGGATTCCTTTCCCCACAATTACTAACAAAAAGATATATATGTGTGTGGTTTATTTCATATAAATCTGTGTCCATTCTGTCAAAGTTTTGTAAAGAATTATTGTGTCACACTTTAAACCTGTCTAAAACATTTTAAAAAGTTATTGCCAGATTTTGGTACACAAAAATTAGGATATGGCACATAATACTGAAATCACAAACAAGACACAACAGCATATGCTACAGCTACAGGGGGACTTGCTGCACTGGAGCCTGGTGGATAGCATGCCTTTCTTCAGAGAAGAAAGTTCCTAATTCAAGGACTACCTAAATCTGTGACTAGAAAACTCACCCTGCCCATCCCACAATAATAATTAACCAGAAGAGGTAAGAGGGTGGTGGAGGAGGTAGGGTGCTACCTTTCATGTTCTTTGTCCTTCACCTACAATGCTCTTATGGACAGCAGGCTATGGAATCTGCCTTTTTTAATACTACATACTGTCAGATGTTTAAAATTAAATATTTTTTTACCTTCAAACCACACTGTTTATTCAACAAGTCTAATAAAATGTGGAACAGAACTAGTAACATCCTCTGCAGATATTCTTACATATGAAAAATATGATTAAAACTATGATTAAAAATTTGTAAACATCAGGGGCCAATCATTTTGATGAGCCAAATATAACTACCACAACCCAATCACAAAGAAGCAGTTTGCCTTTTCTAGTTTCCTTTCTGTGAGAAGAGTAGAAGTAGCTGCAAGAATAACACAGCTCTGTCTCAGATGATAGCTTTGTGTGCTGTTTTTTTTTTTTGTTAGATGAAAATAGTGTTTTATAAAAAAATATCAAGAAACTACATCATGGCAAAGCAAGTCCAAAACAATGTGCCAGAGGAAAGATCTAACCCATAACACAAGGCCAAGATCATCATTCTCTGTCTTGGTCAAAAGCACTTTAGATACTTTACCAACAGAATGCTCTAGTTGCAGTAGTATAGTCTTCGTGGCCTGTTTATAGGTCCCCTCATAATCTTTTCCATATTAATTTTATTGGGATAATTATCCTGAAATATAATAATATTCAGTCAAAATTTAATGGTAGTTGGTAGTGCACTCCAGTATTTTACAACTCTGTAGAGAAGATTTAAAGATAATATGCTTAGTAAAATTCTCCCTTAGTGGATTCCATGTTTAGCAGTGTTAATGTCTAATGCATTTTTTGTTTATGCCATCAACATAATTTTAAATTTATGTTTGAATTGAGTCATATCCAAACTTGTTACCTTTGAATGAATGCAACCCTAGACAGCTATGTCTTTGTTTGAATAATTCAATTACAATATTTTAAAGCATTTTTTCAATAATTTAGTTCCTTCTCAGAATATTCTGTTATTACTTCCTTTTTCAAGAGTGGCTGTCATATTGCATGTTCTGGGGTCTTACGAAAGACATGCATCTTTAGGAAAGTATCCTTCCCTAGATAATGCCAATACCTGGTTTGAACACTGGATGTCACAATGTCAAACGTCAGATCACTATCGAGCGTAACACCCACCATGGCTGTGTACATCCGTGCACCCATACTGAACCCTGAGCCGCTCACTGCAGTGGGGACAAGCGAGTGTTTTCGCCGCTACACTACAGGGCGCCCACATCTCACAGAAAGGATCTTGCTATCCGTGTATAGAAGTTTGTCAAAAATGTTCTGGTGTCGATTTTCATGAAACTGAATGAGGCAAAGGAAGATATGAACATTTCCCTCAAAGTCTGCAGACTATTTTCCTGCATAAAGTATAATTGCAGTAATCACTAATTTAACATTATCAGTAAACATTCTTCTATCATAAAACACGAACGGATTATCACACGACAAACGACGAGTTAAATATAATTATTCATTTCATTCGTACAGATATATTTCCTCACAATGTAGATATCTGTATTTTTTAAAATCTTAGGCTGAGGTCAGATCAGTAGATCTATAAAACATCTCCACAAAATAACTGAACAGTTACAGGTGGTTTCCATGGGGTAATTCATAACATGTTGCAAAAATTTGAATTAGTTATATCCCTTGCATTTACTACTCCAATAGAGGACACTGTAACCTGTTCAAATATTCTTCCGCTTATCGCCACTTCCGAAGCCGTAAGAGTTGACGAAGAATATTGTCTTCTAGAAAAATGCTTTAAACTGTTTTACATACATCGTTCAGGAGTGACTCTGTACAGGTTTCTTTGGATAACTAGAGTAAACTTGGGACTAGTTTTTTCCGCCCTAAGCGGAAGTGTGAGGTCATAACCGCCATTTGGCATGTTCAGAATGGAGACTAGAATAAATGACCGACTATGGAAGCGTACATTTAGATACTGATTTACATCATCTTTTTGTTTCATGGTCATATATCAAATATTGTTTTAGTCTCTCCAGATACATCCGCGGTTCTAGGGTGCTTTTTGGACCGGCAGTTGGTCGAGTATTCAATATAAGGTAGGTCTTGACGGACTTGAGAGTGGAGTGGCGAGTGAAGCCACTGAGGGTGTGTTAACTAACCGGTACTTTGATCTCATGCGGTTACGTTATAACATAGTTATTCCTTGCCATTTCCATCCCTTTTATATGCTTTCTGAATCCATTGTGGTGTCGTTGACTTTATTTATAAAATTTCTTTTAGGCGAAAGTCACTTCATTTATCAGGCGTTGCCTTCAAATTTAGGTTAGCTAAACTTAAGCCGTATGGCATTAGTTCCCATGTAGGGACACTTGCATCGTTGTGGTCTGTCGGGATGGCCCCGCCTCCGCTTCGGACCATATCGTCAACGGTGTTATTTTTCTAAGTGTTACAGAAGATTTAAGAGCGTGGCAGATAACTGTTTTCAGCACTTTTAGAGTGATTTAACAGGTTTCCTTGCACATATTTTCAACCCACCAGAAACATCGACACCAGTCGTTATGTGTTTAATTTCCTTTTTAGGTTAAATTGGATTTGATTGTGTAAGTCTTGCCAAAGAAGAAATTGTAGTTCATTTTGGATATAAGCATATGAAAAGGAAACTTGAGTCATTCCAATGGCTGAATGCATACATGATGTTACATTTTTTATCCGTTCACTAAAGCATTAATTGATAACATCTGTAAAAACCAACATAATGAAATTCTTTAATTTTGATTAGCATCCATATTTTTTGGTGTGATCAACTTTTGAAAAGGTGTTTGAAAGTTTTTGTATGTGATCATCCTTTTTTAGATTATTATTTTCATTCTTTAGTATACTGATAATTTTTTTTTTTTTTTAAAAAAGGATGTCTGGATGTAGTTGTAGATGTGTATGTGCACAAGAGCATTTTTTCTTTGCCATTTTAGTACTTCTGATAAACTTGTTATAAGCCTGAAAATTAAGTTTTAAAATACTTCTGTGCCTTACACATTATATTTATGCTATGTATTTATCTATTATCAAGTACTGTTAATTTGTCCATTGTGCATTTTTGTGTGGTTTCGTATTAACTGTGTGCATAACTTTTATTTTTACTTTTGATTTGCCTAGCTGATCTGTTTCTTGTTTCTCATCTGTTAGCCATCATGCATGGCCTCCAACAATTTGAAGAACTTTTCCAATCTCCATTTTAAATAAATTTGCTTTTTAGTGTTCTTATTTTCCATCTGGCAAACACACATACCTAGATATGAGCATAGAATGTTGAGAATGTGCATGCTTATCTGAATATAAATCAGTGTCTTACAGAAGTCTGGCCTTATTCTAGATAAAGAACTATAGATCCAGGAAACATTTACTCTCCTAGAACTTTTAGTGTAGTTCTAACCCTAGAACACTTATGATCTAGCAATTGGGATACAATTTAGGCTACTTTGAGATCAAGTATTTATTTTTAGTTTACTGGATTGTTGACTGTCAAAAGAAGTTTTGAATTTATAAAATAAATTCTGTGCTATTACAATACAGGCAAGTGTTCTCATATTACTCAACAAACTTTGCCAAAATTAGGGTGGCAAGAATTAGAAAAAATATTGTGTTGAAGACCTGAGATAATGTTGAGCTGTGTTTTGGAGTATTTCTCACACTCTAAACAAGCAACTTCAGTGTTAGCTATGAAGTCAGCAATAAGCTTTTCTTAGGGGAAATAACGGTTGCAGATTTGTGAACCTCTGCTTTCGGAACAGTCAAAATTTTAATCATTGTTGTAATTTTAAATCTGGCCAAAGTATTAGCATTGTCTATAGTGACAGTAAATTGTTCCTTCACTTGCACAAATTCTTGCCACAAGATGAATTACTTCACTAAACTTTTCTCATTACATGCCAGTCATTCACTGTGGGTGCCACTAGAGCTAATCATTGCTTAAGAGATGATGATGATGATGACGATGATGTAGTTTTATAGCGCGCTAGTATCCGCATCACAAAGATGCGCTCAATGAGATCTCACTAGGCAAGGTCTATACAAATGCAGGGTTCGGCAAGTCTGCCACAAATAGCAAAGAATAAATCAGCTACATGAGAGTAAGGCAGTTGACCAGTGAGGCTTCAGCATAAACACAGCTTCACCATGTATTAAAAAAATTGTTGGAAGTGATGTGTATATAAGTCCAATGTTCAAATTCACATCTTGTGTCAGATGATTACTTTCACCCATTGCAGGCAATTTGCCAAATTGATGTTTCTATTTTGAGCTTGTACTGGCCCTAAACAGCCTTTCATGAGATTTATGTTAGACATTGTATGTGTATGTTTCACAGTTGAACAGGCAGAAATGTCAGCCATGCTTACCCATAAAGTGCTAGAAAATCACTTTAATGTTCTAAATTTAATATGGTGATGATGGTGGGTTTCGATAGTAATACCACATCTGTTGTAAACCATGTTGATTGCATTCACATTCACATTCTCTGGCTGGTCATGGTACATGTTAGGTACTGTCATGAACCAGGGGATAATATGAGTTGGAGTCATTGGACTCAATTTAGCCAATCCATGTAGATATAAGCATTAGTGCAGGGCAAGCATTAAAATATTGATAACTTATTAGCGTGTAATTTTTTACTCAAGTTCTTTCTTCTTGTTCCTCGTTATTTCCTGTCTCCCATATACACTTGCATGTTTCTTTTAAGAAATACAATTCTCTGTATGTATGTGAAGTGACCTGCATTATTTTAAGAAAGGTTTTTCCTGTAATCCTAAAAACATCTCTAGTTTGAGAGATAAGTAAGGCTGCCATAGCAATTGATATAATGTTACAGTAATTCTGAGAAAAGAGGGTGTAAGTAGTTAAAGCTTTTCTCATGATTTTGTAAATTTTGTTATAGTTCTATTAGTTCTGATTCTCTTTGTCAACCACCATATGCTTTCTTGCAGAGAATTGGAAAACAAGACCAGCAGCCATGGGCAAGTTAATATCAAAGATTTTTGGCAACAAGGAGATGAGAATCCTCATGCTGGGGCTGGATGCTGCAGGAAAAACTAGTATCCTTGAATCCAGACTGCCTTTACCTATTTTCTTTATGACTGACTTATGAATCAGCTAGTTTTCAGATTAAAAGCTAAGAACTTTTAAAATGTCCCGCAAAACTTTTTCATGGAGATTATTCTTAGATTATTAGCTCAGTTATAGCTCATACCAATTGATTTAATATCTGCATATTTACGAACAAATGCGATGCATTTGCAGTGAGATGAGAGTAGTTTCTGTGATCAGAACAATCTTGTGGGCAGTTTACTTCATAATTGTGACCACTAGCTAATGTGTAGCATTGCTTGCATTATAGTTTATCATATGTCATAATGATCGGGCTTACTTGTTCATTGAAATGAAATTTTTTTTCACTTAATTCAAACACAGCACTTTTATACAAAATGAAATTAGGTCAGTCAGTGACAACTATCCCAACAGTGGGGTTCAACGTTGAAACTGTCACATACAAAAATGTTAAATTCAATGTCTGGGTAAGTAGGATTTTTAAAAATATTGATTTGCACCATTTCTTGCTAGGAAAAGTAATAAACTACAGTTTCATTTGAAGTTTGCAACTGTGCGAGTGCAATAAAGATTTTTTTAAAGTATTTTAGTCAGTTGGTAGAGTGCGCAGGGTAAAAAAATGTAGCTTAAGCAGTAACAGAGACCCTGATGATTTGATTACAAGTAATTCCATTATCCTTTAACTGTATTTGAAGTGGTCTGATTTTGGCACATCTGTCAGACTTGCCTATCAAGAGGACTTTGAGGGCTAATGCAGAAAATGGAAGTTTGCTTAGTGCAGGATGATTATAAATAGCAGTGCTTTTCCTTGTTAACTTACTTTTTTTAATTGCTGTTTTTTTTCTGTTTTTTGGTCACAACATTTCTTGGTTTCTGTATTGTTCAGGATGTAGGAGGACAAGACAAAATTCGTCCACTGTGGCGACACTACTTCACAGGGACTCAGGGGCTCATTTTCGTTGTAGACTCAGCTGATCGGGACCGTATAGATGAGGCACGGCAAGAACTTTATCGCATAATCAACGATAGGGAGATGCGGGATGCCATCATCCTGGTTTTTGCCAACAAACAAGATCTTCCAGATGGTAAGCATAGACAAAGATTTAATAATAAAAAATGGAAAATTTTTATAGCATATACTCATGCTCCTAAGAAGCATACTCTTAGCTCTTAAGAACAAGACATGGAGATCATACGAGGAACCGTAGAACAAGCAAACAACATATGAACAAGGGATAGATAACAACAGTACTGATGTCAAATTAAAAAAACATAAAGAGGATCCAATTAACAAGGACCGAGAGCATTATGATTTTGCAAAAGGAAGATGAGCAGGGAAGGAGCAATAAACAGAAAAGGGAAGGGTGTGAAAAATGACTAGCTTTTATTTTAAAAGAAAGTGAGTTATTTCCAGACTTTCCCCTTATCTCTCTCAGTCCACTAAACATAAAATATTGAGGTTAATAAATTTTACTAATGTCTATGCATTCTTTTCATCCAGCAATGAAACCTCATGAAATACAAGAAAAATTGGGTCTGACTCGGATACAGGACCGCAACTGGTATGTTCAGCCATCATGTGCTACAACTGGTGATGGACTGTTTGAAGGTCTCACGTGGCTTACATCGAACCATAAGTCATGAGGAAGAAAGGACATCTTAGTTGGTGTCACCATTGCAAGACATTTCACCAGACCATGCACTTGTCAGGGAGCACTCTTGTTCTTGCTACTCTTTCTATTGTGGCTTAAAAAAAACCAACTGTCTTAAGTGATCTTTGACCCAGGACCTGAATAATATGAGTACGCTACCAAAAAAAAAAAAAAGACTCAGAATGAATGTTCTTTGGGAATGAGGTAGTGTGATTTGCTTTCACCAGCACAGATGCCAAAAGAGCATTTTATTTGGTGCCATCTTGTTTTTGGTGGAGGTCATCGCATAGGCTCATTTCACTACCTAGAGCTTGTGAAATGAAAAAACAACTTTCAGTTAAAGTTGCAGAATTTTTTTCTCATCTGTCATGCAACTGTGATGTTTGGTTTGGCAGCACCTACCACCAATCTCTGCTGCCTTCAGAAGGTCGCAACAAAAAATAGGGAGGGAGAGGGGGGCGAAGTAGACAAACAGTACCAGGAAACAGGGAATTGCTAAAACTACTAAGATGGAGCTGCTGTGAATACAAGAATTGTATGGAAATTTGCATGTACTGTTCTATGGCTCAGGAGTACTTCCAGTGTCTCATGCAGTGTTGCACCTGTTGCATGGTTTAAACCAGATGAATTTTTTTTGTGCTTATTTATTCAAGTGAATCATGCTCTTGGTGTCCTGCACCCTCCTCCTTTCTCATCACCACTAAAGCTTGCCCAGAATGATCACTACAGAGCATCACCGCCATGAAAGAGATAACAGGCATTGCACAGCTCAGCAAGAGCTACCCACAAGCTGGGTGAAGAGAAGGATGCTGTACCTTATCATTACCTTCAGAGTTATCATTGGAAGCATGACCTACGGCACTCAGTTATATAATTCGTCTGTTTTGTTAGTGTGTTTCCTACAAGCAAGGTCTGATTCCATGTTCTTTTCTCCTTAGATTTGTTCTTTGGAATAGTATGCTACCCAGCCCTGCCATCTGCTCCATCCCATTCCAGTGTAAAGGAGTTAGGCAGCATTGTGATGAGAGTGCTTAACTTGCAGAAAGCTTTGTTTGACTGATATGCATGGTACCCTTGTTGCTGAATTCTCATAGAAATGTGTTAATGTTCGAAGTGTTGCATGGTTTCTCGTATATACAACACTTCCCACTCTATGCTTTTAGGATTCTAGGTGCAGTTATTTGCAGTCCAAATTATACCAGACATAGACAACATATCTCCCACCTGAGTACCCACCGATAGATGAGAGATCAGTGAATATTCATAGGAACAAATGTCATGTTAAAAATTGCTCTTCTATTTTTGTTTAAAAAAACTTACATTTTTAAAGCATCAAACAGCTGAGCTTTTTCATTTGGCATAGTAAAGTTAGTAGGCAGAAGGGAACTGCGTGCTGCAGACTCCAGCAAGTTTGCTTTGTACGCACTAGGTAGTGTTACGTCCAAAAGTGGGTGGTTTCCAACACAGTGATGTCGTAACTTTTCCAGGATACTATTTCCCCCAGCATCCAAAAGAATGCATGTTTCCATCTGTCTTCATTGTCTTGGCCTGCAGCTTGCTGTTCAGAGTGGTTGTTTGTGAAAATGAACAAGTCCATTACAATCAGTTTATAACACATTTTTCTTTAGTTGGATGGGTGTCTGAGGCACACATTTCCTCTCTTCCTTTTCAAAAGATCAGTTTTTACCTGTGTTGTAAGCATGCCTATGGATTGTGATAGTGCTCAGACCCATGTGGAATATTTTTTTCCCCCACTGGAATTAAACTGCTGGTGTAACCAAGCATTTTTGAGTAAAACTTTAAGAACAAGTTCTTGAGCCTAATAATAGTATGTGCTTAATAAATTGTAATGTTTCAGGGGCTCAGATGTCAATGTAGACTATTGTTCTGTTGGTGCATATACTGTATATACAGTGTCAGTTTGTACATTTATATGTGCAGAGATTATTATTACAATATTAAAAGTCTAAATGCCCTATGAGAGAAATGCATGACAGTCTTGCAACAGCTTGCCTGTGTCAGTCATTTTTTGCATGTTGTAATGATATATTTCTTTTTCAGTAAACTTAAGATGGTTTGCTTCTTCTCACCCTCTCTTTCTGCTATGTTTGTTTTAATTTTCATTGTTTCAGAATTATTCACTTTTTTGTTAAAAACAAAGTGGGAGATTATCTTCCGATACAGAATGATAAATATTTTTGTAAACACATACCTAAGACGTCTTTACAAAATATTAAATGCTTTATTCCTTCATTTTTGCGTTTCAGTTACAGCTTTGCATTGCTTTTCATTACGCAGAAAAACCTGCAAGATAAAATAGCACAGAAGAAATAATGATTTTATGAAAAATGAAATAGCTTGCACATGCTTTATTATGTATTGATTTTGTCTTTTTTTAATTTTGGGGTATTTTTAACTCTTTTTTTTGTTTCCTTTCTCTACACACAACCCTTGTATGTTTATGTATGTGCATCTGTGAATGTGAATAACTGATTGATTAATGAATTTGAATGATCATTATATTTTTTGAGCACAAACACATCATTCTATATCATTTTACTATGACAAAGTGAAACCTACGTAATGCTGAAAGAACTTATTGATCGACATGTTTCACTTTGTCCCCACATGCTGATGTTTTTTGTGAAGATTATAGTTAGGTAAGGTTATGTTTTATGTTAATATGCGCTTTGGTTTTTCTCACTGCAAGATGAACCCTTGGGTTCCAGCTCTCAGTTTTACATCAGAATTGCCATAAACTTGTGTTTAGCTAGGTCTAATATTTTTCATATGTGATAGCTTCTTCAAACTTTTGTGGCATTTTCCTCTTTAGGGTCAACAGACACCAGTTTCTTCAATAAATTTAAAAGAATATCTGCAAGTCCAACATCAACTTTGGCCTAGTGTCAGCATGAAGTTTGAAGTACAGTTTTATCGGTTTGTCCCACAAAAAAAACTTTTGTGTGAACCCTCTTTTTGCAATATTAATTTTTTTTAAAAGCTCCACTTATTCCACCAGATTGGTTTCAGTTGCAGTTACCTCTTAAAGTGTCTTGGTACTTAAAACAATCTGACAAACTGCTGCACTCATGATTTTGACAGTGCTGATAAGCTGGTGGTATTCATTTTAGGGAATGATGCATGTTTGACTATTCGAAGCCAAAGCGCGTAATGTACAATGAAAGAAAAACAAGCTGAAGGGAAAAGAATACTTATGATGTGAATAGGTTATTAAATCAGTAGCTGTACTTCGTAGCAATCCAGTTGAATAATCTGAAGCATAAGCAGGAATATCTGCTGATAGTATTCATTTTGCTGCATTTGAATTGCCTGGCTTGTAATGTGCCTTCGGTTAAACATAGTTTTAGGGAAAAGCCCTTTCTTGGGGGAATTATTAATCTTCCTGTTACCACCTGTTGCAGAATACCTAGAACTGGTTGCATGTAGGACTTCTCGGATTTCATAGTTTTATGGTTCAGTATACGATTTTAAAAATGCCTTTTTTGCCATGAATTCTAAATATTATTATTTAGAATTTTCATTGTAGATCGCCTAAATGCATCATTATCTGGAATAGAATTTAAGGAGCCAGGACTGCTAAGTGGGAAGATGGGTTACGTTTCATTAGTGAGACAGTTTAGGCCTCTAGTCTCCTAATCGTAGATCTAGTCAACAGTATATGTGTAGGAAGTGTTTCTTGTGTGCTTGCTCAACATTGTATACAAAATATGACTACTAGAGCACATGGAAACCAAATGGTCCCTGTTTATAAATATATTTAGAAAGACATTTAAAAGAACTTTAAGCAGAGAAACTGATCATCAGCACTCACCAAGTTCGAGGTGAACTAGCCCTCACAACAATAATTTTATCATTTTATGATCATTTGGCATCAGGTTTTGAATGAAATTTGTATTTCTTTGTCATTTCTATCCTCTGTAAAGAAAAAAAAAGAGTGTCTTATTCTTCTCCTTTTTTGTCATGTGGCAAAGACATTTACAGAGACTTTGTCATTCATGCTTGTTTCAAAGCATCAAAACTTATGTTAGTCTATATTATGAGAAGATTATAAGGAACAAAGTTTAAAGTGTGGTAGGTGTTGTAATGAAGGGCATGACTACCTTAGTTGTCATCTTTAAGGATGTTCCTTGGAATCTTTCACACAGGTAGGATTAACTGAAAGTTGGTTTTAAACCGTCTTATGTGCAGACTTCAACAGGTAGATATTTTGTATAGCACATCATACTTTTAGGTTTGTTTTGATTTTTTTAAAAACTCATTCTGTTTCATGTACAATTTTCTTGTCCAAGCATAATTTTTGACTATCAAACCTTCAAAAAATGGTTTACTATTTCCTCTCCCTACATGAAAGAAGATACATGTACATTTTTAAAGCTAAGTAAAAGGTCATAAAGTGTGGGTCCTTTATCCAATATTTGTAAACTTAAAAGGGAAATCTGTGGTGTGCATTTTTAAACAGGTTCTCACAATCATGGCAGCAGAATGAGAAATTGAGCTTTATGTGCCATCAGTTTAGATGTTTGCTGTTTGGGTCTTCTAACAGTGTGTGGCATGTGCACAACAAATGGCCCCAGAATTCTATGCGAACAACTGCACCCAGTCTATTTGATTGCCATGTGTGAATAAGTTTGATATTTGGACTTCCAGATTTGTATGCCTTGTGTGCTTGAACTGTCAAAATGAGGAAGTTAACTTTCGTTTGAACAAAGATGATGGAGCACAGTATTCTGGGCAGTTAATTACTGGTCATCAGATAAGGCAATAAGGTCTATTTTAACCACCATGGACTGCATGCTGGATACAGAAATGCTGTGTATAGTTATTTTGAGCCCCCAGTGGAACTGAGTTTGGAAATGGAAGTGAAAAGGAGCATGCTGTCTATTGTCTCAGTTTGAGCTTTAGATCCTGTTCAACAGGTTAGAGCAGCCTGAAAAGACATCTTTTCCCAAGAACAATCTGCTCTTCTAGAGGCAAAAAAGAATCAAACTTTAAATCTGTTACAATTTGTTGAAGGTTTATTAGTTATTATGGTTTTTTATTTTGAAGCAAGAAGTGTTGGGGTGGGGTGCCTGCTAAAAGTGCATCATCAAAAACTATCAGGCAAGGTTGCTATGCAGTTTGTGCACTTGCTTTTAACCTGGGTGGTATGAAAGGGAGTATTTGCCTGCAAAATGCATCAATTGTATGTGCCAGGTGCAAGATGGTAGTGATCAGTGTTTCTTTTATATGTGGTTGAGAGAACATGATGTACATATCCATTACATTTCAATACACTTGCTAGCCCCTTCATGTTGTCTTGTTTTTGGATGATGCTGTGGGGTTTTGTGTTGTCTTAGTCGTAATTTGCATGCAACCAAGCCGACCATGTAAGCATTACTCTTTAAATGGTAGATGATGGACCTATTTCTGTGCTAATTGCTTATGGGCCAGTATTTGTGGGTGTTTAATGCAGATGTATCTGCTAACTAAAGCGCTAACCATGTAAATATTTTAGAGGAGCCATATCTCACACACTTCCTCTTACAGAATACTGATGTGTCCTGATCAAATGTCCTATCCCTTTATACATTGCATACCTGAAAGCACAAATTTTACCATCTCCATGAACACTGACAACTTGATTTCAGAATCTTTGTATTTAGCTTTCTCAAATTTATTATTCAAGTCCAATAAATCCTTAAACATCAACTATACTAATTATTCATTCTGACAAAAACCTCAGCTGTAATGTCCTAATGACAATTACATTTAGTTAAAATCATTTAAAAGCTGGGGACAGTTGACTTCACTTCCCATACTATTCTGCCTGCACCCTGTAGTTTCCATTTGTCTTTCGATTAGCATAATCATGTCAGTTATTTAAGGCATAATCCATTAAATGTAAAAGCTAACCAGACTTAAAGCACTAGTAGGGTGCAAATTTTCTCACAATTGGGAAAAAGCTTAATGCAATATATTTCTCCAAATCTGGGTGCCATCTGTTGTATCTTAATAACAAAAAAAGCATTCACCCAGATTTGAGGAAATAGCACCTTGTGCTGGACTTTACCCAGTTATTGAAAAATAAGTATGAAACCCAGTAGTCCTTTAACATCATTGTTGCTTATAAGTTTCTAAAGTCTACTGCCCATTATCACAATAATGGTTGGTTATTCTTTTTTAGTCTGTTTGAAAGCAACCCGGCCAGGTGAAATATTACATGTTAGACAGTGCCATGTTGGCTGTCTTACACAGGATGGGAACTTGCGGGTCTTGACCTCGCCAGATGCAGATAAATTAAAAATATTGTGTCTGGTGAACAGGATGGTATTGTTCGCATAGGTTTTATAAATTACTATTTCGTAATAAATCAATTCCGTTAAAGTTTAATAATCTACAGGGGCTTGCTGCTGACAGAAGAATGTCTAACGCACAGACTGCATACACAAAGAAAAATAAATGGTTAAATAACCATTTCCTTTGCTATATGCAAATTTCATCTTCAGTATTGTATGCTTGCCTCCAATTCTGTGTACAAGGTATTACAAACACTTCTACAGACTCATACTCTACATCTTTACGGTTATTCCTACCACTGAAAACAAGTTTATGATCATCTAACTAGTACACTGATAATCATTTTAAGGAAGAAGTGCACTGAAACATGAATTTATGAAAATGAGTGCAAGATCTTGCACTTTACATTCTACAACATGTGAATATGTCATCAATGTGCTGCTACATGCTGCAAAGTTTAAAGAACATTCCAGAAAAAGACATTTTATGCTTCACGATTTTTTTAAATGAAAACTTTGCACTATATATAGTCCTTTCCTGCTCATGAACTAAGAAATGTGTGATACGGCTATACCTCTACTATTTAGGAACTCTTCACATCTTTTTGCTTTTGTTGGAAAAAAAAAAACCAACATTCAACAGTCCAAAGTTCACAGATTAGTTGAAAAGCACAATCAAGGAAGGAAACATAAAAGCATCCTCAGAATTTTGCAGCAGAATTTGATGATTCAAAGATATCACAGACACTCGAACTGAAATGTTGAGCAAGTGCTATAGTTTTCAAGTAGGTGTTAAAAGTTTCTCAGAATTATATTTGCAAACATTAAAAGATGCATCTATAAAAACATCACAAAGTGCTCAGTATTTGAATGTAAAGTACAATACTGCAGTTACAAGTAAGTGCTGATGCCAGGTTGCTCAAGATGCTACAAAAGAAGGCTTCATTTTGATTCACAGATCTGGTACCTTCTAAGATAACAAGTGAGATGAGTTGCAATTACAATTAAAAAAAAGCCTTTGAAAACATCTCAGTTAAGAAATTACTGGTACGTCCCACTTGGAAAGTCTAACCATGAACAGCAGAAAAATAAAATGTGAAAAAAATTCACTGATGTGCTGTTCGAGCCTGAGGAAACAATGTGAATAACAGGAAAGAAAGGTATTTAAAAGCCTGGATACACCTGACATACATAAAAAATTAGTCTATATTATGAGAAGATTATAAGGAACAAAGTTTAAAGTGTGGTAGGTGTTGTAATGAAGGGCATGACTACCTTAGTTGTCATCTTTAAGGATGTTCCTTGGAATCTTTCACACAGGTAGGATTAACTGAAAGTTGGTTTTAAACCGTCTTATGTGCAGACTTCAACAGGTAGATATTTTGTATAGCACATCATACTTTTAGGTTTGTTTGATTTTTTTTAAAAACTCATTCTGTTCATGTACAATTTTCTTGTCCAAGCATAATTTTTGACTATCAAACCTTCAAAAAAATGGTTTACTATTTCCTCTCCCTACATGAAAGAAGATACATGTACATTTTTAAAGCTAAGTAAAAGGTCATAAAGTGTGGGTCCTTTATCCAATATTTGTAAACTTAAAAGGGAAATCTGTGGCGTGCATTTTTAAACAGGTTCTCACAATCATGGCAGCAGAATGAGAAATTGAGCTTTATGTGCCATCGGTTTAGATGTTTGCTGTTTGGGTCTTCTAACAGTGTGTGGCATGTGCACAACAAATGGCCCCAGAATTCTATGCGAACAACTGCACCCAGTCTATTTGATTGCCATGTGTGAATAAGTTTGATATTTGGACTTCCAGATTTGTATGCCTTGTGTGCTTGAACTGTCAAAATGAGGAAGTTAACTTTCGTTTGAACAAAGATGATGGAGCACAGTATTCTGGGCAGTTAATTACTGGTCATCAGATAAGGCAATAAGGTCTATTTTAACCACCATGGACTGCATGCTGGATACAGAAATGCTGTGTATAGTTATTTTGAGCCCCCAGTGGAACTGAGTTTGGAAATGGAAGTGAAAAGGAGCATGCTGTCTATTGTCTCAGTTTGAGCTTTAGATCCTGTTCAACAGGTTAGAGCAGCCTGAAAAGACATCTTTTCCCAAGAACAATCTGCTCTTCTAGAGGCAAAAAAGAATCAAACTTTAAATCTGTTACAATTTGTTGAAGGTTTATTAGTTATTATGGTTTTTTATTTTGAAGCAAGAAGTGTTGGGGTGGGGTGCCTGCTAAAAGTGCATCATCAAAAACTATCAGGCAAGGTTGCTATGCAGTTTGTGCACTTGCTTTTTAACCTGGGTGGTATGAAAGGGAGTATTTGCCTGCAAAATGCATCAATTGTATGTGCCAGGTGCAAGATGGTAGTGATCAGTGTTTCTTTTATATGTGGTTGAGAGAACATGATGTACATATCCATTACATTTCAATACACTTGCTAGCCCCTTCATGTTGTCTTGTTTTTGGATGATGCTGTGGGGTTTTGTGTTGTCTTAGTCGTAATTTGCATGCAACCAAGCCGACCATGTAAGCATTACTCTTTAAATGGTAGATGATGGACCTATTTCTGTGCTAATTGCTTATGGGCCAGTATTTGTGGGTGTTTAATGCAGATGTATCTGCTAACTAAAGCGCTAACCATGTAAATATTTTAGAGGAGCCATATCTCACACACTTCCTCTTACAGAATACTGATGTGTCCTGATCAAATGTCCTATCCCCTTTATACATTGCATACCTGAAAGCACAAATTTTACCATCTCCATGAACACTGACAACTTGATTTCAGAATCTTTGTATTTAGCTTTCTCAAATTTATTATTCAAGTCAATAAATCCTTAAACATCAACTATACTAATTATTCATTCTGACAAAAACCTCAGCTGTAATGTCCTAATGACAATTACATTTAGTTAAAATCATTTAAAAGCTGGGACAGTTGACTTCACTTCCCATACTATTCTGCCTGCACCCTGTAGTTTCCATTTGTCTTTCGATTAGCATAATCATGTCAGTTATTTAAGGCATAATCCATTAAATGTAAAAGCTAACCAGACTTAAAGCACTAGTAGGGTGCAAATTTTCTCACAATTGGGAAAAAGCTTAATGCAATATATTTCTCAAATCTGGGTGCCATCTGTTGTATCTTAATAACAAAAAAGCATTCACCCAGATTTGAGGAAATAGCACCTTGTGCTGGACTTTACCCAGTTATTGAAAAATAAGTATGAACCCAGTAGTCCTTTAACATCATTGTTGCTTATAAGTTTCTAAAGTCTACTGCCCATTATCACAATAATGGTTGGTTATTCTTTTTTAGTCTGTTTGAAAGCAACCGGCCAGGTGAAATATTACATGTTAGACAGTGCCATGTTGGCTGTCTTACACAGGATGGAACTTGCGGGTCTTGACCTCGCCAGATGCAGATAAATTAAAAATATTGTGTCTGGTGAACAGGATGGTATTGTTCGCATAGGTTTTTAAAATTACTATTTCGTAATAAATCAATTCCGTTAAAGTTTAATATCTACAGGGGCTTGCTGCTGACAGAAGAATGTCTAACGCACAGACTGCATACACAAAGAAAAAATAATGGTTAAATAACCATTTCCTTTGCTATATGCAAATTTCATCTTCAGTATTGTATGCTTGCCTCCAATTCTGTGTACAAGGTATTACAAACACTTCTACAGACTCATACTCTACATCTTTACGGTTATTCCTACCACTGAAAACAAGTTTATGATCATCTAACTAGTACACTGATAATCATTTTAAGGAAGAAGTGCACTGAAACATGAATTTATGAAAATGAGTGCAAGATCTTGCACTTTACATTCTACAACATGTGAATATGTCATCAATGTGCTGCTACATGCTGCAAAGTTTAAAGAACATTCCAGAAAAAGACATTTTATGCTTCACGATTTTTTAAATGAAAACTTTGCACTATATATAGTCCTTTCCTGCTCATGAACTAGAGAATGTGTGATACGGCTATACCTCTACTATTTAGGAACTCTTCACATCTTTTGCTTTTGTTGGAAAAAAAAAACCAACATTCAACAGTCCAAAGTTCACAGATTAGTTGAAAAGCACAATCAAGGAAGGAAACATAAAAGCATCCTCAGAATTTTGCAGCAGAATTTGATGATTCAAAGATATCACAGACACTCGAACTGAAATGTTGAGCAAGTGCTATAGTTTTCAAGTAGGTGTTAAAGTTTCTCAGAATTATATTTGCAACATTAAAAGATGCATCTATAAAAACATCACAAAGTGCTCAGTATTTGAATGTAAAGTACAATACTGCAGTTACAAGTAAGTGCTGATGCCAGGTTGCTCAAGATGCTACAAAAGAAGGCTTCATTTTGATTCACAGATCTGGTACCTTTTAAGATAACAAGTGAGATGAGTTGCAATTACAATTAAAAAAAAGCCTTTGAAAACATCTCAGTTAAGAAATTACTGGTACGTCCCACTTGGAAAGTCTAACCATGAACAGCAGAAAAATAAAATGTGAAAAAAATTCACTGATGTGCTGTTCGAGCCTGAGGAAACAATGTGAATAACAGGAAAGAAAGGTATTTAAAAGCCTGGATACACCTGACATACATAAAAAATTACCGCAATGTGTACAGGAAATTTTTTTATATAAATACATCAACAGTTGTAGTAAACAAAATACTTTATTTGGTCCCCTTCATGTAGCTGGCAACTCACAATTTTCTTCACTGGCTACTTTTCCCTTCCCTTAACACTATCCCATTCTGATTCCCCTAGTAACTACTTTCAGGAGCACACAGCTGTCATCATGCTCAGTGACACCAACATCTGTCCTGTTAGGTCATATACCAAACCCTGTCATTTCACCTACAGTCATAAAAACATTCAAAATTATGGCTCAAATGGTGTCTACAGAGTATGATAGTACCACTGTGGAGAAGTCACAGCTGCAATAATATTTATTCACAACAAACTGTAACAAATACAGTAAATATGTAACTCCTGTTGAGGAGCATCACTGGACAACAATTCAACAATTCCCTTAGAAGAACTATGGTCCCCCTACCTTTCAAAACTCATTCAGAATGTCAGGACATACTGATGTTCAGATTACTGGAATCTAGCTCAGAAAAAAAAAACTTTCAAAAAATTTCAGGATATGTTGTCTTTGTTCAAATTAATGGCATCCAGAAAAACAAATTGATAAAATCATGTGAAAATATGTTGACAGATTACTGGAATTAGCTTATACATTCAGAACAAAACTGTTTTATTGAATGCTAGGATGAGTTGACTTTGCTCAGACTACTGGAGTCCAGAAAATAAATTTAGTCAACATGTTGTCTCGTCACAAGATATACTAAAGAATAAGAATTATCACTCTTCAAGAAAAAAAAACAAAAACAACACACACAGGCAATATCTGGTGTAAAGAAGAAAAAGTGAGAAGCAAGAAGATGCACCTTAAAGTGATGTTGAAATAAAAACATCTTTTTATCTAAATACAATGAAAATACAACATCACAATGCTTCAGAAAAGAAACATAGGCGCCATTAAAAATGGATGTGGGTAGTGAGCATATAAACTGGAGTTGGCAGTGTTGCTGACTAAAGAAATTAATACATAACAAATGTTATATGAGTGAAGACAAACAAACAAAAAAAGAGCAAAGGGTCCACTATTCATTTTTCTTGCCTTTTAGATGCAAGTATCTAGATGCTAAACAGAAATCACTAGTTTATTAATCAATACTGGCACACTTTTCATGTCTTTTCCTGGAAATATCTAGTGCCAAGAACTGAGTATATTCTCTAATAATGGTAAAAAGGGCACACTCTTGCTGCCATAAATACAAACTTGGAAGCTTTTTTGAAATTAGCTCATGATTCAGTGTTAAGATAAAAAGATTTGGAATGGTCTATATGTACAAAGGAGATAACATCTGGCTTTTGAATCCTTGCTGTCGTGCCTATGACGTCATCAGGATTTGATAGGTAAAGGTTGTCCTGTAACTTCTGGCTATTAGGGAGGGTGGCATTAGAGACCCCTTTTTGTTATTAGGGGTGGGGCTGGCAGATTTTTTGTGAAGGTGGTGCCCATCCTTTTCATCCCTCTCTCTTGCTGCCTTAATTTCCACAACCCTCTATTAAGCCAGCTATCCATTCTCAACAGCTTGGTCAACTGAGGAAAATTTGCTGCGTCACACAGGTATTGAACTGGCAAGTTTCCGAGTTTGGACACCAGTGCTCTAATCACTTGTCTATCTGCTTCCCCAGACTTTGATATATGAGATATACGAGACTGGAGAAGTGGATAGCCAAGTGGTTAGAGAACTGACAGATGCACAACAGTTTGATATCCATGTGGCACAGAAAGCCTCCCTCAGTCAACCCAGCTGTTGGGAATGACTACCTGACTCCCATAGAGGGTTGGGGAACATAAGGGGCAGTGAGGGAGAAAGATAGGCACTACTGAGAAAGTAAGGTCTCCAACACCTCAATTCCCAATGACCTGAAAAGTTTGAGGGACACCAACCCTTTTTAATTGAATCCCTATATGTAATCTCCATGAGGGCACATTTCACCTTACAAAAAAAAAAAGCAAAACAAAACAAAAACACTCACACAGTAAAGCATGCACATACATGTACACTGAGAAACATGCACACACACAACCTCCCAACAATGTCTACCACTATGACATTTCAACGATCAAAAGCATGCATTATACAATTGTGATTCTCTGATGCCAAACTGCTGGAACATGACCTGACTACACCAAAATAACATGATATGTAAAATAAAGATAATAATAATTAAAATAATGAACAGTGTAAATATGAGATCATTTAATAAACTAAGATTATTCAAGAAACAGTTTTTAATGGGCAAAGAAAACGTTTTTAGAAAAAGATGTCTGGCTATTCACATGACTAGAGGTTGTGAACAAATAAAAGACTTTACAAAAACAAAGAGTATCTTGAAATTATTAGCCATCTGTGCCCTCTGGCCAAGGAGATGTCAGGGACTGTGCCATTCAACCCCAACAAAAGAAGAATAACTCACACACTGCAAAGTTCATCCTAAACATACATTCCAATGACACTTGCAACAGTCTCTTGGTTATCTTTAGTTTCTGTGGCTGCACAGCTATATCACCTGCCAGTTTAAGTCTGCTCTACAAGGTATGAAGAGATAAAAATAACCCCCTTCCTGAAATAAATGAAATTTGTTTATTATCCTACTCACACACTCAGTTTTAAGCTCTCATTTTAGATGTGAATGAAGCTAGGTATTTGGGATTCAAAGAAACTAATAAAGATTTCAAAAGAAGAAACTAATTAACAAAGGAAAACAAGTAATACAGTATTTCTAGATTTCTTTAACTTAGTCTGGACATACTGAATGTCAATTTTGGTAGGGCCAGAGCATGCTGTTTACCCAGTTATTTTAAAAATCTTCTAACCAAGAATCTGCTATATTCAAAAGCAGAATAAACATTCTGTTACATACTTTGAAATTTATATGATGCCATGACTGAGTTAACGTGCAGAAGTCATTTGAGTCTTTTTTTTACATTTGGTAGCCAATGAATTAATACCAAATACTGTTAATCACAAAATGCTACAGAAGAAAAAGAGACAAAAGCATGAAGGAGAACTTGGACTATCATTTATCTCCAAATGGCTTGTGGAGGAAGTATCCAATGGATTCTGCAGCTGAAAGTAAAGAGTTGGGTCATGCTGTTCTAGCTGTGTGCAGTTAGCTACAGCACCACCTATGTTAACAGCCAATTCACACACCTGCATATGCTATCAAATCTGAAAGGTCATTGTTTGTGCAGCTTCTGATAGTATATGCCATACATCTCATCTATAGACTGTCTGCAATCAGAAGTCCACTTCAAACCTATTTTTAAATGTTATAACTGACACATCTATTTGGGGCAATTGTCAATCCCCAAACTTATACACATGAACACACATTTCCATTTGTGCTCTTGCACAAAACATGCACACCAATACACCTACCCTTCCTCTTCACTGCCATCACATTAGAAAAATTAGACAAAAACAGCAAACAAAAGTGTGAACTTCAAAACTGACAATGTGTGTAGATTCTGTTCTGAGGTTACAAAAGTGATAGCATAGGTATTTAACTTGAGATCATAAACTGCTGGTGAGGGCTTCAGCAAGTACCCACAAGGTTAATGTTGCGAGTACCGGCTCAGTACCATAGCCATTTCTTTGCATAAGGTCAGAGAAACCTGGCTGGGGAACAGGCACATTGTGTTCCCTGTGGTACAGACAGCTTTAAACTTGAATGGACACGTCCCACCTTTAGCCTTGCAGACATCAAGAAACTTGTCCAGCTGGGTAACCTCCTCGTCTACAAACATAATGCTGTGTTCCTGAGACTGGAACAAGAGGAAGACACACAGGTTGAATTTAAAAGCCTCCTTTTCTCACATGGCATAGGATTACACATCTCTGCCTTCTAACGCATGCATGCAAGTACACACACAAGCCTAAGACCCTAAAGAAAAAAGCTTTTAACTCCATCAAGATAGGTTGCCAATTTGACGATGACAATGATGATTATAACCATAAACAATTAAGATGAACTGATTGTATATCCCAAAGGATTTGCAAAACATGTTCAAAAACACAAAAAAAGTAAAAGTCAGAAACCCACCTGACATACAGAGTCCTCTGCAATATTTGTTCCTGACAAGCTTGCAACAAAGGTTTTGGTTGTTGGATCAGACTGCTCCAGTCTCTTACTCAGTGCAGCCATGGCCTCCTCCTGGCATCAGGATTAAGACAGAATTGCACGCTCTATTATCTGTTTTCCTCCCTCCCACCTTTGCTACAGACAAAACATAAAAAAAGAGCAGGCACATACCTACAGTTTCCTAGACTCAAAAAGAAAAAAAAAAGAAAAAAGAAAAAGGTTCAGTAAGATTTTGTTTTAAACTAAGTTTAAAATGTTATTTTCCTGCCTATGTCTATTACACCTTATTGCTGTCAAGGTCTGAAGTGTTTTCGTCCATACCAATTTTAATCATTTTCTTACATTTTGCTCCTGAAGAAGTGAACATCTTGAGAAGCACAGTATCCACTTTGCACAGTCAGAATTATGTAGTCAACCACTAGTGTCCAGTGAGTTATAGATTTTATTGTAAAGTATTACACTAGAAAATTTACTCTGCTTACTACCATGATTAAAATTTATTGAATGCCAGTTTAAACATCAACTTTTACTATAAAAAAGCTAACACGATAACACAAAACTAAATAATTTTAATTTAAGAGATTTATCAAGAGCACTGATTGCATAAAACATTTGAATTCCAAGTCCCTTTCTAATAAAATGTTGGACTGCAATTACATTTTATTTGTTATGTGAAAACAATTTTTATCAAACTTCATACTTTGTGAGGCATTTATTTTTGTAAGCTGCAGCGGGATTACTAGATGCAGTTACCATGCAAGAACATCGAACAGATTATAGCCAGAAACCACAGAACTTTCTAAGATTAATTTGCTTTGAATTTTCCCCCTTGATCAGCTAAACTAAGTATCCTTGAACACTTTCTACCTGAAAGTAGTACAGAATTAGTTTTCTGGGCAACAGCTATCAGTTGCTTGATTTCCATTTTAAAAGATTAAATCACATCACTAAGCATGAACAGACTTTTTATACAAAAAAAAATGGGAGAGTACACAAAGCAGCAGGAGGAAAAGTAAAAAGAGAAATGGGAGGTGTTTACTGAGAAAATCTTTGCACTTTAATGCACATATTAATATAAGACTTAGAGAAAGATAAAAGGATTGTATTGCACCCACCAGAGTACAATTTGGGTTGTCTAGTAAAGACTGGAGGCTTATCACCTGCACATTGTAGTTCTCTGTGATGAGTTGCTGCAACTCTCCAATGTGATCTAAAACAAACCAAAATCAAAAGTGATATAAGACACTTTTCTAAGATATTCAGAAGCCAACTGTAATTATTTAATTTGTAACCAATTACATATAGCGCAGGCATTAAATAAACATGACATGGTGGTTGTTTCAGGGCAGTATTATATGATCATAAAAAAATAAGTAAATATGATCAGCGAACATTCCTGGAATAAATGAGGAAATCTGATGTAAAGTGCTTCTTGAGCCAAATCAGATAGTAACTCCTGTTGTAAGAGATTAAAACAGAGTATTATGAGTGTGCCTGTTTATATGCCACAAAAGAAAAGATGGCTCACCAAAAAGGAAAATAACAGTATAATTGACCAAAACCTGGCTGCTGAGGTGTAGGCTGGTGAACAGTTCACACAGGCGTGACCATACCAAGTCCATACGGGCGCCAGTCACATCCAATGTAACCAAGCGCCCTGAATGGTGGAAAAAATCAATGAGTGGCTTGACATTGTTCTCGAACAGTGTCAGTCGTCTCTGCAAATAAGAATGAATTCATGTAAAAGACAAGAATTCAGTATACCATGAAAAAACATGGCAATTGAAAACTGAAAAAAGTGTTGTGAACTAGCACTAAAATAAGACATTTTGAAAACTGAGGACACACTGAATATATGCAATGATCTGTAAAAGTGACTTAAAGAACTGCAGCATATTCTTGATAAAACTTTTGCAATCCTTGACGACCCAAATAAGAAAAGTCCTAAAACCTATTCTACAAGGTGAAAACTTGTTTGGCAAATGGGCATCTTAGCCATCAAAAAAATGGACTAAGATGGTTGCAGATATCAAATCACAGACAGTTAATAGACAATAAAGCATGTACAAATTTTATTAGGACAAATGTTTTGACTGATATGAGATCTTCACAGACCAAAATATCACAAAGCATTTTGCAACTGAACAAAGCCACTTGGGAGGCAGATACACTCTAGTATCTCTCTTTAGTACTTGCCAAGTCACTAAGTATCCTGAAAACACCACAGACCTGCGGTTCTCAACTGGTGGTACGCGTACCCCTAGGGGTATGGCCAGGGTTATGCAGGGGTACGCAGCTACATAAATAAGCACACGCCATTATGAAAATAAGTACTTTCATGTGTGAACTCACCTGCAAGGGGGTACCCATGGATATACTTTCACCCTTTTGGGGTACAGTCATGGAAAAGGTTGAGAATCTCTGACATAGACTGAATACACACTCCTGAGGAGAGTTAATGTTCCACTATACATACTTTCAGCTTTTCCTATCATCTTTATAAGGAAGTGTCCAACAGAACGGAAGTAATCCAGAATATATTTTTTGTTTAAACAAGCCCAGTGTGATCAAAACAGAAGACACAAGGATTTGCAAGTAATGACATCCTGAAAGTACATCCTCCTTCCTATCTGCTCTTTCTTCAGCTAGATTGATAAACACACACACACACTTCTCTCTCTCTTGCACACTTGCACATCCAGTCTTGAACAGTGGAACAATGTTCTGGGCGATACTCTACATACTCTTGTTCGTGAAGAATCCGCTTCATCTGAGCGCATGGGCCCTTTTTCCTCTTTATCTTTAGAAAGGTCTGTTTCTTTCTTGCTTGGCTTTGAAGATCGTTGGACAAAATTGATTGCAAAAGCTATAGGGTGCTGAAAACATGAAAAGAAGGACATGCTATCTTCATGTTCTGAAACTGGTTATCTGTGTATCATTTACTTTGAATTAAAAATATGGTAATGTTTACATCAAATAACATTATACAATATATTTTAAACCTTCTGCAATATATAACACCAAAGTATTTTATAGTATTAGTTACCTTATTTTCAAATTTCTTTATCTCTTCACTGCAGTCTGCCAAGAAAATGTCTGCTTTGATGAGGAACCTGAGGTTGGGCATAATGTCCACAACAAAATTGCAACTCTTGCCTCCATTCACCTCCAACAGTTTAGACACCTCTTCAAGAATCCAGCCCAGTGACATCATCTGAGTGTCGTCCTAAACAGCCAACAAGCAGTATCTACAATTTACATGCAATGACTTCAAGAAATCTTTATTATAACATCCCTCTTCTTTTTATTAGAGAAAAAAGTCATAGCTTTACATGGCAGCTGAGTTTTCTTCCTGTAACCTTTGGGGTTTTGATTCTACTTCTTCTACATACCCAAAGCATGGACATATTTATGCTCCCTTTCTACAACTACACATCTTGGAATACTGGCTGGTGGTGGTCCAAAAATGATATGTTACACACTGGTCTGCACCATGCACATAATCATGATTTTAAAAACTCCTATATTAAACCTTTAATTTTCTTACATGAAAAATAATTGATCATATCTGATCGAAATGCTCCCACAAGTAGCACGTGCATGAACACATATCTGGCAACTAATTTTTCAAAAGAATCAATAAAGACTCCCTCAACCATCTAAACTAATTATTTTAAATTAGAAAATTATTTTAAAAATTAAATGTGATGCCTATAATATAACCAGCAGACATTGCATGTAAACACTACATGAACAAATACACAAATCAATGTTATGACATTTGAAATGTAGGAGATATATTTCTGGTAGGACACCCCAGGGAATTGTGAAATGAATAAGATGACACAGCTTTGTGCACACAATCAATACAGATATCTCACATGCCACAGTCTCTGCATTACGTCCGCTCAATGCGACATATTACCTAACATGTCTGTGAAATAATAAGCTGATTGTGTTTTTTTCCTGGCAGCTGTTTATGGCCTTGAATTATAGAACAAAAGTAACTAAATGGATTTTAATATTCAAATAAAGTAACTCATCAACTTGGTATATCAACGATATTTATAAAAATACTAAAATACAGATTTTTAGGAAATATTCAAATTTCGTTTATTGTGCAATTGCTGTGCTTGACAAAAATGACTGCCTAACAACATACTGAGCAAACTGTATGTCTCTCAGAGATAAAAATCATATATGTTGGAATAAATGTCACTGCATTTTTTTGAGGGTCTAAAAATATTTGTTCAGAATTGTTAGCCCACTAAACATTCAGTGACACAAAATGAAGCAAATCATTAGTTTTACAAAGCTAGCTTGAAAAGTCAACCAAAGTCATGACAAGCAAATGAAAATAACTTTCAATAGCTGACATGAGCAACAAGCTGAGCCAAAAGAATCTGGTCTCATTAAAGGGAGATAAATGGTGGTTAAAAAAAGCAGGATAAATATAAAGTAGCTGCATTACCATGAAAGTATTCTGCACTTCTTGAGCAGCGTCTGGCAAAGGACTATATTTGGAGGCTTTTTCCGCTAGGTTTCTGAGCAAAATCTTCTCAACATTGATGAAATTAAAGCCATAAGTCTCCACAAGTTCACCAACAAGCCGACCTTTCTTTGATCCAGGCCCCCCTATACATTTTGAAAAGTACATGCATCACCAATGGTCAAAATGGTTGTACATCTATTATCAGTGATCTTGAACAAGAGTAAAACATGCATTAGTTTGATCATTCTCCATATGCCTTTCACAGCAAATAGACCATGAAAACAGAAAAATGTGAAAATAATGCACTATTTGATTAAGTATATGCTTTATTTCACAATAACTGATATAATTTGCTTCATACTCCACTCCTGCATGACCAGCTCTTTACAAGAGTAATTAACAAATGATTTCATAAAAAAACTATTCAATAACACAAATGAATGAAACACTGGTAGAAATTTATATGAATTATATGATTTGATACATTCAATACTTTAGTGGGGAATGTCATGTTAAAAATTTATAATTATAATAGGAAAGAACATATAGATAGTTCTGAGACTCTCATAAAATTTAGAAAATTGAAAATTATAAACACTTCTTGATTAATTACACCAAATAAGGTTTTTAAAAAGGAACAAATTATCAAAGCATGCTTAGAATATCATGGCTTCTACATCATTTATCAGCATAACAATGGCTCTTCCAGAACAAAACAAATTGCAAAAAAGTTTGTTTTGGATGTATCCTAGCAGCCTACAGTGTTTATGGATTTACTCTCAATAACAAATGTTTTTGTGGGAATGCCTTTAGATATTTCCACAACACAGTAAGTTTTTTTTTTTTAAATGCACTGGCAATAGACATGTGATGGTAGCATTCTCTAAAGAATTTATAAGTGGATTCTTTAATTCTGAAAATCTTCAATTTGTTTTCAGTTGTAATTGTAATGTTTGATATGATACACCTTGCCCTTATAAAATATATACAACATAACTTGTGCATATGTGGTTGACTGTCATAAACGCTTGAGAAAAATTATTTCTGTTGAGAAAGTGGGGAGATCAGAGGGGACACTGAAATGGACCCAAATCTCCACAGAGGTCACAGGTTAAAGGTATCAGCCACTGAACTCACCAAAGACAAAAATAAGAACAGGCCTTCCATTCGGTATTTTCACCTCATCACCGATTTGAATATTGATGTGATGCTGGTCTGCTGGGCTGCTGCGCCGAAATTCATTTTTCTTGCTTCCCCCGCATCCCATTCTACAGCAGCACTGTTTGAACCATATCCCGCCAGATCGCGGCGTTTTTGATTTTTCATGCGTGCCACCAAGGCAACTGTTTACACAATAGAAACAATCCTCCCCCTCTGGACGAAGTTTTGTAACCTGTCTCACACACTGCCCTCGGATCCACTGACCGCTTCGTAGTTTGCTCAGCCAGGATCAATAGCTGTACACCGTGATTCCAGTCTAGACGTAACGTTTCTCAGTAAAATCAATGCGTGTTTCTGGTGATCATTTTCCCATCTGAACGACCCTACTGTAAATACAGGCCACACATTATGGTATCTTTATACCTGTGCAACAGATAACCTGTATTATTGACTATACATGTATACACTGCGAGGGTCGGGTAGAGTGTACAGTAAGCGTACCGCCTTTTAATTTCAACCTACTACCAGAAATTCCTAACCACTGTTACCAAAATGATATCTATTATTTCCAAACAAAGCAGACGATAAAAAATAATAGTCTGTGAAGCAAATAAATCGAAAAGCGCTAAAAAGGCTCAAGCAATCACTTATAAATGTTAAACGAAGCAAGCCTCTCATCCTAAGAGTTGTCATGGCTGCATGATGGGGAGATAAGTAATGCCACTTCCGCATTTGCATCTCCGGGTGTCACGTGGGAGATCACGTGAGCTAAATATGGCTGTCAACTCGTGATTGTGTTTATACCGTCTCAGGATTTGCCCGCCCCAGGATCCAGCTTTCTTCAACTTCGCATATAGTCAACTTTCATCTTTAGTCTCTTTTGCAATATTGCAGCAGTACGTAATCAATTTTACGTCATCTTATACTATATTTGTTGTTTGTTATCAACATTTTGCACAAGGTGTAGCAGAGAATCTTACGGTGGTGCACAAACTCTCTGTGCAGTAGTGAAGAAAAATACGAATTAGTTATTATATAATGTGTTTACACTTGTAACTGGAATATTAAAGATAAACAAACATACTTTATGGAATATTGTCTTGTTCTGATATCGAGACAGCGAAAGTGAGATGGATAAGCAGAATCATATGCATTCTTGCCCAATATCTGCACTCGTGCCATGATTGAAGTTCGAGCGGACCGTCATTTCTCTTCGTTTTAAACTGTTGCGAATACGTGAAATAAAGCTTCAATTATTTTGTCCCTTACACTGATTATATAATATACTGTTATAATCATTCTCTATAAATGAATTTGAAACATTTGAATTTGAAAATGAATTTGTATCAATCACAATAATATGCTGTGTGTAGTACGTGTTGAGGTGGTTTTTTTTTTCTGTTTTGTCCTAGATTATTAATTTGTATTTGTAGGAGTCACATTAGGAGGTGAGTTGTTTTACATGAAGAATTCTGAGGAGTACATTTCGAAACTGTGAACAGTGTATTATTTCATTTATTTGATTCAATCGTGAACCTCTTGCAGATTGTACACCATGACAGAATTTTGGCTTGTGTCAGCTCCAGGAGAGAATACTCCTCAGAAAACATGGGATCGCCTCAACCAAGCTACAGCTGGGCCAGAGAAATTGTCAGTCAATTACAAGTTCTCTATTCCAGAGCTGAGGGTAAAAAAAAATATTTCTGTGATTGTGAATACTATGATTGGATGTGCCAATTGCAAACAGTTTGTACTCATGGTGTTAGCCATAAGTAAGGAATGGTATGACTAAAGTGTCCTTTGATATTTTCAATACAGGTGGGCACTCTGGATGTCTTGGTTGGGCTGTCAGATGACCTTGGCAAGCTGGATACATACTGTGAAGGGTAATCATTTTATTGATTCAGTTTGAGTTATCTGTAACATAATGTGAGGTTTGGTGAAACCTACAATTTGAGGCTAGCTTGTGTACCTACATGTAAGTAGTCCATTTATTGTAAGTTCACATAGTTTTGACTCCACGAATAGTATAGTTGTCTCTAAATAAGACAAAAATCTCCTAAATGCAACTGTATAACAAATTCAATAAAAGTGCAAAAGATTCATCGGCATGTCACTATAAAAAGTAGACTCCACAATTAAAAATGTGGTGGTTCAAAGGAAATATGTTTCTTTATTATTGTTACTATTTTATTTTGTGCAAAGCTGGAAGAAATTTTTGACTGGTATAACAATAACTTTTCAGGAAAATAAGGTTAGCAAAACCATTCAAAGTCTTAATTTATTATTTTAAAAATGGGTGACATTACCATGAAACTATGTAAAGCAAAAATTCTCTGTTTCTGGCTGGTAAATAAATAAATTTTTCTCTTCTAAAATCTCTGTCCACATTCACATTTAGCAGCTGTCTGCTGATTAAAGGTCATTTTGTTTCAAAAATCAATCTGATGAGACAGCAAAAAGCTGGTTTTATTGTATATCTTTTACAATGCAAAAAAAGACCCCCAAAAAAATTAAAGCATTATTTTTGCATTTAGTGTTACACGGAAACTTGCCCAGTACCTGGGGGAGGTCTTGGAGGACACCAGAGACAAGCTAGCGGAAAATTTAAAAGTTGGAGATGGTAAGGAGCTGCACATGGAAATACTTGGATATTGGCATGGTTCTCTTAAACAGTGCAAATACAGCACATTTCATTATGTTTGACAATTGTAGACCAAGAGTAGAAGGCAGTTTGTGTAGGTATTCTTACACTAGGGTTATTTTAAGCAAGCATCTGCTTCACACATAAGTTCTAGGAGTTTCCAAAGTATTAGAATATACGAGTAGAAAGTGTTTTACTTGTCTTTTTAGGGTTTCTTAACAATTGTAACAATCACAAGATGGCATGTCCAAATGATACAGAGCAAGGTTAGCAGTGTAAGATTTCACCCTGCCGTTTATTCTGTAAATTAAATGTAGAAGATGTAAGTTAATACTTAGAACAGCAGTTTAGATAGAGACAGTGCTGCTGACCATACTGACCAAGATTGCTATAAGGAGGATGCTTTCTAAAAGAAATTATTATACCAAAAAAAAAACAACTGGTTTATCTATAGGCACACCAACCTCTTATCTGCACAAGTTTACATGGGATGGAGCAAAGTACCCCATCAAGCAGTCACTTCGTTTTTTGGCAGATATGATTGGCAAGGTCAGATCTTGAAGGATTGCCAAAGTCTTTAGCAACTTCATTTGATGAAGTCATGTGATGACTAGTTGGCTGGTGAAAGTAGATACTTGTACAAGAAGACTGTTGTGAGCAAGTCAGCGAATGTTTCCATTTTACAAAAGATTTTTAAAGATGTGCCTCAAATGCACTGAAAGGTAAAAAAATACCATATTGCAGAAATGCTTTACATTCTCAGTTCTTTTCATTCTGTACTTTCTATGAATAAATTTTAAAAACGATTTTTTAACTGTGATGTCTTTATTTCCTTTTTAGCAAGTGTCTCAGATTGAAGCTGACCTGAAGAACAAGTCTAGTGCTTACAATAACTTAAAGGGAAATCTGCAAAACCTGGAGAGAAAGGCAACGTAAGAAAGTGACAGTTGGTCTTTCTCTTTCTTTTTTTCTGTTCCAACATTTTCTATTTGCAAATTGCAATTTCTAAACTGTATGTGTATATGCAGATTGACCCCAAATTGATTTTTTTAATGCAGAAATAATGCAGCGTACTGAAGCCAGTCTATATCTATATGGGGTGATGAAAAGAGAGAAAGAAAAAAGAAGAAATTTTAGACCAGATGTTGTATTTATTTGTTTTTATCTTTTCAGAGGCAGTCTACTGACTCGCAGTTTAGCAGACTTGGTGAAGAAGACTGACTTTGTGTTGGATTCTGAGTACCTTATAACACTCCTTGTTATTGTGCCGAAGTATGTGCCATTGTTACATGGCTGCAGTACTGTTTAGTTTGCAGTCCCTTTTAGGTTTGCAGCTTTAGTGCTCTTTAGGTTCTGGTCATCCTCTGCAAGCATATTCTTGTAACCACTGTGCTTAACTAGGTTTTTGTTTTTGGTTGGTTGTACACATGGAGAAAGCAATAACTAATTTTTGTTGTTTTGATGCCGTGATATAGCCGTAGTTGCTGGCTTGGTATAAAACACCAGCCTCCTCCTTGTTGTTTTAAAATGAGTATTAAGCATAGGTTAACAGTAATTTTGAATGTATTGACTAAGGGAAGAAATTTTTGTAGATGTAACACTTTTTGTGATTTTATTTTCAAATGTTTTGATGTCTCTGCAGAAGCGCACAAAGTGAATGGTTGAACAAGTACGAGAAACTGACAGATATGGTGGTGCCTCGCTCATCAAGGTATAGTGCAGTCTGTCTGGTATTTTGCCACATGATTTGGATTTTTTTTCTATCATGTAAAAGAAAATTGTGCCCATGGGTATTTGTTCAGGTATATGTACATGTCAGCAGTTTAATATGCATTTTGATTAGATATGCACAAATGTGTAAATGGTACATATGCACCCATAAGCAGGATTAGAGCATTTTTTCCCATTGCTGATTAATTCTTTCAATCCTTCAGAGAAATAGCTAGTAGGTTTGGTTAGTACATGACTTACAGTTTAGCTGGTGGTGCTGTTTTTCAGACTTCTGTTTGAAGACCAAGAGTCCTGTCTGTTCAATGTGACTCTTTTCCAGAGAGCAGTGGATGAGTTTAAGCACCATTGCCGTGAAAACAAGTAAGGAAAGAAAAAATGCTGCTTAACAGTAGGCTATCAAGTTGAAGCATTCTCTTTGGGTGATGTCACAGTATTTGGGTGAATCTGTTACCTTTCTTTTGGGAGCTATGAGCTAATGATATTTATTTTGGCTTTTGTTTTTTTCATTTTCAATATGTAGATAATAGTGTAGCATGAGTGGCCCATGAATTTTTAATCTTATTCAGTATTTGGTCCTGGGGGGGGGGGGGGAAGGTGGAAGGACATTACACATAAATCTGCATTTTATTATCCATTCTATGCAAGACAGCAAGTCGGGATTATTTTGGCGAAATCAAAATGCAGTTTGTTATTGAAGGAATGGCATATAGGTTCAAAGGATTCTCGTGTTCAACACAATTGTCATGTATCAATTAAAAAAATCTTAAGAAGGCATTTAAAAAAAATATTTAACTAATTGGCACTTCACATCAGCTGGGTGAAGAAAAATAAGCAAAAAAATAATCCAGATTACTCATCTTTTTTTCAAAGGGTAGTTTTATGCCCTGCCAACAACAAATCCTGCACAGGTATCTTAATACTTTAATTCTGATTGATACTGCTGATGACTTCCTCCCCCAACTCCACTTCCTCTATATTTGCCATAAACAGATGGTTTCATGATTATTGGTGAGGTTTGTTATAAGATCAAGAACAGCGCTACATTTTTTTTTACCTTGTATTAACTCGTTTTGTTTGTGGGCAGTGACAGTGACGCTCACAATAACTTATGTGTTTATCTGTCTGTAGATTCGTTGTGCGTGACTTTGTCTATAATGAAAAGGAAATTGAGGAAGGAAAAACTGAAGTGACACGTCTGGAGGCCGACAAGAAGAAACAATATGTGAGTTGCATAATTGATTTCCCTGGAAGTTAGAACCCATGTTCTAAATCTATAAAAGCAACTAATCAATTAAAATCAGTAACTTTTATTATAAGAGATTTTACCAATGATTGTAGCATGATATCTTGTGTTAGTATGTAATGTACTTGCATTTATAAATATAAAAAAGGCTTATGTGTATCAAAGCTCTTGAACTTTTATGTACATTTTTCAAAGTATTAATGGAAAAATTAAATTGGAAGTAACAGGACTCAAAATTAAGTAACATGACAAAACTTGTGAGTGATATGAGAAGGAGACAGTTTGCTCATATGTGAGTCATTTGAATGTATACCTGTCTATCCAGGCCCTTCCAGTCATGTGTATGTGCACATTGAATGTATATAACCTTTAAGCTCATGACCCATGAGACATGAGTCTGGGTACATTGTATATCTATACATCCAGGGCCCTCTAGTCAAATGGCTGAGAATTAACTTTGGGGAATGCTTCGCAGCTTGGATCCACGTCAAAGCATTACGTGTATTTGTGGAATCAGTGCTCAGGTTGGTGCATGCATGTCTTCTGAAAGAATGTCCACCCATGAGACTTGTTTAGTTTGTCTAATTTTGTCTAAGCCTTTACCTGTGTTGTTGCAACCATCTTAAATATATATCTGATCTGATTTTTTAAAGCCTGTATTTTTATGGTCTCAAATGTATGTCTGTGTAATTTTCTGTCTTTGTCTTTTTGCTTTCTTTCCTTTTTTTTTTTTTGAAAGATATGAATTGGTTTATAAGCCTCTTGTAAAAAGTGAGATGTTTATGTAGTTGTATTTGTCATTTAATGTATTTTTTTTGTTTGTTTGTTTTGTGTGTGTTAAGGTATGGGCTACCAGTTAACTTTCAGGCTATGATCATGCTGCCCAACAAACGTTCGCAGAAGCGTTTGCGTGAAGTTCTGAATCAGCTATACAGCCATCTAGATACAACCAGCATGTCAGGTTCTGATGTGAGTGTGTACTTAATACATTTATACCTTTTTTGTTTGTCTGTGGGGAGACAGGAGGTTCTTAGAGTTAATTATTTGTTTGAGAGAGCAAAGCCAACGATTTCTCAGAGCACTCATCTTCTCAACAGGGTTCCTCTATGGAAATTCCTGGTCTCAACTTGGGCAGTGCAGACTACTATCCATATGTCTTCTACCGCATCAATCTGGACCTACTGGACTCCCAGCGTCTCTGAATAAGATGACTAAGAAGTCCTTATTGAAGTGCACAGATCTAACGGGAGAGAAAGGCAAGCTTCCATAGACTAGACTGACGTGTAAATTGAGCCATTTTGTGGCAACAGAAGAACAAGAGGTCTAAACCTATCAGTTATTTAATGTGTGTAAAGATGCAAGGATGTAGGGGAAGGGAGGTAAATGTGTTTCAGAAAGAGAGAATAAGTAGAGGGTGGTGTTATCATTTTCTGCTGCTTTTTTTCTGACAGACTTGGCTTGACTTGCAAGGAAGATAAGTTGTGTTTAACTGCTTGAAATTGTTACATTTGAGTAATTAATTTTGCAAGTTCTCCAGTACCTATATAAAATTTTCTTTCAAACCCTAAAAGGGAGTACAGAAAGCACTTTCATCATATGAACATGATTGAACAGCCTTGCAATGTACAAGAAGTCACGATACTGAAATTTTTCTTACTTATTTTTCAAGATTTCAAAGACATTTTGTTGCCCTTCATAAAAAAGTCTGAAGCTTAAAAACAAGAACCAAAAGACCACATTACAGCAGGTAACTGGCCAGCTAGGTGATTGTAAACCACTGAGAGGAAGTGCAAGACAATAAATGTAAAACATTTTATAACCTACTGTGTCTTAGAAGATAAGATTTTTACCACATATGTGGGTGACTTTGCATTATCTGCTGGTTAATATCAAACGTCTCTCAACTTTCTGCCCAAAAAGAGAAGATTTAGAGTGTAAAGTTATTTTTTCCGTATGCTGACATATAGGCAATATATTTTTTTTTAATTGACAAAACTCAGTCATGTGGATTTGGGGGAAAAGATTTGGAAGTGTAAGTATGAAGAGGGTCCTGTAGTTGAGTGCATGAAATCCCTTAACCACTGGCAAGTTTGTGTACATTTTAGTGTATGCTTGTTCTATGGTCTATTCAGAACATACTCCAGAAGGAACTGTTTAAAGTTTCAGATCTATTTACTCGAAAGTGTCTGTGCAAATAGTGCAGGTTTTATTATTCAATGATTTATTGCAGGAATTCTGTTTTCATTTTTCAACTGGCTTCTGTTATTTAGCTGCAGGTGGAATATATGTCTTATGATCTTGTAATACATCTGTTTCTTTCATAACCTCCCCACACAAACCTCAGCAAAATAACTGGTTAGTGACTGATATTCTTATTGATAGTATCTTTATTAACACATTGGCAAGATCACAATGTACATCATTTAGATATTGTTGTACACATTGTACATGTAGATTCTGCTGTACACACAACATTCAGTACATTATTCCCCTCTGGACAAGACTTTCAAATGAAAAGAAGTCCGCAATCTCCCAAAGCCTTTCCAAATATTTTTAGACATGATGTTATTCCAAAAAGCATATCATATCTTGTATGCTAACTTGTTTTATCAGTTTGAATCTGGTTCTAAATCTCTTTATGTGACATATGGTTTACAACACAAAGATTTGTTTAATTCTTCAATGCTTTTAAAATTTTGTAACCTATAAAGAGTTGGTGAAAGGCTCAGAAATAACTCACTTATGTCTACTGCTTCAAAACTGCTTACTTGGGACATTTCTAAGACTTCTAATGTTTCGTTCACACTGAGCAAGCTGCAATAACTGTATTGCCTAGAAAGTATATGTGAGTAGTTAGGACACTTGAGATGTTCCGTTCCTGGGATGTTGTGGCAAGAAAATTGTAGGACTGATGCTTCATGATCGTAGTCACATTCATGATATTGCATTTTGACGGGCATACCACAAGTAAAATGTGATTAATACAAACTGAAATGTTACAAATCTGATTTTTTTCCTGTTGAGTGAAAATGTAAATCTCCTTCAGTCAAAAAAAGAGATTGCTTAGTCTTATTGTATGCGGTTTTAGTTTTGTATTTAGAATGTTCTAGTATCTTCAAAAGTTGCATTCACTCATTTTTCTATTAACCACACATTCCTGGAAGTATGAAGCATGTCTGCCTACATCAGAAATTTACTACTGAAAAAAGGTTGGCATAATGTGCTAGATTTTATTTTTAAAACTGGGGTACATGTAACTGTGATTCTGCTGTACATTTATTTACTTCTATATTAGCTGCAGACCAATGTACAGTGTATTTATGTTTAAGGTGAGCAAGATTGAAATAAATGTTGGTAAGCAAAGGGTTGTGATGATTTGATTTTGTTAGGATGATGGTGGATTGGTTAGTCCTCCTAGATTGTTGGAAAATATGGCTTGGTGGTCCATAAAAATGCTGGTTGTATATTTACCTCCCCTGGTCCACTCACTTGCACAGTGACACACACACCCCATAGGGTCAATCCATATAGGATTCATGTTTCTTCTGTATACTTAGGGCAGTCCGGTGGCGCAACGGTTAGCGCCTGTCACCAATACAGTGAAGGTTGGCTGTCCTGGGTTCAACTCTCATCTCGGGCATGCTGTTCTTTCTCTGCATATGGCATCTGTTTACAGGGCTGGCTTGCCGTGATATAGCCTTAGTTGCTGGCACCAATCACACCCCCCACTTCTGTATACTTTTTTAAGGCATGCAAAGAACTCTGAATATGATCAATTACATTCTTCCTTCAATTGTTTGCACATTTCTTCTATATAAAATAAATTCAGACCATTATGTTTATCACCTGGAAATGTGTCACCTTTATTGAATCATGCAGTCTTCCAAACATACAAAGTAGTGACTAAGTTGAGCTCATTCTGCACTTTATAGCAAAATATCTGAATGCACTTATTCTTTTTTTTTCATACCAAGTAGACATAGCTACCTCTTCATTTTTGTTATTGACATGTCTATGTCAGGGGTGGAGAACTTTTTTTCTCTAAGGGCTATTTATATATTTATAATATTATATCTACTTGAAAATTAGCTTGCTCTATTTGGTCAAGCTGTAGAATATAAATAATCTACTTCCAGCATCCTTTCAATACCATCATAGCGCTGCCTACATCTTTGCTAGCTCCACTGCCCCACCAGCCCATCTAACTACTCCACTGGGACTGAGAATAAAAACCTGCAGACTTGAAACGTGACTGACATTCAGGCATACAGATATTCGACTTCAGTGGCTTAAAGTGTCACTGTCGGTAGATTCTTGGTGGTGGTTTTCCCTCACCAGATCCCTATTCTCAATGTGACATATGCTCATATTGGTTTATGAAAAAGCTTCTAGATTTATCGAAATCTGCGGTTTCTTTTGTGGGCCACATCAAAAGATTTTGTGAGCCATATGTGGCCGCGAGCCAGACGTTCCCCACCCCTGCTCTATATCAAAGATAAACTTATATGTGCTTCCATTTTGAGCATTTTCCTCCATCTTTTTCTGGCATTTTGTAAACACTAAGAAGTCAAAGTTATATTTTATGTTCTTGCAACAGGACAACACATAACAACACCAAACAAAAATCATTTTTAGTGTAGAGATTATGTGAAAAGCATGATAAAAATGCTGCTGCATGTTAGTCCAAATCACCCATCCCGTCAACAGTCGCTTGAGTACTGCCCTCGTCAGCCTTGTGCACTAAATCTGCCAGCTTTTTAACTTGGTCCACGTCAAGGATTCCTGCATGCTCATTGCCTGTTTGGGATATGCCCAATCCTCCAGATTTTGCCATGCTGAAGTCTGTAATTGTTTCCAGATCGTTCAAAAATTTTGCAGACTCCTCATTTCTAGATTCCAAATGGATTTCATCCAGAGTCACAACTTCCTCAATCAAAGGTCTCTGACAAGAAACAGTGGACGCAGATGTTTTAGGTGAAAACTGGGGCAATTCATTGCCTTCCTCTCCATCACTGTCATCAAGTACTTCAATTTTCGGTCTGAATGATTCCTGCAGGTAAGAATTGGAAGATATTACAGTGAGGGAAAAACAAGGCAAAAGATGATAGTTATAAATGGTACTACCAGGAGTGTCACCTGTTTTTAAAGCCTGCTTTATGTTTCTTATTTTAAAGCATGCAATTGCACTATGCTCATTCTAGTAAAATAATACACAAAGCTATCTTGTTCTTTTCATAGGTCTTGAAGTGGTATGACAGATGAGAGAATCATAAACTGAAATGCAGTCTCATTAAAATTACTAATGCTAAAATTTGACAAACAAAATTTTATAATTGCTTGTTTCATTTTGACCTTATTATGATATGCTAATAACGAGTTAGTCAAAGCACACATGATATTCATGTTTCCAGGAGAATGTTACTGATTATGTTACAGACAAAAATGTGAGGCACCTCCATTAATTGAAACTCGATCTAGTGCGAATGACAAACATTTTACCTGTACAAGTGCTCTAGGTACTATTTCCACCTCCTCCAGGTCTGGCAAATCCTGAGAATTCAATTGCATTCAATATACATCTATAGAATAATTAAATTATGCTTACATTTGGTCCCTTTATTATTTTTATCTGTGATTTGTCATGTTGTAACATTTCAGTGTTAGCTTTACAAAATGTGATATATAAAACTTGTGAAAGTGAATGAAAGACTTCCACCCAATGAATTACACTATTGTTACCTACCCTAGCAATAAACATTAAAACAGTTAACAGTCCTTCCTCATTCTCCCACCTCTTATTATATTTCTGGGTTCTTTTAATTACCTCCCGAAGGAGTTAGAGCATTTTATAATGGGATAAATGGGGAGAGACTTAATAAGAGCAATGGAGGGTGACACGAAAAACATAAACATTGCCTAACATTTTGTAAAATTTAGTAGGTACCATAACTACATGAGCACACAGACAACTGTGTACAAGTGCACAGTGGAATACATAAGCCCATGGACATAATTCATACTCATGAATAGCCAGTCATGCACACGAACACATTTGCTCAGTCTTAATCTTCATATGCGTTCATCAATAACACTATTCCTTTGCTAACCTCTGGTTCTTCATCTGGTCCTTTGTCTGTAAAATTAAAAGATAGCAGATCAAACATTAAAGTTACCAAAACATGCTTTCACAGAATTTAATAATCTGTTCACTTTTGTCAGACTAGCTATGTGCTTTAATCAATCATACAGAAGTCCAAAATAATGTAAGAAATCAAATAAAATAGATTACTACTATATCACTTTCACAGCTGTCTTACCTTCCATTTCTGTAATCAGTATTTTTGTCTTCAACTCCAATTCTGAAAAGGGAGAAATGCTTTGATTATGTACAAATAGGTATTGATTTGTCATTGATGCATATTACCTTTTCATTATCATGGTGCAGTATTTCTACATTTTACATTGTTTTGTGTACATGTTGCAATATTTGAACACTTCACTGCAGTTTTTATCTTTAACAATAATAGAGATAGATTATTTACATTCTGAAACAAATTTATGTGCCAGTCATCATTTGAGTGTATTCACCCCACCCCCACTACACATGCACATGTATATATCTTTGTACATACACATCTTCAAGCAAAACAACCTACTAAACTCTACTCTTCCCTCTTTCTGTACCACCCTTATACAGCATTTAATTTACTGTCTGAAGAGATTTACACCACAATGCAATAGAGATCTGTTATCTTTACTCACTTGGTTTGGAAAATATACCCATAGTTTGTTCTGGTGACTTCTTGGTAATTAGCGGAACATCATCTTCTGGCTGTCCAGGTTCAAGGTGAATTGGTGTCTTGGGATTTTCTGAAGTGTGTAATTTTGATTCATCTGTAGGCAACCTTTCAGTTTTCAGTTCTGTCTCACTGAACTCTAGCTTCTGATCCTCGGGTCTCTCCTCTACTGCTGCTTTGTCCTGTTCCTCCAGCTCATAAGTACCATAAAGCCAATCAACAGACTCAGGTTTCACCTTGACCCTTTCTGTCTTTCCTTCAGCCGCATTTTTCGCATTAAGTTCATCTTCAATCCGTTTGGCTTCAGATCTCTTTCGAATCCCAAGCAATGCTGTCATAGAAAGAAGACATGTTTCTAATCATGGATGCACACCTTCACACACACACATTTAAGTAAAATCCTTATACACATCTAAGCTATATTTATACACAAACTCAAAAAGTCTGATGGGCTGGAATGAATTTTTTCCATTCCTCAATGCCATCATCGTGGAAGCTCTGACATATTAGCCGCTGTGAGGTTTGTCTGCGGTTGTTGAAGCATTTAACTGTGTGCTTCATTATATCACTGATTATGTGATTACATCTTTATGATATCACTGATTATATGCTTATGTCCTCATTATATTGCTTATTATATGCTTACATCTTTGAATGTTGAGCGGTTGGTTCATTTGTAGTCCTTTATTTTTATTTTAATGGAAGATTTTAATAAAATTTGTCACACCATGAAATTATGTTATTTGCAAGAAATCTTCAGCAAACATGAAGCTATTTCAGAAAGACAAAAGGAAGGTGGGAGAAAAGATACACTATACCATCACAGCTGTCCAAGATTCTTCTGTTTTCTTGGTCCTGCCATCTCTGCCGCTCCTGCTTTTCAGCCTCCAGCCCCCCTCTAGCCCTTCAAATAGAAGGTTAACAATTGAAGGCTGTTACAATAATAATTAGGTCTTGTAAAGCACAATATCACATTCAGTAACACCTGATCTGAAGAAACAAAAAAATAAATTGAAAACTGGAAAAATGTTGACATAAAACAATCTATGCGCATAACGATTAATATGATCATGTGACAATGATCACTCAAAAGGATTTTTTTTTTTTAACGACTGGAGCAGAATTCAGGTGCTGTAGAATAATAATTAAAAAACACAAGGTCTACAGAGAACAAAGGCAGGCCTTTCACCACAGAAGAAATAGCACTAAAACAAATGACATTTACAGGCAGGCAGACAGACAAACCCTTCTATTGAAAAAAAAACCCCACCATTTCCCTGTTATAAATAAACATACAGCAAATCAAAAGAATTACCAACCATGCTTCTGCACATGCTCTGTCTTTTGGAAAGACAGGACGATCATCAAGGTACTGCAACTCTTTCTACAGAAGAAAATAAAATTTACCTGTCAATATAATCATAACAATAATAATGTTATTTTATTTATAGAGCTGGGTGCTATGGTATCTATGGTGTTAAGTATACGATTCTATTTGAAAAGCTGAGAGAGTATCTGGGAAAAAAACAAAAAACTAAAGCATTGCAACATTGTGCATGCCAAATATTGAAGATTCTGTGAGCATTTTTAAGGGATGACAGACAAAAATTTTGAAAAGAAATAACATGCCTTGTTTCTTAACGTGAAGAGTAGGATTATTAACATTTGTCATATTTATCTTCTTTGCTCCCTGACATAATGTACAGTACAATATTCCACATGGCATGCACACATGTTCGCCTGGATTGATGTACATAGATCAATCACACAGCAAGGGAATAAAAAGGGGAAAAAGAACCCATGGACACATACCAGCCGGACTGTAAAGGTCTTCCTGTAGTATTTGACCTCACGAACAAATGGATTTCCCATCACATTTAACACACGCTGCAACATAGCCACACAAAATGTATAAAAGTCACAATTAAGACCTGCTGATCTTTTGGCTATTCATACTAGAAACTGCAACAGAATGGAATGGACACTAAGGCGCTATCACTAAGGCGCTATCAATATTCCACTCATGCTTGCATGCATTGATACACATACATAGATCCATCACACTCCATGGGAACAGTAAGAGTCCCAGTGGACAGATTCAGCAGCCAAACTGTAATGGTCTTCTAAGTCAAATGGCACAAATCAGTTTCCATAATCCCATACAAGATCAAACCAAGGCCAACAAGTTCAGAGGAAAGACAAATTTTTTACAGCTCACCAGATTCTTCATCTGTTCAAAGACATCCAAGACGCCTGGGTCATCCAGTCTGTTGTACGAAAGGTCCAGTACACCAAGTTCATCACAGTACTTTAAATGCTCAATGTCTTGTACTGTCTGAAGTTTGTTGTGGGAGATCTGGAGGGTGTGCAGAACCTTTAAACACGCTGCAACATGTGCTCACCACTTCAGCCACCATATCTCGAGGGCCTCTACCATACTAACTATACACTATATACTATATACACCTATACTCAAGTTCCTTACACCTATACTAAAGTTTTTTCTTAATTACATCATTAGGACTTCAATCCTAGAAACCAGTTTTATGAAGTACATGATATAAAGACTTGGTGCACAGTATAGACATACATAATACTATTACTCAGACACTTTCAGTGGCAGACTTTATAATCTTATATGGCACTGAAAACACTCTTCATTTATCAGTGTGTTATGTATATGTGAAACTGAGGAAATGCTTGACTAATTGTAAATTATAATTGGTTGGGTTTGGGTTTTTAGGTAGTACAGTGGTATGGTGGAGGTTGATTTAGGAATACTAGGAGGGAATATCCTAACCATACAAAGCAGGAAGTTGACAAATTTTGCTGGTATTGTGAGGCTGAAAAAGTGATATTTTAAAGGAATCTTTTGGTTTCAATGAAAATCTCCAGGAACCAATAACTTTGAACTGATTCATCAGCTTATCAAACAAGACAAATGGTTTAAATCCAGGCAATAACAATAATATACTGCTGCTTTCAAATGTTACAACCATACCTTTGCTTTTCATTCCCCTTATAATAATCCTTTATGGAGCATATCATTCAAGGAAAATGCTTCAGTCTCATTGTAGAGGGCCGGTAGGCCAGCGTTGTTGCTAGTTTTGGCGGGATCTGCTGGGACAGGGCGAGAGAGATCAAATAGCGGTGATTGGCTAGGGAAAAACGGCGTATTGCCCCGGCCGTATTGGAGCATTGCAAAGTTTACCCCTTCCCAGAGGTATATAAGGGCAGAGCTGAGACGAGAGAACAGAACAGAGTCGGCGGAGGAGACAGCGCGCACAGCTACACGACGAAGAAGAGACAGCCCCGACCTCTAGCACCTCGGGCGTCGCAGCCATGACCATCGTACAAGAAATAAAGGGTCACACACCTGCTGACTGTTCCTGCCTTTTTGGTTCGAGTGTTGGACTGTTGTCGTCACAATACAACCCCTCACCACTCAGTTACATCATAAACACATACCTATGTTTTCAATCTGTGAAATCTGGTTGTTGCAGACATTAAGAGTATCAAGCTTCTCCAGTGGTTCCAGATTCTCCAGATGCTCAATGAGGTTGTGCTGCAAGTACAGGCAGCGCAGTTCCTTCTGGTGCTGTAGGTTCTCAATGAACCTGATGCCATTGTGCTCCAGCCACAGACACTTGAGTCCCGTGTATTCGTCCAGATTCTCTATTTCGTAGATACCTGACACATTCACCATCTGATGTGAGCTCATATCAAGCAGCATTGTGCATTTCTCCAGCTCAAAGATTCTTGGCTGATATAATGATATTTGCACACCTATCATCTCTCTCCCCTATCCCTCCCCACTCATTCACTTGAAATTTGTACCTATGTTCCACCTGTTTCAGCCAATGCTTGCAAAAAATGTCATTTAGCCACCTAGAGAGCTAAAAAGCCTGGATACTTCAATAGAATAAGCCAACAACTTCACGGCTGTGAAGTATATTTTGAAAATAATTATTTAAAATGCTTTATGGCAACGTGTATGTGCATATGCATGTGCATATGCACATGAATGCATTTCTGTGTACTGTAATTGAAATGCCATCACAAACTTTGAAACCTAAGTCTTCAGTACATATATACATCTATGCTCACTTCCTCATTAGATAGTACCAGATTTAACAAAAAACAATTCTTTGAAACTATTAAATTGTGAATTAAATTTACATACAATTTATATGCTTTTTCCAAACTCCATACGAAAATTCAACAAACGATAAAAATCGGGGTAAATCTTCTACACATACATGGTGATGACCTTAAGTACCTTTGTAATGCAGGTAGAGAACATCATTCAGAGATGGGGTACAGTACAGCTTCATGTCTTTACAATGTTGTTTCAAGAACTTTTTGGTCAAAATACTGAAATCATAATCAATCAATCAACCAGCCAACCAACCGAACATCACCATCATCTCCAAACTTGCTTATGTTTAAAATATCAGAAACATAGCAATGATTGCATTGCACAATCAATGAGGATCTGAAGCTAAATAACCTTTAAAAGATGAAAAAAGACAACCATTCTTTTTTTAGGACAATGTCTACTCATGTGTGCTTGTATCTAGACTCATATATTGACCTATTTATTCATTCTTATATAATTTATGCACGTCAGATCAGCTCATTTACTCAATTTTGCTTGTGTGAAATGTGCTGAAGCAATCAGTTTTGCTTTGTTATTCTAAATGTAACTTACTTAGGAAACTTTTTCCTGAACTCTGCTTTTGCAGAATTTTCTTGAACTTTGGCATCATCAACTGCAAAAATAAATAAATAAAAATAATTAACTCCATAAAGTCATGCCACATAATACAAACAAAAGACTGTAAATCATGCCGCTTTAGGAAACAGAAAAGGATGTGATTCCTGTACCACATCATGTAGATGGACTTTACTGCAGACAACAATCCACAAATGTATTGTCCACAATTGACACATTATATGGATGACTTGGCTTTGTCGAGAACAATAAATTTGAAATATTTCAAAAAGAATAAAGCATCTAAAGATCTAGCGAGAGAAGCAGGTCTTACATGGAATAACCAGTCTACTCCTTGCTGTTTGTTAGCTAGTTCTTCCTCTGTTAACCCCCCTCCAAGGTAAAGCGGTCCGGTGGCGCAACGGTTAGCGCCTGTCACCAATACAGTGAAGGTTGGCTGCCCTGAGTTCATTTCTCGTCTCGGGCATGCTGATCTTTCTCTGCACGTGGCATCTGTTTACAGGGCTGGCTGCTTGCCGTAATATAGCCTCAGTTGCTGACACGGCGTAAAACACCAATTCCCCCCCCCCTTCCAAGGTAACCTGAAGAACAGTCTTAGAGAGTTGTATCAGGTCACATAGTACAAGGGTCGTTCAAAAAGTTCTAAGCCTCAGCCAGAAAGAAGAACCACAGCTGAAGATTTTTGTTGTGGGAACACACTACCACTTCTTATAAAACTAGAAAATCTCATACAGATTCGTTTTGATTTCTGTGCATGTGTGGCCCATGCAAGGGGAAGGGTACTGTAACAAATCTAAAAATGGACAAAGAGGTGGCCCGAGCTGTCATAAAGTATCTGCAAAAGAAAGGTATGAAATCCAAGGAAATTCATGAGGACATGGTACAGCACTGAGGACTCCCCTTCCTATTCAAGTGTGAAGAAGTGGGCTGCTGAATCCAAGTGGGGCCTTGGTCAGGTCGCCCAAAAACCTCAACCACTGATGATTAAGCTGATGCCATACACATATGGTTTTGGATGTTGGATGACAGACGTCTTGCTGTCCAGCAGATAGCTAATTCTACACTGTCTTAACTGAGATCTTTGGGATGAGCAAGCTGTCTTCAAGATGAGTGCCAACAATGTGTTGACGCCAGAGCAGAAGCTGCAAAGGGTTGACATTTCCAGGACACTTTTGACTCGCTTCCAGGCTGACCCTGAGAATTTCCACCACAGATTAGTAATTCAAGATGAAACTTGGGTTCATTGCTTTCAACCTAAATCAAAGATTCAAAGCAAACAGTGGAAACACTGTGGTTATCTGTCCCTGAAGAAGTTCAAGCAAGCAGAGTCTGTTGGATAAGTGATGGCTTCTGTTTTGGGGGATTCTGAAGGTGTAATTATGACAAACTATCTGGAAAAGGAAAAATCTATTAATGGACAGTACTATTCATTAGAATTAACACAAATGAAGGAAGTCGAAACACAGAGGAAAACTGACGGCGGGTGTGCTCTTGCTACAGGATAACGCCCGTTTACTCAGCTCAGGTTGCAGTAGCTGAAACAGCCAACTGTGACTTTGAATTGCTACCCCATTCCCCTTAATGACCAGACTTAGCTTCATCTGACTTCCACCTGTTTCCTAAACTCAAATCCTACCGACGTGGTCATCATTTTAGAAACAATGTATGGTCATATGTGCTGTGGAAGAGTTTTTGGAGGACCAGGATGACACCTTAAAACATTCATTACATGTCACTAATTTTTTTTAGTGCTTGACCAAAATTGTTCAATAACATGAAAAGTAAAGGAATATTCATAATGTGGTACATACCTGTAGTTTGGGCAGACTCTATCTCATCAATGTTCTTTGGCACATCAAATTTTGATTTATCTTTTTCTTCCTGATTCTGTCCCTCAGTTTCCAGTGTGGTGATATGTGGGGGGAGTGAGCACTCAACAGCGCTAGTGTCTCCTATTTCCTCAACAAATGGTTGATCAAGTATCTTCTTTTCAGGTTCTTCCATGATTACTACTGGAAAGCATCTTTTAACTTGTTGAAAATTCTGGATCGATCACTGATTTAACCTAGGACAAAAAATTAACTTATCTTTAAAAACAAGCAAACAAAATAAATTGAGTTTTTATTTCTCTCCCTCTGATTCATGCTCCTCTTGCTATCACAAACCGTCATTTGATCACCTATTTAGACAGACCTAATTAAGGGGAAAACTGTCTACAGTTGTAGCCATGCACACCTTTAATATAAGCTGATTTATTTCAGCATAATTATACCAGTGTGTGTGAAGAAATAAGAATCACCAATAAGAGTTCCAAATAAAGCACATGGGCACAATGTTTCTCATTGTGCCATTGTGTATGTCAGCGTGAAAATTCTGGAAACGCTGATGACTGGTCGGTGACGATCGAAGCAAAGACCATTAACTGACGATACACGATGGTAAACAAATGTTATGATGCTTTCTTTATAAGATAAGATGCTTTCTTTATAAGATAAGAAATTACTTACTGTACAGAGCAAAACGATAAAGTAGCCCTTTCACTTTCGGTTATGACATGTGCAACAAGTGTCCAAGCAAAACATTGAAAATGGCGTCAGCTGCTAAGCAACGCAACGTTCAACAACTCTGATGTGATCAGACGTTAGTGGAAAGCGTACAAAGACGTGATATTAAAGTGCTAGTAAAACGAAGGAATATGAAAGAACTCAAGACTCCACTTTCTGAAAGAAATGAGAATCAGGGAAGACCTTATTAAGATATTTATAAAATACTTCACGAATACGACGACATATATTGGTATGCATGTATTGTTGTCCTTACCGCAAACTAACATTAATAAAAATTCAAAAGGAAACTGTAGTAACTTGTAGTAACTTGTGACAAGAAGAAATGTTCCATTCATGAACGTGTATTTATTAGTTCGTGGGCGACTTCTCTGTGGAGAAGATAACTCTCGGTGGAAATTGCTACTTTCTTTTCCGGTCTTGTTTAAGAGACAGTAAGATTAGTTAATTTGCTGGTGCTGAAATCAGCTCATCTAACACCTAAAAAACGTCGTAGACAGTCATCGTGCTCAACAAATTCACCATCACTGCAGTTGATAAAGGTATTTATTTATATTTTACAGGTTCGTAGGGTCCTTGCAAGTCCTTACGTAGAGAATTTTCGCCGTAAGGCCTTATGAGTCCTTATATTTGCCATGCGGTCCTTACAATTCCTCACACAGGTCCTTACGTTTCTCTGTGACCCTTACAAGTCCTTATATCGATAAAATATTACCACAGATTTGTTTTTCATGCCTTTTATAAATCCACAAATTTATTTTCGGAGTCGACTTTGGCGTAGAATACAGACAATTTTGCCTCATCGCTATTTTAATCACACCTGAGATCTGTCCCTACAGATCTACGCGTACGACTGCCAAGTCTCGTTCGCGACGAGAACTTATGTTTCGCGAGATTTTAGTCTTGACGGAAGACCACATTTCTTGACGATTAAAAAAAAAAAATGCCGGGGAAGTGTTCCTTTCAGGAGAACTGGCTAAAGGAATTAAAATATAAAGACTGGTTGATGAAAGACTCTAAAGATAAACATTGTGCGCGATGTGCTGCCTGCGGAATATCCTTGAATCTTTCGTCTATGGGCGAAAGTGTTTTAAGAAAAAAAAATCAATGGACTGTTATGCTTGACAGTTTCAACACATTCCATCTAGCATCAGGATCACGCTCTTTTCATTCTTCAACAAACTCCCCAAAAGTTAAACATCAGATCTGTAGAAAATAGTTCTGGATTTTATTTTCACTTTGGAGTAAAACTGGAGAGAAAACCCAAAGATGTTAATATGTTTTTGACAAGTTCAAAATAAAATGACAAAATCTTTAATTAGCTATGACATTATGGATTTCAAAATGACCTTGGAGGGAGAAAAAATTCTTAAATGTTTCAGATCTAATGTTTTATAATTTTGAAATGACTTTTTTCTCTTTTTTTTTTTCAGAATAGGCATGCATAACAAGGAGACGGCGAAGAGAACGGAAATTTTCAGAATGCCTGTATTGATGACATAAATTATGAAGTCTTTTTGCATCTTTTTTATTTTTTCAGTCTTTCGACTTTCAAGAGAGATTAGGACCTCAAATTCTAGATGGTTAGCAGCAGAAGCGTTAACACATTTCTTCATGTTTACAACAAACAAATTAAAGGAGGATGACTTCGATATTCTTTTTCATGATCATATCAAGCGATATGTGGAGGAAAAGGAGGCTCAATATCAATAAATTGAAGTAAGTTCCAATTGTGCCTAATCATTTGCAAAGATTATGTGAACCAGTGCCTGCATAGAATCCTCAGAATTCACTGGCCAGAGAAAATACGCAACACTGACCTGTGGCAGAGAACAAAACAGCAGCCTATGGAGGAAGAAATCCTGCGGAGACGATGGGGTGTGCTAGGGCACACCCTATGGAAGCCAGCATCCAACGTCACGAGACAGTCGCTGACATGGAACCCTCAGGGAAAGAGAAAGCGAGGAAGGCCGAGAAACACCTGGAGATGGGACCTCGCCGCCGACACCAAGCTCACCGGACTCGGATGGGGGCAACTGGTGACAGTAGCCCAGGACAGGAGGCGTTGGAGGACTGTCGTTGATAGCCTATGCACCAGGAGGGGCGAAGGGCCTAACTAACTGACTAAAGATGTCAGACACTACACTTACTGGGGTCCCTGGGATCCCATTGACGAAAATTGAAGGGGTCCTCCGAACTTTTAATGCGTACTGTACGCAATATTTTGCGTAAGCAGAAACCCTGGTTTGTTTGTGGCAGTTGTTTGATGTTCGCGCCACTTAGCCAAGTTGGATAAGGCATTATATATGGGACGATGGGGGGAATTTTTTTCTTTATCATTTTATAATTTAAAAAAAGTTTATAGCTAGAGCGAGAAAATGATTTTTTTTAAAAAACAGACAAAAGGGAGTGAGTGACGGAAGTTTTCAGAATGCCTGTATGGATGACATAAATTATTAAGTCTTTTTGCATCTTTTTTTTTCAGCATATCGAATTAGTACAGAATTCAGGACCACCAGTAGCAGAGTGTTTGCGTATGAATCACTTAATAGTTATTTTAAATACATGACAAGTGAGCTGTCGGACCAGGACTTCATGTCCCTTTACTTCGAACTGCATGACCACATTAGAAGATTTGTGGAGAGCAGAACGCCTCCTCAAGGTGGGACACCTACTCCAATGAGTAAAATATTTGTTTTGAATATATATTTAAATGTTTTATATCATAGAGTGTTAAAATACTATGTATAAAATACTAAGTACAATGTAAGTTCCAATTGTGCATAATCATTTGCAAAGATTATGGTTGTCTGGGGTTGTTACATGGTCTGTGGGTTGGTTAGGTAGATGAATGACTACTCAGATAATTTGTTATGGGTTATAAAACAAGTAGAATATAGCAGCATAGAAGTAGCAGTGTGCACTTCCTTTTTAGTTTTTATGTGTAGGGTCCGCGGTCTGAACCACTGAAGGTCTCAGTCAAGGGGGGTAACCTAGGAATGGGGCGATACTTTTAGCAACCCTTGGTATTTACGATAATGATAACAGTAAAACTTGTAACCATAGTGTGCTAGTAAGTATATACTCTTTTGCATGTTGATTATTTATTTTCTATTACTATTTCAGTACTTTTGATCCAGTGCGAGCAAAGGCAAAACGAGAAGCGTGAGTACGCTGTCATGCCACATTTTAGTCCTGGTCATCTTCAGCACAGTCCGAAAAAAAGTCTTGCACTGACAAGAGTTTTTGATAATGCAACTTGTGCATCTTCCAGCTCCCCTACATTTCATCACAACTAAGGACTGCAATACAAGAACCTAAAAAGGCTCGTTTGGTGCCTAGCTCACGTGGTTCTCCTGAGCCCAGCATGTGGCATGATTATGCAGAAAAGGATTGTTTTTCTTCCCACAGTGCCTCTGTTACTGGCATAATTCTTAAGGTTTTCTTTTTTGTTGATAAATATGTTGGAACTCAAGCCTACTGTGTATTTTTTTTTTAGTTCATTGCCAGCTGTAGGCAGGCCAAGCCAGGTGAATGTACAAGGGGACTTTTCAGCTCTAACAACCATGTCAATAGTTAAAGCAGCTTTCCAAACAACGGCAATAAGGATCATTTGCTTCGACTAAGCATGCAAATCAGTAGGAGTGTCAACTATGCAGGAATCATGCAAATTCTGATTAGAAATGAGACGAGACCCCCTGCAACATAAGCCATTCAGTTTCTTATTCTTAGCATCACAGTATAAAAGGAAAAAGAAACACCATTTTTCTTTAAGAAAAACTTTTTTATTTTTAAACAAAGAATATATGAAGCTGCTCCACTATTTAAAACACCAATAAACATGAAAAATTACTGTTAAACAGAGGACAATAGTAAAATACTTATTCAATATCAAGTAGAGTTTGATGCATATATGGCATTGATGCTATTGCAGTACATCTACAACATTAAACTTAAAGGTTAAAAAAAAAATTCAGCTTACAAGGTACAGATCTACTCTTTCTTCACTATTTCTTTCTCTTCATTATTATTAACAATTAGTGCAACTTCATTAACAGGCTTTCTGTTTCATAACCTGAAAATAAAACAGTTAACTGATCATGTTAAAGACTGGCTCACCCCTTAACCAAATACAGTATCTTTGCCTTTCCAGCTCTTTAATCTCCAGCAGTGTAACATACCATAATTTCCATTGGCCAATTTTAAATACTTTATAAAAGTGAAGCATAGCAAGTAGAACCAGAAACTAATAATACCAACAAGTCTTTTGAGGGCATTAACAAAAATAATGGTCATGCTGCATAAATAAGGATACAGCACTTTGCCTTATTTATATGCAAATTTTAAAACATGAACATTTTTATCAAACTGCTTGTTAGGGGTGAAAAATACAAGACTTATAAACAAAACCCTAAGCTTGTGAAGCATTCCTAACACAAAATATGTAAATTTGCTATCACTACACCATAAATAAGGCACAAATTGATAATACAAAAACTGTATATATAGTTATTATATATTATTATATAGTTATTAACTGATATTAGTCTGTGGTTCCATTGGATGACCTGTTGAGGTTATAGACTCTTTACTATTTGAAGCCTCGTACAAGGGTGAGATGAAGGATTTTTGTGGGAGCCGATATTGACTCAGAAAGTTTGGAAAGTACTCCAATCTACCTGCACAAGATCCCCGTGTTTGGCTGTGCTGGTTGAGACTGAGGAGAGGAGGATGGGGTAGTGATCAGATCACCCATAAAGATCAACCCACATGAGCCAGTTTAATTCAACTGTTAGTGTGGGATCACATGTTGAAAGATCAATTGCTGTGGTAGATACGCTATGGGATTGACAAAAATTGGACTATCATCATTCATGACACATAAGTCAATATCATTAAAAATGTAATGAGATGGTAAGGGCAATGGGACTGAAAAGGATTCCAGTATGGGAATCACTGGTGCCTTCTGGAAGCCTTGAAAACCCTTACAGAAGAAAGTATGCCATGTCAAAAGGTTTCCTGGAGGGCAATCACTTTATCCAATAGACACTTATTCTTCAAAATTTGCATGAATCCCTCAACAGTTCCTTATCGGATAGTTGGACAATTATTAGCTATGTACGAGATGAACATGCAGAGCATTGTGTAGAGGATGTAGTGAGTGCGTGACATGAGGTAGAGGGAGAAGGAACCTGCCGTTTCTCCACATCCATCATACCATCTGAAAGTGGTGCCAAGTAATTTGAGTTAAGGAAAGGGAGGGCAAAGTTAGTGGGGATCATCACTCCTTGGAGCTAGGTTTTTTTTTTAGCACAGAGGGTTGGTTAAAGTTGAGGGAGAGGTTTTTGTGTTTTTATGTAGACTTTTGAATCAGATTATTGCATTTAAGTGTGTGTGTGTTGAGGGTTTTGTGGATGTGTATGCTGGGGTTGGCTGAGGGAGAGGGGTTAGGCATGATGTGTGTGTTTCTTAAGTGGAGGGGGGACATGAGTGTGGGGGTTGTGTCTCCGACGATACTTATGTAATGTCAGTTTGACGGGAGATGGGCATCGTGGGACATCAAGAGACCACCCCTGCAAAAGAAGGGTTACCAGATGTTTGAGTGGACAACAAGCTTCCAGGTAAGACAGACCCTCCTCCACTTTCATGTATTGGATTGCTGCTTCCTCCTTCCAACAAGAGAAACTGCTGACAAAGTTATTCTCTACTGTATGTCCAGCATAAATACAATACTGCACAGTCAGAAAGACGCAGAGATAGATTTCGATTCTGTTCTCTTTTGGATAGTAGCTCTATATGTATATGTACCGTGTCAGTGGTGTCTATCAAGAAGCAGAAGATGAAGCAGATGAATGTTGTTTGGAATGGATTTATGCATACATTCACATATTCCATACAGAAAAGACTAAGAAAATATGTGAAGCCTAAAATACTTTTAATATTTATTTTGGATTACAACCTGTTCAGCAGGTATATACATTAAAACAGTCCTCAGAAATGTTAAACTGTACATCTTGGTTACACTTTTTAAATAGTAATATACAACAGCCAATATCATTGCAGGGCAAAACTCTCCTATAATGAAGATTACTGAAAAAGACAATCTCTCTAAAACACTTTTGTTCTCATACAATCTGATATAAACATTTTATGATTATCTTTTACTATAATCACTAATGAAAAAAACAAGGCTCTCTAAAAGACTTTACTTGTTCTCCTACAATCTGATATAAACAGTTCATGATTATCTTTTCCCCTAATCACTAACAAAAAACAACAATGATTTTATACCATTTAGTGTCATAAAGATCTGCCGTAACATTTTATCACCAGCTAATGTATCATTTTCACATTCAAAATTTTAAAGAAAGTGATAAATTATAAAATCTGTTGGACTGCATATAGCAACTAAACAAGCACAGGGCATGAACATAAACATAAACATCCAAAGAAAAGAACTAAACCATTAACTTCAAAGTATTTTCTACTTTGTACTTTCGTGCAAAAAAAATTTCACCTAACATTCAGCAATACTTGGTGCTCTAGGTGCCAGATATTCATTCAAAATTATCATTCCCTTTAAAACAAAAAAGAAAAGCACAACAAGAAACAGTTCATCTTGAAAGGCTCCAAAATAAGTAAGTGTTATGAAAAAAAAAATATGTTCAAATGTAGTTTTCTTTTCAAAATGGAAATGGTATCTTTGAGAATTCACAATTTAGTGTGTTGAAAAATAATGCTCCAGGTATTAACATAAACTTCTTTGAAAGCTGACCAGCATCTCCTGATGCTAAAAGAAGTGACTTTGCAATCCCAGGAACACAGCTGCTTCACCAGACTGCAATCCCAGTGCTTCTTTCCATTTTCAGTAAACACACTAGAAGGTTTGTGTTTGTGACAAACCATTCTTGCAAATGACTAGAAAAGATGCCTTTCGTTTTGTGGCATTTAAACCAAGCGATGGATCACAGATCAACTGCAGATATTTTTAATTGCTGCAATGTGTTTTTAGCTGTAACACACAATAGTAATACACATTTTGCTGTAATACACAATAGGAATGCACATTTTAATGTTCAAAATACACCCACACACCCCCAAACTCAGCATCCACTTCATATCCCCAAAACCTTTGCCACCCACATACATGAATCCCTGCCAAAGGAGTGTTAGCTCCTCTGTCGTTAGAGTTAATAAGCCCTAACCCAACCCCATACTACTGATTAAACTACTAAATTTTTAAGATAACTAATTGGGAACAAATGAAAACAATTGTGACTCCTAAAACCATCATAGCTTACGGTCAAAGTATGACGTGTCCATGTCATTGTCTGGTTGTGGAATAAAAGCAGGCTCTGTTTCCAATATTCTGTCCCAATCCAGGTTGGAGAAAAAGGCCATTGCTTTAACTTCTGAGAAAAAATGTAACAAAACATGGTGTTGCTAGGTTATAGATAAAAAAGTAAAAATAAAATGCACAAGAGAGTGATCTATCTTGGTTGTGATGTTGTGCATTATAAGTTTACATTATTATTATTCCATATCTTTCTGTGAGAATGTATTAAGGCTTTGACATGCCCTTTCATGGAAATCTATCCTAATAGTGTTCATGCAAACATCCCATAAACCTACCAGCAGCACCTGGCCTTTGCTGAGGGTCCATGGTGAGTAGCAGGTTGATGGCTTCCTGCGCCTCCACACCCAGCGCGTCCATGAAGTTAGGCCAGGAAATTGCTACATGTAATGCAGTAACAGGCCCTTATTAAGCGTGCTCATGTTTATTCTCAGTGCAGAAATTAAATATCATCCAAATTAAAAAGTTACTCATACATGTATAATTTCACTAAATCATTTTACTACTGGGTATTTTATTGCAGATACCCCACTTCTAATAAAATTTCACCACCTAATAGTGATATAGTCTTAGTGCTGGCATGGCGTAAAACTTAACCAATACTCCCACCCAGGGTAATATAGCTCCATCAAAGTGAATACTGAATTTTTCTAAGACCCAATAAGCTGGACAGATATAATAGTACAGAACTGTTCAGTAGATATTGTTCTCATCTGTCATTTGTTTCTAAATAAAAATAAAATTAGTATCTTTGGCATCTATTACTTGCTCAAGAAAAACCATTTGATCCGAATGCATACATTTCACCTTTTCATTTTAGTTGTTTCATGCCTCTCCCTCTAATTCCAAAATGATTGCATAACGACACCCTTCATTGGGAATTCTATGCTACACTTGTTAGCTAGGTAACACCTTCTCTTTGGCTTCTGAATCAGGAGTTAATTTGCCTATTGGGGTAACTTAACCAGCTGGTTTCTTACCAAAATGAGGGAAATTTAATCATTGGTATGTGGCCAATGTTCCTGACTAGGAGCCCAGGATTATGAAACATTGGTCATATATATTTCAGTCACTGTCTCTGTGTGAGTGTGGTATGTGTATGCATGTACTTGGGTGGGTGCCTTGGGTATGTGGGTAGGTATGGGTGGGGGTGTTTGCATGGGTGTCTCATGAATGCACCTTGTGTTGCCTGCATGCGAGAAAGTGTGTGTGTGTGCATGCACTATCACATGAACTGTAGATGAAAATATGCGTTGTGTGAAAACTGTAAAAAAAAACCAAAAAACAAAACAAAACAAACAAACAAAATGTTTTTAGAATCACCATTTCTAAAAGTAAGAGTGCTGAAAGCAGACAAACCTCTGTTGAGAATGTTGGCAAACACTAGCTCTGGAGTCTCATCATTGAAGGGTGGAAGTCCCGTCAAAAACTCAAAAAGACAGACTCCCATAGCCCACCAGTCAACAGCAGGGCCTAGAGAAAATAAAAATAAGAAAGTCTAGCATTCTGTGTGTTGAGTAAATGATAAAGAATGGAACAAGATCAAGTATTATGGTGCTTGTCATACATAAGTTACCCATCCTCCTTTCTTTGCCATGCATGAGACAACAGAAATTCAGCAGATATTCTTTCTCAGACCAAACTGGAACTTTCTGCACCTTCCTCTCCGAACTGTGTCTATGTTCAAGGCTTTCAAATCTCTCAAAAGCCATCTCTTTACAAAATATCTTGCACAAACTATTTCCCCTCATTCCTAAGCGTTGTCATCTTCATCAACACACTTAGTTCATGTTTTCCATGGTCTCATCCCTTTGCTGATGCTTATTTTTGTTTGGTTTGCTTTGAGCTTGCATCCAAACAAGGAAATGCATTTTACAAATTCAATTATTTTTTTTCCACGTCTGCAGAGATTCATTTCAACAATCCCCATTCCTTTATACTACTACTAAAGTTCATTGCCTCCCAGGTTTATAATGCCCTTTCAACTTTCCACCATGAAAAGACTGTCTTTCACCCACTCTTCATAGATAAAGAAACTGTAAGAGCTATATAAAGAGTCAAACAAATCTTTATGCATGGAAAACTATAGTTCAAGATTTGAAACTGATACTTAGATTCAAACTTAATATAATGAAACCTGTTACCATACAAAAATTGTGCATTCTGGCATAACTACATGTCCAAAAATAAAATTAAGACCATTGGAGATGCCTGATTTCTTCTAGATTTCTAGATTTAAGAAAATCTGCTGTTGTCATGAAGGAATGAGATTGAAATAGCTTATACCATTCAAGCTATAATTTTTACTTTGGTCTGATATCCCTTTTAGTTCTTTTTGTGATTTAAAAAAAAAAAAATTATTGAATTTTGTGGGTAACAGAACATCTGAACAATGAGCATTGTGAGGTGCTAAAGAGATAATACAATTTTTTTAGGAAACAAGTTTAAGGTATGGGTCTACATGCCAACAGACCACCAGAGATAAAGGATAAAGAATGCGAGCATGGCTAAGTGGAAAGCTGATAGTTCTATGTCCTAGAACTAATAGGTCATTTTCCGTCACATGTGATACACATTAGCAACAAGGTATTGTCTGCCATCTTGTCACCCTCATGGTTTGTTGCCATGTCGGATTTACTGGCTATAAGCTATCTTGTCTGTAGCTGAGTTTGTTGAGCAGTAAAATGTGATTAATAATTTTCTTGGTGCGCAATTTTCTCTGCTATCAAAACAAGTGAAATAACGTACCATTTGTTTGCAGTCAATCATGATTAAGATGCCTTTAATCAGAAAACACAGCTAGTAGAAGCATGTTTACATTTCACTTGAATAACACTTGCTTTGGTGCTTTGTCACCACTGCAGGAAATGATGAAGTTTATACTTTCTACAGACTTCATAATTATATTAGTGTATGCTTGTTGTGATGTGCTAGTATATATGATAATTGAAGAGATAAATGTTACACTAGTATATTGCATCAATACTGCACTGTCTGCCAATAATCAAAATATTAACAAATTCTGTCAACAGCAGATATCTTGATCAGCAACATTTCTTGCATCAATTTACCAAGTAACATTGGGTCAGTTGGACATGATTGTGCTATTAATAATAAAGCGCAAAAGACAAAAAATAGTACAAAAAGCTAATTATGCTAATGCATTTTATCTCTGAGAATAACAACTCCGGTGATGCAGCTGGCACCAGACGGGTGTCAAGACAGATTTTTGTGGAAAAGTAGTAATAAACACTGAGCAATACGAGCATGTGTTCATGTCATTTGTGTCTCAGCAACGTAGCATTGCATTATTTACAAAAGATTCTGCAGTTTGCCTGTTCTAGAACCTGGACAGCATGTCAAGATCTTTATTTTATAAAGAAAGAAAAATCAGCATCCTAGCTCTACAGTATACATACACAGATTGTATGCATTCACTCTGAAAATAAATGCAAGACTTCAAACTCAAGAAAAATTACACTATACTCAATAGGCACTAGGGATTTATGTAAATTTACATTGCAGCAACAAAGTTGAACTATTTCGTATATGGTTGGACCATCATCTCCAGGTTCTAATGTCATCAGGTCAATGAGCACTTTAGACTGCATAACGCCAAACTTTCTGCAAGCAAAGCCTCTAACTCACTTAACATGAATTTGCACAGAAGCTACTTTTCTTGTGTTTTTAATTTGAAGTATGTGCTGCATACTAAATAGTGATTAATGGTCTTAAAATTAATTGGGATCCAGGTATTTTGCATGGCTTAAGCGAATTCGCGGATGACTGGACCATGGCTTAATGGCCCTACAGTGTAGCTGATTGACACTTGTGGTGCGATCCAAATCAGATATTTGGCAGAATGAAATTTGTAGTTCAAATAAAACAGCTCTACCATTCTAAACATAAGTCCATTAACGCCAAAGAAGGAATCCTAGAATGAAACTTAAGCTTCACCTTCAACATACACCCCTCTTTCATTAATAGAATAATGCTCTCTGTTCCTAACTAGTCTCACAATCTTGATGATTTCATCTATATTTTGTCCAGTCAAATCTGTCTAGAATGTCCTGATCATTTGAACATGAATCTTCTGTGCCACCATGTTCACTGTCATGATGTTCACTTTCTTTGCATGTTCACCATCCTGATATGCTTCACTTTCTTTGCAAGCACTTGAGTGGACAAAATCATTTTCCCACAATTTTTCTTCCTGACTTGTTTAACCGCTGCTTCGTGTTTGTTTCTTGCTGGCAGTATGTGAACGAGGGACAGATGCAATATTACCTCTTTTGCAAGACAAAAGCCTCAAACACCTATCTTTAAAAATCTCAGCTTTTGAGCAAGTACTTGATCGCTTATGTCCCAAATGAAGAGTGGGAAGCCAGGAATGGTTGTTCTGGAAATTAAGATCTTTCCTAGACATAAGAATAAAACAACCCATGAATAACATCTTTGTGACACTGATTATAAAAATATCAGCAATGATACAAAATAAATCAGATATATGTCTAAAAAGAAGAATGATAAAACAGAAATAGCATTTTTCATGCTCTATCTCTACCTATAGTTTATTTGTCATCATGGTCATGTATGATGCAAGTCTTGTTTTGTTGACATTCACTTAAGACACTGTCACTGACCAACACTGAAGAAAATATTTTAACAATGTGAAAAGCATACAGAAAAATGTTACATTCTTAAGTAATTGAAAAATGAAAAATGTCTGATTTCTTACCATCAGCAATGTGTTTTGAACAGACTAATGTTTCGTTCCACTTCTCTTCTGTAAATGGCTGCCTTCCAGTTGACGAAGTCATTCTTCTGTTAGTATTCTTGTTTCATCACGTTGGTTCAAAATAATTTTGGGCATCCTCTGAAGATACATTTAGTGCAGTGGTTCTTAACCTGGGTTCAATTGAACCCTAGGGGTTCGTTGAGTCGGTCTCAGGGGTTCGGCGGAGCCTCCGCCACGGAGGTCAAGTCACACCCGCAATTAGTGATGTCACTAAAGAAGGGTTCGGTGAACGTGCATAGGAAACTAAAGAAGGGTTCAGTGATGTGCATATGAAACTTGTGGGTTCGGTACCTCAAAAAAGGTTAAGAACCACTGATTTAGTGGAACATTTTGTTTACCGAAGGGCTTGTTTCCGCATCCTTTTATGCCGCAGACGACTACGACAACTGATTAGTTGCTAGCAAGTTTGTGTAACCACCGCTTTTGCTGGGGAGTAAACAGGTGCTGAAGCAGCCCGCAAAAATTGATGTCACATGAAAACGACCCATTAGTGAAAATCAGGAAATCATAACCTATACCCCAAAGCCAAAGGAAACCCTATGTGCAGTTCAATGTCTATGTATATATACCATGAGGTTCCTGTCGAAGAATCTCAGGCGCCAAATAGTCAGGAGTGCCCAAAATGCGGTCATCATTGTCAGGGCCTGGGTCAGGCCCTCTTCGCACTCCTTCCTTTGGAGTTCGTAACCGCAGGCCAGCAGAAGATCGACGGGATGTTTTAGGCGTTACTTCAAAGTGCTGTCCATGGCTAGCCTATGGACAAACCAAGGACTGCACAGCAGATGTGTTTGACCATTCACACATAGGTTAAAAAAAAGGAAGTATGGTGTGAAAAAGTCTTAACCTGAATTTTGTCATAAGAAATAACTGTAGCAGCATATCTTAATAATGAAGGTTGAAAAAATGTATAATTATATATATAGTGCAGAAAAAATGGATTAGTCATGGATTATATACAAGCACTCTTTGTGAAAATTATAAAAACTACTCACGAACTCAACAGTCTTTATGGCTTTCTGACTGAACCTCAGACTTGGTGTTTCTGGTGGTGCCATTGCTCCTCTCTGGCACACAGGTGAGCTATTATTTTGAACAATGGATATCATCAATTCTTCATCCAACATCTGCGAGCATGCCTGAGGCAGCTCTTGGTCAACATCACTGACAGGCAGTACCTCAGATTCAGAGTACATGCTGCCTGCATCAGCATGGATTGTCTCTGCACCAGCACCCACATACAGTCTGACGGCAACACTATGGTCACCCAATTCTTCCGGCTCTGTCTCTGGTGAGCTCATGAGGAGACTGCCATACAGTTCAGAATAGGACAACTTCTGGACTAGAGTTCCCCTTAGGTTTTCTGATAAGGTGCCATGCACTGGGGAGAGCTCCACAGCATCTGAGGGCTCTGCGACTGGCTCATCCAGTTTGGTGGACCTGACCCGGATTTTGAAAGAGGAAAGGTTGCTAGTGGCCATGATATCTTGATTGTTGTCGGAGAAGACCTCCAGTTGATTATCCCTTCTTCCATCACTATTGATTATGTCATCCCTTGCAGATGTTGGCTGTCCTTTCATTTGCTGCTGCAACATCTCCCCCACCTGCAGTATCTTTACCTCTTGGGTAAGTCCAGTACTTGCATGCCTCCCAAAATCTCCAAGCAATATGTCCTCATAGGAACGCTTCCGACATGGTTGTCCCCTGCTAGGATACCTGCCAGGGTGACAAGAACTGTCATCTGACCCATCAGTCATGTTGACGAAGTGACTGGATGGTCCCTCCCCAGGCAGTTCTGCTACTGATGCTAATCGAGAATTTGCTCTTTGCTGCAAGAAGACAGGAGAGTGTTCGTCCAAGCTTCTTTCCCCATGAAGACTGTTTTCAAGATTGCAATCATCTTGGAAGCTGCGAAGGTTGCGGGCTGCATAGGAGTTCCAAACAGACTCAGATGTACGGTGAAGAAGGGGTGTGTTGTCATCCACACTCTCTTGTCTACAAGAGGCCTTGTCATGACTAAGGCAGTTTAGTTCCTGACAGTCCTCCTCTCCAGAGGTCCCTGCACTGCCAGGGAGGTTATGTAACTCATGGTGAGTGCTGGAAAACACATCATCCACAGATGACACAGAAGAATTTATGGAAAATCTTGCTTGAATCTTGCTTAGATCTGCAGCATACATAGCGCTGGATCGACGGCGCAACCTGGGATCAGACATCTCACTACAGACGTTGACTGATGACATGCCACCCCACTTTGAGGATTCTTTAAGCGTTGGGGTCAAACTTTTCACAGGTGGAGGAGTAGCAGAATGGGAAAAGTTTGAGAAACTGCAAACACAAAAAAAAACTTACAAACGAAAATAACACAAGAGTGATGTCAGACAAAATGACTACAGCATTCTCAATGAAAATTTCTTTTTAAAGAACCCTAAAATTATTCCTACCCCCGGCCTGGTCTGGGAGAAAAAATAGAGTTGGTGGCAAGGCGGTGCCGCAGTGACAGTGCTTTGGTCCCATGAGTCTCTGGAGTTAGTAAGATTCCATTCACCAGTGGACTTAGAGGTCCACCGTTTGTCTTGTTTTCTGAACTAGTGCAGCTAAGGATGGATTTGCGGCTCTTTCCTGGTCTTTTCTCTGAAGTATGTTGTTCACAACGGGAAGCAGACTGCAAAGAAAAAACCCCAAAAACAGAACCTTTCATAATCTGTTTTAAAAACTTCCATTTTGCTGGCTTTTTTAAGACATAAAAAGAATTTTAAATACCAATAACTTGCTTCCCACAAGTAATTGCAAGTAAATTCAAGTAAATACAGCACTTCTTATAACTGTGATTCTAGTAAATTAAGAAAAACGGCCCCTCCCTTAAGAGAGTTTAACCTACTAGGCCAAGAGATGACTTCAGTGAAATTATCTGGCCTGGAGTACGGAACTGGTCAAGTCTGGATCTGGGTGTGGGAACAGCAGGGTTGTCTGAATGAAAAGAAATAATGAGACTGCAGATTCAGAAGGCAAACTGAAAATTGCACAGTCAAAAGGCTGTTGAAGTTTAAAAAAAAAGGGAAGGACATATTCAATAGTCTATAAAAATGAGTCTACTTTCTGCAAAAGATTCACATTGATCATTCTGTGAAGCAACAAGAACACAAACTGAAAAGTGCCTCCAAAAAAATTTACTGACAGAGGCACACTGTGGGTACATACTAAAACTGGCATCCTGTTGTACTCCTAATCTTCATCAGCTGTGAATATCAAGCTGTATATCCCATGTTATCAAACCAAGTCAACAAAGAAGAAATACAATGGTCTACAAATCTAAACAGGACAACAATAATAATTACTTACTGACATCAATTGCAACCTTGGACAGTCCAAAGTCTGTTAGTTTCGGTGACCATTGCCAGAAATTAGCATATTATCTGGTTTCAAATCTCTGGAGAAGGAAATCAAAAGCTTATCTGATCATACTTGACAAGGTTGCTAATTACTTGACTAGAGCCACAAATGTTTAGGGTCCGTACCCAAAAGACTGAACATGAATAAGAAAACTACTAGACAACTGTGCCCACAATTCTACCCACAGTGGTAAAGGTTCTTTCATTTGATTTAACTGGGAACAAGTCAATTTATGATTTGATGGTAACTAATGCCAACATGGAACCACAAAGAACCACATTCCTCTTATTACGGCATCTAAGAAATTATCAATATCCATGTTTTTCCTGTTTTTCTTTTTTGGATTTATCAACAGAAGAAAAGCATGTATACTGAATTGTGCAGGATCTAACAGGATGTTAATGTGAAACATAAGTAAGATGACCTTTGTTAAGATGACAAAAGAAAGCCACCTCACTCAAAATGCAAATCACAGCTTCTTCCAGTAATATTTACCTATGAATAATACCAAGTCTGTGCAGGTGCTCCAGTGCAAGGACCACTTCTGCTGCATACATGCATGACACTTGTTCTCCCAGGTATCCATAGACAGCTAGCAGACTCTTCACATCTCCTCCTACCAAGTACTCCATTACCTACAGCAGCAAGTCACCCATATTTGTTGTTGTTGATGTTTCAAAAATCTTACAAAATACTTTCATAGTTTTAAAAAAGCATTACAAATATCAACAGCTTTCATTGACTATATATGTTTACTTTCTGTTAGCATAAAATTTTTTTCACCTTTACTTTGATAAGTTAACAAATTTAATGAAAAAGAAAATATTGGTTGTATGTATTTATGATAGTATAAAACTACACCAACTTAAACGAACTATTCATTTCAGTGCATTGGTACTAAAACCCACATGCACTAATGCTGTAACCTGCAAACATCAATGTCATAATTTACATACCAGGTAAATATTCTGTTCTGACTGTATGGAATAGTATAGCTCCACCACAAAAGGGCTGTGAATCATTGCCAAAGCATCTCTTTCTGTTGTCACTAGGAATTACCAAAACATCACTTTTAAAAAGACTTTTCAAGAATAACTCAGGTTACAAGAATGACAGAATGTAGAAGAAAATAAAAACAGAAAATATGACATGATCAAAGAGCCTGAGAATAACAGAATAACTTTATTAAAGAAGGGGTGGTATCGTGTAGAACTGCTCTGCGCAGACCTGGTCACACTCTTTGATCAAATTTAACACAAAGAGTTAACAGGTACTAAATTAAAAAAAAAAAGGCAAGTGACCTTGATTTTTACACATTAGCAGTCCTTTGATCTTAATGACTCTTTAACTCTCATAGGCAATTGGGTTCACTGTTTTGAGTCAAAACTGTAATAAGATATAAATAATGTCCATGTTCTCTTTGAATAAATACTTATCTCATAAAAAGTTTGACAACATGATGATGCTTTGCTGAAACGCCATATTTCCTTAGTTAAGTTTCCTCTACTTACCAAATCAAGGATGTGACAATCAGCATCAGTTATCAACCCTGCGTATCTAAGAAACCTTTGTCAAAACATCACTTTTCTGTAGGACCAGAAACAAGGGATGACTAAAACAGCAAAAGCTGTATCCTGAACAAAAAAAGCATCTGCATATGTGTGCATGAGCACATGCATCACTGACCCACATGGGCTCATAAACTTGTATATAATTACCTTGTGCAATAAGGTTCTTATTTATCAGGTCTGCCTTCTTCATCACTTTGATTGCATACAGTTTGTCTGGGTCCGACTTTTTGCAGCCAAGAAAAACTTTCCTATAAACAATTTTAAGTTACAAAGCTTTATTAATATAAAACACTATAGGGGTGCCACCAAAAGCATAAGCTTATAAAGTGTGGTCACTAAAAATACTATAAACAAATTATCAGTCTACAGTTATTAAATGTATTAAAATTTTATAAAAATTGTTGATCTTATTGTGCTGAAATTAACTAGCATTTGTCCTGCTGTGAATTAGAAGTAAAGGCCTAACATGATGACTTTAATTACACTTAGATAATGACTTTCAATTACCAGAATGCCTTTTGAACATATATAATGGCTACTTTGAACACTGTAAGAACAGCAATGTTGTTGTGGGGTTTGTTTTCGACAAAATAATTAAGTAACCTGAATGATAACATGACTAAAAAAAATTCCAATAAAGTCAAACATTCAACTATAAAAAGTAGAAGCAAATTGCACCAGTTTAATAATATCAAAATTAATTAAATATTGCATTATTGTGCATGTCAATAGTAAGGCAAAAATGTCATAGCTCTTGTAGATAAACAATGCATACCCAAATGCTCCTCTGCTGATTGGTTTTAAAAGCTGAAAATCATTTGCTGTTGGAATCTGAAAAAGTGAAAAAGAAAAGCAAAGTGACTGGATAATGTAATAAAGAAAAATAAATGAAAAATAACAGTATGACTGATTAATGAAATGTAGGATGATTTGTGAAAAAGATTTTCAGGGGGATAAACTTTCAGTTTACCACTCAATATTCTCCTTGTGTGATCCTCACTACAAGCCATTAATGGCAAAATTAACAAGACATTTTTATGTCCATGGTGCCAATATATCACGATGGTGGTATATGTAGTGGTCACATAACTGAAAGAGTAGGTTTGAATTTATTTTAACACTGTAAAATACAGTTTACAATAAACAATTCATGTCGTACACAGGATACTGTTTAATGATTATAGTTTGGGGGCATTGGTAAAAAACTGGCAGCATCTCAATGAGTCAAAAACTACCAGTTCCGCTCTGTTAGTGTGAGTTGCAAAATAAAACATCGTGCAAGCGTACTCTTGAAAAAAAAGCAGGATCTGTGAAACTGCCGTCTATTTCAATAATTGCAGCATTCTCTCTTTTTGGAAATCTTCGACGTTAGCACTGTTAATAACAACTGACAATATATAAAAATAAATACTTAATATCAAAAGGAATATCGCGCTAGCTCACCCTGCGTTTAGATTGTGAAGAGTCAAACATATCCACTTTACTCTCTGAACCTCCCTCTATGCTTGCTGATGCAGACGAAGAGTTCTTTGACTTGTCGTGAAAACCTTTAGGTTCTTTGTTTTCTTTTCCTGGATGTAAAGAAGCCATCTTTCTGTTGAGACAGTCATACTCAGCCAGGTACAGCTGTACGCAGCTTTGAAGTTTTGGAACAACCGCCGTGAATGACCACTCACAACTTCACGTTGAAGAAGGAACATCAAGGGACGCTACTCCAATTCCCGACCCTTTCAGGCGCTTCATGATTGTTAAAGTTTCTAAACTGAAGAAAAACAATTGTACTTGTGGCCCGCAGAGTGAAAAGTGAGACAATCCAGGTCACGAACCACAAAGACTTGAGTACCATCTCCGATAGGAAACTTCTCTGGGATCCCAACACTCAAGCAGCGCCTCTTCCTTCTTCGGACACTGCATGAAGTCTATATCCCATCGATATAGAGAGCGTGCTGTCCTCGTTCATCTGTTTTTACAACAGTTTATCGGTGAAGAACAAGACCAGCTTACATCGTGTATCCACCTGCTCCAAAGACACTGGGACAGACCAGAGTGATCTTCAGACTCTGTATAACAGGCAGACACTTCTGAAAGTGTCTGGAATTTTTCGTGATGACAGTCCTGTCCAACTCCCATCGGGCCGCAGATTCTGTGTACCTGAGGACCAACAGATTGAGGCTGTCCTTCTGAATGTTACTGCGTGCGAATGAATGCAGCTGCCTGAACCATGAATGTATGTGTTTTGTGCTGCCATATCGAGCTGCCCCTCATTGCCCTCTGGGATCAGTGCTGTTATCTCATAATAAATCCCCCATGGAGCTGAGCAATATCATTGACTGAGTCATAAGAATATTCCAAAGCTATAGAGATCAACAAGTAGTAGATGAGAGAAATACATGTACCAGCAAAAAAAGTATATATTTTCAAATATTAAAAATTAAGTTGCTTATTAACACTTGTTAATAATATTAATAATATTGCACAAAGAAGTCACTGACTGTAGTTTCATTGCCAACTGATAATTAAATCACTTAAAAATGAAGGAAAGCTGACAGAGGCCGTTTACAATGTGATGCTGACACCAAGAAATTTATAAAGAAAGGAGAAAGTTCCTATTGTTTTTGCTTGGATTTTTGGCCAAGTTTAATATATGAATAGTCTGGTTCTAGCTAGGTCTTTTCTTGTGCAAGAAGATAAATGTAATCTTTGCTGGTTTCTTGCATTTCTGGGATTTCTGGACTTGGTTCAACTCCTATCTCACCGAATGGATGCAGGCTATGTTCCTAGATAGTAAAATCAGTCCCCCATCCTACATGTGGAGGCAGCATTGCTATTTACAAATTATCATTTGCCAAGTACCTGTTTTTTAGTACTGCTTTATCGTTCCTCCCGTACATCTTTTGAATGTGTACAAGTCTCTTTTTTGGCTCCCTATAGCTTGATACGCCTGTTCTGCATTTATGGACCCCCCTCTGAGCGCTAAGAACAAACTCACAGCCTCTACCTTTTTCTCAGAATTTCATTATATCCTGGACTATAGCAATGCACTCACTGGATCTGCAGTGTTTCTTGGAGATGTTAATGTCCATTTTGACAACAAGTCTCATCATGCATCGACCTGATGACCAATTAGTGCAGGCAGTTGATGTTTCTCAAGATCTTACATCTGATCATCACTGTGTATTGATTGAACTTGATCGCAGATGCCTATCATCGGCGCCAGTTTTTAGACTCACTCATCGTTACGCATGTATAATTCTCAACCAAGCTTCCATTCTGTCACCTCTTACTGAGACTGCAGACTTCAAAAACCCATATCTACCAATGAAACAACATCTCCCAAACTTTTGTTTGTCAACTGCTGTGCATGTATGAATTAATGTGTGGGCAGCTAATTGGACGGAGACATTTTGGTGTAATAAATTTATTTGTGCATCTGTGAGAGTTTCTGTGAAGGTTTGAATGTATGGGTAACAGAATAAATGGACAGAAGTGTTCATTTTTTAAATGTCATCAGGTCCGCCATCAGTGGGGAGGAACGTACGTATATTCATTATTATTTTCATATAACAACTGATCACTCGCACACTGGCATATGACAGGTGGACGCCTTTATCTTAAAGGAGATTTTCAGCTGCTTTAGTCTTGACAAAAATGCCAAACCTTGTTTTTAAGGGTAAGGTTTTTAAGTCCATTCCGGACTGTAAAATTGATGAACAAATTTGGGAGGAAAGCGTCTGTTCACAGTCTGGTTTTGCTAGATGAGCTGGCACACAGAGTTAAGCATCATCTCATATAGTCACCATCAGCATATAAATATAGCAGGGTAGATGCAGCTGCTCTCCCAATCTCACCACAAGAACCAAGCAACACTTTCATGGGTTTAAGTTCTTTTACTCCCACACCAGTCGATAGTGCTGGCAGAGGCAAAAATTCTACATCACGCACACGTGCTCTTGATGAAATGTGCTCCCACCTCTGCGCTGTCTCCTCACTTTCTGACCACTCATCTCTTCACCCGACCTCCCTCCAAACACATCCCCACGCCTACATCCTGTTGCTAGTCGACCCCCTCCCACTCTCCTTCGGTCACGGGGTTGTCACCTGGGTCAGTAATTACCTCCCGCCATTAAGCCTGTACTTGTACTGTGTGCGAATGAATGCATGCCATCTTCCATACTACTTTATATAAATGACTGGAGTATTAAATGAAAGGCCCATGCAAGTAAATGCACTGTCTTGAAAAACCATAACATACAAAGGCAATATCAGAAAAACTGGTCAATCACTTTTATTTATCACAGGCAGCTTCAGAAATACATATTTATTTACTAAGCAAAATGTGAGGCATTTAAGACAATTGTATCATTTCAGAAAATACATCCTCCCAACCTCTTAGTATGGAAAGCACACTTCGGTGATCTGTTTTCAGAACCTTTGTTATGAACCACCCCGGTTCATGGCCAAACTGTGCTTGATAATAAATAGTGTAGATAAAACATTTGTAACAATGTGAACTACATAAATGCAATGAGGATGTCTGTATATGAGGAACTAAAAAAAAAAAAAAATGGGTTATCACGCATATACAAACATCTCAATGCAAATTAAATTTATAATAACTTTTTAAATTACCCACTTAGTGAAAACACATTTTCATTTGTTTCAACATTAGTAAATTAGAAAATATGCTGTTGTTTGACTGAAAGCAAATGGTTTGGAAAATATACCATTTTAACTTTTTGTAAGATTTATTTTGAAATAATTTTATATGGATTAGTTTTATCAAAATAAATACTAGTGCAAAACACAATGGTGTGCAGGTTATGCAAACACAATTAAATTTCAATAGTGGATTATGGTCTAAAATTTGAAATTCTTTCAAATCTTGAAACACTTCATCCTCCAATTAAGACTAGGAATTGGTGCATTTTGTACATAATGTTTAGAGTTTTATGCCTATTAATTCTAACATTTTTCAGAATGTTATATTTATCTTTGCCTTTTTATTTATGAGAAGCTTGGTCTTGAACACTACGATATGCACACAACTTACCTCTTTATTCCAGTAATATTATTATTCTCAGTATCTGAACATATTCTATATCAGAGTAGTAATACATCAACTAATTTCAAACTGAAAAAACATAAAAAAAATAAGGTTTTTAAAATTTGCCTTTTCAAACAAATAATAAATGGAATGAAACAAATTTTCCTTCTTCTCATAACCTTGATCTTTCATCATCTTCGCTTACTTCTTTTGAATCTACCAACTTATTTTGTAATCTTTGTCTCCAGCAGGGTCGAGCTTAAGGGCCCTGCACTTTTGATAGTTGTCAGGGTCACCCAGGCCTTTAATTAATATGGTAACTAGGCTCCAAATTAATCCCTTGCCTCAGGCCCTGTGGAGGCTAAGAACGGGCCTGGTCTCCAGAATCAATAAACACTCTACAACTCCATTTGTAATTATATAATAAAAGGGCACAAACAATCGTCAGAGTACAACACAACTCATGATGCACACTTGATTAAACTTTACATTATATACAATGGCTAGAGTCATATACAGTTTGTGCAATATTTACTTTCATGGTGAATGGAAATGAACACAAATTTCACACTTTGTTGCCAGCTAGCCATTCTTAGCATTTAACAAATGCATTGGCTTTGGTACCTGTTGTGTTGTCTTAGAACATCCAAAAAGTCTTGCTCCTGAGTTGGACTCCATTCTTGCAGAGAAATATTTCAAAAAAGACTTTTAGTCTTCATAGCAATTGTGGATTTCAAATGCTTTCTCACATCAGACTGGTATCATCAACCATCAGCTAGAATTTCTTTGGGAAAAAATGATGAAAAATTTTTCCTGTCTCTCTGTGTCAAGTCAAATGGAACATCAACTTCAGTTATGAAGAACAAGATCTGTGGAAGTAAATGAAATGATCCAAAAAGAACCTCCACCCCCCAAAAAAACAAAAAAAAAAAAACCAAAACAAAAACAAAAAGAAATGCAAAAATCTGAAGGAGGCTGTTTTTTTCACTTTGTTTGCTGCATCTTGATAATTTGACCTGAAGGTTAAGGCCAGTTACATAGCTTTTCTGAAGCATGCAACTTAACAGAATGAGCTCTTGAGCATAGCTCTCCAAAAGTACATATCCAGGTTTCCAGCAACAACTTGTATGAACTGCTAATAGACAAGCTAAGAACACAGAAATCCAAATTTTTCTCTCTTAAACTTAGATACTCTTGGTGTTTGTGAATGCATTTCAAAATGAGTGTTCTTGAGTCTTTCCATGCTGCTTATTATTCTTGCTGCATACGCTTTAGTTCTCTCCTAACAGCTTGCATCAGCTCTTCTTGTCCAAGCACATTTGCTGGAGTCACATAACTTTGGTTTACCAAAGGCCTCTGTGCAGGCATCCACCCTGTCACTGGGACTTGAGCCATGCCACCTGCTTGAGGTGCCAGTATGCATGCATCATTTAGCAGGGCAGAGAGTCTCTCACGAGCTGAACTGGAAGGGTTAGTGACTGGCGGTTGGGTCACGTTGCTCAAGCCAAGGGCACTGTTGACCAGCTGCTGGGCCTGCTGCTCTAGCTGCTGATGGTGGATGTGCGCCATGACTTCCTGCTGCTGACGAAGTAGCAGTTGCTGCCTAGAAAGGATGTCATCTGCAGATTCCTGGGAAGACAACACAGTTTTCTAACCAAATGAGGTAGGTAAGAAACACTAATGTATCCATGGTCATCATTTTGATATATATATAATTATATATAATATAAAATAATTCTTTCACAGGCAAAAGATATACAAGTATTTATGCAGGATCAACTAAGAGAAAGGGAAAAAGGTGAAAAGAGGGATATTTTGAGATCATTTTACATGAAAGAAAAATTTGGATGACCAGGTGGTTACAGAAAAAATGTGTGATCTGAAGGCATGAAGGGTGGCTATTTGCAGGTTTGTCTGTGTTAATATCATTTTATACCTAAGGGCAATTCCACAAATATGAATTTATCTCTTTGCTTCCTCTCCCCTCATCTTCTGTCTCAGTACTTACAGGTTGTCTTCTCTGTTGATCATTCAGTCCTTCTGAGGAAAAGGGAGGCTGCGCTCTCATATGATGTGCTGGTTTGGACTGCAGCAGATGAGTACATTTATCAGAACTTTACTGGGACACACTATCAAGCTACTTCCATCCTTCTGCTACTATACTATCACCCAGAGCTTGGCATAAAACACACTCATCCATCCATTCATCAATCAACTGCTGATCATAGTACAGTTCTGTAACTTTTTTTTTAAGAATGATTTTATACTCTATCAGTTTCCTACACAAACTAAATTATTTATTACATCCTTTGTTTTTCTTAGCTATCATCATTTAGCACTAAAATTAAGAGTTTAACCTCCCCACCCCTAAACTGAAAGAAAAAGTGAATATTTAGAAATTCTTAAATGTAAAACAAAACAAAAAAAAGTTACCTCATCATATTTAGTTTTGCCACCATCAAAGAGATTTCTGCGATACTTAACAGGGGGAGTTGACTCTTTTTCTGTGGGTTGTGTTTCTAGTTTTATCATTTTTGCAAATGGTTCCACTCTCATTGGTAGAAACTGTCAAACAGATACATAAAAAAAGGCCTCAAACATCAACCAAAAACTATTACTATCCTCTTTTTGCATTTAGAAAGAAACGTTTATCTTTATAGAAATACTCCACAAAGCCTAACCCCACAGAAAAATCAAAAAAAAAAAAAAAAAAAAGAAAAAAGAAAAAAAAACTGAGATGGATAACATCAAATAGAACTATAATAAATAATTTGGAGGCTTCTGATCACTTGTGCAACTTTTCTGCTAACATGCACTTAAACTGCTTACTTTGGATGTAATTTACAGTGGTGTAAATAAGGTAGCCATAACTGAAAGGGCATATACCTCTTCTTGAGCATCATTCTCATCCATGCTTGTTTGTGGTGTTTGTTCTGTTAGCGCGAATTTCTCAGAATCGTGTACAGCGTTGTAGGGTACTCCACCAGATTTAACTGGCAATCTTCTGCAGCATAGTATGAATTAAAGCAATGATGAATGGTTTTTTCTACACAGAAAAACGTGAAGTTTTTAATGCCACACTACTCCTAAAAGAAACTGATCAAAGCGAAAGTATAACTTATAATTATTGCTTGTGTCATTATATATATAAATGAATTTGACACGAGCATTCGAGAATTCTGTAAAATCGGCAGTAAAATTCTCTCTTTAAAGTCACCTTAATTATTTTTAAAAGTACGTTTTAAAATTCTAACGTGCAGATATACAAATTTTATACAGTTTCTTACCAGTGGTTACTTTTCGATATATACGATGTCATTGCGATATATCAACAATGTGATATCATTTATATAAATTGAAATTAATTTTACTTTGTTAAAAACAAAGAAGACAGCATAAAATCTCTTGCTGTTGTTTTCTACAAAAAAAATTTGAACACAGCTGAATACGAAGTAAAAACAAAACGACCACGAGCGATATTTGTCTCTGGTTACCCGGTCACCATGAACGCCACGCACCGGAAGTGATTGCGTCCCTTTAGCATAATTTATGGATCCGCGATCGCGCATGCACGAACAATTGTACTATACACGTCCTGAGTGCATGGACTGGCACAGTGTCCATGTCATTCAATTTATGCATAATTTTTTCGGATTGTATTTCCTTAAGCCTGCATTTATTTTGATACACAACATTTAAATAAAAACAAATAATGATTACAACAACTTTATTGGAGCGATTGAATGCGTTTGACGTTTTAAAAAAAAAATTAGACGGCGTGCATGACCGAACACAGAGAGAAAAATTGACCGGGAAGAGATGTTTTTCTTTTTCTAAAGATTAGAATTTATAAAGTTTAGTGACAGTATGTATCTGTTTGGAACAATTGCGTGTTTTGTTTTGTTTGTGTGTTTTGTTTTTTTTTTTTTGTGTGGACCCCATCAGCTTACCTAATCTGAACTGCAGCGAATTAAAAAATTAATATCGATCCTATTACCCGGTTTATTAAAGACAGTTCATTAACTCCCTACTCCCTTCTGTTCAATATGCGGGTGGTGTAGGAAGATCCTCAGCTTTGGAGGGTGGGGGAATTCCATGCCAACATACAGGGAAGGACATTAATCACCACCATCACCTCACCAACCACGTTTCGAAAAAGACTGAAGACCCATCTGTTTATTTAAGACAGACTTAAACAACCAAGAAACACTTCTGTCTTTATTTTTTTACTTTTCTGGTGTTTTATATATTTGTTCACTTTATCTTTTTCTTTTTTTTTAATTTATTTTTTGTTTTTGTTTTGTTTTGTCTTTTTGCTGCGCAATGAGCATTCTTCTGAATGGATACCTGCGCATTACAAATAGACATCATCATCATTAACATAATTCTTATGAGGGGCGGCTTCGGCCCCCTCCCTGGTTCCTACACCACTGTCTGCTCAGCTCTTTTGTTATCACGCCTGCCACCCTGAGTTACGCATTTGCACTTTCCAGATACTGACAATAAATGTTAATTTCATATTTAATATACAATCACTTTTTTCAAGGGTGAAATCTGTTGGTTGATCTTAGTACTCCACGGGTGAGCGACCACTTGCCTGTCAAGGGATAGAAAAATGCCGAGGGTTAGTTAATATTTGGTATTTGAAAAGGTCTTCTGCCCAGACTGTGTCAGTATATTCTGGTACGACTTACCGTTTGTCGTAGGCCCAGTCTCTCTCTGGTAAACTTTCTGTCTGCGTTTTCCGGTTGACTCCGTTGGGGCCGACTGCAACCGACTTGAACGTGATCTCTGGCGTGACGTCGTCACCTCGGCTGTCGTCGCTTGACGTCAGCGACGTCTGTGTTTCCATGGTGCACGTGTACAACTTGTCTTTGTCTTCATCATCGTTGGCGAGATGTGGAGAGAAGGACCCTCGCATCCTTGTCTCGGAGACGCAGTCCTCGTCCTTTTGGTCTTCGTCTTCCTGCTGCTCGGCGTCCGAATTCAGCTGACGGCTTCTGTCATCGTCGAGAGAGGCTGGCGAGTTGGATCCGTCTTTCCCGCGGCCACGTTGCTTAGCAACCGGCCTCGATCTGGACAAAGGCATGATGACCGTGAACTCATCCGATGCATCGGTGTGGTTGGACTCGCCCCTTTTCCTCGCCTCTTCGACGCTGAAACTGGTGTCGCGAGATCCCGCGAGAGTCTGCGAGGAATCGGCCAGCACGGTCAACATGGTGGACTGCGTGTTGGAGGGGTATTCCGGGGTTCCGGCATTCCGTTTCCTTTTTTGAATGACTCGCGAAGCCGCCCGACAAATGAGCGTCTTGGTTTTATCTCTGGCACTTCCGGTGACGAGTATCTTCTCATGGATCCGTCATTGAAATCAACGTTCTCGTCTGCATCTTCCTGCTCCTTTTTCTTCTTCTTGTCTTCATTCGCAGTCTGTTTCTTCTTTGTCCTCTGTATAGGATTCTGGCGTACTCCCCAAACCATTGAAATAGTTATTGTAAGGAAACTCCTGGTGGGCGTCCAACTGCTGCATTTTCTTTTTCTGCAGAGCATACAACTCCGGTCCGTAATATTTCTTTCTGTACAAAAATGTGTCCGATTTGGCCACGCTGTCGATGGATTCCATTGACCCAACAGGGCGTGGTCCTTCGCTTCTCAACCACATGTCAATCATCTGCTGCTTTGAGGTGGGCAGGCCTTTGTCGGCGGTTTTGTGGAAGACACCTACGGGTCTACCATACTTGGACGGGATGTACTCGCGGAGGAAGGGAGGCTCAGGGGTGTGGCGAGGGGTGCGGTCCACGATTTCACCTCTCTCCACATCCACGTGTAGGTTGTAGTCGTCCAGAGTTTCCCCACGCTGGAAGAAAATTGAAACCCGTGCAACTTGACTCACTTTGCAACTACCCATAAGAACTATTTTTACACACTTTTTTGGAAAGCAAACAAACACATTTATTTCTGTTTAGAAAAACACTATAGCAGTCTTCACTCCGCTCTTTAAGTGTGGTAAGCTACACATATGAAACCTTTTGAAGCTTCCATAACATCTAGAACTAAAGGCCATTTGCTCAACATTTCTCGTATTTTGAGGCTAAATTAACAACTGTATGGCATTTTATTTTAGCCTTACTTTCATTCCTGGACTCGAGCGTGTACTGAACAAAGTCCGAATTGTGGTCTGTGACTGGAATCTCGATTCAAAGCAAATTAATTAGTAAGATATCTATTGAGGAATCCCAACGGTTACCTGATATTTGGTGGGAACGACATCAGCGGAGGAGACGACTGGGGTCCTGGAACTACGGTAACGGTGAAAGATGAAAGCCACTGCTGCCAGCAACATCAGCAGCAGGAGGCTGGGCAACACCACTGCCACCACAAAGAGGCGGGTGTTGTCGGTGTCGAAGGTGCTGGGCTGAGGAGCAGCAACATCGGCACTCAGGGCGCGGATGGGCGACAACACCTGGTGCAGACGACAAAGGTTGGTTGGCAAACATACTCTAATAATCTCGCTACCTCTCTATCTACCTACTTTTTCTTTGTCAGGGTGTCTGTCCACTATGGTCTCGTTGTCTTTCTCCTTCTTTTTCTGTATTTTCTTTCGTCGTTTCATGGTCTTTATCTTTTTTTTCTGCCTGTCTTTCGTTTTTTTCGGTCTTGTTGATTTTTTTCTTTTGATTTTTCCCCTTTGCTTTTGTTTGTTTCTTTTTCAATCTCGAATTCTGACTGCTTCAGTTACACGTGTCACAGCTAACAACTGTCCTAGTGTGTCTCGTGCTCACCGGGTAGGCCAGTATGGCGCTGATGTAGCTGAGGGAGAACTTGCTGAACACCGTAGTCGCCGTAGATGAAGGAACGTAGCTTCCGTCCTCAGTCACGTAGAATGAGACCTGAGTGACCTTAGGGTCGGAGCTATTCCTCACCACGTCGACTACCTGAAGAAAGTTAAATGGTTTTGGTAAGAATAATATCGCGAAGAGAATACTTTCGCAAACAGGGATTATCTTCGCTAGCTTCAACTGCAACACTGGAAATGTCTGAGAAAGATGGACAAGGAAGGGTAGAACGACAAGAAAACAAGGACGAGAAGGAGAGAAAAAAACATAAAACACAACAGTGGGCATAATAATAATACTACTACTACTACTACTACTAATAATAATAATAATAATAATAATAATAATAATAATAATAATAATAAAGGAGCTCAGGACATAAATAAAGCCCTCCTTGCTTAGTTTCGGATGTTTACATTCTGTTGTCTTACACATGCCAATCAGTTCTGCAAGTTTTCAACTTTGATATCAAACTTCAGTTGATTGTTTATCGTTTCGAAATATTCTCTGGTAGTTAATAGAAAAAAAATCCGCACTTAAATGCTGGCATTGCAGGACAATTGAGTACACCCCAGTTTTTTGGACTTTGTAAGGTTTATTTCAGGCTTCAATTGAAAATACAACTGTTCGTCTGTTGGATGCCAGAGAAAGTAAACAGCCAGTTTGTATGGATCGTGTATGACTGCTTAAACATCTATTTTAGGTCCTTCTTTTCTTCTTTCTTCTGGATGGTTCTAGAGGCAAAAAAGTCACTTGATAGGGTCTCACCTCTACAGTAGCTTGTGAACCTGCCTGACGCTGGAATCTTCCAGAACCTGAGTGTAGGTCGTCCTGCTGCGACATCTCCGCCGAGCGCTTCCTTCTCACCTGCAATGCTTCCAGGTAGCAGCGCGTTAAAGCTGTAACAGACGAGAAGGTAACCGGAGATATACCCGGTGTTATAAAGGGATTTCTCACTAAAATGGTTAAACATCCATCTACTTCAAGATGTTATAAAAACCTAGAGAAATAGTATACTTTTTTTTAAAAAAGAGGTATTTATTGTTTTGTTCCAAAACTTCAAGACTCCAAGTTTCAAGGTTTATTTTTCATTCTTTAAAAGTGTTGAGATAATATTTCAGTTATCCTGTCTAAATACAATGTATAGTCTATTAGTCTAATTTATATACCGAAGGAAATTTTAATTCAGTAAACTTTCACTTAAATAGTTGCCCACGCACTCGAACACGCGTCTCCGACAACCACCACCACCACCATCAGCAGCAGCAGCAGCAGCAGAGAAAAATCCAGTTCACGATGGGTTAGAAGTTAAAATTAGCATCACTATGATGTCATTATCTATTTTAGAACACCGTTATGAATGCCAGTCTTTGTGTCGCATTTCACACAACACATGAAGACTGTGGTGGAGACCGACAGGACAAGGGACACAGTGTCCAGCGAGTCTTCACGAGCAGCAAACAATTGTGTCCATGTGTGTGCCAACAGGTCTCGCCAGCAAGCGCCAGATTTTTACTGATTCATTCCACACCCGTCACCTCTCCTCTTCAAATACTCTCGTCTGGGTGGGTGGTGGGGTGTAATCAAATTCCCACGACATGCAACACACACCCACACGCACCCACACACGAGCAGAAGAAGGGGAAGAATGGAGATGGAGAGAGATTGTGTGTGGCGCATTCCTTGATAACATTTTCACACGCTGTCATTTACAAATTCATTGTAATATTGCTATTTTCAATTACTCATTTCGACGAATACAGTTTGTCGTTTTTTTCACACAGGGGAATATTTTCCCGAGGGCCGTAGAACCTCCCCACTTCATACTTAACCAATGGATTATTTCCCATCCAGCTGTGTTTCCCGTGAGCTGATGACAGCAAACATCCAGAAATGGACTAACACAAGATGTTGCTAAGCCGGTCATTAAGTCTTCATCCTTATGACTCACGTGTAACAAATACCCGCCATTGATGTGACTCACCATTCTGTATCTTGGCCTTGAACTCTGTGCTGTTCACGTTTTCCGTTGTTTTCACCTCCAAGGCCACCACCATCATTGCCTCCTTTTGTGACACCGGGGCTGCGGTTGTTGGCGGGGGCTGTGATGTTATTGGTGGAGTGGGAGTTGCCGATGATGTCGGCAGGGGAGTTGGGAAGACAGATGATGGGCTTATCGTTGACGATGCGGCTTGGGAGGTTTCATCGTCGTCAAAGTGTTGGTGGAAGGGACGATGGTTGGTTCTGGCGTCGGTGATGGAGGAATGTTCCTACTTTCCGAGCTAGTGGAAGTCACCAGGGAGAGAGTCGATGTGGGACTCATATCAAAAGTAGTCAATGTGGGAGTTCGCTCAAACGATGAGCTAGAAGCAGACGATGCCAAATACGAAGTGAAAAGCGGATTTGAAGATGAAGAGATTGTAGCTCAGTCTCAGGTGTCAAGGCTGTAAACGAAAACGTAGATATCCAGGAAGTAGTGTCACTGACTTTAGATGACACTATTTCGGTAGCAGTGACATGAAATTCTGACAAAGTAACAGAAATAGTTTCGAGGCTGGATGATGATATCAGATCCGAGTTGCTGCTGAATGCAGAAATTTCAAACAGGCTTGTGCTTTGGAAGCCACTTTCTCTGGAACTAGACTCGCCATCGACAAAGTAGGTGGTGGGTGTGAAGTCTGTGACGATGGCTGTAAGAGTGAGCACCGCTGTAGGAGAGGATTCCACTAAAGAAGTTTCATCTGCGAGCGACGAGGACCCTTCAGTCAACCTCGAAGACGAAAACGCACTTTCAAAAGTGGACAAAGAGTTTATGGTAGTAACCACTGGTGTGGAGGCAGTTTCTGAACCTGGAGTCCATGTCATCAGATCAGACTGTGACTCAAAGAAAGGTAGAGAACTGGGCGTGACCAGCGTTTGTGTAGAGGAAGTCGCTGGCGTCGTCGCTGCTGGTGACCATGGAAGACTCGGCAAGACCGATGAGGAGGACGAGGGCACTGGAGCTTGGGTATCAGAGATAGAAGCCACAGTGCTAGTGAGGTCGACAGTCTGGGTTATGCCTGGCGAGGGAAGGTCGTTGTATCAGGAACAAGAATCATAGTGGTGAAAGGAGAGCTGTACAGTCCTGACATAAGTGTAGTGACGTCACGGGAGGTCGTTGGCCACGGCGCGCTGGACAGCTCACTTCTTGTCGAAAGGAACAAGAGCGAGTCCAGAAGCGACGGTGATGAGCTGTAGACCGACGACGACAACGACGACGAAGGGAAAACGGTTTCGGATTCAGACATCGGCGCTGTCGTCAGCATCTCGCTCTGGCTTGCCGAGGTGACATCCGGAGGCCATGGTAGGGTGGGTGTTACGATGGAGGTTGGCGAGGTCCAGGGGAAGAAGGCGGTGGAGCTTGGTGCTGGGTACTCTGTAGCAATGATGATGTCGCCTTCAGTCACCATCACCACATTGGACTTTGTCGGACCGTTGACAGAAATGGTTTTGTTGGTGATGGTCACTGGTCCAAGGACCTGGGATACAGACGAAGTCGTAATCGATTAGCACTTGACTATGTAGCTCGTATGTAAAAGATATTTTTAAAGTAGACGGTGATGATGAGGAAGAGGACGAAGATAAAAATACAATATAATATCACATAGCCGACAACAATAATTAATAATAAATTTAGAAGAAAAAAAATTACCATTGTTTCTGACAGCCGATTTATGATGAGGAACGCAGATGGGGAAACGATTTACTTTCAAAATGGGGGAGCTGATTTTAACGACGGAGGAAAAGAGGTTGAATAAGTAAATAAAAGCCAGGCTTACAGGGTAAGTGATAATGTTGGCTATCTCGCTGATATTCAAGGCGTTGAGTAACTCGAGCAGCTGGCTGTTGGTCAAACTCCCGCTGGCACTGTCAGCACCAGCCTCACCTGTCGCCTCCCACCATGAACTCCAAAGACACTAGGGAGTCATTCTTGGAGTCCCTGCTAACATCTACCACCTGAAAGGTCAAACACTTTTAGTTTCCTTTCTCTCTCAGGAGTCCACAAAATATTCACATTCTGCTAAACACTCTTTATTAATTTCATTTACCGCGATTCGGTTTTTACGACGAGAACATTCTCTTCGAACTGTAAACCTTCCCTCGTTCTTTTGAATGTTGATTTTATGTGGAAGCCATACAATCAAGAGTTCCTCTCTCTGTAGGAACACAGCACTAAATCCTAGCTCACATATTAAATAATAATAATATTAATACCTTCAGCACCGTCTGCACCTCTGACGCCGCCTGCCTCCGGTGACGCTCAGGACCAGGAGTGTCACGTGACCCCGCGGAGCGAGCAAGAAGAGCTTGTGCATAGAGTCGCTGCAGAGCTGAAAAAACAATCACATCGATAGAAATAATCTTTATTAACATCATCTTTAGATACGGACATGTATTTATAGGTGCACCCACACTCACATTAAACGTAAAGCGATCGAAAATTAATTAAACAAGTTCGCACAGAGGCGTTTGTTGACTTTGTAGAAAGGACTTAAATGCTTTCAACTTTTTTTTTCATCCCCTGTGATATGACCAACATTATAACATGATTAAATTCTTTTTAAAATCGGTCGTCTGATACACAGGTGTGTCTCGTATTTATGCTCTAAACAAGATATCAGGCCGGCAGACAGGAAGGTAGCCACAGTAATATCCAATACAATGCATCACATCAATCAACTCAAGAACTCTGAGACATCTCCATCGGACTCTCACGAAAATCGCACGTTAAACTGTCGGCGAAATGCGGAATATAAACAACTACACAAGGACTTCGGAAGATATGAGTGAGATATCTGATAACTATAACTCAGGGGTGGGGAATGTCATGTGGTCTGGCCATGCCCGGCAACCCGCTGTGTATATCGTCTTTGTAATTAAACAAGCTGTGCACGACAATTCACATACAAATGGCGATCAGGTTTCACTGGCAATGAAGAGATTGGACTAAATCAGTGAAACGAGACGCAAACAGGTTTAAAAGAAAGGTAATGAGCTTTATGTATGCGCATGCTCAGTCCATCGAGACACCGCCTGCAAGTGGCTCGGCAGGTCTAGACTACATGATGAGCAGACCATGCCAGGACAGTCATTCAATCCCAGACATTGGTGGAACATGACACCTGCTACCCGTCTTGCCTGTATCAGGGTGACTCAGAAGACAGTCGGTGCCAGACAGTCTGCGAGTGTAGACAAATGCTAACACACTGTGGCGAAACTACAGCTTTACTAGTACAGCAGGCTAATTTTTTGAAGTTGATAATTTTGTACGTCCTCTAATGATGTTATAAATATCAAATGGACCTTGGCAGTCCGCTGTGAGGTACCAGAGACCACACTTTTTTCGCTCCCAGCTTTTTGTGAAGGCGGTGCCCCTCTCTTCTTCCCGACCTTCTCCAACCGTCCAAGGGAGTCAGGTACTCATTCACGACAGCTGGGTTGACAAAGAGTAAGCTTGCATGCGCCACGCGAGTTATCGAACCGGCGCGCCTCCGAGTTCGGACACCAGTGGTTTCCTCCACTTGGCCACCCGCTTCCCCGATGTGTTTGGATTGGGTTGGGTTTGTACACGGACTTTCATTTACTGTAGGTACCTGGGTTTGTAGGTGTCGCGTGTGTGTGTGTATGTGTGTTTGTGCGTGTGTACTAACAAATAAAAGGAAGAGCATCACAAACATCACAAAATAAGCAGCAAGACAATGGTTTAAAAGTCCTGAATGATTACACGACAACAACGTTAACAACTGACACCTCGCTGGTGGTGGAGTCTTTAAAATGGGGATTGCACTCGTGTCTAGAACTAAGCAATCTTTTCGGGAAATACTATACGTGGTAGAGAAGGAGATGATGCAGACCTGTTTGGCTACATCCTGTTTCTCCAACCCACGACAATAAAACCGAGGCGAAACTCGAGTGAAAGACTCACGTGTCGTGCTTAACATGTGCCAGGAGCACAGTGTACAGTCCCACGATAAGCCCACAGCCAGCGATCAGTGACGCCCCATGCATCCTCATATTAGTCGATGGCATTCAAGATAAGAAATGGCGATGTCACCACTCCAAGAGCTGGGCCATGGGCCCCACAAGTCATCATCTCGAGGACCAGCCACATTTGTGTACCTGAGCCCACTTCAGACTAGTCACCATCTGTCATCCTCCACTGCGGGCCTCACGCCGGGATAGTCTTGGCTCAACCCAGATGTTATACATCGACCCACAATTATATATTGATCAAGCCACTGAAGGAGTCTGGGCTCACTGTGCCAACCCCCCAGTCGGGGGCAACAGCTGTGGTGGAGGAGGAATGATCAAGACATGGTCTGTACACCTCCAGCGGCCTTGTTGGTGCTGTTAAATAACTGATAATTGTTATCTAATGCATCTTCACACTCTCCTGATGTTAGTGGGGAAAATTATCAAGGTCGAGAAGGTGTATGCCAAACCAAGTATCCGAGAAACATATCAGATTTCGAAAGGTAAAGAGTCCTTTGCCTACAAGTCATGGAGGATGTGAAGTAAGTGTTTTGTTTTGTCTTGTCTTTTTATTCCTCATCATCCAGTGGAAGCAAATCATCACCCTAAATAAAATGCTTACCTTCAACACCTTAAAGGGCCATCAACTGCACGGCTAGTAAACAAGCAAAACATTAATTCAAGGGCACTGCACATTCTATCTACGGGTGACCTATGAACTTACCCTCTTGAACTTTCTGCCGGAAGGCGAGCGATGTGACGTTGACAGACCTTTCCACTACGATCGTGATTCTCAGGATGGACGGCATCGACGTGGGTTCTGCGACTTCATTTCTGCCTTCAGTCGTGTGGAGCTCTTGGGTGGGCGTTTGGAACAAGCTCAATGAGGGTGTGTTTCCACCCTGGGTAGAGGTGGGGTACACTGACACTAAAGCTGCAGGTGTGAGCGAGTCCGGGGTCAAAACTTGACCTGAAGGAATGTGTCCCTCATCATCAGGAGCATGGACGCAGACACCGTGAAGAAATTTTGCCAAGATGTCACCTCCATCGGAAGTTCTGGAAGAGGAAATTGCGAAACTTCTTCTTCCGGGCTACTAGAGGGTGTCAGTGCTTCTATCCGGGTATTCGTGTTGCTCACAGCAACATCCAAGCTCCCAAAGCTTGTTTCAGAAGGTTCAACGGCCTTCCAAAGTGTCCCGTGCGGTTCGTACAGTTGTTGCGCACTGGTTACAACAGAACTGGATTCCTGCAGCAAGAGGTCAGATGGCGCTACAACAGACGTGACCTCTGATTCAAGGAAATCGAGCGGATCTTTTCGCTGCCATGATGAATACTTTCCTGCCAATCCTCGAGATGATTTGATGTGGCTAGGACAGGATAATTGGATGGTAACGAAACTGGCTCTTTGGTGACATACCCTGACACCTGACTTCTGAAAAATCACTGACAGCAGTTCTGTCGAGATCGAACTGCGATTTGGATGCAGATGGAGTAATAGATGATACATCAGTGATGACTAAAGGGCGATCACTTATTGTAGCTTCCCCTGGGATTACTAAAGACTCTTCAGTGAACGCTGTATTTGACGAATATTCATGTCCATCATCTGAACTTGCAGAAAGCACATCAGACCATATGCCAAAGTTTGTATGAGCAGTGAGTAATGTCTGTTGTTCTGTTGTTTCCAAAGGTTCAGGAAGAAAAGCGCTGGAGGTGCCGACACTGGACAGACTTGACACCGTCTCTGGACCACGTGACCAGGAGGTTGCTGCAAGTGTGGCCGTCCAGCTGATGTCCTGAATCTCTAGCCGTTTCAAGTACATCAGGAAGCAGGGGTGGTGAGGTGTCTATCAAGCTCTGAACGGAGTCGGTCAAAGTGCTGACTATGTGAACAGTCGCCTCTAGTCGTGATGCCGCTGGTGTTGCGGAAAATGTTAGCGATGCAGAAACATCTGCAAAACTTTGATGAGAGCTGATGACAGCGATGGTAGAGGCGATGTCTGCTTTCGATGGTCCTTCAGCCAGCGTGCTTTCTAATTTTTCTTCGGTCATTTCTCCTATACCAACTTTCGCGTGGAATGATGGACATGGGCATGTCACTCAACAGACTTTGTACTTCGCTGACGTCACCCATGGCGGATGGTATCGCGGACAAGGTCTCACTTGGTGGCGCTGTGAAATACTTGGCATAGACAGAAGCAGATGTAAGGATTTCTGTAGACAAATCAGGTGTGCTGATAACACTAGATGGGGATTCAGTCAACAAAGGTGTTTGTAGAGTCGGTTCTACAGATTCCTCAGTCGTTGTGTATTTGTTCATCTCCAGCATGGAAGACAATGAAGGCGTGTTCAGCATGGATGAGGACGAAGAAGAAAACATTTCGGATGCAGTGTATGACGATGTTAAAAAACCGACTGTATCGAGAACATCGCTACCTGGGATTCCCGAGGTACAAGATCAGCTTCTGAAGGGTTGCAATAGTTTGGAGACCGCTGACGAGGCGCTCGGGTGGAACCGTCCTGGAGCAACAGAACTTAATGGCGACAAGCTAGACATCACTGCAGGAGGAACAGAACTCGATGAAAAAAGATCAGAAGTCTCCGTATGGCTAACAGAGCTGGACACACGAAGGTCCAAAGGCACAGCAAGACTTACAGAACTTAATTCACTCACTTCGTCCAAACTCATGGCGGGACTATACAAGTCTGATTGATGACTGTCGAATGTCGATACAGAGTTAACCAAGCGAGATGCATAGAAGTCCACTGGAATTGTAGAACTAACAAAGTTTGCTATGTACTGGTCCGAAATTATTGAAGAAAAATGAACAGAGGAATATTGGTTGGATATGTGATTTGTGGAAGGGGTTGGATTTGAGCCTAAAATCATTGTGGTTGTTGTAGAATCTGATAGAAGCTCACTCAGTTTTATTTCATGGACTGTCAGAAGTTGAGGTGTACAGGTTCGATGCCAATGTGACAGTGTGAGACATGGATGCCGATTGGTCCAAATTATTTGACGGTTCGAGAATGTCTGAAGTTGATGTGTATAGGCTCGATGTCAATGCAATAGTATGAGACATGGATGCCGGTTGGTCCAAATTGTTTGATGGTTCGAGACTCTCAGAAGTTAGTGGGTATTGGTTCGATGTCAATGTGATATTCTGAGATATGTATTCAGGCTGGTCCAAATTATTTGCTTGGTCGAATTAAACTTGAAGATTGATACAATGTATCTGAAGGTTGAACAAAACTTGATGATGATTGGTTCGGTGTAGTTGAAGGTTTAACAACGATTGACAGTGATTGGTCCACAGTAAACGAAGGTTGAGAAAAGATTGACTGTGATTGGTCCAAAGTAACTGAGGGTTGAAGGAAACTCGATGGAGACTGATCCCAAGTCATTGTAGGTTCAAGAGAAGCTGAAGTAGATTGTTCCAACCTCGTTATAGATTCTTCAAGACGTCTTGGAGGTTGGTCCGAGGTCATCACAGGAGTTTGAACATTCGTCGTCTGCTCGTCAAAGGCAACCGTCGGGCGAATAGAGCAAGATGGCGAGCAAATGTCCGACTGAGAAGATTTGCTGACGAGTTCCTGATGTTCGGTTATAGAACTAGACAACAAAATTTGCTGACTCTGTAAATATACGGACGAGGAAGATGCTGAGTCAAGATGTAAGCTGGAAAGTGTTGCCATAGTGACTGGTGTTGCTCTTAATATATCAGAGACTGTCATGTCGACTTTGAAGTCTGGGGAACGAAAGTCACTGTAATAGTTTGAAGACAAAACTTGTGTTGGGTAGCTGAGGCCGGGCAGTTCAGACCGCGAGTTTGTTATCTCGTCAGTTCTCGCCATGACAGAAGTCTCCCCTGACAGAACAGCACTTGCTGACTGGACTGTGTGGTCAGCTGTGTTTTCTGTTCTTTGAGTACTAGAACCTTCGAACGGCTGCTGAGACTGTTGGGACGGTTGTTCTTGGGAGGAGAAAGACGATAGCCCACGAACCGTACTGGTGGGCAAGGCATTGTCATCCAAGCTGGACGAAGGTAAACGAGATGAAGCTTCTCCATTGAATGATGATGTGATGCTGAGTGACTGAGGGTGTAGAGCTGGTAAGGAAAAGTAAAATTTAGAGTAGTCTTGAGTTCCAGAAGTTCCGAAAGATGATTGTATCACAGACGCTGTCGGTGATGGATTCGTTGGAGCGAGAAAATGTGGGGCCCTCCGTGACGTTTACAGTGACGTCATATGACGTGGAGAGGAACGAGGTCTGTACAACGGAAGCCGTTGGCGAGGAGGGTGGTTGTAACGATGAAGGGGAAAGTGGTGACGATACTGATGATGAAGGTGGTGGTGATGATGATGACGACGACAACGGCTCTGATATGCTCGGTGAAGATGGCAATACAAGACCTGGCGCGGACTGAGACGACGCCTGCATCGTCCCGGGGTGTGCCATTTGTAGAAAGGCGAACTCTGAGGAAGAAATGACTGTAGTAGCGAAGGTCGAGTGTAAACGCTCGTCACGTGACGATGGTGTGTGTGAAAGCTCTGTCTGCGAGCTGCGAGTGCTGTCCAGGAACACCTGAGATCGTGCGGTGGACGGCACCAGGGACAAATCGCTCACCCCAGTCGATAACCTGTTGACCCCAAGCATCAAACCTGCATCAGACTCGGGCTGAGAGGTTGAAGATGAAGGCGAAGATATAACAGCATCACTTAAGGCTCGGCGACAGTTGGAATGTTTGTTCAGTGACAGCGGAGCTGGGGGCCAGCCTCACAGATGTCACGTGTTCACCATCCACTGTCATGGAGTCAGAATGGCTTGTAGAGCCTATGTCAGTGTCAGCTGACATGTCTGCTGCTACAGAGCCAGGCGTTGTCAGGGCATCGTGTTTGTTTGAAAATGACCTGGCATCTATTTCTGATGACACTGTAGAGAACTGATGTGATGATTCTGTCCCTTTCATCATCTCCATGACGAGCTTATTTTCTTCTCCTGCGCCAGGGACTGACTGGTTGTGCCCAGACTTGATGGTGTTAGTGTAGAGACGAGTTCAGGGCTAGACCCTGTTAAGTCTGTGAAAATGCTAACAGTTTCAGCCTTTGATGATAACAACACTGCACGAGGATGAATTCCGAGCTTGTGTGCAAGATCATCTAATGGTTCTACAGTGCTGTGGTCCCAGAGCTCTACTGAACTCGGATTTAATGAGTTTTGAACTCTTGCAATAGTATCTGGTGAGGTTTCCACGTGACTGTCCTGCGAGGCTGACTCCACACCAACACCGAGCTGCTCACTGGCCTCTGGGTAGAAGCACTCCCCTCAGCCATCCCGGAATCAAACAAGATAGTCGCTGACCCCACATCATAGTCCTCATCAGTCGATGATATCACAAAATAAGTCTGAGTAGGGCTCAGGCTTGACAAGGTTGAGGAGGTGAGGATGGGTAGAGCTGACAAGGCTTCACTGGGCAGGATTGATGGGGAAAGGTCAGGAAACGATGACTTTCTCGACGATTGAAAGTCTGGTGGAGGTGGGACTGTAGGCAGGACAGAGATGACACTGGATGCTGAGGAATGTTCACTCTGGACGAGCTTTTCCGAGAACAATGACATCGTCTCTATGTCCAACCCAGAAGACAGTCTGCTTTCTTCCAAAGACGAAATTACCTTTTAAACAAAAGTATACAAGTATTATGAGCAACATATTTAAGCTCCATGGGGAATTTAGTTTTAAACAATCATCATCATCATCATATCATCATCATCAATCATCATCATGAATATTTTTATCTCACCGGCAAGAACAAGAGAGACTCCAGCTCCTCTGCTGTCAGATTTCGAAGCCTGTCTTGCGTTGTCTCTATGGAAACAGCTCTGCTGTCTACCTTGACGACGAGACGAAGAATGACCAAAGATTTCGGATCCTCTCGCTGATTTCCAGAAGTCTGCAACCAGCAATTGATTCAATGTGGAGCCAAAAATTCAAATTATGTACCCAGTAAGTCGTTCAATACGGATCACAACTGTGATGCCTATAACCATAATTAATTTAACAAAGTAAAAAATGTGAATTATTTCACCTGTGATCGATTTTAAGTGTAAACTACGTGACCAGACAAAGTTAGGGTTAGTGAACAGCAAAACACGGACAGGAAACATTTTGATTGAGCTATACCTTTACAGGTAAAACACCTCGTGTTACCTCGGGTAGATCATTGCGAGCTGCACGGCGCCTGCGCAGACCCTCAGGGGGTGAGCTCTGCTCATGGTACCCGGACTTCACAAGGGTGTTGTACAGGTGGCGCACAACTATAGACGATAAACAATCAAAAACATATTTAAGCTCCGAGGCTTCCAGTAAACCTTTAGTAACATTATTTCGTTCTTTATACAGAGAATATGAATTAAAAGCTAATTACTCATGTAAGTATCAATTTCTCTGGGGGAAAGGTCACAAGTAGATACAAACATATTTAGGTGGGCACACAGCTGCACAGCTGGCAGAAAACAAAGAAGACTAAACCCGTAGAAGCCAGTAGAGAGAAAATGCTGTACCATTTGCAAAGGAAGGTGAGATGCCAGCGATGACGAGACAGCCGATGACGGTCTTCTCCGAGCGAGAAAAACCCTTGCACGTGCCGTCAGACCCCGGGAGGAGGTCCTCCAAGCGCCTGACATCCTCCTCAGTGAGGAGTTTCCTCAAGATGCTCGACTGCAGCGCCGCCGTGGACTCGTCAGACTGCACTGACGACGACAACGACCATGGGTCAAAGGTCGCCTGCCCCGCGCTGTCTGTGGTGGGAGTCGCAGCCCACTTGAGTGAAAACGAGGTCAGGAGGTCACCGTGCTGCCTGTATGGTGTCTGTTCGTCTGAAGAATAAACAACAAACACAGAATGATGCCTTTCATCAGAAGACGGTAGGAAAGGGTTACTATGCGAGTAACTTAAAAATAAACAAAACGTTTTATAAACAGTCGATGTTAGATCATTTCAGTGAATATAAAGTGACGATGATGATGGTGATGATGATGATGGCCGGCAATACAGAGAGGAAAATGGCAATATTAATGTATGCACGACAGCATGATGCCCTGATGATATTGGGGATGAGTTTGTTCACCACAGTCCGGTGACCGGGGTGATGATTCAAATCACAGGACTCGGCGCGTGCCTGTATCCGTGCGTGCGTGCGCGTGTATGGGTGCGTTCTCTTAGAGTACGTGATGTGCATCCGAGATTACATGTTTATGTAACTCGCTCCCTCGCTGTATCTCTGTCTCCTACTCTCTCCCTATGTGCATACAAATGTTTACTGACAAAATAAAAAAAAACAACCTGTGAATGCACAAAATCATCTCAGCACACCTGCTGTCCTGTTGACCGAAAGTGTCGACATACGGAAATATCCTATTGTCCCTGCCCGACAGACCCAGCCTTTGTCAAGCAATAATTTCTTTGTTCTTCTAACAGATCCGCAAGCGTCAGGCGGCGTAACCGTTGCGAGACCCGCTGAAGTTGCCTCCCTTACAGCCGAGAGCCGTGCGCGGGGTGACGGGGTGCACGTGGTTGACGTCACAGGGGGAGGGGTAGCGGGGATTTTGGATTGGAAGGAGCGGGGGAGCTGTCACGAGTGTCGGTGGTGAATGAATGAAATTGGAGACGAGCAAAGAACAGCAGGCATTTAATTAAAATTCATTCGCAAACAAAATGCTGTGTGCTGAAGGATGGCAAAGTGTGCTAATGGCATGGCTGTGTGTACACTGGGTGATAAAATACCGCGAAAACAATCTCTTCAATGTAAACTTTCCATTATTTAATAATAATCATGGATTTTTTCAATTTTGTCGCTTTAATCATGGATTGTCATGACTTACTACTTTATTTTAAAGCCAATAATATTCAAACTTTTAGTTTGTGTTTAATGATTTGTTTTGTTTTGTTTTTGCTTTCTTCCTGTCTTGAAGATTTACTTTCTATGGCAAATTTTCAGCAGCTTTTGTCCAAGAATATTATGTGATATATAATAAGATGATATGTAATATAAAGTCTTTGGTTTCGGTTCATGTTGCACCCTCCTACCCCTCCTCTCCCAACCACCAGGTCCCTTACCTTTCTTGTCTGTTGCTTGTCTAATACCTCATTATACACCAAACGCATCTTCATTATGTAAACATGTGCTTAACAAGAAACATTATGACCACCCGGAATTGTTGCTCACATTAAAAAATCAGAAATTTCTTTAAAAGAAACGGATCAGTCCCGTTTCCCGACACGTGATCAATCTAAGCGAGGCCTAAAACCAAAACCACCGTTCCCCCAAATTTGAAGCGGTCAAGCCAACGCCATTATCTCAAATGGCTTCGATGTCTTCACACCAACTGAGAATTTCCGCCGACGATGTTCTTACAGCTCTTCACAAGGAGGTGCTACGCGACAGCCAACACATCCCCTCCATTCAGCAGCTCGTGTGTCATCCACTAGCTTCATCTTTCTCTCCCTCCCTCTCTCTCTCACACACACGCTGCAGCCGAAGTGTCAAAGGTGAACGAAAGTGACTCCATCTATAGTTAGACCCTTTGAGCCAAAAGGTCAGTAGAACAAAAGCTCGTTGGGGCCAATACTTGTAAGTATTCATTTCCTTGTCCCTCTGGCATTCCCCCGGAGGTCAGTTGTAAGGCAACCTGGCTTCTTGCAGAAGCGTGCTTCAAGTGCCCCCCTGTGAGAACTCGTCCTCGAGCCTCCAGTGACGGTCCTGACACACATTTGTGACAACTTCTCCGTATGTCACACTATGTCACGCCTACAGGGGTTCAACTCTCAGAATGCTTCACATTACAACATAGGCACGAGGAGGTAGTCGTGAGACACGTGCGCTGTACAACTACCAGAAAATAAAGATGAAAATAAAGATGAAAATAAAATACTCACAGGAGGGGAAATAAGGAAAGAGGGTGGGAGAAACCAAATGTAGACGAACGTGGAATTGTTTGTTTTTGTTTATGTTGATGTTTATGCTTATGTTTTGGGCTTCTGTTGAAGACATACGTGTCTGAACTTTAAATGTTAAAGGGAAAAGCAATGGAAATGGCGAGTTGTGCTTGAAAGATAAATACTGTCATTCCAAATCGTCTGCGGCCAAATTTTCGGTTTTCACAGCAATTGTTGAAGCTACAACACAACTTTGAGGCAGTTCAAGAAGGCCGCCCTGTTTTACGGTCAAGTGACATCATTCAACCCACTCCAGAGGCCAGCGTTGACTTCATGAAGCTCGGTCGTCGAAACGTGTCACGAATCTGGCGATCGTGACATACAGCCTCGAACCCGAGTTCACCGAGGAAGAGGAGAGCAAACGGACAAGGCTGACGTGACAGAGGTCATGTGACTGAAGTTACAGAGGTCATGTGACTATTGGGACAGAGAAAGCCTTTCTTGTCCAATGGCGCCATAGTCACGAATTAGGATCACTTTGTTTTCCTTCGCGAAAGAGTTTAAAACCTGTCGGCTTCCGAGAACAGGTGCAAACTGTATTTTAGACACGACTAACGGTTCCGTTTAAAACGCAAACTTTATGAGTGGAAACAATTCTTAGGTCAGTGTCTGTCATGAAACACACCTAGCCCGTTTCCTTTCAGGCAGGTAGCAGGAGGCGTCAATCAAAATAGTTAACCAGTCAATGCACCAGGGTCCTTGCTGATTGCTTATAAGACAACTGAGATCCTTGTACAAATGTTTTGAAGCATAACAAGCTGATGAATCGTGTAATACACTTGGAAGTATGTTGTTAGGTTACTATATCCGGTCTTGTTATTCTCGTCAGACAAGTTCATCGGTGTGTAAGACAACCTTCACTGGGTTAGGGTCACTGGACGTCCTGAAGCCACTAGGTTCATTCTTTCCAAGATATTGATGAGAGAAATCAAAGTTAATAACTCCCACATGAAACAAGCCTTCAAACATCCACAGAACGAGATCCAGCCTGTGAACTCATCCTGGAACCAGAAAACGATTACGTCCTCAAGCTGTAGTCAATGGGAGACCTGGTAGAGTACGTTGATAAGACGTGTTCCCCGTCCGACGTGAGGTCACAGGTCACATGTCTGTGCACGTGTGAGAACGCAGTTGTTTTTAGGATAGAATCGCACGAAATTGAATCACAGGAAAGGAAAAGAATGTGAATCGCATATATTTTACGATTTGGTATTTTACACCCAGCTTAACCCCCGTCATTTGAATTAATAATTTGCACCCGGGATACCTTTCTAAGCAACAGCAAATACGATTTTATTGCGGTGTGAAGTTTATGTCAACACCGAAGACCTACATCAGCGAGCAAATAACGAGCAAATAATTTGCACGCAAAGCGGATTGCAAAGATGGCGGATTCCCCATCAGTCCACGTGTCCGACGGATGCGCCACGCCTGAGTCGGCAGTGAAAACAGCCTCCCCATCCTCTCCTCCCCTCGCTAGTGAAATGTGAATATTGAAAGAGGGGCATCTGGGTGTCCACCTGCGGTGGGGTGAAGGTAGAGGGCGCTGTTGGGCTGACGTCACGAGGTGTGTGCATGGAGTGCGAGTACACTGGCAGATGCGCCGGACGCTGCACATTCCGAGTGTTTAGCGTCTGACAGCAAGCTGGCCAAGGGGACCAAAAAATAAAAGTTTTGGGGGAACGCATGCCAGGCTGCCATGCAAACTGGAACACGGTCACGTGGCTGTATTCAGTCGCTGTCATATTTAGATTACGGCTTCTAACAAGCTTAGTGCCGAGTACCAGGACACATGACTGTATTTCTCTGTTTGCGCTCGTAAACAAAACGAGATCGTCAGAGTAATCTGTGCAGACAATGACCGTCTGTCTTTGCCAGGAGATGGTCGTCTGTCTGCGAGATGGCTGATCAACACAACAGGAGTGTTTTTTTTCTCTCACACACACAAAAACACTAGTTTTTTATGTTTCTATGTTCACCCTCATCAGTCATGGTCACACACATAGAGACTGCGTGAGAACGTGTAATCATGTGTGCGCATGCGTATGTAAGTGAGACTACATGGAAGTGTAACTGTTTTGTGTAGTCCACCTTCGTGAACGAGTCTGCCGCTGATCCTGATGCACTTTTCGCGAGGGCAAGAGAAAGCCTGACTGACCCCTGCCAGACAAGCCGCGGACTTGAGAGTGCCAGTGACGTCACGGCATCCAGCGTATAATGACCTCTCACCGCTACGGATGTTGTTGAGGCCAATACAACCCTGCAGCTTTTTTCTCCTCTTCACTCCGAGCTCACGTGCACACAGCGCCGTGCGCGCCGACGACTGACCCTTCAGACCGTCAGCCGCGAGAGGCGCTGGACACCAGACTGGTGCTGGCGCCTGTGACGTCGACAGAGGAGAAGGGGAGGCTATCCTGATGATCGAGTAGTGTTTGACAGGAAACTTCACGCAGCCTGCATTAACAGTCGAGTGTGTGAAGATGGATCGTTGAGATGACCCAGTGTGTGAAAGGACACTGCGGATTGGAGAGACAGTCCAGTCTGTGTGTGTGTGTGGAATGGATGTGTGAAAGGTCACTGTGGATCGTAGAGATGGTCCAGTTGGTGAGAGTGAATGAAAATTTTTAATTCAGCGTGAATGAAAGCAGTGCAGGTGATCCCCTGTGTGGGTGGTAAGGAGAATTGTAGAGATGATCCAGTGTTCAAGGGGGAGGGCGTGTGGATTGCGCATTTATCAACGATATCAACGAGGGTTTATAATTATGAGGCTGATCTGCTGATTTGCTGGGCCGAAGAAAGGCGGATAATTTATGTTCGATTAACGAGTGTGGAAAGATGCGTTGTGGATTCCACTGGTGACCATACACGAGTTCTCGTTCTAGAACCATCGGCAAGAGACAGGGTTGCCTACATCCTCTGTTGAACAAGCCTGTCCGTGCACATAACCTTGTGCAGACGGTCCAAAGTTTTGCTGCCTCAAATTAAACAAAACGACATGCACATGTCAATAAAGAGAGAGAGTGGGGGTAGGGGAAGACTCGGACAAGAGTCCACTTACTCGTCGCTTTGTAGGCGCCTCACAGGGCAAAGGTCAGGGCCAGCAAAAAGCTGCGATTTCATAAGTGTTGATCAGCAGAGAGAGTGACTAACGGCTTCGTCTAAGTGCTGAGCTGTGCCAGCCCGCACGCGAGCGACTTTTTACAAAATTTTTACAAACATGTACACTTTGAGAGCATGTACACTTTACGAACATGTACACTTTGAGAGCATGTATACTTTAAGAACCCGTGCAATGTACGAACACGTATGCCACTGCGTGTATGTGTGTGTGTATCCGATTATTTTCTAAACTTTTAAATTTGTATTGACATCTGTTTGAGTATACACACTTGTAACTTTGACCTCAAGGATTATAAACAATGGGAGAGTGGCAGTCAGTGAAGTGCGACAGACAACTAACGGAACATTTTCTGAGTTGAACTCAAAGCTCTCAGACATCCGTCTCCACTGAGTTCGTCTTCACGCAGGGCAATTATATCCGTGTCCTGTAGAAAGTATGATGAGCGGAAGTGAACTGATAATAAAATTGCTGGTAATTAATTTATGAGACGATAAGTGAAGCATATACTTGTCATCCTGTTGCTGCAGTGTTCCAGTCTGAATCATGAGACTATAAACCTTGTTGGCTGGCCACTGACAAGAAGCCACCAGCAGGTTCCCCGTCCCCTGTCTACTACCTAATATTGATTATTACTGGTCAACGAGCGACCTATCCCCCTCCTCCTCCTCTTCCTCCTCCTCTTCCTCCTCCTCCTTTTCATCATTTTGTATGTGCAGGCCCACAGTTTATTTCTGGCCAGTGTAAGTCGTGCAATCTGATTGGGTGAGACACACGGATGTCTATAAGTTAGACGGTTAATACCGACACTAGAAAACATACAACCACGGGGGAAAACCGTAGTGATACGTAAACAAGGAAACGAAGGATGGGTTTCTAGTAATTAGATGAAGTGGTCTGCACCGCCAGACTTAAATGGTCAGTGCTGAGGTAAGTATCAGCAACTGCTCACTTTAGGAGAGAAAAATAAACTCCACTTTGATGTGTAAAAAACAGCAACATTCGACACCTATCACAGTTTTCTTTTGAAAATATTAATATTCTGCTGAAAGACGAAAAAGAAGATGATATTTCAACAAGAGCCTGGCAGACTGAGTTCAGGTATATTGTCTGTAGGGTGCATGGTCAGGCGAGTTTCGTTTGTCCACGTTCAGCAAACGTTTATCTTTATGGCCTGGCTCTGTGGCTGGGGCAGGATTTTCAAACATATTGCCAACGGGTGCCAGAAAAAAATCCGTTAAGCAGCCACGTGTACTCCGTGGCTTTTTTGTCCTGTTTGAAGAGAGCGACAGTTGAGTCTTCAATGCCTGTTTAAAGAGCATTCTTAACCGAGTACATGCTCTGAGATATAAGACTAAGTTTGGTAAATTTTTACGGGGAGATTGTGTCAGAAATGTGCTAGACAGTGTTTTACAGGCATTTTACAAGACTGAAGATTTCCAGAACAAGATTTCATTGGCTATCAGGTATATCAGCCCTAAGTTTGGTTACATTTAGACGAACCAAACAGCAAACAGTTTGTACGGGGGACGAAACGAGAAGTCCAGAGACCTGAGGATGTCTAACACCATGATGCTGTCTGTGTTGTTGCCACTGTCAGTAAACAGGAGTGTGCGAGCCTACCTACCTTTCTCTCCATTGCCATGACCGGAACTTCTCGGAATGTGCAAAAAACAAAACAAAAATTTGAGAGGAAAGAACGAGGAGGGATCCCACCGGACCTGGGGAACCGGGTCGTTAACCCGTGGTGACCACCGTTTCTACTTCACGACTGGGTCCCCGGACTCGCTGTCTGATCTTGCTGGTTTATAATCAGAGTACGATGTTTGGTCTAGGAGTACCCTGGGTAGACTGTCTGAGTTAGACTCCTTGTACCCTCTATGGTGTGTGTTAAGAGAAAGAGAGAGCGCACGCTCGGATGTATACTTCAAGAAAATTATGATTTTATTTAGATTATGTTGGTGTGTCAATTAAAGTTTTTTTGGAGAGACAAACAGCTCAGCCTTGAAGCCACCTTCCGTGCAGGTAACGTCTGAGAAAAACATCTTCTGGAGCTGTTGATAAACACACGGTGTATAGACGCCCACCTGAGTGGTCAGGTGACGCGAGTGCTGCAGGCGTACAACAGCCGACAGCAGCAGCCAGCAACTGCCATGTGAACAAGAGATGTTTCTCACTGGAACCAGCCACACAGACTGACACGAGATAAGCAGCAAAAACAGAGCTTGATGAACGGAAATAAATAAAAATGGAAGACCTTAATGTTTTCTTTGTTTCCATCACAGAACTAGATTTTCGTTTCCAAATGCGTTGAGGTGAGAAAGGGACGAGTAGACAAACACACTGCTTGTCTGCCAGAGACCAAACAGTCCAACTCGCTGACCTGTTGCACAAGACGAGAGCTGGCAAAGATAACACCGCGGTTCGCATCGCCCTTACTCCCGTTGCTAGGCAACAGCGAGGATGTTCCAGGCCAGCTCTGGCGCCATTCTAACAACGGCTACCTGACGCCGCCGCGAAATATTTTCACAACCCTCTCGAAACATGGAGTAATCACTTGAACATCTTGTGCAGAATGTAACCACTTTTAAAAGCCAAGAGCACCACAAGATTCGCCCAACTGGAAACGGAAATCTGTACAGGAAGTGAGTGTGAGAACCGATGAGCAGATGAGGAGAATGTTCACAGACAGAGGGCTCCACTGTCGCCACAGGGTTGTGACCTCACAGGCGGGCAAACAATGGCTCAAAGACTCAAATATGAATATAGTAATATGTAATAGTTTTAAACTGTCCTCTGCTCATTAAATGTTAATTAATTTATTTAGTGGATTCTGATGGGAGTCTACAGACATACAGGGGGTGTGGTGGCGCTGAAGAGTTCCTTGACCGATTGACATCCTCGTCAGTTTGTCATCTTGGGGGTGGGACAATGTCTTCCTCCACCCTAAACAATTCCAAGATGCTGTCATGGTTAACATTCATCCATGATGCTCACCAGTTTCAAGTCGCCATCATGAGTGTGTGTGGGGTGGGTGGTTCGGGTGCAGCAGGGGGCGTAACTGTGCGCCCGTCTTTCCAATGGCTCTTGATGCTCGAACAATGTTGAGAGTGTTGTTGTTATCATGGTCATCTGCCCCCTGTCTCTATATTTAGCTCTTCCCACACCGCTCGTGTTTTCAAACAATAGACTCGTGTGTCTCTCTCGTCCATTGGGACAAAAATGCCGATTAAGCCACACCTCTCAACAGAGGGAAGGAAGGAATTTGAATGAGGAAGAACAAACCCATGAGTAATTGTGTTGTCGAGAGTCTGGATAGACACACACATCAGATGTCATGCACCATGTATGTGTTTCTAAATGTTTTCAGAACTAATTTATTTTTTCTTCGTGTGATCTGGCGTGTTCTATAATTAACGTACATAATTATTATGCATTTAACGCGCGCGCGAACACACACACACACGCGCGCGCACGTGTAGAGATTTCTGATAACCGCACCGGTCTCGGAAGCGTAACGACACTCGAGAAGATAGGAAGTGAAAACAGACGATGGTGAGGAAGATAATGGCCGGAGCCTGTCTATGCTGTCACAGAGGAAGGAAGGAGATTGTGGGTACAGTCATGTCACGAGCCGGAGACCAAGCTGGTAAATCTCAGCAAGGCTTATGACTCAACATCCGGGCACCGTGTCTCATCACTCCACCTCCAGTACTTTGCAGTTTTGAGAATTACTTTAGCTGGCGGTTTCTTAGTTCCCTAGCGTATCAACGGACACGCCCGACGGGGAAATGAGAGAGAGAAAAGTAATGATTGTTTTCTGCATTTTGCCTCCACGTCAACACTTGCTGATCACCAGGCCAGGCTAGGCTAGGACAGGACAGGACAGGACAGACTAGGACAGGACAGACGCTAGGCTAGGACAGGACAGGACAGGACAGACTAGGACAGGACAGACGCTAGGCTAGGACAGGACAGGACAGACTAGGACAGGACAGACGCTAGGCTAGGACAGGACAGACTAGGACAGGACAGACGCTAGGATAGGACAGGACAGGACAGACTAGGACAGGACAGGATAGGACAGACTAGGACAGGACAGGTCGCTAGACGCTACAGCTGGACGCACAAGATGTCCAGGATACGTTGAAGTGGGGAGGAAAGGTTTTTGAGTATAAAACTGTTTCAGAAACCTGTTGCCGCTCTCAGTTTTCAGCTGAGCATGCACAGTCCTTGCACGTCATCACGAGACCGACATGTTATCGGAAGTGGACAAAAAAAAAAAAAAAAAAAAAAAAATCGAAATCGCTTATCATTTGAGGACCACGCGTCCTGTGGTTGACGTGGCAGGAGTTTTAGAAGATCACTATATATCTTCACACAACTCAATGAAGTGGCTACAGGCTCAAAATAAACACTTCAGAATTTATAAATCTTTGTTCGTCCTTGTTTTTTGTTTGCGACCATCATAATGGCCGTTTTTCCACTAGCACAACAATAAAGAGATTGGAGCGGTTAGTGGATATTTTTCCCTGACACGTGACTTTGCAAGAAAATTGTGAACCAGCGGTTACTAGGAGGACTTCCCCGTCCTAGTGTCAGCAAATGGTGAAGTTCAAGACTCTTCGAGAGTTGTTTGTCTGCAACAGATGTTTAGCCACGTGGCTTTCTTCTCATTCACTATTAACTCAATTTGTTGCCGAAAGCTGTTGGCATTGGCAGCTGGGTCTCGCGCGGTAATTCCGATAGCAAACCACAGGTAATCTCCTTCTCCTTCACCTCTTGTAAAACTGATTAATAGCACCAGCAGCACCAGCAGCACCAGGTCTCAGATGTGGAGACCCTAAAAGGTCACAGCAGCCCACTGTCCTTTGAAACGAAATCCCACATCCTTGAAAGATTTACATTAAGTGCCTCACTCAATCCTGTTTGTTTTTGTTTTTGTTGGTTTGTTTTATTTGTTGGTTTGGTTTTTTTTTGGTAGGGGGGGGGGTGAGGCTACTAGTCGTCACCAGCTAACACAGGTCTGAGGTGACAGCGGTTCGATCACAGGTCTGGACAGAAGGTGGAAAAACGATCGGCTGTGTCGCCAAGTACGTCACTGGTAACAGATTCACCTGCACGTCACCTGCACGTCACCCGCCCCCTTGGCTGCAACACTCGCCAGCGTCAGATTGTTTTTCTCTCACCTGTCGAGACCTCAGGTAGAAGCTTTGTTTGGCATTATCTTCCGATTATCGGCATCAGCAGCTGCCTGTTGCTGACGTCAGCTTCACATTTTGTTGGCGAGGGCGAGAGGCGCTGAGAAAAAATTTTCCCCCGCAAAGTCTCCTTTGTAGTAGTCAACATCTGGGCACATGATACCAGCCACCTCTGTGATGTCTCACTCACAAGATGTGGTTCATGTCATCAGATTTTGTAAAGATTCCATTTTGCAATGAACACATCCAGCTTTTACTGATCTCATCGCTGACTACACATCGCAGGGGGTTGTTCTCATTTTTTTTTAAAATGGCGACAACAAAAAAATCTCATTATTGACCTTTCTTCAACATCTAGGACCCAACAATCAAACAAACAAACCCATCCTGAGTCATCTCAGTCTACATTAGTCTGCACGCGATATTACAGCTGAAACAATCTGCTACAGAGCTTGTCCGATTGTTAGCCTGTGTGATGCTCAAGTACCCGCATTGCCGATAATCTCATCGATAACAAATTTAACATCTTTGGACTCCGTCTTGTTGTCGGTGTGTAAGGCTGCGACATGTAGCAGCATGTGCTACACACGTGTAACCACATTGATCTCAGGTAGTCGCTCAGGTGTCACCCACTCCACTCCGCTGTGGGGATGCGGCAGGTAAACTCAACTTTTGTTCGATGCGGCGACCAGGGGACCACACGTGTACCGCCGTGCCGCCAGGTGATCGCTCTTTTGCGTGTTGTGTGACAGGTAATACTGACCTGTCAACTATCTACCCTCACCGAGGCAGAAAAGTTGGGGGTTTTTTTGTTTTGTTTTTTTTAAAAAAAAGGTCAAGCAGCATCGCTTTCAAGCCTTCAAGAAAATCCCTTCGGTGTTTTACGAGTCTTTGAGTAAATGTACAAGTGTATAACCAAAGTTTTTTTTTTTTTTTTTTTTTGTTGTCTGTTTTAACGAATCTGGACCACTCTACTCCAGGATTATGTTGTGACCAGGGCCTAACGACTAGACGATCCCCACCGTTCGTTGCTAATCTCGTGCACACAGAGCCGTTGATTGTTAGACTGATGGCTAACTCGTCCCAGCCTGTTGACACTCATAAAAATCTGACAACTTTACCTACTAGGTGCTTGCCATTCACCTGTCAGGTAGCCACGCACTGTGCCCTATGTGGCCCTCTCGGACAGCTCCTCTAAAAGTATGAGTTATCCTCCCTGTGTGCGGCTTTTCTCGTGATGATAACTATAGAGGGAGCCTGCGTTCACTTCGCATCTCTACGATGTGTCAGAAAGTCTCTGTGTACCGAAGACGTGTACAGCAGTAAATAAATTCATAAACAATAAATGAGTCACAACACCTTTGTGTGACGAAAAGCAGTTCAAGAGTCACAACACCTGTTGCAGTCGAATGTCAGAAGACAATGACAATAATTAACTTTATTTGTCCCAGTAGGTAATTTAAACATGGGAAGGTGCTCTCAAATACAAAAGTAAAAGTTAGAAATAAAAATAGAAATAAAGTTCGTTGCAAGGTGCAGCGTTAAAAGTGTCAACAGTGAAAATATGAGCAAACGGAAAAGATGAGCAAAGGGGTATACTGAAGTTAATCGTCTGATTCCTTCGCCTCTTTCTCTTTATTGTGAGTTGTGGGTGTGGGGGAGGGGTTGCCCACCCACTCACCTATTTTCAAAATGGCCAAAGCACAATAGTTGCTGGGCTGAATTATCTATACTTATTCTGTACTGAGCGAAATTAAAGATATGACACGAAACTAAGTACTCCTTATGTTCTTGTTGTTATTCTTAAAGCTTTGTAAATGATGATGATGAGGAGGAGGAGGAGGATATAGATGACTGATGATAAGGCCGATGTCGTAGGAGAATGATGATATGCTAGCAAGATGGTAGGTCCACATTCATCAAAATGATGTCTACGTGTGTCAGGGTCTCGCCCAGGCCTGACGAGAGGGGGGGACAGGGGGGTCTGGTGTACCTGGGCCCGCGGCTGTCAAGGGGGCCCGGCCTTGGTCAGTGGGGTTTCTTTTATACATTATATACTGGGAAAATAATTTACGATTACAAGTACAAGGGGCCCGGAGAGGTCTGTCCCAGGGCCCGGGCTGGCTCTCGGCGGCCCTGGTCTCGCCAGGATCCACCTTTTCAATCATTAAAACTCACCACAGAGCCTCAACACCCGTCTGCTCTCCTGCTGACTCAACTCATCTACCCTGTCTGTGGCCGAGAAGAATATTAATTTGAAAAAATCAAATGTAAACTTACCTACGGCCTCCTGGCCACACAGCGGAGTTGGTCCGTAGGCCAGAAATACCATGATGACGCCTGCTAACACCTTCTTCCACACCTTGATCGTCCTCATCGTCGGTCCCTCAGGGTCGGGTGGCGTGAGGTCAACAACGGACCACCATCATGATATCCACATGCTGGCTGGTATGACTAGTTGGTGCGAAGCCCGGCAAACCACTGCCTTGCTGGAGAGGCCTCACATGATGCGGCAGTCGCTGCAGCACATCTTCAGGCCGCACAGCGCCGCAAACTGTTGAAGTGTCCAGCCTCGCTGTCTTCTTCTTCTCCTCTCGCGGCTCTCGCGAGACTCCACTCCGACGCTTCGCCCCTCTCGCGCGCGCTCTCTGCCAGGAAATCGCATCACTTGGCCTGCTGCTGCTGCTGCTGACAACGGAAAATAACGGCTACACACACTTTCCTCCCCCTTCCCCTACCCCACCCGCTGTAAACACTTGATGATTCAACATTTCTTAGCAAAATAACTCGTCAAGGGTCTGGATAATAATCACTTCACGCCAACTGCTCCTCCACTCGCCACTTGTTTCTTTCCTGAGCTGCTTCACCAACGGCCATCAACTGCCTACTTGCCCTTTGTGCCCCTAAAGTTTGTTTCGTGTTCTGTAATAGGTTTTGTTCGAAACTTCATCAGGGGGACCATCCTCGTACTCTCCCGCTCGGTGGTTCAAAGGTGTGATTGTTGCGAGCCCTCGCTGAAACTCTCCTCCGAGTTTCTAATGTTTGTCCTCTGACATAGATACAGACCCCGCAGGTAGTTTGATGTTGAGGAGTTTATTTTTATTAGCCATTTAGCGGCTATTGACGGGTTATTTGTCTGAGTGCTGAGGTGGTCAGCGAGTTCCGAGAACCTTCCCCTTACTTTACGTGTATCATGATCGTAGGTCAGTAGGATCTCGTTAACACTCGTTAAATGATGTTTTGTCTTTTTACCGAGGCTGTACCATACCCAGCCCTATAAACAGCCCAGAAATTTCGATTCCTTATAGATGCATGGTTGTAGATCATCATTATCCAGAGGACGGGGGAGATGACAAAATAAGATTTACACCAAAGTATGAAAATGAAGTCGGTTAAGTTATGATAATAATAAAATGTCAATAATTGAAAATTATCGTGTTGACATTGGCCTTGAGGTATGGATATTACACCGCCATATTGGTGGACGTGACGTGTGCTGGAGGCGATACCTGAACACACAACTCACAGTCTCCCCTCCTTCTCTCTCTCCGTTACCAAGAGATACACGCGATCAGGCAAAGGGAGGAAAAGCTGGGAGGAGGAAGTTGTCGGGGCAGACGACAGCTGTGACAGACGAAAGTACTGTTGCTGTAAAGTTCTTCTCAAGTTCTAGATCACGTGGACGCCAGATGACGCAGTGCTACGACGGATCAAGAATCTCGCACCGGACGCTGAGGTGAAGGGTCAGAGGTCCCCACCACCCCGCCCCCGCAGTCGCCGCCAGCCTTCGATCTCCTCGAACGTAAACAAGAGGAAATCGGCGATGACATCAGGCTGACGGAGGGAATGTGGCAGGAGCAGCCTCGTCGAGGGGATGCGGAATGAAGAAACAGGGAGGCTGCGAAACGGGGGACGGTGATGACACGCGGGTTGAAGTAGTGCACTGTGGGAGGTGACGTCAGCGACACCAGCTGTGACGTGCACGTCCTCAGGGCGCGCTGTACGTCACGCGGAGCATCTTCATCTAGAAAAGTCAATGCAGTAGGTGTAACGAGGGTTAGTCACAGTACTTTAGTGGTTTATTGCTAGTGGAGCATCTATCTCAGGGGGCGATGCGGCCCTCGGACATTTCTGGACCTGCCCGTCTGCCGAAATGGGAAAAGCGCTTTTCTTTATGAATTGAACCTAGGCTTATTTGGTCGAAATTTAATTTATCGAGTACAAAAGCGTTATAAATCGACAGTCAGTAACATTCTAACAGAGAAAGTACAACGATAACAATTAACACGGTTGACATTTCTGATGGAGTCGTTAGAGAGCATCGGGAGGGTGGGGATGCTGACTTCAAAGGAAAGACTGGTTTTAGAGTTTTATTATGAACAAATTCAAACAGCTTCACTTTACATAACAAATTCAGTGTGAACGCATTATGTACTCAGTTACTGTCTATTCCATTATCACTAGGTTTGTTGTGCAGTCACCTGGAGTGTGTTTTGGGTATTTTACCGGTTCGCTGCTTACCTTAGAATTTTGAGACCGGGCAGCAAACAGAAAACTTTACCCACCCCCTTGTTTATCTAAACCTTCAGTCCATACCTACTCTCAATATAGCAACAGCTGAATACAAAGGATCTATTAAAAGAACTTCGTCGAAATGATGGTGAAGAGTAACACGATGGTCAGGTTACTATAGTTAGCTGCTTGTTGTTAGCAAAGCATCAACTGCCCAACAGGGGGCAGTGCTTCTTTGGTAGTGTATACACTACAGTATACTCCGCAGTTACGGTGGATGTACACTTCAACTAAAACCGCTCTGTATCTACCTCTAACCACACACAGAGCTGAGTGTGAGAGGATTGTGAGAAACAATTGTAAAAGCTGCTAAAGGAGCTTTCTGTGCGACTAACTGTGATGGCGAGACCACAAGCACAGGAGAAGACCGACGCCGTGCGTGAGCTGTGTTCACTCCACTGTCCAACTGCCCCACAACACGGCGCACTGCGGAATGTTCGTGCAGTAAGTGAACCCCCGGGGGATGACAAACGGCTTTGGGCCTGAAGCAAGCAGTGACCTTGTTTGAGCCTGTCACGGGGGGAGATGGGAGATGAGCACGGGGGGAGGTGAACTGGAGGAGTGGGGCTTAGCGGCGACAACACGAATAATTAGCCGACACAAGCATCCGAAACTCTCCCGTCACGATCACGTATTTCATTCAGATTCTGTATGAAAGCACGGATAAATATTTATGGGACAATACAAATAATGTGAACACGCATAACCAAGCTCGCAATCCCATGTTCTCTTCTTTCCTTCCTCCCCCATCTCTCTCTCATGCAGGTTTCTGGCCGCCTGTGCTTTGTCAGGTTCCCCCGTTTATCTGCTGAAAAGAAGCCGCCGGAGCAAAAGCTGATAATCCTGCTGCCGATCTGAGAAAAGGTCCACGAACAGAAACGTTAATATGTTCTCTTATCAACATTCCAAGGCCCCCGGTAACGAGCGTGCCACCACAGCGACTAACAGAACCAGCTTCTCACGTGTGCACCTTCGCTTTCGGAAGGGGGAGTCGGGGGAAATCGGTTTTATTCTGTTGGTATGAAGCAACAGCAGCTGTACAATGTTTCCCCACTTGCTACTAGGCGTGGAGCTACAACAGATGTGTTAGCTCTCCTTGTCCACTTTACATCTCTTGCTCTGCTCTCGGTTAACACTCATCGTCTAGTCGAAGTCTATTCTTTCTCTCATATATATATATGCATGCGCACATGCACGCACACTAACACATTATTTTAATTTAATCATTTATGTGGAAAGCACCAGACTCCGCGGGTACTGCCACCTAAGGACGGCCCCAGGGTCTCAACGTCTTCGTAATACGGACGCTGACCCTGATTACCCCATGTTGCCCCCCCGGGAAGTGATTTACCTTGACCTCCTAACTACGGTCCCCACCCCTCTCCCCGGTGGTTAGCGGCTCGACGAAGAAGCAGAAGATCGTGGAGGTTAAAGACCGGGAGGAGACACTTGCAGCCACTAGGCGGTGGGACTCTTCACCTCAAACTAGGACAAGCTTAGAGTTGTGATATCCTCCATCTATTGCTTCTCCTGGCTTTAGTTCACAAAGCGTGGAGCTAAGATGGCACTTGCAGGTCTGTCACTATACTGCTTCTGAGTAGGCCAGTCATCTGCTATTAGTCTATACATTATAATAGTTATTGTAACCTAACTACTTGCTTCTAGTTCTGCACTAAATAGTTATTCTACTACTCTGGGTTACCTAGGTATTATTGCAAGTTCAAGACTCTCTACTATTTGTCCCTGGCCCCTGGTTGTGGACCAGCTAGTCGCTACCTTTCCGGACAAGCTATTAGCTACTAATTTCAGTGAATCCCTACTAGCTCGCCGAGGATGAGACTACTGGGACATTCCTAGATATGCACCTTGTCAACCGCGAGGACCATTGTGTACAGATGACGACAGAAAGAGGTTTACTGAAATCAAACAATCTCTCCCCCTCCTCTCTCTGAAGCCATTGAGCTCTTCCACAAAAAACACAATGGCCGAGATCTTGAAACTGCTGCGGTCCAAGGAAAACTTTGACTTTTGCGTTCAGAGACAAGCGATTACTGAGCAAAACTCACTGCAAACAAAATTTCAGACCGATGTGAATCGGGAGATTTTTTTATCCTATCGAAGCATGCCTTGCGATAAACCCATCACCAACATGAGTCGTATGCTCATCATAATCCAGAAACAATGTCAGCCAGTCCGCCAAGCTGACTCTGACTGACAGTCCTCGAAACCTTTGCTAGCATCCTCCCCCAGCCACCACCACCAAAAAAAAAAAAAAAAAAATCGCGACGAAACAAATCCAAGGGCCAGTGCAAGGTCTGCCAAAATTGGGTTACGATGCAGAGGATACTGGAAAGATAAGCGTTTTGGTTATCTTTCTTCACATCTCACTCTTTTGCACATGTGGGAGGGGGCAACGGTTTCGCTCTACTCTTGTTACTTATCATATCATCATATCTACCGGCATATCATATCTTAACTCGACCCTCTTTCCTTACCATCTCAGCTAAGGACGTCGGCATTTTTACTTCTCCAGAACATCCGGCCATAAATTCTACCATCCTACCATCCCAACCCCTATCGCAGCTTACACCACCACACCCAAACCTCAAAAAAAAAAAAAAAAAAAAAGGAGCGCGTTCTTCTATTCTCGCATTGCTTTCCCATTGACACCTTGTAATTTTTTCTCGTCTTTGTCACTCGACAACCGGATTCGGCACCTTTTTAAAAAAAAAAAAAATCTTGTTGGCGTATACAGATACGGAAAAACTGACCAGCAGGGTAATTGTTTTGTAAGAGCCCTCGAACCTTTCAGTCGTTGGGGAGGGAGGTGTAAGAGCATTTTTCTTTGTGGGGTTGTTATATGGTCCCGCGCTTCTCGTCAAGAGAGATTCGCCCCGTGTCATGGGCATCTGGGTTACAGTTATGACACCTGTGTTAACATTGTCCTAGGTGGCGGCATTACTACAATGTTCACACATCAGTCAGTTCAAATCCCGACACCCTGTTAAAGAGTTCCTGCCCCACTCTTTCCCTTCACAATAAGGGGCAGACCGGTCAGCGCCTGTCACCAATACAGAGATGATCGGCTGCCCTGGGTTCAGTTCTCGTGTCGGGTTGTCTGTTTACAGGGCTGGCTGCCTTGTCGTGATAATAGTATTACTTGCTGGCTCGGGTAAAGTGTTAAGCGATGGTTGGACTGCTGTGGCCACTGACCAGGCGATTTGTAGCTTTAATCTGCTGACTGCAGGAACAGTCTGCGGAAAGGCGCAGCTCACGGAAAGGATGTCAACAGCGTCCAGGCTGCACTCTATCTCTCAGAAACAGATCGAGTGCGTGCAAGGCAATGGCTTCGTTTCTGAATGAGGATCTCAAAAAAAAAAAAAAATCCAGTACATGGGGACTTGATGCAAGAAACACATCTAGAGGCTCATTCAATTTCAAAGATCGCTAGCCAGACAACTTCTTCGACGATGATTGCCTAATCCTTTGTCACGCCCATATTCTCCACTTCAACTGTTGTTTCAAAATTTTACGGTGCAATCTCCAATGCCAGTGTTTTGGTGACCCCACTAACCATACTTACAACTTTTGTACCAAATGCTTAATGCAACATGGCGGTCTCCGTGAACCTACCCAGACCCGTTTTCAACATGATAATAAATAACGCATTTTTTATTCACAATTCAACGTCAACTCGCGATTTCTCTTTCCATTTCCTTGTTATACTCCTTCAACAACATTAGGCTTTACCTCTACCTACTTAATTTCACTGCTTTCGATGACTGATCTTCACTGATCGAAGAAATATTCTGCATCTAAGCTTGAGGCTTCTGGCAACAGGAAGCACTACAGGCTTGACCTGAAGTGTCCTGGCTGCCCACAAGTTACCAAGTAAAAAAAAATCAACCGAAAACACAAGTCCACAGAGACAAACAACTCTCGTGCGATGCTCGAGAACTGATGACGTAATGTCCCTGATGTTAATCGCTGCCAGTGGTCGAGAGTCCTTTCTGGCAGGTTGAGGTGTGCTGCTCCTGCTGCTGCCGTGCCCACCAAAGGCGGTGAAGGGTCAAACTACTAGAGATAAACTTTGAATTGCTCGTCGTTAAGAGGTTTGGACTTGTGCACTTCACACAACTCTGCAATCACCTCTCATAAGCTATTGCTGTCGCGTTCTTATACTTTCTTAAATAGAAGTCTACAGAGCAGGAGACTTACTTGAAACGTGAGAACTTACTTTAAAAAGTACATCTTCTGTAGAGTGAAAAGATAGCATAAGATGGGAGGCATGTCATAGGACGCTTTGCCCTTCCCTTTCAATAATTATTGCACTCCTGTGAGCATTGGTAGTCTGAGGTTTTGAACATGGACTAGAACTTGCTGCGTTATCTCAGCTCATATCGTTAACTGCAATCAGCTACAGCTTTCAGTAATGAGATCAGTGAATTGTCATGTCTGGTCGAAGCCTAGTTAATACCTGCATGTGCTTTGAATTAGACAAGGACAAATTTGAAATCTTCCTTTTCCCCAAATGCTACGTTCCTAGCACATCTTGCAGGGACCACCTTTGAAGCTTTAAAGGATGGCGGTATTATTTTCCTCTTTCATGAATACTTCCTTTCGTGCTGTTTTAGTTTGCTACTGAATTTGTTTCCCGCTGGCATGGAGCTCAGTCAAGCAGAGAAATGGGATTTTTTCTTATAAAGCCACAAATCTTCTGTAATATTTGTAAACCTGCTCCTATTTGATAGTAATCATAATACAAAAGTAAATATAGTCCACTAAATTCCTCAAACATGAAAGATACCAAAACAATTACTACTAGACTCATCCTCCTTTGGATCTTCTAATATAAAGAATGCTTCACATTTTATATGCTTTACGATTAATTTGTGAAATATAAATTTTATGCATATTAAGAAAAATTGCATCCATGATACGAGTTTATAACTATACCTAGCTATTTTTGTCACTCCCCATGTTGATGGCAAAGAGCGCACTCAGTTGCATGGGAAGCAACTCTTGCTCTTAAAATCAGTTGCAAGAGGCGACAACAGGACCTGTCCATCAATCCACGAGATCTCGGGCTAGATTACAACAGGGCCTATCTATTAAAGCATAAAATTTTATTTTTAAGGTCAAAATAATTTTGCACGGAGCTTGGGAACAGAAAAGACTGCAAAGGTATTTTTATGATCCGTGCGGCTATTTTAATCGTCATGCAGACCAAGCACTATTTCACATCCATGCTATTATCTGCTACCATCTAGCCAACCCTTACCTAATGAGGTGATGCATGATATACCAATGCAGGTTAACATGAAGTGGTCTTAAGATGGTAGTGGCAATGTTAAATTTTGCATTTTGACGCTGAAGCCTACAAGTGAAAAATATCCAGCATTTACACCTGCTACGTCTAAGACTAAATAAACTTTGCACTTTTAAAAAGTGACACCCTATTACAGGCATATGAAAAGATTTCAATGTTATTGTAACTCTTCTGAAGTCCTTTTTAAAAGCAAAGTTAATACGAGAGCACAAGCAAATTTCCAGTTTATTTATTTCTACCGTCCACTAAAATGCATGAATACAGTATTAGACACGCAGAAGTGTTTTAATTTTTTTCTCTAGAAATATACTTAATGGTATTTGGATTTTTAACAGTGTTGTTTCATGACAGAGGGCAGTGTATCTTTTTAACATTTTTTTCCCACCATGCTTTATTTCTGAAAACTTTTAAATTTGCACCAGAGTCAACGCGGTCTTCTCTTTCATTTTGACGTCAAACACACCACACAGATAAAGAATTGTTCCCTCAGTCAAGATTTATTAATAACTGATGTCCACGAATTTAAGCAACAAGAGCAGAAGCGGTGGCAGACTCGCTGAAAAAAAAAAAAAAAAAACAAAAATAGAAATTTATGTTGTTGTCCAATCAGTAATTCTCACAAAATCTAAAAAGGCTATAGTTGTTCTATTGTTACACTTTTCTCACTACCTCTTACAATCTTTCATAGAACCTACCAATATATGTTAACTTGTTTTCCTCTCCCACTGTCTACTACACTGCATGACCTTTCACAAGTTTTACGAGCATGTTTACTGTTTTCAGGAAACTTAACATTGACACCGTACACAAAAAAAACTTACTACTTCCAGTTAGGAGGAAGAACTTTCCTCGTTTTGTAATAACGTGCCAGGCGGTGGATGCGGCTCTCCACAAGAATGAGCCTGAACTTGGCGTCTTTGTCCTGGAAAGTCCAATGAACACAGAATTTATGATCCAATTTATATACCCTAATAAATGATACTCCAGCTTTTTCAGTATTTGGCAGGGTACATCAAGCAATTTCACACACAAGAACTTGGCGTACCTAAAATTTCAATTAATCTATAACACCCACATGTGAATGGCCTATAAAGCCCATGAGTGCAACTATTTTTAATATTTTTAAGGCAAAAGTTGTCCCACTTGCTAGTCTGTAGTAAGACTGCAGTTCTGACAGAGCAGCTTTATTTTATTGATTGCAATTTTCTGCTACTCAGAAAACGTGAAATATAGTTTGACAGCTAGACACAATCACTGGTCATGGTTAACTACACAAGATGGTTGGAAATACTGGTAAGTAGAAATATACTTGCCTTTCTGTTGCGCTCCAGATGCTTGCGAATGTTAACTGCCTTCTTGATGAGGGAGTACAAATCCTCTGGGAGGTCAGGGGCCAAACCCTTAGCCTTGAGGATTCTCAAAATTTTGTTGCCAGTTACATGGCGAACTTGTGCAACTCCATGTGAATCACGAAGCAATACACCTAGAAAAGACAGTTTTAGCAAGAGCTATAAATCTTTCATGTCAACACAAACTTTTAAAAGTGATCTCCATTTCAGATTACTGCTACAAAAGATTTTACATTTTGTTTTAATGAACAAAGGGAATCCCTAAAAAATTCACAAAAGGCAGCCATTATTTCAGTTGTCTGTAATATAGAAACTTGTTTTGGCCCCCTTAACTTTTCCAACTAAAGCCAATCAGTCACACACTAGGGCAGAATAAAGGTAAGATGCAAATTTATTTGCTTTCAGCACTTTACTCGTGTGCGCACATTACAAAAATGTTTTTTCAACACAGGTGTGCGAACGATCATTTTCACTTGGCATGAAATTTCTCAGGTGTGGTTTAATGGTGCATTCTGCTCCAGTCTAATGCTTGTAGATCTGTCTCGCTGACATCATGATCTAGGAACCTCATTAAGCAGAAGAACGATCTAATATTTCCATTCACTTTACTAAGCTACACAAATTTTGTCTCATGCTTGTAATGCATGGAGAGCCTGGATTTTACTGGGATATCATGCTATAAATTTTCACACCGATTCTTACAGTTGGGCTTAATAAAGAAGCAAAGATCCAATTTCCCAGTTGGAATTAATATATTGGTGCCTCTGATTTTGAGGCTTTAGCGTGTGGAAATCTGTTTTCAGAATAACCAATCCGTTATTTCTGGTTGATGTGTTAAAAGTGAAAAACTCACCTATTTGAGAAGGAGTGAGGCCTTTCTTGGCAAATTTGAATATTTGGTCTTGGACATCCTCAGATGACAATTTAAGCCACTACAAAAAGATAAAAACTTCTGTTTAGAACTTAAAATATTATAACAACACAACAACAAACTCATGCATTGTTGATTTCTCTTGCACTGTATATTCTTTACTTGCTGAATGTTGTCATTTTAAGATGTGCAAATGAAAGTAGCATTTCACCATTCAAATATGCTATTTTATGACAGCCTGTTTCAGAACATCTGATGTGGTGCATTATGTTCTCTTTGCCTTAAATGGTAAATCACATTGTAATAATCCACAGTTGGTTAGCTTTAAATGTACACAGCTACATCTTGTTTTATATATGCTGATGGACAAACATAAGCTGGAACTAAAGTAGTAGAGGATGACAAATGATCCTTACCGTTGGCACTGAACGCCTATATGGCAATGCAGACTGGGAGATACCCTTTCTGAAAATAGATTTTGAGATCACTTACTTGATATCTCTAAAGTACTGAAAGCTTAAGTTATCTTATTAAAGCACGACAGAAAGCTACAGCATAAAAGATGTGAAAAATTCACCATAGCACGAATTGCTAATTCCACTTGGCAAAAAATCAATATTATCCATCTTAAAGTGACTGAACAGAGTGGATAACTAAGACCTTCGCTATCACATCAATCAGGTATATTCAAATGCTTTAAACAGTAATCGAAAGTAAATAACTAGATCCTCCATAAAATAAAAAAAAGTACTGATGTAAGTTAAACTAGTGAGCAAAATTTATAGCCTGGCCTGTCACAACTCACAATAAGGTAAATTTCAGTCAAACTTGTGCACGATACTAGTGAGCGTTTTCACTTCATTTTCGAAGAGTTACAAAGGAACAGTAATTTTATTTAACATTTTTTGAAAGAAGATGAAAGCACAGAGTAATACTGAGGCATTCCCCAAGGGACGTAATGTAAATACTTGTAATATTAAGCACTTGATATGAACTATGTACTTCAACATTTAATTTAATTATATACTAAATATATGCATTACTCATCGATTATTGGTTAATATAATTTAACTAGAGGTTGTGGATAAGTGAATTATATGTTCTTCTAAAAAGGCTGTGCGCAGACACAAATGGCTTCTTTGCTTCACAACACGTGGGTTAGCCCAACCACACTCACGCTGTCCAAGTCGTCGATTCAAGAGAGAGAATTGCAAACGATGCACACATCAACTATTTCCTAAGTATATTAAACTACTAATGTTAAAATATGGCGAAAAAGATGTGGTAAATTCAGTGTAAATGGATTATCTTACCCAGGATTGTGCATACGACCCATGATGTCGGCTAGTCCCTTGCGGTAGAAAAGAACCCGGATGAGGAATCAAGGGACGCTATTCCTGTATCCTCCAGGTATGCAGTCCCTTAGTTTCTTAATGAATCTTGGACTTTGAACAGTAGACAGAAGTTAACTATTTTTACTAAAATATACCTCTATGTTTTAAGTAGTCTACAAATTACTATACATTCTGATTGTTTATTTTATATTAATATATTTTATGGTATTTTATGAACCACACGTATTGTTAATTTTAAAACTAGAAAACTGAATCAGATGGCTAGAAATAGTGAAATTGTCAACAGTTAAAGACTTATCTAAGCCTAAGTTATTTTAAAAACAGTGGGCGGGGATTGAGATATCAGTCACTCTTGCTTTTTTCTTTAACGTCAAAGGAAAGTTGTTAGTAAAATAAGTACCTTTCCTTTGTTTATAGAAATCTAAGGGACGTAAGGCCGCTGCAATTCAGGTGATTTTATAGTGGATTTCTTTCCCTTAGATTGGATTTTTCGTTCGCTCACACCTGCAGACTTTTCCAACAATCGTTATCGCTACACTTTCTTTTTAGGAAGTGGGTTTGGGACACAAATGCACACACACAGAGACAATTGCATCTTTCAGTGTTTTGGTATTTGAAGAGTTTGTTGATAATAGTAACCGTTTACTTCGGGTAGTAGCTGTTTACTGCATCTCCACATAATTTCACACTGGCACAGGCCGACTGTTGCTGCTACAGTGATATAGCGAGCATCGTCGGTTTCGTCATTCTTTCGCCTTCTTTCTCTTATACATAGACATTTAATGTATTTATTTCATTTAAAAAGTGACAAAAAATTGTGTTCGTCACGGTTCACACGTTTCAGTGGTGTGTGTGGATTTTGTTTTTGTTTATTTTATTTTTTTTTCGGCATCAGGACACGCTTGCTTGTTTTCTCTGAGTGCGAATTCCTTTGTTGATTACCACTACTGCGGTAGCCTCGACGCCTCTTCTTGCAAGTGTTGATGATCAGCCCACCCCCTCTTCTGTTAAAAAAGACTGCTGCATGACTGCTGGTGTGTGAATTAACACTTGTGCCCATCGATGAGGATCTGCACCACATCTACTCCAAGTGCCCGGCGCTGCTGTAGGTCTGGAATGTTGCTGGATCATTTGGGCGACTTTGCTCCGTGCTGACCACATACCTTCAGCACCCCGTTATTATGCATCATCTACCTACTATCCAATCGTGCAGTGAATGTCAACACAATAAGCTGCGGAGACTTTTTTTTCTCCTTTTTTTTTTTTTTTTAATTTTCTTTTTTTTGGTGGTGGTGCGTTGTGGCCCTTCCTGCATGTTACGTCCTCGATCACATTGTCTTCGGGATGCCAATGTTTGCTATATAACTAATTTTAATTGTTGCGTATTCTTCTTCGTGACAACCACGTCAATATCCCGACACCATTTTAGTCGTCACATGTCGAGATTCTTACTACAGCGCTCAGTCTTGTCGTTAGAATATGGTAGTGATGTTAATGAGCTGATCTTAGATACTAAAGTAGATATTCTGATGATGACGGACACCTGGTAATAATATGGTGCGATGCGTATCTCGCTGAACATCGGCCTGCTGGCTACACCTTCCACTGGGAGATCTGGGTAGATATTTGGTGACCTTAACTTCCATTTTGATGATCCAGTGAACCATGATATGAGCAGACTTGCTGATGCTCTGCACGATGGTGATCTTGCCCAACTCGCTCATGTTTCTACACACAGACGGGGTCATGTTTTTGGTTAGGTTTTTCGCTCATGTTGACTCAAGCTGCCTTTCCCTCGTCATCGATGAGGATGTTGATATCCTTAGCGATCACGAAGCCATCCTCCGCACGCTGTTGTTCTCACGACCTCGGGAGGCAAGCGCCGCGCGACATGCCGCTGTATCAGGCTATAGACTGCTACCTTCCTGTCTTTCCCTCCCTTTCCATTGTAGGATTCGTTAACATCTATCACTATCCTTCTACGTAGCAAACGCACGCGGCTCTCTACATCGGGTAGGACAACCGTTTATGTCCGACAGAGAGCGCGACAGGTGGAGCGGTTCCCATATATTTTGCCGGGTGGGTGTCGGGAAACCAATTCCGGTGCCGGAGCCTCACCGCTCTATGAGTGTCTCCGGTTGCTCGGCGATGCATCAGCTAGTGAATCACAATACTGCTGGTGCCTTGCACCTGAACTTGGCACAAACACTTCGTGGCGCACTTACAAAACTATACATAAATATATCTGACTCGCTCGCGCACACAAACAAACGAGAGGGGATATAAACCGATGCACACATTGTAAACAGCACTCAAGTGCGTCTGAGTTAGACAGTCAGCAAGAGTAGGGAAGGACAAACTGATGAGTAATATGAGATTAGTTTTTAAAAGAAAGAAAGAAAGAGAGACAAAAAGTGAAAAAGAAGAAGGATTGGAAAAAAAGGTGAATGTAGAGATTATTTTCACTTTTTCATGTCGTGGTTGTAGGCTTTCCTGCAACGGTCGAAACCTTACAGAGAGCCTTCATTTCTATTAACTAGGGGAGTGAATGGGGTAGGGTTGTAGGAATAGGCCGGAAAAAGCTGGAGATAAAAAGAAAAACAAATCATCACAGCCAGAGGCGGCGTTAGGAATGCTCGGGGCCTGGGGCAGACCATCCGCGCGGGGCCGGGGTAATGGAGTACGTGTATCAACATCCCTATTGATGTGATGCCGGAAGCACTGATTTATATACAGTTAGATAGGCTTGATCAATTTCACGAAATAACCACGAATTTAGTGTTTTAATTGTTCGTAACCTTTCCCACCGTTTGTGACAGTAGCGGCTTTTTTCTTAAAGTGAAATAATATGGTGACGATAACTTCATAAACTGCTTGTTGTTATTGTCGGGTTTAACGTGAAGACATGGGTTCAATAATTTGCTTAATTAGAACTTAGAAGTGTTTTCTGAAGGTCAGGTGTTTTGTTGTTTTTTTTTTTGTCACAACTTGTTTAACACAGCTAGCAATGAGTCAACACGAGACATGCAATAAAGAGATGACGACTAGGCTGTATATCAGGGGCGGGCAACTTCTCCGGTCGGCGGGCCGGATATGGGGAAATGAAGTCCTTGGCGGGCCGCTGATTTTTTTTTCCCTAAACGTCCCAGTGAAGGGAACAACTTCGGAAGCCTTCGGAAGCGTGACGTCAGTGACCTTGGCCGACTGCGCTCAGAAAAATCATTGCTTCAATCTTTGGATGCTTTGAAAAAGCTATGAAACTTGCTCTGATGCTAATTCAACTACTGTTAAACACTATTAAGGGCTGCATAAAGTTAATTGCTACAGTCAAAATAACACAAGGCCTAAAACTAATGAGAGGTAAAGGTAAAATAAATGAGAGCCCAACACAACACAATGTTTAACTACAAGTAGGTTAGATTAGAGAGTTCTGTGAGCTCTGGAGAGCATTCTTGCATGTTACTGTTCACAACTTGTGTACAGAGGCTTGCATGGACTTTTGGTGCACCATGTTTTTCACTTCATTGCGACCAGGGCCGTGCTTAGGGGCAGGCGGACGAGGCATCTGCCTAGGGCCCCGCGCTTCAAGGGGCCCCGCGCTTTTGATTGATATTTTAACTAGGCAGGTATGTTACTGATGTGTGACCACTCTGTGAACCGACATGGTGGAGGCACGCCCCTGGCGCTGCAGCCTGTAAGCGAGAGACATCAAGGCTGCTTTTTTTCGTAGTTACTAAGCAACACTGAGACTTTCTTTAACCGTATCTCCATCACCAAGCAAACAACTACATTAGTCTACACAGTAGATCCTTGATACAATGAGACTATATTATCCTGTAATACTATCGCAGCCAGCAAAATAGAACACATTATTGCAAAACATTTTAAAAACTGCTGTCCCGCAAATATTAGGCTTATAAATTGATCACGGTGGTTCGTTTGCTCTTTGCCGACAAAGCTCCCGGTAAAAAGGAGATACTATCTACCGACCATCCCTCCCCAAAAGCCACCTCGGAATCTTTCTTATTGTGCGCTAGTTGTCTTCAAGGAAGCTGTCATATATGGTGCTGTATATTGAGTTTTGCGGTGGCTGCGACATTTGCTTTTCGAATTATCACATATATTTGAATGTGTTTTTAAAGGAGCTTCGTGTAACGTATATTTGTTTCACGATGAAGAAGGGAAGAAACGAAAAGTTTACAGATGTGTTATGAGTTATGACATAAGTGTTAGTTTGTCCACGTTTTCATTAAATTTCTCCATGTTTTGAACACCACAATCAAGGTAGAGGCAAATTATGTTTTAGTTTAGAGGCCAGTGACTAAGATGACAGCAACTTCCACCCATGCCGGCCATCGTGGGCCGTAATGCATTGTTGCTGACAACACGACAAAAGGGAAAGGGGGTGGGGGTGTGATAGTTTCTGGAAGACTCCACGGAATGGACTGGGAATTAAATGCTCGGGGTTTGGAGCAATTGGAGGTGTAGACTGATATTTTTATGACATAGACGAGTCAGCGGTAAAGTCGCCGTGTGTTTGACCTGACACTTAATTTTCCCATCCCTTTCGATCGGAGTCATTGGACCAAAGAAAGCTTGGACAGTTGGACCTTAGATAGCGATAGTCACTTCATTTCACACCGCACTCTCCTGTCTGTCGCACGCTGTCTTCTACACTCGAAAAGCCGAGATACGCGGCACTTTGTTATTATGGTAAGTACACTAGTTTTTTATTTATGCTTCTATGATTTTCTGTTTATTGGCAAATAGCATTTGACAAGGCAGGAACATCAGTGTCAATGAGAGTGACTAGCGTCTCAAATTGACTGACAATAATGAAGTTTCTGAGAAAAGCTCATTAAGTTTGTAGCACTCTAGTAGTGTATGAAGTATAATGTCTTTGGGTTGTAGATTTGCATCTATATTCTAGAATGTTCAGCACGGCAGCAATGTAAAAGGTAGAATTCCTTGTGCGAGGGAGGAAGTGATGTTCAATAATGTAGCGATGTTCACAGTAAAATGTCTTGTGCGAGGGAGGAAATGATGTTCAACAATGTAGCAATGTTCAAAGTAAAAATGTCTTGTCTTTGCGCGAGGGAGGAAGTGATGTTCAACAATGTAGCGATGTTCAAAGTAAAATGTCTGCGAGGAAGGGCTAGAATGTTCGAGGGTAGGGAGAATAAATAGTAGGACTGACAGTGAATTTGAGAGAGAGCAGTTAGGCCAGACGCTGAGCAAAACTGAATAAAACACTTCAGTGCGGAATTCAATCTGTGTTATTTCTGGTACGACAGCCCACTCTATGTAGCCATATTAGTACTGTATAACTTTGTTCTATGAACTATTACGATTTAGCTAAAATATGCTAAACATTTCTATTTTTATGTCATTGTCACAAAACCTTCTGATCTCCTTAAGTATTAAAAGTATTAACAGTTACTAGCTAACTAGTCTTTAAAACAGTTGCTTTGTCTTCTAAAACTGAGCAGGTATTTTAACAGATAATGACTGATGAAGGTCTCGGCTCGCAGGAACAATCCATTTCGACTGTATTATCGAACTTTTCGTGAGTCGTAAAGCCCGCAAAGCAATACTGCTGTAATTTTAAGGCAATAGATACAACAGGTATTGAATAGACCTATATTATCAGAGCGGACATTTTTTTTTTCCCTTCCTGTTGTTTGAACGGTGATTTACGAGTGCATTAGTATTGCCGAACATTCGCGTTTTTTCTCTTTTTAGTATTACATCAGTCGTTTGATTGCTTTCAGAGTCACTTTTGAGCAAAACAAAACAACGCTCCAAGAAAGAAAATGAATAGACACAGGGACATTGGTCGCCATTATCCTAGCGGTAGCCAAAAACGTGCTTTGCAATCTAAGAGACAGGAATCAGCGAAAAAACAACGTGGAGCGATCGACAGGTACCTTGTCCAAGCGTCGGCTTCTGAACCGCAGCAAGTTGTTGAACAGTTGCAAAACACAAAACTATGAAAATTAATCAAGAGAATGTGTTACAGACACATGCTCCACCTCCACCTGCACTAGTCACCGCGTCCGATGAATTGGTTGATCGTCTCGATGGTGGAAAATCTGACCATAGGCCTTCTAGTGAGACCATTCAAAACTGTAGTGAATGTAATGACAATTCGTCTGACCAAGATGATCTAATTCTAAAGGACGTAAATATGACTATAAGTGACAGTGATGTCCATGATGGTGGACAACACACCAATACTTTCTTGTGAATTTCGAGGATCCTGCATTTTGGCCCGACTGCCTAAGCACTTCTGATCGAGACTTCTTGGTAATGAAGGTGCTAAAACAAATTGAAGATATGGAATTTCCGAGAGACTGTGAAACAAAAACGCAGATTTTCAATTAACTACCTGAAGAGATGCTTACCAATGGACAAATTGGGAAGCGTCAATGGCTGGTGTACTCCAAATCGAAGGACTGCGTCTTTTGTTTCTGCTGCAAACTGTTTGCAAACGCGAATTGCGCTTTAGCGTCTGATGGATTCCGTGATTGGAAAAATGCAAGCGTTCGTCTTTCTGAGCATGAAAGATCAGAATCTCACATGACAGCAATTAAAGAGTGGCTGGAACTTGAATTACGACTGGATAAGAAATGCACAGTGGACAAAATTAACCAGCAAATAATTTAACGAAGAGAGGTCTCGATGGCGAAGCGTTTTTGAACGTCTGCTTGCTATTGTGCAGTTCCTAGCAGAACACAACATGGCACTCCGTGGATCAGTCGACAAACTGTATGAGCCACACAATGGTAACTTTCTTGGGCTAGTTCAACTGATTGCTCGATTTGATCCGATCATGCAAGAGCACTTGAGAGGGTAATGACCGGTGAAATTCATGATCACTACTTGGGAAATCGAATTCAGAATGAACTGATTTCTCTCATGGGAAACAAGGTGCAATCGACTATCATCAAGAGAATAAAATCTGCAAGTACTTTAGTGTGATACTAGACTGCACACCTGACATCAGCCACGAGGAGCAAATGTCGTTAACAATACGGTACGTTTCAGACGGTTCGTCGATGACGTTCCTCCAGGAGTCTATGAACATTTTCATTTATTCATTGTTGTTTCTGAAGTACGGGAGAGATCTGACTAATGTCCTTCTAGAAGAGCTAGAAAAAACTGGGCTAGATTTTGCTGATATACGTGGCCAAGGTTACGACAACGGCGCCAACATGAAAGGAGAAAAGTCTGGAGTCCAAGCGCGTCTTAGGGAAATAAATCCACGCGCCTTATTTTCCCCTGTGCATGTCACAGTTACAACCTCCTGCTTGGTGATATGGCCAAATGTTGCCCAGAAGGTATGACATTTTTCGGCATCCTGCAACGATTGTTACCTTCTCTTCTCTGGATCTGGAAAAGGTGGAAAATCTTGCGTCAGTTTGTGACAGACCTGACTCCAAACCTTTATGTGAAACACGATGGGAGTGTCGTGTAGACAGCGTGAAAGCTGTGAGGTATCAGGCTGGAAACTTTTATGACGCATTGGTCAACTGTCGGAGGAAACGAACGATCCCAAAACTCGAAGTGAAACTGAATCACTGGCTAACGAACTGAAGAATTTCAATTCCTTGTTTCCTTGTGCTTCTGGTATGACTTGTTGTTTCGAATAAACACGGTCAGTAAAGAACTTCAAGGTCTGACTGCGGATTTTTCAGATGCCACTAATGGCTTGGAGGGCATTTGCAACATGGCTGACAGATTATCGTCAAAATGGATTTTCAAGCTCTCTGATTAATGCCAAGAGAAATTGCAGAGGATTTGGATACAGAACCAGTTTTTAAAGCTACACGAATTAGAAAGAGAAGGAGAATGTTTGATTACGAACAATACGAAGGAGAAGATGTAGGAGGAAGAAACGCCAGGAGGATTTCCGCATCAACTGCTTCAACATAATAGTGGATACAGCAAATTGCGTCTCTTCAAAGAAGATTTGAACAATTAAGGAATCATAATCAAATTTTGGATTTATCTACAACTTCAAGGAGTTGCCCAAAGTCGGTGCTGAAGTCATGTGGGAAGAATTTGGAAGATGTGTTAACACATGGAGAAAGCCGAGATGTCGATGGATACATGCTTGCCGAGAAATGGACGTATTGAAGTATGTTTTTCCAGATTCTGTGCATGGAGACCTTCGTAAGATGTTGACTTTCCTCTCCATTAAAGGACGATCATTCGATTTTCCGAATTTATTGGATTGCCTTAAGAATTGCCCTCACAATACCTGTGACAGTAGCTTCCGGAGAACGAAGTTTCTCGAAGCTGAAATAATTAAAACTTACCTGCGGTCAACGATGTGCCAAGATCGGCTGAGGAACATGGCCTGGCCATACTCTCCATCGAGAACAGGTATTTCGGGAATTAGATTTCAGTGAACTGATTGATGATTTTGCTTCAATGAAGGCCAGGAAAGTTCACTTGTAAATATTTTTAGTGTTGAAAACTTACATGTTATATTATGCCGTATGTTTACGTGTTGCTATGTTATTTGGTTACTAAATCTGAATGTCTTTCGCATGTACGTGTGTCGGTGTGTGTGTTGTGTGTTACTTAATGGCGGATGCAAACCATCAACTCAACCTCAACTACGACTGCAGACTGTAGGGTTCCTTCGTTGTAACCTATTGACGAACGTTACAAATAAATTAATCGTAGGCTTATGTTGTAATGTGTATGCAGCGTGCTGTCAATGATAAAAGACGAGATATCCCTGAGGAAAAAAGTGACTTTAGATCCCAACTAAAACCGTGTGATCGTGGCGTGAGGGCCCCGCACATGCCCTTTGCCTCGGGCCCCGCGGGCGCTAAGAACGGGCCTGATTGCGACGTAACGAAAAATAAATCAACCGGCTGGACCAACGACTGAAAAGTGGAAGTGGAAGCTTTACCTACGATCGAGTTAGAGGCAATAGCGTGAGGAACATTAAAAAAAATTGTGTGAGTATGATTTTGTTCTTAATTTAAGACATATTTTCTTCAATTGTTTGATATTTGATTCTATCGCTAACGGCATTGAGAGGCGAGTATTCAAGGCTCTAAATTTTAACCTTGAAGGTCTGGTTCTAACTGGATCTACGCTGCTCACGCATGCGCGTTAACTGTGACAGATGTTTCCTGCCTGAACTCCAAATAACCTCAACTACTTTCAGCCAATGGCGTACGTACACGGCGACCCTGGCCGCTAATAGCAACTACTTTTAGCCAATGGCGTACATACACGGCGAGCAGGCCGCCATTACAAATTCTTGCTTACGTTCGCCCATTTGCCCTGCGCTACGCTGAGTTTTAAAGTGCTCTTCGACAATACAGTAAGTTTATATAACTTATATATATACTCTAAACTAACTATACTATTTATTTATTAATTCCAACCATGTCCAAATTCAATGCAGAACACCACGCTCACAGAAGGATTAGAGCACAAGTTAAGAAATACACGAAAGCAATAAATGCAAAAGTTTTCCAGAAAGAAGTAGGGCTCAGCAGTTTTGAACCCTTGCAATTTGATGATTCTTTAGTCGTAAGTGATGATGCAGAGAATTCGGAGCTGTCAGAATTTCCTCAAATAAATTGCAATTACGATTTATCTGGCAATATTTCATCAGCTGTTAGCATCCATACGCCATCGGTTTCAGCTTCGCAAAATCTAGATCAGGATCAAAACGAAGCAGATGGAATGGAATTCTTTTCTTGATTATTAAGATCAGAGTCAACTGATGAAACATCGTTCTACTTGTGTTCAAGAAACATTTTTTTGCCCAGAGAATGAAACGGATGATTTTGGAATGCAATCTATTTAGTATAATTACTCATTGAATATGCATTAAAGTAAATAAATTAAAAAAAAAAGAAATTAGTCGGTTTAATGCATATGTGGTCCTTTGGCTGCAATAAAAATTCTTAAATGTTTTAGATCTAATGTTTTATAATTTTGAAATGACTTTTCTTCTTGGAGAAGGTTGCTGTTGTTTGAACAAAATGTCCTCTCAGTGCAGACATTAGGCTTTCTTCACATGCTGTTGAGCAGATTTCTTGCAGCCTTCTTAATATTTCATTTTATTAGTAATGAACAATTGTTTGCGTGTGGCAGTTGTTTGATGTTCGCGCCACTTAACCAAGTTGGATAAGGCATTATATATGGGATTCTGGGGGGAATTGTTTTTCTTTCCCATTTTATAATTTAAAAAAAATTGAAGTTTATAGGTAGAGCGAGAAAATGATTTTAAGCAAACAGATGAAAGAGCGTGATGACGAAAGAGAGTGAGTGACGAAAGTTTTCAGAATGCGTGTATGGATAACATAAATTATTTGCTGTTCACCTATTCTTTCTTCACTGATCGATACCAACACAACCAGGTACGGAGTGTAAGAAGTTTTTTTGCGTGTTTATTTTTTCAGCAACTGAAACCTCAAAAGGCGGCTCCCGCCACCGGAGAAAAAAAAAAAGAGTGATTCATCATCTAACTGGGTTTATCGAAACAATCGCAGAAGGATTATCTTTGGAAGAAGTCCTTCCATTGATGACATCAACAGATTCGTAGCTGCTGGAAAGGTAAACCATCATAAAGCCAGTAACTAAGGCTGTAAGGCAGGGGTGGGCAATTAATTTTCCCAAGGGGCCGGATGAGAAACTGGAATGGTTCTAGAGGGCCGGATGAGAAACTGGGATGGTTCTAGAGGGCCGGACTAATATAGTTAACTCAGTTTTATCCAATACTGTATATATAGTATATTTACTGGTGGGCGGCCAGCGGGCGGGCCGGTCAGAGACAGGAGGCGGGCCGGATCCGGCCCGCGGGCCGGCGTTTGCCCAGGTCTGCTCTAAGGTCATAGAGGAACAAGTGTTGTAAATAGTTGAAACATGCAGAAAAGGAAAACAGCATGCCTGAGATGAAATTTAAAACCAGGACATTCATTTATCTTTATTCATAATCAACTCTAAACTGTTGCCAAAACATCTCTTTAAAAAGTTATTGATTGCTATCAATGACAACATTTATCATCAAAAGACTTGGTCTCTTGGCCTTTTGAATGTGTGCTGGCGTTTTCTTTTCAGATACATTGAGATTGAAATAATCGGTGGGCGCGGCCAGCCACAAGTCTGAGTTGGCTTCAAATCAGTGAGTTTCTGCTCCATAGTAATGCGCACTAACAAAAGCCTCAAGGAAATATTTAGTTACAAAACATTTGGTCCCCAGAAGAATAAGTAGTCTTTCTTCTTTTGGAAATTGTAAATTCAGTTATATGAGAACATTGAGATGATGAAATTCTCAGACCAACGGTCTACCATTTTCCAGACTCCAGCGCAAGAGATGGAGCCCGTGCAGGAACCATGAATTGCCTTGACCTGACATCTGCTTGCTGGGATCCAGTTTTTGGTGTTAAATCTCTTGGAAATGATGAAGTTTATATTTCCTACAGACTTCACACTACATGATAATTGAAGAGACAAATGTTGCAATAGATCTTTATGTATAATATTAAATACTAACAGTACATAGTGACACATAAAATTATGTATGTTGGACATAGAGACAATATCAAGGTGTTGTAAATAATTGTCTTTATTGTTTTATAAACTTTTGCACATTAAAATACATATTTATTAATCCTTTTTCAGAAAACTTTTGTGTCTGCTGACAGAACATAACTTTACATAAAAAATCATTACAGGCTAAGAAGGAACATATCAAAATCCCAATCTAAATAACATCACTGATATGGATTACTAAGAAGAAATATTGGGTAGGTAATCTAAAATCCACAATGAAGCTCTGGCATCAATATTGCTCTGAATTAGCTTCTGAGCAAGCAAATGGCATTTGCATTCAAATGACAATAACATTTGATTCAATTATACATGTTTGAGTATCCTGCTAATAAGCAAAAAATATTAACAATATTCTGTCAACAGCAAATATTTTGATCAACAACATAAAAAGCATGACATCTTCAGCAAGGAATAAATTCTATATTGTTCACACTGTTTCACATCAACTTACCAAGTAACTTATCTGATCAGTTGGATATCGTCATGCTATTATAAATAAAGTGCAAAAGAACAAGAACTACAGTAAGGTAAATGTGCATTTTATATCTGAGAATAACTTTTCTGGTAATGTAAACTTATACAGATTGCAAGCATGCATTCTGAAAATAAATGCTGATTTCAAACTAAACAATTGCACTATAGCTACTCAATAGGCACTATGGATTTATGTAAATTTACAATGCAGCAACAAAGCCGAACTATTTTGTCTATGACTGGATTATCATCACCAGGCTTTGTTGCCATCAGGTCAATAGGCACTTCAGACTGCAAAATTCCAAACTTTCTGCGAACAAACCCTATAACTTTCTCAACATGAATTCGTACAGAGGCTATTTTTCTCGAATTTTCAACTTGTAGTGGGTGTAGTTGCTTTTTCCCATGGGTAAAATCTGGAATTAATAATTGAACTTGATAAAAAAGAACTTCATCTTCAATGTTGAAACCTCTGTCAGCCATAATTATATCACCTGGTAACAAGTTGGACAACAAAGAAGTATTTTCAGTGAAGTGTTTGTCTGAAGCCCTGCCACCAAATGCATCTGAAATGTGGCTGATTGAACCTTGTGGTGTGATCCCAATCAGATATTTGGCAGAATGATATTTCTTATAGTTGGAATAAACTTGGATCTGATTGGTTTGACCTGAGGGTTTCTGTGAGTCAAGTTCATAACAGTCAACAATAACAGCAACTTTATCTTTAAAGTTTTCTCTAAAGCACATTGGCAATTCACAGCCTTGTGAGCAGATGTCATATCGAGAAAGTGCGTGTGCCCTAGGATGAGATGGGAACCCCAGACCCGGTGACCTTAGACTGTAGTGGTGGTAAGTGTTTGTCCACTACAAGCCGGACTTCAGCTTCCTCCTTTTGTCCCACCGACGGTGACATGAGAAAGTCAGGGAAGATGCTTACATCACGGTTGATCTAAGACAGTGCTGCCCTCTCCAGGAGTACTTCCAGCTCCTGGTCATTAGCTCTCGCGAAAACTCGTTTGTCACGCGTCTCTCCTCAAACCTTGGACTACCTCCCACTCTGAGATTTGCTCTCACCTGGGATTTCCCACATTCTCCCCTTCCCTGTCCCGTGGAAGCTGAAGCAATGATAACAGTCTCCAGATGCTGCTCTGTTTAGTTTCTCTTACCTGTGCTGGCGTCACACGCAGGTAAATAATGTAAGTCTGCTGCACTTGTCAGAGACTGGTTACAGGGAACTGTTTACACAACTAAAAGCGAAAACGATTTGATAATTTTGATTGGAATCATTTTACTGAAGGCAACCGGAGTTGTACTAGAGTGTCTGCCGACTGTCTGGGCCTGTAGGTGTGCAGCCCCGGTATTAGACTTTCTGATTCTACACACTCAGTCCATTCCAACAGAAGTCGGCGTGGCAATCCTTTATCAAATCTTGGACAGAGAAAATGGACACATATCCCCCCCCCTCCTGAAGGCAGCAGCGGCCAAGAAGTGTATCTCCTGTTTGAGCAGTTAAAATACAATGTTGAATTTCCAATGTCTCTAATAACAACAAAACCTCTAAAAAAAGTCTTGTGGAAATCTTGAGAATGGCAGGAATTCAATGTGATGTTGAAAGCCCCTGAGGTAGCTCGGAGCCGTAGGGCCCATGAAGTGTAAGTGGAGAGGCCCACAATGTCTCGGACAAGGTATTTGGAAAGCTGACCTTTCCTTCTCCCTTCTTCTGTTTTTCTTTTTGGATAAACCAGGATTTTGTGCCGGTTGGGCAGGAGAACTTTGAGGTCATGAACCCGGGCGAATCTCCAACCTCTAGTCTAGGGTCGAACTCGCTAGGAACCTGATGACAGCGCCTTCCCACAACATATCAGGGGGATGTGAATACTTGACAATAAATAGTCCTGGACACCCGGGGGACTCACACGCTGCCATACGAAGGACGGTCAAGAAGACTGTTACTAGCAGAATAAGAAAATGTTTTAAAAATCTTTATTAACTGTACAGACGCACTTCAGCAATGATAAATCAACAACGAGCATTTCTTTCAAGTTGTATGTGACACTCGTGACATTTGTAGGATAATAAACAATAATTTAAACTGAGCTTATGTTTGATAATTCGATAACAGTATGAGACAATATACCAACCAATTCAAACAAATGAGACAATATACTAACCAATTCATGCGATTTCCGTTTTTCATTTTCAGTTATGGATGTTCGCTAGCAAGCTGTTTGAAAACTCGTGGAAATGTTTACAACAGAGCGAACGTACTGCGAACAGATGTTTGTCTAACACTGGGGTGCGCAACCTTTTTTTCCTCCAAGGTCTACTTTGATACTGATAACATCATTCGCGGACCATACAAAATTATCTACTTAATAATTAGTCTGCACGATTTGATCAGTGTGTTGATACTTGTGAACCTGTACATTGCCAGTCTGGAGGGCACTACTGTCCTCTGAGTCCCCACGAGCCGCCTTTTGTTGACTAGATGACTAAAATATTCTCTACTCCCATGAAGAGAATAGTGAAACAACTGAGGTCTGTAAAAAATGTTTATAAGTAGAAAGTTCCTAGAGAAGACTATATATAGTAACAAAATTTGTTATTCATAATGCACAATTTTCTGTTTGTGGTTGTGAATAATAATAATACCTGTCTAGTACACGTATATCCTAATGGAGGGTTCATGACATTTACAAAGTTTCTACACACATACTACACACAGAAATGCTTGCACATGAACCAAAAAAACTCATCAACATACACGAATATTTTCCAGGCAAAACATTTTCATTTACTCATCTTCTGGGAATCCATGACAGGATAATGTTGGACATTTGTAAGCCTGAACTGTACACAACAATTTCGACTGTTTTACACTGTATGAGCCGACATGGTTGAAGAAGGCTACACTTATCAACAGACGACATTAACTGGAACTGGTCTACTCTCGGCTCGGGGTGGAGGTCACACACATGAATGTCTCCCAACTCGCCCATACAGGGCGTGGGAAGCCGACCCGAAGCACGCGAGTGTGTCCCGTGTATGTCTTGTCTATCCCCTGATAGACGTTTCTTGCCTGTCCCTCAAAATTTATGTTAATAGGATGCACTTAATACAAATTTATGTTGCTATGAAAGATATCGTACAGATTTACTGAAATCAGCGCTTGGGTCGGCGGGCCGAATCAAAGGATTCTGCGGGTGGGCCGTTCCCCACCCCGGGTGTAGCGCGACAGACGTAACGCTAGGAAACTAAAGATGGCTGGTGGCAGGTGGACATCACGTGCACCTTGCTGTCACACGCATGAACGGACTGCTGGTCAGGCTGGCGCCACAGACCCGTCTGTTTGAATCTGCGCATGCGCCGTGGTTGATCTACCCAGAACGTATTTGACATCCGGGTAACAAAGTCCTTTACGAGAGAGCGCGAGGGAAGACAACTGTCCTCGCACGGACGTCAGTGGTCACACTCAAACATTTCACAATTTGTCTCTCTCTCACACACACACACGCAAAACGTTTTTGCCTTTTGCAAAATCCCTGGCATTTGAACCTCATAAACATTTTTTTTATCCCCTTCCCGATATTTCATGTTGTCATTACGTTTATTTTGTGCCTTAGTTTTATTTTCCCTGTATTTATTGTTCGCTCTGTTTGATAATCTCTCTCTTCTTCGTTATCTTTGCATTCCAAAGCATCAGTACGGTGGACCACGAACTTGTATTACTGGACTGCTGGCAGACGATTTTTTTTTCCAATTAACTACTAAAACGAGGCATGAGACTACAAAGCTTCCATTTTAGTCACATTCATTGTTCAGGCTCGCCGAGACTAACAGCGGATAACTTCGCAAGAGGCTAAGCCTTGGTCTCGGCAGACAGCAATCCACCTGTACTCGTCCATGGAGCTCATAATGATCTCCAGACTGCAGTAAGGCTGTCATCGCTCGATGACTGCAAGGACACATAATATATTTCAGAGAAATGTGGAAGCAATGGAGGACACGATGTCACCCGATGTCCAGTTTTCGCCGTTAGCTTTGAAGGGTTTCACAGGCGGTTGATCCTGTGCCGAGCATCTTCTAGAGACAGAACAAACTGACACCAAGCGGAACTAGTGAAATACAGCTGCACATAAACATTTGCTGATGGTCTCATCGATAAAGGCACAGATGGAAAATGATATGTGCAGAGGGAGGTAACAACCGATAATGGCACACAACGGCAAAGAAAAGGGTGGGTGGCGAGGGGAGGGGAGGGGAGACATTGTTAAAAACAAATACACGAAATCATCTCAAAATGTCTGAAGGTTGTAATAAATAGACAAGTTGATCAGTATATACTGAGTAGTATGAGGATCTGAGGCAGGCTGTCAGTCTGGCAGCAAGTATTTCACGTGGTGTGGAGTAAACTGATACAAGAGGTGAGGACAATGACAGCTGTGTTGACGAGGACATGGCTGGCAGCTCCTGGCCTTGTATCCACCCTGTCGGACATGTCGGACATGTCGGATTCCACTTGACTGTAGGTGCTGTCATCTAGCATGGGCTCACTGAAGGTTGCTGCACACAGTCATACATGGTGGTTGATGGTTGGTGGCAAGAAAGGGAACAGATAGGCAAAGTCAAACTAGTAGTGTACCCGAATCCAACAGGTTGTGAACTACCAGAGAAGGTTTGTCTGACAGGTAAAGTCAAACTAGTCCAACAGGTTGTGGACTACCAGAGAAGACGTGTCTGACAGAGAGGGGCAAAGGTCACTCACCATCGTCCACACAGTTGAGGGCGGTCAGTTCCGTGCGCAGCTCCATGATGCGGGCCTCGGACTCGGCCAGAAGGTCTTCAGAGAAGTTGGGGATCCTCCGGCACGCGTCCAGCGCATCGCCCATACAAGCCACGGACTTGAGGAAGATGCTGCAGGCAGTACAAGGACAAGTGTCATCATGATGGACATCGACAAGGCCTTGTGGCCAGAACTGAGGAAAGCTTTATATAAAGGGGTCTCGTGATACGTTGCCATGGGAACCGCTTAAGCTGTCATGTACTGGAGATTTTCAATAGAAACAATATAAAGAAGAACTAAAATTTGAAACATAAAACAAATAATGAAAAATAAATTCTTTGTAATCAGAGCACTGAAACTATTTGGGTGACGAGAGTGTGTGTCCGTGCGTGCATGCGATTGTAGCATCAGGACATCAAAAGGTACAAAGATACAGTCGAAATATTAGTCATACCTTTTGACATGCAACACACTTGCTGAACCCATTTTAATCGACAAACATGACTGATACATCAGAGGCACTAAAGACAAGTGGGAGGCTCTTGTAGAATGCTTTTTAGACATACCGGAGAGATTTCCGGCAAGTTATCCAGACAAATGGAGAAATGAAGCTCAGCTTGTCAAGAAGGAAAAATGGAAAACGTATGCCAATTATGCCAATTTGAGAGAGTAGGAGGAAGAGAGATTTGAATTTACTCATTTCTAATATGTGTGTCAGTATGTGAGAGAGAGAGAGGGGGAAGGATGAGTTCATCCCGATCATCCAGTGAGAGCGAGGTGACCCACCTGCACAGTTCTGTGGGGTCTCCTGAAGTGGGGTCGGGTGGGAGGCAAGAAGCCACGTTGTCACATTTGTCATTTTCGTGGGCCGCCTGGCTCCTGGACACCGCTGTTCACACAAATGACCACAAGTTCAATGCGAGGCTACAGTGAACACACGGTTTGTGAGCGTGCAATTGCAAGAAAATGTGGATTTCTGATGTTATTTGTGTGAATTCATGTGTGTTCGTTTGAGAGAACAATTTCAAATGGTTGCGCATGGAGGGCTTGCATGTGATAGACAGAACATACATTTCCAGAGATATAGTTTCATACTTACTTGTCTATTAAGTAAATAAAACACTATGATGACAACAAAACTGAAAATGACTGATTTTCGACCAAAGAGCTGGGTGATAGAAAGAAACGAGACATTAATATCGTTATTGTTGCTGCTGGCTGTCATATCCCCACAATCACAATGTATAGATAATGAAATGAAATTTATGAGAGGCTCGTTATTAATGACAACGACATTCACCCTTCACTTGCGAACGATGCAAGCCGACACACGTGACCGGACCGGCGTCAAACAACGTCAACGCCATCAGTCGGCGTGAAGAGTAAGAGAGAGAGAAGGAGAGATCCTGCACTCGTCACGTGATCGGTTTTCAAACGGCGCAGGAAGAACATTCTGGGGAGTGTGTGTGTGGGTGGGGGAGGGACTAGATGGGGAGGGAGTCGGGTGGGGGGAAGACTGCGATAATTGGAAGCAAGGGTCTGCGGCAGCGTCTCAAAGCCCCTCGGACGGGTGGATGGAGGCAAAGACGAGATGCCTGGGATGCACGGCGTGTGTAATATCTTCAGCGTGACTGCACGCGCTGCGGCGAAACACATGTTTCCAGCGGCAACAGACGCGAAACGTGATCCGCGCCGCGCCGCGTGCAGCTGTACCTGCGCCCTCGCCGCCAGCCCCCCCGAGCTCGTAAACATTTTAGCACGTCAAATAAACTGCACTCCGAGCTGACGACCCCAGGACGTCAGGGGCTGACGGCAAAACAACATTCAAGGAGGATGCGCCATCAGCTTGTGGAGGAGACTGGCTGACGATGGGGAGGATGAGGATCGTTTGCCGGCCCCGCCAGCTGCTGCGACCAAGAATAGTTGGGAACTTTTCTCGGGGACCATCACTTCAACATTGATTTCAACGGTCACGTGACTCTTACACGATAATTAGCTTCACAATCACTTAATCGCTGACTGAGAGGGCCACCAATCACAAATCACAAAAATATTAAGATTTCGTGCACTTCAAAACTAAAAGATGCCCAGGTGATAACACAACGCGTACGCACGCGTACGCACGCGCGCGCGCGCACACACACACAGCCATCAATCACGCCCAAACGAAAATCAAAACAATCAGAAATGTCGAAGGTTAATGTCACTAAAAACACATACAAATTTATTAAAAAAATACTAATCGGACTTTGTAAGGTCAACTGACGGGCTGACAAGAAAGGAGGGGATAATAAAGACACTTTTCACATTAAAATAATAAAATGAAACGACAAAAATCAATCCAAAGTTGGAAATGGAAGCTGGTTTAACATTTGGGGAAACATAACTCCACAATCATGATCATGAAGATAAAAGAAATTTTTCTGCATTAGACTTAGTAGAAAAATACACGAAAATTTTCACCTAATTTAGAAAACATATAGCCGTCATCTTCATCTTTGACTTTGGTCAAACATTGCTCAATCATTCTCTGGAGGAAGAAGAGACAAGGGGACAAGTGGACACAATACTTAAGCTGTTCGTGTGAATTCAGAGAATCAACTGACTCTGACAAATATTTGAGACTGAAAACCTCTGAGTTCAAAGCCCGGATGTGAGCTTGACCAACGACAACATGGCTGAACAAAAAGGATCACATGAGAACGAGGTCTTGTCGTCCTGTCTTTCCTCCCCAAGGACCTGTCGAGGGGTGTAGCAGTCTACCTTCAGATGGACGAAGACAAGCGACATTTCTATTGTCACGGCGACAACCGTTTATCCTCCAGTAAATGAAGAACAGCGGTTGTGGCGATGTCCTCACCTGAACCTTCGTCTGTAACAGGGACACAAGTTTTTCTTTCATTTTTCTTGTTGTTAGCGAGCCTTCCGCCTGCTGTTTACCTGGGGATGCCTCGACTCAGTGTAGCCCATATTTTTGTCTGCAAACCTACATTTTCTGTAAAATCTATCTTAGATAATTGCATCCTCCTAATCACTGTCTCTTCAAACATCTTTTGTCTTCTCCTTTTTCTTCCACCTCTCTCTCAGCCTTATCTGTATATTCCTGCTGATATCTCTGCTGATGTCCATTCTCCTCTGTTCAAACAATTCTCAATGCAGAGAGACATATTGGATGCATTGTCTCTGCTATATACCGAAGAGTTTTTGCTACACCTGAGGACGATCAAAGACATTGAATGAAAAAGGTAAGAGAAATGGATGTGGAAAGGAGGCTGCGCCTGACAGGTTGAGTGGCTTTGTTCTCCACCGAGTTTTCTGTTTTCTTGTGTAATGTCTTTGCTCATTCGTATCCATGTGTATTGCTGGATACCCTCATTCCAGCCTGCTCAGTTGACATTTTGAGGCAACTACTATGATTCTGTGAATGTTGACACCCCATCGAGACAACAGATTTTAAACGTGTGCTGAAAACGCTGAAAAATTAAATGCGTTAAATTTGTAATCTTCTAAACGGTTAATGTGACCATAGCCTGAACTGATTGATTGGTTGATTAATTAAATAAATTTTGCATATTTCGAGCTATACGCCAGTTCCACTTTCTTTCGACAATGTTCCACTGACATCATAGAGTAGATGAGCTTTGTTCACTTGTCTTTGTAGTTAGAAATGTTGGCACACTGGGCCACTCATCGCTGGCGCAGCGGCAGGCTCGTATTTTCATTACCTTTCGCTCGTTCGTCTTCACCTGTCGGGAAGCTAGTCACCTGGATAAAGCCAGTCGCTCCACTAGACGGTGAAGCCTCTCAGCACGAGGTACAATGGTAGATGTTATTTGGGGTATCTGTCTCCCACTACGTACTCAAAGCTACGGGTAGCCATGGAGACCGATAGCCTAAAGGTTCTTGTATTCACCTGAGGGCGATGCCCATCTCCTCTCCCTCGCTGCCTCACCTTCAACCAACCTCTAAGGCCGCGGTTCTCAGCCTGTGGGGCGGTCTTTTTATTTTAAAGTTTGTCATATCGGTATTCGTGAAATTAGCTTGCATTGTAAAATTAAATTATACTAAGATCAAGCATTCACCTATATTGCTAATTTTGCTTGCAAATTATTACCAATGTTTAAAATTATTAAATTAAGAGAAGTCTTTTCACCTTTGCCATCTTTATCATGCGCACTAAGTCTCAGTTCGCATCTTACTTCACATGCGCAAAGTTTTATCTCCGGAAGAAAGACGCGGCAATGAAAAAGTTCTGGAAAATCTGTGTTGATGCTTTTTCTCATTTAACGCGCAAGCTGCGTAGTGTTGATAAATGAAAAAAAGATTCAATTAGAACCGGGTACCCGTTTCTTAACAAAGTCGTGTACAGTCAAACTGGTTGGAAGCCTGCTGGCTGCCTTTCATTTGCACCAGCCAGCTCGTGACACAAAGAATAATCATCTTGCCCAGGCCTGTCTATGCTGACGATGTGTACGAGTAAAGAGGGTGCACGTGCCTGCACACAGCGTGCGTCTAGCGTCACGTCTGCTTTCTATCTCCAGGCCTGCAACCTCGGGTACTTCTACCACGAACTAATATCCCTGGACTGCTGGCAGACGATTTTTTTCCAATTAACTACTAAAATGAAGCATGAGACTACCAAGCTTCCGGTTTATTCACATTTCAGATTAAGTACAAGAACGAGGCATGGTACTACAACGCTTCCGGTTTAGTCACATTCTTTGTTTAGGCTCGCCGAGACTAGCAGTGGAGAACTTGGCAAGAGGCTAAGCGTTGGTCTTGGCAGACAGACAGCAGTCCACCTCTACTCCTCCATGAATCTATGGAAATACCTGGGATACAAGGTCCCATCTTTTTTTTAACCAGTAGAAGTTAATTTTCGTTTTCGTGTAATTTTGAGTCTAAGTCACCATGAAAACTGATTTGTTGTATTTAAAATTGTCTGTGATGTGCATGGCGTAACGGCTTAGAGTTTAAAAAAAATTCTTTTAAAGAACTCTAATCTTAATCCTGGTAGCTCTGTGCTTCAGAATTTGGTTGGAAGACTTTCTCTCTAAGAACTGAGACCTGATGTATATAGAAAATATACAGTTGTCTACACTCAATGAACCACTCTCTTTATTAATTCTTGTGCCACTAGGGTAGACACCTCTTCTGTACCAGCCTTACATTCCCCATAACCTGAAAAGTTTATATTTTCTATGTGCATTATTTGACTTGTCTTTTACATTTTTCAATCATTTGATCGTTTCTTTCGTGTTCAACTAGAGGGATCGAAGCCCCACATTTCACTGTTTAAAGTCAATATTTTTTAGCGATACTTCAAGAACATTTTAAATAGGTTTTCATTCTGAAGATGGCGAATAAATTCTAATAATGCAAGTCACCATGTATCAAAATATACAATTAAGTCATGTAAGTATTATGTAATTTTCAATCTGTACATGTATTCTATTACAATATTGTAAAACAGAAGTTTTACAGCAGAAGTTATCTACAGACTTGCTTGTGGAAAAGAGGGGAGGGTTGCATCACGTGCTTAGTGGCGGTGGTCACGGGACAGTGATCATGAAACCACTGACTCCATCTGTTGGTGTGTTGAGCTCTCATCGTCCTGCAATAAAGCTCGGCTACTAGTGTCGTTGCTATGGTTATGAACTCTCTAGCTCTGGGAAAAGTCTGGTGCAGAACACTTGGCCTGTGAGCAGCAATCGTGAAAATGCACTTACATTCATATTATAGAAAGAAAGAAAAAGAAAGAAAAAAAGAACGCGAGCGGGAGGGAGAATATGAAAGAAAAAAGACAAAATTAACGGCATATTGCTTTATATTGACTGAATATTGCTTTGATTTGCGTACTTGCCCTCGCACACAGCTTGCTACACGTGATCTCGCGAAAAGACTTCTTCAAACGTAATTTGAATTGTTGTGCAAGTCACGTGATCCTCATAAAGTCGTCTGAGGTTGTTGCCCACCTGTCCAAAAGTGTCAAACATCAACTTTCGACATCAGCAACAGCACCAACATCCCGTCCCTGCACGACGGCCGACTACAGACAAACAGACGACACAAAGGTTTGAGAAATCTGTTCACATCTCACCCGCGGCGATAACGAAAACCACCTGCAGCTTCATTCTTGCATCTAAACGCTTCAGACACTTGTATTGACGACACATGGTGAAAATACAAATAACACCATAGGTGGCGCTATGACAATTCTACTTCCGGCCTGAGAAACTGTAAACATGATGTTGTTATTAGCTCACTTAGAATTGTAATGTTTCTTACAAGATCACGTAGTCTGCCACATGACATTATCTTTTTTTTTAATCTGTCGCCAAAACAGATTCCAAGAGAGATGAAACAGAAAGCAGAACTGTTTTTAAAAACTTATCTAATGATAAGCTGTCTTAATTAAAACACAACACACAGGAAGAAGCCATCCTTAATCAAAGCCGTGTTTTCACTTCCTCGATGACAGCTTTGATAAAAACAGCAATTAAAAGTTTGATTCGAGGCATTTTAGTTTCCAGGCCTTAAGCTGTTAAGCTGTAAATATGTAATATCGTATGTCAATACAAACGATTAACTGGCACACACACACACAAACACACTGTCAAGCCCACCGCACGCAAGAGCGCATACATTGTATTTTACGTGAAAGCTCACCTACCATGGACACACGCGCTGGCATCACGCATTATGTTAGTCACTCTGCATGACCAGTAAAGAAACATAATAACAGGAGGTGAGAAAGTGAGGGTGGGGTGAGTAGAAAGTTGAAAGGTGAAGACGCCACCCGCACAACGAGCCCCGCACCCGTAATACGTTCGCCAGACGCGCGTCTGCTGACTGGGTGCCGCACGAACGTGAGACGATTTCTTCCAGGTCTGTTTAGGAAACATACTTCTTTGTTTCCCGAACATTAGCAGGATGTTTGATATTTTTGTAGGGCCTGGTCCTGGCTCCACCGCCGTCTGGAGACCAGGGAGCGACAGCCATGGCCTGCGCACGGCTCTCCATTAGCGCGCGCACAGCGCGTGTTTCAACGACAGTTGAGGTGGCGTCGGCGATGACAGGCGATGATTGCCGGGTCTTCTTGCTACGTGCCGGGTACAAAACAGCTGTCTCCGTTTTCTTTTACTGGTCTTCTTACAGCCTCACAACACAAACAGTATTTGTCTCTACTTAACCCATCAAAAGGTCTCACACCTTCCTCTTGTCATTGTTTTCAGCGCAAAATATATTTTCTTCAAATATTTATCGCATTTAAAGATACTAATTCCCAAAATTCTAAATGAAATGACTGTTCTGTTATCACGAAATTCAAATCCTAATCAAATTGTTTGGGAAAGCGGAGAGGGGAACGTGGCATCATCTTACTGAAGACTCTAGGGGCAAAGGTCGGAAGGATCGGGGAATTTCTTGTTTCTTGCGAGACGCTTCCTTGGGTTGAAGGACTAGATCGGAGGTGGAGCATCTCTAGATTGGTCAGACATTTTCAGTTCATCACTACAGAGGTAAAAGTTGTCTCCAAGGCATCAAGACACCCTTACCTAGCTACAGACCAAGGATGGAAGGTGGGGTTGGCCCCGTTGTTTGCAAGTGTGGTCCAGAAGGAGATGAAGTTCTAGACCATCTGGTGATCATAGGGTCATTGGCCCGATTTGGACCTTACCTTGAACTTTGATTATTACACAACCAATCTATGGCAATGACTCATAAGACAGATGGTGAAATAGGGGGAGATATCAGAACTTTATCGCTTTTCCAGGTTTTTCCAGACTCATTTTTTTTCCTCATCTCTCTCTCTCATGGTTTCTCTCGTGACACTGCTCGTTTCCTTCCAGCGACAATTTCAGGTTTCCAGGGCAACAATTTATCACTTGCTGTTGTCGTTAATGGCGGCCGTGCCACGTCATGTCAAGAAAGTGGCACACTGATATTAATGTCCACCTGCCAACTGTCACGTGCCTCGTAAGAGTACGATCCAGTCTCGGTAACGAGGGTCACACCTCTTGAAGTCTTCTCCCGCCTAAATCAGTAAACATCCTCATCATTCTCAGCCTTTTTCTCCGTCTTCCTACGAACTCCATGAATCTCCAAAAGTTCACGAAATATTTATGTGAGTGAATTAAAACAAATAAAAAACCGTTATGGACTAAGTAAAGGAAACTGCTTTTTTCCCTTCTCTTTCCGGGAGTAAGGGGGTTAGGGAAAGTGGCTATTGGTGACAAAATGCAGGAATTATTGCCTAACCTTGCTTTATGGGGTACAAGAACACAAAATTTAGCCTTATTACTATTAGTTTCGAATTTATTTGGTATTTTTCAGGCACTCACTGTCCAACCTGCACAGTCACCGCTTTAGAATTAACTCTCTAACCCAAACCTTGAAACCGAGTATCACATTTAAACACCAATTTCTTCACTTTACACTTTAAGCCGTTGGATGATAAAGATGAAATCACAAAGTGATCGACAGAAGGAGAGAGAGAGAGGGTGGGTACGGGTTCGCATTGGCCGGGTGGTGGTGTTGTGCGTGCGTGTTTCTACGTGTGTACGAGTATACGTGTGTCGTGCGTGCGTGTATATATATATTAATGGTTGAGGGAGAGACTTTGTGTTTTACCCCGAGCCAGAAACTAAAGATATATCATGACAGACCAGCCAGACCTGTAATATATATACAATGTACATGCGCCGGATGAAAGGAAAGAGAGGAGACAAAGAATGAAAGAAAGAGGAAGACGTAGGAGTTGAAAGACTGCTGCCGTCGTTGACAGAATTCAGGTTTCAGTGTGTCTGATATTTACGGACCATAATCCCAGGAGTTTGTGATACACAAGGAAGCTCGTGATCACAATGACAGTGGCTATTATTTACAGCCTTTCCTAATGTTTCATCGCCCACTGCGCCTGACCGTCACCTTTGACCCACACCCACCCACATACACAGTCGTCAGATTCATTTCTTATTAGCATATTATTGACTCCAACACCAAATCGCAATGAGAAACACAAATCTCGAAAAATGTGATGAATACGATTTCTTTCATCTGCTTCCGGTGGTGTCAACCCTGTTTGTGACATTCACTCCGTGGTTTGTCGTCTGTCTCATAAACAGGTGAAGTGCAGGGGCTTTGCTGGTGGTGCCTATACAGAAACGATCTTTTCTTTAAAGCGAAAATGCATGATAAATTCATTTTTATTATTTTATCTTTGCCTCTTTCAATTTTCTTAATGTTGATCGGCAAAAACTTTGTTTATTTGTCAATAGCAGCTTGAAAATTGGACGAACATGGACTCCAGCCAACCATACAATAGATTAACATCCTGTCCTCTGCCTCGGCTTCAACTTCTAGTGTCTGGAGTTTGAACCTCAGAATCATCAGATTCCAACATGTGAGGCCTAACATTTCCAGGCTATGCAGAACATATTATTCTAAGTCGCTAATGAAGAGCAAGACATGAAGACCATCCTATGAATCTGATAAATGGCTCCGATTGTTGGCCATTGTGGACATGCGCACAGATTGGATGACGTGTGGGAGAGATATTTTGTAGAACTTGATTACAGATACCAATCGCCAAGTTTGAAATCAAATAATAAATAAACGGTAGCTTTCCCAGTATGCATGTGGCTCTTCCTACCTGCTGAATCTGTGTAAAACTTGGTTCGCAGGATTGGGTCTGTTACAAACAAAAAGCCCTGACTGTCCTAGTGATCCACGAGGATTAGCTAGAAAAGCATGACTTCACTGATAACGACGATAAACACGGGCGATGACACGAGTGCAAGAACACGTGGTCAGGTAAGAGGAAGAGGACGCAATGACAATGACAATGACGATGATTTTGATAACATTTCAGAGTCTTTTTTTTTCGTAGATAGTTAATTCCTTTGAAAAAATTATGTAATTAATTTTATTTTTAATTGACTTAGAGACACTATGAAAATATCGAACTCAGCAGGCGTCGAGCACACCGGGGGACTTACCTGTCAAGAGTGCAAAGGTCATGACGACAAACATCGCTGTCGCTGAGCGGCAAGGTTGAGCCATAGCTGAGCGGATATAGAGGTGCGAGCGATGAAAACTTAGAAGACGAATTATCCACAGAAAAAGCCTTCAATATTAAATCTTTTAGTGTCGATGATGGGTGGAAGACTGGAATTCACCTCCAACTTCACAAGAAAAACACCTGAGCAGGACGAATGACGAAATTCCAAACGATCGTGAACATCAGAGACAACACAACCACTCTCTTCATCTCATCCTTGTTTATGGCGATTTTAGTCTCATCTTAATAAAATCGAAAAGTTACAGCCAGCTGGGATTCTCCGCTGTAGAGAAGCAGACGAGAGTTTGTGCAAATACCTGAGTGTTGAGCTCAAGGTTTGCGCCGGGTGGGACCAGCCTACCTTGCTTCTGACACCCGAAGAATGTCTACCAGCGATAGGAGCACAGATAGTCAGGAGGCAGAGAGATGCTCAGTTTCGACAGTCCGGACTCGGTGTTCTGTCGCGCGGCACGGGGTGGGGAGGGATGGGGATGAGACGTGGGGGTGATCAGACGAGGGTGGGTGTGCGGGTGCGGGTGGGTGTGCGTGTGGCGGGTGGGTGTTTCTTCGGAGAAGTGTTTCGAGTTGAGGAGGAGGAGGAGGCGAAGGTTTGTAGTTTTGTGTGCACGTGCTGTGAAGACGAAGTGAAACTGCAACAAACATGGGTTTGTTTTCCTTTCGACGCCGCCACATGTTCTGCGAGCGAGCGAGTCTGGTGCCTCCCTTCCCCACCCCGAGTGCGCGGCGCCGTGGCTCGTAGGTTCCCGCACGGTAACTACCCAATACTTACGAGAAACAAACGAAAGAGAGACAGGCGGGGAGGGGGGAGACGGAAGGAACAGCAGAAGACGTTACTGAACTTTCACCCCATCCTCCCTTGCGTACCACTTCCCCCCACTTCTCCTCTCGCCCCCGAAGACAACAAAAATGCACATAAAGCCTGGAAAGACACGCTCAGATCTCCTTTCCTTCCAAACCTTGTTGAATTACTCTGCTCCTGCCCGGCGGGGTGTCGAAGACGAGGTTGTGGTTGTCGAGTCTGTGAAGGCGGTCGGCGTTGTCGGCACGGTGGTCCAGCCTGTCACTGTCGCCCTCGAGTGGTCCCACCCCTGGGGTCGACTGCACGACCACGACTAGTTGAAAGTACGATGTCGGTCCATTGTCCACCTAGCCACATTGCGGGTATGCCAACCGTTTGCGCCCTCACCACACTCTTGCATCGCTAACTTTACGGGTACTTACAGTCTGCGTCGTCTGCGACAACTACAACAACAGTTACTATTACTGTTGTCCAAATTTGTGAAATTATTTGTTTATTTTATGACATGTTAATAAACATCATAATCAAGAGCTGCTTAGAATTAATCATTTCGACACGTTTTTAGTTTATGTTTCAATAGAAGCACGAAGAACACGTCATGCTTCAAATTTGTTTTCTTGTGAGTCCAGAAGATTAAAGTTTTGTTGACACGGGTATTATAGGCTAAGTCTGTGGCTATAGAAGGCGTGAAAGGGCTACAGGTAGTAAGTATACGCCCATTGTATGGCAAAGGGGGCTTAGTATGGCTAAAAGTAGTATATGTGCAATATATAGTTACATACAGTAGGTTTGATAGGGGTACATGTACGTCCACGGGTATGGCTACAGAGGGCTAGCTAAGACTGTACTTATTGAGCAGAGGTACACAAACCACTGGGTATGGGATGTACCTCTGTGTCATAACTCCGGCCCTTACAGACTTTGTAGTCTCTTCACATTTCTCTCAAACGCCATTGAAGAAAGAAAGGACTACCTTTTTTATCTTTTTTTATGACGCGGGTGGATGTTCTTTGAAACGTAGCTGCCTTCAGTTTCAGGATTTTCGACGGTTTTTTTGAAAAGAAAGTTCTGAAGTTCGCTAAACGAGTGCTGTCTACCTCACAACTTCCTCTTCACTGGGCAAGTTCCCTTTCCTCCTCCCACACCCTACTGCTTGGTTAGTCGCCCTTTTTCGTCCTTTTACGAAGATCTTTTTGTTTTTTAAGTCTCCTTCCATCAACCCGCAAAAAAACAAACAAACAAACAAACAAACAAACAAACAAACAAACAAACAAACAAACACAAAGCAGATAACACCTTGATCTCGATGTGAGAAATCGGGAAGTAAGTCAGAGTTTAAAGTCACAATTCAAGCTTACATTTGTCTGTCAACAACCCTTCTCCACCCTCGTCTTGCTCCCACCCCGCCATCCAGCCCCGGCTATCAAAACTTCATTTACCTGAGGAGAATAATCAACACAGCTTGTCATCGTGCTTACAAGTCGGGAGTCAGACAAGGCCCAGTGGGTGGATGGATCGCAGCCAGCTTTATCTCAACCGGGGAGCCTCATCGCCGGCAAGAAATGAACAAAAATAAACGGCACAAACTGTTTTATGTCGTCTGCATCCACATACGGCATGCCGGTGTTCAGCGCCCTCTGTGATAACTCAAGCTCACCTCAGCATCCTACAGGACAGGTAAGCGAAAAAACCAAGAAACCAGAAGATTCCTGCTGTGAGGAAACTCTCCATGCGGTCCTGAAAGTTTTTTGCTTCATAATCATAAAAGTTATATTAAATATTTAAATAACATTTAAAAATAAAACTGCGAGAGAAGTGTGTATGTAATATTTATAAGTTGATGCTAACGTGGAGATAATTCGAACATAAAGAAGGCTTTATATGCAACGGAACAGGCGGACACTGTGAACTCGAGGGAATTAGTGATGTGGAGTTTTGTGTTTATAGTTGTTAGAAGAGCTTTCAGCCCCCGGTGTTATGTAACACACACACACACTACACACACACACACACACACACACTTACTAACACATATACAAACTCGCACGCGCACACACACACACACAGGGAAGTTGTTGCGTGTCTTTAGTCCAAGACCTTAAAGACAAACCCTAGAACAGGGTTTTCGCAGGACTAGGTTACATCATTACAAATTAGTTTAAAGAATAACATTACTGGTCTTTAAAGTTCAAAGGTGAAGCTGCTCGTACTGTTAGTGTTTGTGTGTAAACCAAGCTGATGTAGAGATGGTGGTGGGGACTACAACCTGTTGGAGAAGCTGTTTATAAACTGTCTGGGCGGTCGCGGCTATTGAAGCTGTCTTAACGAAGTAGATAAAAGTGTTGAGGAAAACGTTGATAGCATCTTATCACAGACATACCGAACCTCAGGTGTGTGGAAACTGAAGGCAGGTACACGCAGCTGGATCATGGCTGGTTTCGTAAAAATAATTACCATCGACTTTAAAAAAAGGTTTGTGCTAATCAAAATATATTAAATTAACATGGTGCATTGTGGTGTAATTTGATGATAGCTGTTACACCGGTTACAATATGCGGACAACCTTCCGAAACCAAAGTCCTGTCGTTAACTCACGTTTTCTTCATCAACCAGCTGATCTTTGTTGTACAATGTAAACGGTGCTTAACAGAAACTCAGCAGATGAGGTAAACAGTTTGTGGCTGGAGGCGAGGCAGGATCACAACAAGAACGAGAAAAACTACTCAATATAAATTTTCATTATTAAGCTTCCAAGACAGCATTGCCGTCAGAGTTCCTTAAAGACCTAGAAGGATGCACATTTATTTTCACTGGATATATAAAACTCAGTGTCCTTAACTCTTGGTGAATATCTCCTTTCCATTCTTATCAACATCATCATGCAAAGAAAAAAGTCAACAACACAGAAGTGGACACATTTACCTTTCACAGAGTTCAGCCAATGGGAGAGCTGTTACCATATTATGTTAATTAGGTGGAACACGATTTGATTGCTTTCTGTGTTGATGTTTGTAAGCGGAAGAGATGAGAAGAATTCACAGAGACTTGGGGAAATAGTTTGTTGCAATAAGATTTACTCAATCATCGTCTAAAATTGCACCTACGAGACCTTTAACAGACACTAAGTGGTTGAGATACCTGACAGAGATTTCACCCTCAGGCAGGGAAGGGGGAGCGGAGCAGCAATTTATCAACTGAAAGGCAAGACAGTACGAGCATCATGTGGTTGAGTACAGGTATTCAGGTGAACCCCATCAGGTGGTTAACGTAGGGGAGGCGGGGTGGAGTCACTCATCCTGTAGGAGACAAAACGATAATTAAAACTAAACACTCCAAAATACCAACAGCAACAAACACAAAAAAGAGAGACACATTCTTTATCTTATCTTCTTGTCAAACAGTGCAGCGCTCAGGTCTACAAATGCCACGCGGGTTCGAAGCTCGCTGAGGCCGGGTACAGCCACCCGACATGAGGATTCAACGCTCAGAAATCCCCGCACCCAGCAGATTGTGACGTGGCACGGCTCCAAGACGGACTTTTTTGTGGTGCGGCTTTGCTCTGGCGTTTATAACAGCGCATTAATAACCGTGCGCCTGGCTTTACTTACCTCCCCTAGCGCCTAACAACGTAATTAAGAGTAGTCGCCCCTTGTAGCGTTGTCAGGGTTATGGGCCTTAAGTTTATCGCTGTTCGTTGCTTGATGTACGGCACAAATTTTCTACCCGGGTTATGTTGCAAAGCAAAGTGCGATCGCGGCCTACAGATGTGTTTTTCATTGAACGTGAGGGTCTCTGCCTCTCACACACCTCGCTGCTCTCCTCTTTCTCTGTCTCTCCGTCTTCTTCTTCCCTCCCCGTACCTCGTGTTCTAGGTCCCCTCCCTGCCTACCCCCGTCTTTTTATCTTCCCCTTGTTCCCTTTTTTCTGTCCCACGGTCTCTACAATTTCTCTGCCTTTTCTTCTTTTCGAAAAAAGAACATTTGTTTGGGGTTTTTTTTAAACCCGCTGTTGTTGCCATTACCAGCAGCACCAAGAGGATCATCTTCATCAGCAGCATCAAGAAAATTATCTTTATTTAGTACCGAATGTTTTCAAGGTTTAGTTAGCATTATGAAGAGCGGAAGGATATGATGACAAGACATGGAGATAGTCTGGAAAGTGAAAGGAAAGGATGTTATAGAGGAATATCCTAGAAAGTAGAAGGTTGCGATCAAATGATTTAATGGAAAGATAGACGGAGTGACTCTTGATGACTTTTCTTGTTTGCATGTAAACAGTACATTGACCCTTGACCCTTATCATGATTTTTGCGTTTCTTCTTTTCTCGCGCGCTGACCAAGCATTTTTAATCACAAGAAAAAAGTCAGAGCAAAGATCAAGTAAACAGTCCCTCCTTCTTCACTTTCCAGCTGTCGCCCTTCAACCTCTCTTGGTGGTCTCAGTCTTGTTCTCTTCAGGTCTACACGTCCACTGCATGTGAGTCTTGTAACAGCGTGTCCCCACGGACACCTCTCGGTCGGCAAGAAGAGAAAACAAGTGACAGATGAATGGTCATTGAGAGAATAGGTAGATAACACCTTAAAAAGATTGGGCAAAAAAGTCACACTCCACTTGAAAAAAAAAATTCCCTGCAAGATGTCCCAGCATGAAACATTTAGTTTAAGTACTCCTGTGGTTGTGCCGAGTCATCATGGAGTCGAGATGTTTCCTCTCCACAATAACATCCGGTGCCGCTCGTCAGGCGCCAGAGAACACGCCATCAACTTGCTGCGTTGTCTTGACAACAACAGTTCTCATCACTGTCTTCTCAAGCTCTGAGAAACAAAGCGAAGTCTTCTGGCAGACAGGTGCTTGGTGAAGCTCTATGACAAATGAAGATCACACTTTGGGCCGGTGTTCTCCTCTAGATGGCAGCACCCAGTCTGACAGAACATGGCGTCGACGCAATTTCCGTTGAAGAGGAGTAAGTGGACATTCAAGAGCTACTTGACAACGGAGAATGTGTTTGAAGTGAAGAGTTGTTGAGAAATGAACTTGGAACACCGCCAGCGACAGGTGCGACAATCAAGGGCAGACAACACAACGAAAAGGTTAACAACAATGGTAAACACCGGGGGAGGCCTGCATCTAGTCTCGTTTGTGCTTTCAACAAGGGAACAAATCATATTTTATTCGTTGATTTATAGGATGTAGACATCAATGTCTCATTACCTGTTTCTTATTAATTACACACGTGTGTGTGTGGGGGTGTAATCTAATACTGTACTAGATTTTTTCCTTCCTTCTCCCCTTTTTCGTCCGTTTCTTCTCTCTCTTTTTTATGAGAACATTTCTAATTGCAAGTTGTATGGCCGCACAGTTTCCAGGTTTTCCACTGGATACAGTCACAATCTTGTTGTTCCAGAAGCAGCAACCGGCCAGCAGGCTGTCAGGACCTGGCATCCCGAGTGTTTGTTGGCGTCAGCGTTTTATAACGAGGCCTTGTGTTTGCACAATCACCTCTTCCTCCATTGTGTTTATGTTTTCTTTTGGGGAAACGGCTCTGGCTGGTTTCCAGGTGAAAGGTGAAGTTAGCGCTAACAGGTCAATTGCCCTGGCTTCTTCTTTTGTTCTTCTGAGTTTCCACAGAATCTGTCTTCTCTCTCTCACACACACACACACACACAAACACACATTTTCATCATTTGAAAGTGTTTGAAAGTTAAATCAGCATTTAGCAGATTTCTGAGTGCCGTGCGCAAACCGGAACTGGGGGTCAAGTGTAGATGCGTGACTGAGCTGATAGCATCCTGTCATTGTGATCGTCCTCTACAAGCTCCACGCATTCACTGGCAGAGATTTGAATCATAGAGAAGTTCCGAGTCCGACTTAGTCCCTTCCCCAGTTGTCTGCTGTTGTCGAAGTAATATTTTAAACCGCGGGCAGCAGGAACAAAGCAAAACAATGAAAGCAAAGAGTGAAAGAGTTCTGCACGGTCTTTTAGTTTCTGGCTCTTCCACCTGTGACTGTGCACTGGTGGAGATGAGATTTATCGGCTGCTACTATCAACACCTTGCTTCCTGAGTGAGGGGGGACTGAGTACAAGGGGGATGGGATAATGTACATGTACTAGCTTAGGCACTAATACATACGTGGCACAACCACCAGCCTAATTAATAATTGTAGAGGCTTTTAATTTTTTTAAAAACATCTAGCTTAAAATAATAATAATTGGCTGAATTATTTCTTTGTATTTAGACAATGTGTTTTATGTACGTAAAAGATATGTGAACACACTCCTCTTAATGCTAGGAAAATTATGTTTTCTCCCTGTCTTGTGTGTGTTTGGGGAGGGTGGGGAGGAAGAGCTGGTCGAAATAAAAGTATTATCATTTACTAGTTGCTTCATTATTTTTTCATGCTTTGGCATCACATCAAAACTTTTAAGCAGTCTGCGAAATATCACTGCACATTTCTCTGTAAGAGTTCGTTACTGTAATATAAAATATTTATTTTGTGACATTTTGTTGATATTTAGTGACGTATGTGTAACAGTTGTAACAGTGCTAATTGTTTCACTAGTAAGGCTTTGTCCACAACTTGTTCTCAACTTGATGCTGCACCAGTCACCTTGTATGCTACTTTTCTCCAAGCCTGGTAAAGATGGAGGTCCTTGTGTTGGTCGTGTGCTTTCACCGAGCTTCATGCCCACCATCTAACATTGAAGCCTAGCCACCTGACCACAGATTTATTTGAAATCGTGATACGAAGAGTTGACCGCATGCAACAGAAATGTGTATCCTCAGTGTTGCCTACAACCACAGTCTTGTGTCCGAGTTTTTAGACATTTGGCAACGGGAAGCCAGGGTTACCCAGGGTTACTCTCTTTTCTCCTGCTTTTTAAATTTACCGTTGCGACAGTTTACAACACAGCAGTCATCTTCTCTACCCATCCTTTTATGTTTGTTTATCTCGGTACAGGCAACTGAATTTGAAACAAACTGACCCCCACTTCCGTTTTAACCAGCGACGAGTGCGCACTGCGCATGCGCCAAATAATTGAAATACCCTCATTAAGCACACATTTCACGAACACGGTAATGAAAACATTTTACAGGAGAATTTTACGAAAAAGGTAAACAGGCTCGTGGGTAGACCATACTGGGTGTCGGGAGCGATAGATAGGTTTTTAAGTTCCTGTACTCTCACTCCTGTCATGCCTTTAGAATAAAATTCGTTTGGAGAGAAACGAACAAAACCTGGACTGGCTCATGAGAATGGATCTTGAGTTTGAGGTTTATTTTCCACAATGAGAAATCCTGGTATTGTGAGTGAGTTTTTCTCCTGTAAACCAGTGATCAGATGCACGCGCGTCTTTAGGGGGATCGTTGGGTTGGGGCCAGGGGCAGCACATCACTCAGTCATCGCGCTGGCAGGCGGCACGACCCAGCGAGTTTCCGGGGGAGATGTTGACGAAGTCGCTCGCAGGCTGCAGGGTCACCACGTGTTGCACACGGCACCAGCGGAGGAAAGGGGAGGGAACCGCTGCCATCAGTCCGTACCTGAGTAGCGCCGCCTCCTGCTGAGAACCCATGCACGTGAACTCCTAACACGTGTTACAAACAAAGCGTGATACCGAAGGTCACCAACCCCCTCTCTCTTTCCCCTGCTCACTTTTCCCCCCCTCCGCTGACCTTTCAACTCCTCCCCCACCTTCCCCCAACCTCATTCCCCCTTTACTCTCTGTTCTCTTTTCAATTTAACTCAAACTGACCTCTATCCTTCATTTTATTTCCCTGCCAAACCCTTCCCCCTGACCTCAAGATGACTTTTCCTTTCCTCCACCAAGTCCTATTACCACCGCCACAACCCTCCCTTTCCAGTTCTCACGTGCGCTCGAACTGTGTGTCGGCATCGACGACTAGTGAGGCGTGTCCTGGACATGTGTTCCTCGTTGTTGTCGACGATAAACCGCAAAAGCCATTTAGCCGCAAGCCGCCGGCATGCACGTGCGGTGCCGCGCAGGCGCGTGCAGACTCTGAGCAGCGTTACGGCGGGGCGCGCACACCACCCGACGCCACCCGAGTCTCGCGTGCCGCGTGCATCACGCGCTTCAAGTCCACGCACGCACGGAAACATTATTTCTTCTTTCGAACCGAGTGAACCCCGGGTCCAGGACTCGTATGCACGAGGCACGGTTAACGTATTCTGTTAGTCTACCCGAGCTGGGTAAATCGGGTATCCGCAGATAGCGGAGAAAACCTGGTATTTAGGGATGAAGGGTATACATACTCAGATCGTTTTACCAGTCGATAATTTATCTGATGAGTTGATGTGTCTCAATCAGAGAACTTTCTTTCATGGTAGAGGTCGTGATTGAATTAGTTTAACAAAACGAGGAGATTATTTTCCTAATCTAAGGATAGCAGATGCTAGAAAAACAAAACTCACTATCGCAATTGATATTTTGATTTTCACTTTTGTCTGTTGATCATTAATAATAATTAATATTTTGTTTTCCAAGATTTGGTCTAGGAACATCGTTTGAATGAAGAGAAAATTTCGAGTTTTAGCCTTTTTTTTTTTTTTGTTTTTTTTTTTTGGATTATTTTCTCGATTGAAAAATGTTTCTTGCCTTAGTTTTTAGTTCGCACCTTAGTCTTTGACCCGATGACACATGATCATCATAATTCGAGACTTTTCATCATGATGGTGGTTAGGTAATTTCATCTATTCGATAACTCATGAACCAGGAATTAGTTTGCCTGTGGCACTAACTTAGATGACCAGTTTCCTGCCTTAGTCAGAGCAATTGTACTCGAGGGTAGAGTACCACGAATCGTAGTCTACACGCCAGGTCACGTTTGTCAGGAAGCGCTCAGGATGTGGGGTCATGCTTATGGCGAGTCTACATCCTTGTCACACAGCCAGATACCAATCATAGCAGTAGTCATCTTGAAATTCCGGATATATTTAGTCAAGTATGTGAATATGGCAAAGTTTGATAAGACCACTACTAGCCAAACATCACAACAGCTGCCGAACTTAGTCAAATATTACAAATGTTCAGATGTTTATCATAGTTGTTGTAGGTTTACGAAAGGCCTGACTGTACCATGCAGAACTTGCTTACCAAATCTCAAGACAGTTTTATTTAGTCCGTCTTTCCATCTGTCCAACCAGAGCACCATAATGAAACTACCCAAAGCACATGTTTACTCAAGTTTTGTTTTTTCTGCTGAAAATACAAACATTTCAAGTTTGTATAGAACCAGATAAACATTGTTTGATAATTAAAAAATTGAAGAAAAGCTGAAGAAAAAAAAAACCAGAGGAGAAAGGAAAGATAATAGAATCGTCTGCTGAAATAACAGAGATTCGAACCACTGATTATTTCGAACCTCAAAGACGGATGGACCACTGCACTGACTGCAAACCCTTGTGTTGGCACAGTTCATGGTACAAAACACAGAAACTTTTCCACAAGGCAAAAACAAATCACCCGAAGTCTGTACAGTGCTTCCAGCAGCTTACGGAAGAGTTTGACCACAGAACTAACGCTTGCTGAAACCGGTTTTCACTGTTTCCTTCGTAGACCCTCTCCCACCCCTTTCTCCCACCCGGTCTACTTTCTCTTTCTTACGAGAAGAGAAAAACCTCTGCAAATATGTTTATTATGAAGATCGTTTGATTCAAAGAGTTCTAACGGATGTGGGCTTCGCCACGGCGCTGCTTGTAATTAAGGAGGCTAATTACCTGCCCTTGTTGCAGCACCCATGCTGTTGATTACCTCCCCTGCGCTACCCTCCGTGGCGGCTGTGAAACGCGAGGCGAGTGTGAACAGAAGGCGATGGGTTTGTTGAAAGTATACACACCTTCACCGTTTCCTCCAGCCTTTCCGCAAAGCTGTTGCGAATATAAGCGAGTAAAAGATTATTGTTGTGAAAGTGAATTCACAACTTTGTTTCTGGAAGCAAGAAAGCTTGGTATCAGAGTTCCACTGCCGAGTTCTCTCGATTTAGTTGAATTTTGCGAACGGTCTTAAATCTGAACGTTGACTCGTTAAAAGCAAATATATACACACACACACACGCATGTATTTATTTTACATATTTCTGTGGACTCTGCCAATGTTGAGCTTACCACTTCACTGATCTCAAACATATTTAAATCAGTAATTAATATAGAAATTTCCTGTCAGCATTTCAGATAAATAGCCCATGTGCAATTAGTTAACCCTAATATGTCATCGAAGGTAGGAAAGTCAGTGAAGTTCCAACGTCTTTGCCAGGCTTGAACAAAAGCATCGTATACGAGGCGGGATGCAGCGTCAGGCCATCTTGAAATAACAAGTGGTGGAGAGAGAGAGAAAGAGAGCAAAAGGGAACAAATTAGAAATGTTACAAGATATACGTTCATAAATATACACAATCTAAAATCAGTCTCATCCTATGTAGAGATGTCGTTGTCGATGACTTGGACTTGACTTTAGTAATTTCTAAATCTTTCCAACATTTTTTCGTTGTCATTTTTCTGTTTGGAGGGGGGAATGGCACCGCGATAACAAAAATGGAAATAAAGATGCATGGGAAAAATTCACGAACAAAACAAAGTGTACCAAATTAGGATCGAGCAAAAGATATGCGCACGCGCACATACACACATTTGACAGCAGGAGAGACAAGGAGTGAGAAACCATGCCAAACGAGCGAGTTGTACTGGAGTCTGGAAGTATAAACACCTGATAGAGTAGGTCCACACGTCCTCTAACATCCAGATGTCCAGAGATATACCTCCGTGCTAGTACTTACAGCAGCCGACATTTTCTTTGCCTGGTTTGTGCGTTGGTTGGTTTGTACACCAAGCTGACGTCAGTCCTTATACTTAGGTGTGGCGGCTTACAAACAGTCCAACTGCACTTTCTCACATTTCTCGAAGATTTTTTTCTTTGTAGCAATGTTGACTTTGAAATGTAGTCTTCAGAAGGCAATATGCTTTTGAGTTCGGTATGACCTTTGACTCTAAAAGGAGAGTTCGGTGATGACTATACAAACATACTTTTCTGAAACATACTTTTTCTCTAGAGTACTAAGAGAAAGGAAGCACAATTATGAAACTGTAAACACAAACATCACATTCATTCCTATCAAAAGTTTACACACAATTCAGCTAAACGTAGAAAATATTTTTAATTACCCAAAACAAGTTTTAAAATTTAACGAAATATAGACTTAAACTCAGAGTATTTATTCCAAGGAAAAGATTACAAATGGAAAAATACACTCGTAGAAAAAAATTTTAAATGTGCCTTATGAACATATATCTCTCGAGAATCCTTGGATACAAAGAAATATATCTGTGCACCGGATTTCTTTGTTGGAGTTCCGGACCTGAGGCTTCAAAAGTAGACTTGCTATAAGTGAATTTTAATAAAAGACATTTTATCGTGAGAAAGGAAGGGGATTTGATTAATTTACAGTGAATTAAGAAATACAAGAAATACAATCTCTAATTCTTGGATACAATGAGTTTAGTCTATGGTACATCAATTACTCTCAGGTGCCTTTCATTATACTTAAAGCAAATATATTAAGATGTCAAAACCATTTTTTGACTGAAGTAAAATATAGTTGAAAATGTTTTTAATCAGATGTCCGAGTCAAAACAGTAGCAGGATGGAGCAGGGCAACAGCAGCAAGAAGATGGAGACTGTGTGGGATGCTGTGCCACTTCCTGCAAATGCAAAACACACAACCGCTGCTAACATCTCAGTTACAGTTTCATATCTCCGTGTAGACACTTCCCTTCACAACTGTCACGAGGAGAGAGGAAAGACAAGAGCACGGAGCTACCTTATACTGCACGAAGAAATCCTGGATACCAAGAGATGAACTCTAAAGGGTATCGACTAATAACATCGGAAACATGTATTTTTCAGTTTAAAAACTTACTTTCACCTACGTAATCAGTATAATAAGAAACAGATACCTGTAAATGTATTTCCATATATTTGTAAACGTAAGTGTTAGGTCCGTGGCCTGGCACTCTGACTCTACCCATAGTTCACCTCCTTACTGCGGCTAGAGGTCTACAAGATTACCCTCCATGAGTGCAGCTTTATTTTTAAATGGCCTGTCTGACTGGCTACCACAGTTCCCCCCATCTTTAGTCACGCCATCATTTATTGCAGACCAGAAAATGACAAATTAAAATACGTGAGTTGAAAAACATAATCGCAGCCTGGTTATCATACCTACACCCTTATGTGGTCTAGGAAAGCTAACTCATGGTAGCACCCGGTACCAGTGTTTCATCCGACAATCTCCTCGACAAAGATGACACATTGGAGAATGACAACAACCATGACTCACCACACTTTTTCTCAGCCTCTGTAAGGAACAAATTAATCTGATCTTCTACCGCTTGAGGCAGAGAGGAGTTTCTGCGGCAGTCAGCAAAAGCTTCGTGAACACAGTCTCTAATGTTTGCGAGAATTCTGCAAAGTGAAATGAATTAAAGAGGAATTAATTACAGGTTTTACTAAATGTAATATGTCAAGCAGAAGTAATTATGTCAATGAAGAGACCGAGAGTTCTGACAGAGGTAGGCGCCTATAACTATGATTTCAAGCGACCTGACGATAAACAGGAATGAATGAACGAATAAACTCATTTAGTTAAAGGACAAAGATTTTATTTCGTGGGTTAATGCAGGAATCGGTTGCACTAAAATACTCATGAAATCAGTTTAAACTGCAGTTGAGGTACCTGCACGATTCCTCGTGTTTGTCCTCGGACATTTTACTCCTTTCAGAAACACAGTCTCGCAGGTCAGCGCACGTGCGCGCTTGTGAACGTGTGACCCCGGCTGTGAACACAAACCCAGCATTACACAATTACAGACATGTGAAGTGTCCCTTGTAGCATGAGAATCATGTCAAACGCTGGTTGTACTGTTTGATAGACCTGTGTGGTGGGGATGTCAAGATTCAGTATTCTGTCTCCCTCCAGGGGGTATTGAGATATCAAAATATATCCATACATGCTCACACACATTCCATCTTTATAAATAGTATTTATTGGTCACATACACACATTCACTGCTTCGTTTATGACAGATAATAATAAAAAAAAAGAAAAACAAACCAACAGCAGCAGCAGCAGCAACAGCAAAATAAAAAGAGAAACAAACTAATTCTTTTCATCATTCACTCATGCACACACACAGAGAGTAAAGTACACACAAAAATTATTATAACCCAACATAATGAGTATCGTGACATTTAATTAGCATTTACTGCAAATTATAATAAAGCATGCGCTTCCATGGTATCAGGGATAATGAAGGCTCTTAATGACTGACAAACATCTTGGATTGTAACTGGGTTAAACAGATGGGAATAAATCTCTCCTCGCTGGTTGAATCAAGGACTCACTCACTCACTCACTCACTCACTCACTCACTCACTCACTCACTCACTCACTCACTCACTCACTCACTCACTCACTCACTCACTCACTCACTCACTCACTCACCCACTCGCTCACACGCTCACTCACTCACAACATATTTATTAGTTTATTTGTGCAAGTGCAAGCATGCGTGTGTGTGTGTGTGAATGCCATGCACTCCTCCCTCTGGAAGAAGTATTTGTTTGCTAAACAGGAATGATTATTATTAATCTACTTTTATTAATTCATAGTGTGCAGCACAATCACAAGCAAAATAGTGCATTAGGAAAAATGGTTTGACTGCTGTACACTCTGTCTACTTATTAACTACTAATTACAACACTTATTTTACAGACTACAACCACTGCTGTGTTCTGCTTACACAGGAGCAGAGGACCTAATTACACAAGAGCTGCTTGTGTTGTCAGAGTACAGCAGTCAGGCAGACTGGGATTGTACACTGCAAAAGTGCTACGACTGTGGCGAAATTACACAAATGTAGTCAAACATAGCAGAAACATTTTAATTAGTTTTTTAATAGCCCGCAATGTTATAAATATCAAATTTCCCTAGGAGGAAGAAATGCTTCCCACACCACCTCTATAGCAATAAAAGATAAATGTATATCTATCATAAAAGTTAGCTGCAATGCGAACAAAATTTTCACGCAAGATAAAAGAGTATATAAGATTATTCTGATAAAGTTAAAGAAAAACTGAATGATTTACTTGCAACGAGAATGAGAAGTGTCAGGAGCTTCATGTCTGCCTTTAACACATCGGAGGATGTGGCTGCAGGACCCAAGCCTCTCAACAAAACTCTCCACTTAATTATCTGTCACAGAGGAAAGCTTGCTACCATCCTTCTGTTGATGCTTATGTGAATTTTTGTCTCATTAGAATGTCTCTTGATTACGATGTGTGGCAGTCTGACCATTAAAACCTGCTCGAGAGGCTCGCACGCGCGGGGGTGTGGTGAGAACGCGCGTCCCTCGGTGCCTGGCGCCATCCCGTTATCTCGAGCAGCGCGTGCGGAAGGAGAAGCTAAGAATCTTCAAAAGACTACTCAGCTCAACCACTAAAACACTCGAGTAGTCTGATGAAGTTGTAAATATAGTTTGCTTTGTTTGGATCCTGTTTGCATCATCTTCTGTACTTGCACGATCACTCCCTGGCGCCAGGGTGGGGTCACTCTGAAGCCACCCTGACCTGAAAGATTACCTCTCGTTAAGACAGGGTGTGTGTGTATTTGGGGGCTACCCCCACATTTTGTGTTAGTGCGATTGCCATCAATTAGAAGCTAGAGCTGTGTGTGCAGGTGGAAGTCTTCAAGATGTTTTCTCTGTAAGTAGCAGCAGCAGAGGAGCGTGTGCACCAAAACTCGACAAACAAATTGTCAACAAAGGTTTTGTGCAGTCTCGTCAATGCATGTTGCACTCTAGACACATAAAGCCTTACAGAAGAATATTTGTCGTAGAAGCGAAGAATGTGGAGAAGGCAAAAAGTGTGTACAATAGCAATAGCCCCTCTACATTTTCCCAACAATTATCAGTGGATTGTAGGATCCCCTGCTTTAGTACAAAGTCCAAAAACACAATAACTCGCAAAGGCTGGGAAACAAATGATGTGTCATGAGGGGAATTTATATATTTTTCTCTCTATACATGTACAATTAATTTTAAAATTATAGAATGCATTCTGTAGCCATACAATTTTATAATTTTAAAACGCATTCTGAAACTCTACAATTCATTCAATAGCTTGAGAAGAGTTGCTCTCCAATTCATTTCAGAATTTATCTTGCATTATTTAGCAGGACACATGTTTGGCAGTGGGTGGCAGTGGTGTAAACTCTCTCTACAAGCCATTTTGAAAAATAACACCATGTATCATGCATGTGCATGTATTTTAAGCTGAATTATAGGTGACAGAACATTACCCACCATAGCTGATTAACAAAAGGAATTATGAGCTTTGCAGGGATCGCAGAATAATAATCGCTTTAATGCTTAGCCCAGGGTTTGTCGCAAAGCATAATCTATCATTCCTTTTAATCGTTGAATTAATCTTGTTAATTATGTGTCTTCTTACTCTTAGTGTGTGTTTTTCAATTGTTTATACTTTGACTTTGTACGATGAGAGTGTGCATTGAAGATGACTGCTTCTTTACTTCAGAACACCCACATATACACTTCCAAATCTACTTATGTATTTAATTTTAGTGATAAACGGTTTTTCTCTGTTCCCTCATACTTATAGACTGAGCTCATTCTCAGCGACTACAGCTGACTACCACTGACAGGTGCACTGAAAAACACATTTCTTCCCTAAACATCACTCCTAACAACTTTTCCCATCATGCTCGTCCTTTGTCACACACTTCTTTTGTAATATTTTACTCTCAGCTCTTGTTCTTGTTATTTGGTTTCTCTTTGTGTTTCTGTTTTTGATTTTATTCTTTGTTTAGTACAGTTGTTTATTCTTTTACAGTTCATATGTTGTTTGTTTGTGTTACTGTCCCTCGTGTGCTGTACATGTTTCCTTCTTGTTCTTAAGCGCTAAGAGCTTGCTCCTTAGGAGTGTATGTGCTTTACAAATTTTGCTTTTATTACTACTGCTGGTGGTGGTGGTGGTGGTGGTGCTGCTGCTGCTCTGCTACTACTACTACTACACTGTTGAATGCTGTAGACAAGTCGGTAAAATGTTAATGATGACACGCCTGTCAAAATGTATCGCATGCAATAAATAAATGATGTTAGAGGGACTACATCAGAATAGTGCAGCATCGCCTGCCTCTTCCTCCTCCTCCTTCGACGGTTTCCTGTGACACCTGTGCTGACGTCACGAGGTCACGGCTATAACAGTCAGGTGCAGGCAGCGGACTCGCAGGTCGTGGTCACGCTGTGCAGTCCTTGCTTCGGTCACCTCTGACCTCCCTCTCTTTTCACAAGCGTTGGCCAAGCGGTGCTTCTGGAAATTGTCGGCAAACTAGTCTAGTCGCTTCCAACAATGAAACCATCTCAGCAAATTATTGTGATCTTTGTTGTTGTTGCAAGTAAGTCTTAGTTTTCACATTTTATCTGTTTTTGTCTTTCATTCTGTTTTTTTACCGAATGTATTCCACTGCTTTGGGCAGCGTGGTACGGGTACATTCAGGGTGTAGTCTGAGACACAGCAGGGGTATACAAGGTATGGACAGACCAAGAATTTCAGAGATACCATCAAGAGAATTGTGCATGTATATATCTATATTATCATATACAGAAATGAATGCCAGGTCACTTTGATTGATTTGACCTGACCTGACCTGACCTGACCTGAGTTGGCTTTCAAACGATTGCCTACGGTAAAGTGTGGCTGTAAAATCCTATATGAGCCTCATGCACGGCCAGAACAATTTTGTTGTCGCAAGCAGCTTTTGTAAACAAATGTCGGGTGAAATGTGTTCACAGTCACTTCCGCCCTCAGTCTGCAACACCGGATCTTGTTTACATCGTGCTCACACCTGGGGCGGGCCTCAAAATTTGTGAACATTTTCGTCTGATGTCAACAAAGCAGCATGTCTGACATGTTAACTCTTTATGTTTTGTCGCTATTGATTGCACACGAGCGCGTGCACCCGCACACACACATATACACACGCACGCGCGCAACCTCACTGTCGTCGTCGTCGTCGTCGTCGTTGTTGTTGTTGTTGTTGTTGTTGTCGTCGTCGTCGTCGTCGTCGTCGTGTTCGTCGTCGTCGTCATCATCATCATCATTATTATTATTAACCTGTAAACTGCTGGCTGTGCACAGGGCTGAGCATCCCGACACGCGCTGTCAGCTGCTCTCAGATCGTCGAGTGTCATCAGCAACACAATGTCAGTCAGCTCTCTGAAGACGACCCACAAGAATCCTGCAGGTAATGTCTACCTGTCTGCATGCCTACCTCTTTATGTTTGACATGCACCACCTTTGTCACTGCACAAATTTAAAGAACTATAAAAAAAAACATACTCGAGAGTTTTTCTCTCGACAAACAGCTCTTTCCTTTCTTTTTGAGACTTTTAAAAGATTTCGAAAAATGAAAGACATACGCCAGTTAGGGTTTTCATCTGATTATATTTTAAACTATAATACAGCCACGAGTAAAAGGAAAGCAAGAATAATTTCACCATTCTAAATAATGATGTATTGCAATATGATGTTCTACATACTTGACATGGATTAGTAATAGGCACTCAGACATCGGGAGGATATTTAAAACAAAAACTTAGCGATGTGTTAGATTAAAGGAAGCTTCTTTTACTACATCATGAGCTTTTTTTAGGTCCTGAGCATAATGTTTATGACATGAGTATAACGTTTACTACGTCCTGAGCATAATGTTTATGACATGAGTATAATGTTTATTACGTCCTGAGCATAATGTTTATTACATGAGTACAATGTTTACTATGTCCTAAGCATAATGTTTTCTACACATCATCATGCGCGCGCACTCGCAGACTTCCCTCCCCCATACCTCTACCTCTCGCCACACATTTTTAAAAGAAATGAATATAATTAGCTTCATTAAGACTCTTTGCTACGCATATGAAAATGTACATAAACATGAACAATTCAAATGAAAGGTTTGCAAGAAATGATTGTTATTAACCCCTTAGTAATTGTTTCCAAAGTGATTGGTTAGCATCGTCAGGTGCCGGTAGTGACTGCTGTTCATTCCAGTTGATTTCGACCTGTTGTGTTCAGACCAGTAAAACCAGTTCACATGGAGCATCAGCAAAGTTGCCCAAAGACAAATTGTATACAAATTTTTAGTCTTCTGTTTGTTGAGTACGGGTATAATGCCATGCAATTTAATGTATTCTAAATATAAATGTACACAAGAGAAGAATTATGCACACAATAAGCAGTGTGCCATTTTGTTAAAACTAATGAACAAAAATGATAAAATGTATGATTACATGTTTGTATATAAGCGTTTAAATGTCGATAAAATGTAAATTGCTTTGGATTAATATCGAATTAACTGATTATAAGGATAACATGTACATGAAATAAAAAAAAAGTATCTAAAATTTCTTCTCGAGGATTAATTAGTTAAAATATCGTAAATATACTACCTGGATACATGACAAAAATTTTTAATCAAAAGACAAATCGATCAGAAAAATTTTGTGTAGGAAGTGACTGGAGCACATTTATGAGACAGTATCTTGCAAAAGCTAACGCATGCTGCACGCGGAGGTACCTTGCACTAAAAGGACATCTCGGGGCTGGTTATATCAATGAAGTTGAACAAATATGAAAAATAACATTCCATAGTTAAACTTTTATAAATACTCAATTTTTATAAATTTAGGAGAATTCTGAGGCACTCTTTCACTTAACTCTTAGACTCACTTCATCTTCAAGATCGACGGTGTGAAGTCAGGTGTAGATGTCTTGCGATGGTGACAGCGGAAAAACTTGCTCCAGGCACCCAGCGGACAGTGGGTCTGGAATTCGACAATTTGCCGGCGAAACGGAGACCGTTATGACCGTTACATTGTGTGCACGTGACGCTTACGTCCGAGGTGCCCACCGTTACTCTAGGGGTAGTGCAGCTTCGATCTACACCGCGTTCTCCACCCTCCACCAGACTGGACCCCTCACCTGCCCCTGACTCTTGCAGGCTGGGTAGCCCAGGCAACAGGAGATATGTGGGTGTCTACGTTTGCAATGTTTCGCCACAAAATATCTTCGAACAAAATGGCGCCACATTGAAATGGGAGAGTAACCATGAAGTGAACTTACTGACAGACCAGACTATAGATGTCTGCGGACTTACCACATTTTTTGTGATATTTTTCTCGCAATTTAATGACTTAAGCCTCTTCCTCTACAGAGAGAGTGGAGTTTCTACGGCAGTCATCGAGAGCTTCTTGAAGACACTCTGTAGTGTTCTCGAAATTTCTGATGAAAAGTAAAAGGGAAGGAAATTGTTGAAGAAAGCGTTTATACTATCTTTGCAAAATAGTTCCCTTATATTTCATTATTATACCTCACAAAGCAAGGGAAGCTGGCTATGAACCATAAAGTTTATTATAAGACAACCTTACTGTTGCAAATTAGGGATATTTCTTCAAGAAAGTTATTTCTGGTAGTGGCGCGTGGAGATGTGATTTGAAGTGACTTTACGATAATCTGGATTTAATAAATGGGTGAAAGAAAAAAGTTTTTTCTTGAATTTACTCAGGGGTTGGTTGCAAATAAAAATACTCGTAAAATTGTCCTTGAGAAAACAGGTGAAACTGCAGTACCTGCACAATTCTTTATGCATTTCCTTAGTGAGAGAATCCCTCTTGGAAAGACAGGTGTCTGCCTCCGGACACGGGACAGCATCTGGTCCTGTAAACAGTATGAGTCAGCGTAGAATTGCAGACCTTACTTGTAACAAGACAATATCATGTCATCATAGTATTACAAGCAAGTCAAACACTCGTTGCAGTATTCAGGCCATCTGACCATCTCAGATACTGGAATATTTAAGTCACGTGAGACAGTTCCTGTAATATTATAGTTATAGCAAACATTCACTGTAGCATTATTACTAAGCACTTCTTGTAGTATTATATTTCCAAAATCTAAGGTAGAATAACAGTATTGCCAGATGCTAGTTGTCTTCTTATTCCTAATCACCCCCAGTGGAGCACAGGGCCGCAACCACACGCCGCCATCGGACCCGGTTCTGGAGGTCCCTTTCCAGTTGGGACCATGTCCTGCCAGCTGTCGCTGCCTCTCTGTGGACTGATCTCCTCCATGTCTGTCTGGGTCTCCCAACCTTGCGCCTCCTCTGTGGGTTCCAGCCCAGGGCTTAACTTGTTAGATTGTCGGCCGGCTTTCGCAAGGTGTGACCGCTCCAGCCCCTCTTCCTCTTCTTGATGTCTTGGCTGGCAGGTTTTTGGTTGGTTCTCTCCCACAGGTCTGTATTGGAGATCTTCTCGGGCCATCTGATGTTGAGGATGTGGCGCAGACATCTGTTGACGAATGTCTGCCTCTTGCTGGTGATGGTGTTTGTCACCATCTGATGTCTCAGATCCATATATAAGAACTGACTTGACATTTGTGTTAAAGATGCAGATCTTGGTGTGTAGACATAAAGCCTTGGAATTCCAGATAGGTCTTAGGGTGTGGAATGCAAGCCTGGTTTTATTTATTTGGCTTCTTATGTCTTCATCTGTAGCTCCATCTTTGTTGACTATGCTGCCAAGGTAGGTGAAACGGTCAGACTGTAATACATTCCCCCATGTAGTAGTAGTGTGGTTGTTCTCCTGACACTACTTGTAGCATAGCTGTATGGCTAAGCACTCACTGGAGTATTATATTGTTATAAAATGCTTGTATAGTGGTCAACCATTATGCCCTCCCCCCCAAAAAAAAATCTTCACCCAGACCGTAAACTCAAAAGCTCTCTTATAAACACTTGTCGATCTAAAACGTTACACACACACACACACGCACACACAAACTAAATTCATTAAGAATTAAACATGCAACATTCACATTGAAAACCGATCTTATTGCCCATCGAGCTCTGGGTTTAAGTGAAAGCAGACGCTAGTTGAGCTATTAGAAGAACTGTAGTTTGATTGCAGACTATAACAGGACAACTTACAAGACTTACATGTAGTCTAGGAAAAATTACGCATAGTAACATGCCATTACCGTCATTAAAATATCCTCTATAAAAAGTTGGTATCACACTGAAATTGGACAACAACCATGACTCACCACACTTGTTCTCAGCCTCTTTAAGGAACAAATTAATCTGATCTTCTACCGCTTGAGGCAGAGAGGAGTTTCTGCGGCAGTCAGCAAAAGCTTCGTGAGCACAGTCTCTAATGTTTGCGAGAATTCTGCAAAGTGAAATGAATTGAAGAGCAATTAATTACAGGTTTTATTAAATGCTATTGTAAAGCTAAAGTAATTTTGTCAATGAAGAGACAGAGTTCTGACAGAGGTAGGCGCCTATAACTATGATTTCAAGTGACCTTACCATAATCAGGAATGAATGAACGAATAAACTCATTTAGTCAAAGGACAAAGATTTCATTTCTTGGGTTTATGCAGGAATGGGTTGCATTAAAATACTCATGAAATCAGTTTAAACTGCAGTTGAGGTACCTGCACGATTCCTTGTGATTGTCCTCGGAGAGTTTACTAATTTCAGAAACACAGCCTCGCAGGTCAGCGCACGTCCGGGCGTGTGAACGGGTGACCCCGGCTGTAAACACAAACCCAGCATTGCACAATTACAGACATGTGAAGTCTTCCTTGTAGCATGAGAATCATGTCAAACGCTGGTTGTAATATTACACAGGTGTCTGTAGAATCACATCACTCATACCTATATTTAGCTGGTCCGTTAGCACAAGCTGTCATGGCAACAGTTTGATAGACGCAGCGACCAACAAATCTCGCCACTTAGGTCTGCCTTGATGGTCAGTAGGTCCTTCATATTTCCAACCATTTTTTTTTAATTTTTTTTTTTTTTGTTCACCTTAGCGTCGTCCTCCTTTCAAGGAACCATGAAGGGCGGTTGTATGGGTCACATGACCAGACCAGCTTCCTCCGCTTAATCGTCGTGATTAGTGCTTCCTGGTGTCTTCGAGTGTAGTTAGTGCCTGTGCTGTGTACAAACACACCGGTCTTAAGTACCATGCTCGAGATCCGGAGCAGCCTTCTCAGACATGGTCATCGGCAACGGCAAAGCAGATATCTACACGAATGAAGTAAGGTTCGAAGAGGTAAGTAGCTTTAAGTACCTGTAACCCTCCGAAGATGGCAGGTGATGACAGATATCTACTTCAGAATAGCGGCCAGTAACGCCAGCAAATGGGCTGGACGGGTTCTGGCGCAGCCTCAACAAGTTTGCTATGAATCACCAAAATCACTGAGTTTGTACGATGGTCGCCACACTCGTAGTACACCAGGAACCTCTATTTGCAACAGTCAACCTGGTCTGGGAGATTTGTTTCATTCCAAAACCTTTGTCAAAAACCAAAAATGTGACACATTGAAATGTATTAAGTGGCTGGCTGTTGCACCAGCAGCAAAAGGTGAAAGATATAAAGCGGACTTACGACACTTGTTGTAATAAGCTTTGAGGAAGGAGGTAAGCAGGGCCTCTTTCGGTTCAGACGGAGTGTTTTTTCTGCGGCAATCACCGACTGATATCTTAAGACAATCTGCAATGTCCTTGTCAATTCTGAGAAAAGGTGAAATGGATGATTATCACTAAAGAAAGCACCACGACAGTCTTCTCAAAACATTCAACACCTTGTCTAACAGGCAGAAAGCTGACAAGTGACTTCAAATGGCAAGCACTATTGCTATAAAGGCAACTCCTTTTAACTGAAAATTTATTCAAAGAACTCAGTTCTAACAGGTACTAGAGTGCCTCTTTATTAATTTTATGTTTGATTTCTTAGTAATTATTGTAAGAACCAGTCATCTAATGAGCATGTAGACGATAAGAGCTGTGTTAATCAGACGCGAAGAAAGACATTTCATGCCAAATTTGTATTTGAAGTACTGGGTGTAATTCAACGCCACAATAAATTGAAATAAATACTTTAGAGACAAATCTTTGAAGAATTTGGAAACCAGGCACCCCAGTGGTTAAAGCACTATTTTCGGAACCCAGAAGCACGTATGGGTTCAGTACCCGTGTGATGCAACAAATGTTGGAAACGGGTACTCGACTGCATAGAGGGTTAGGGGTAGGCAAAGGAGCCAGAGGTAGAGGAACTGCATCTCGCCTCACAACAAACTCGAAAAAAAACTTTAGGAGACGACCTTATCTTTTATGGATTTACACGAGGTAATCAATTGTATATTTTTAACAAATACCCCTAAGTGCTGGAGTAGACGAGGTTGCAGTTAAAGTACCTGCATTCCGTTTCGGTCTCATTCAGTCGCTCCACACAGCTGGGTAGATCAGCACATGTCACAGTGGCACCTGTAGTAGTGGTCCAGGCTGTGGACACAGGCCTTCGTTATAGTTTTACACTCATTTCATGCACTTATCATGCACAAGTGGAGCCATTTAATATCAAAGACTCTTGTAGCAATTGCCAGCTGGCTGATAGGACTTCTAAGGCCGTGCACAGAAATAGTATCTTAGACATGCTGCACACAAAAATGACTGGGTTTCTTTAATTAGAAACTATTAATCTCAAAAATATTATTTTCGAGAGAGAACAAACATTCGTTTTTAGAAGACGCCAACACCTTATTTTTTTTATTTTTTTTTCAAAATCATTCGATGATAGCATCAACGATCTGCTGCAATCGGTGACCTCTTATACTTGACCTTAGGTCAATATACGCGAGCCTTTCCACCTAAAGTTGACGGGGGAAAAATCAAATTATATTTTGTATATATCTATATAAAACACTGTTTCGTTCATTAGAATGTACACAACTGAGCTTAATTACTTGTTTGACAATGAGTGACCTTTGAACTGGGAACATTCTACCGACTACATGTTCCTGACAATATTCTTCAATCAATCCGCAACAAGTAACATTTTTCTTCCTTTCCCGATACCGTTCACGGTCCTGTAAAGTTCAAGATTTCTGCATACTTGTAGGATTGTGTGTAGCGAGAGCTGATGTACATGTGAGGCTGAACATACACGTACGACATCTTGTACCCAAGCCTACACACACACACACTTTAAACGAAAATAAGGATATCGATAATGAAAGCAAAAGATTTCTTTAAAAAAAATTATGTAAAAGAACAAAAATATCAATCAGTTACAGACATAATCTGCTTTGAACATCAGTACAACCAGCAACAGCATCAACATCTCGTCCCTGCACGACGGCCGACTACAGACGAGCAGACGACACAAAGGTTTAGAAATCTGTTCACATCTCACCTGCGGCGATAACGATGAGCACCTGCAGTTTCATCCTTGCATCTAAACGCATCAAACGCTTGTATTGACGACACATCGTGAAAATACAAGTAACACCATAGGTGGCGCTGTGACAATTCTACTTCCTGCCTGAAACTGTAAACATGATGTTGTTATTAGCTCGCTGCGAGTTAGAAGATGCCATATGACATTATCTTTTTTTTTAAATCCATCTGTCACCAAAAGAGATTCTAGGAAAGATGAATAAGAAAGCTGAACTGTTTTGAAAAACTTATCTCTAATGACAATGAAAAAGACATCCCGAATCAAAGCCGTCTGTTCACTTCCTCTATCATGTTGAAGAATTATCACTTAATCACACGAAGACCAAGAAGGAAAAGGCAGAAGATGCAATGGACAACTTTAATGTATACAGCAATTGTATGTTTAACTCAAGGCATTTTAGTTTCCCGCCATTGAAGCTGTTAAGCTGTGAGTCTATGTTCATGTCTTACGCCAGTGCGAGAGATGCAGCTGGCGCACACACACCCTCTGGAACAGTCCTCCTTAAATTTCTCGGGTTTTTTTATTTTTTATTTTCTCTAAGAGTTACCACTACTTTGTTAAAATATTAAGCGGGACAATCAAAAGATATGTGTGTGTGTGCAGAATTCTCCTGGACTCTGCCAGTTGCATTGACGAGGCGCTGGCCGACTGCCGAACTCGCCCGGAGACGAAGGTGAAGGCCGACGAACTGGAGGCCCGGATGAAGACCATCAAGGACGCCTTGAGTGAAAAGTGCGTCACGTCCGGTCAGTCCTCTGATATTGTTTACATTGTATTGTCGAGACTCTTCGACGATAATAAACTGACAACCAGATAATAACCACCTCTAATAGTCTCAGCTGTATTTATGGGAATTATTTGTCTTTTCAACAATGTGGAAAACTCCCATAGTTGTGAGCTAGCTGTGAATATACAGAGGAGTTCGTAGAACTTACAGGTAACGATTGGCGATGTTGAGATAGAATCAAGAACTTTTCAGAAGGTAATGATAGGTGATGTATGTGGTTTATGGTAATTATGGGCGATGGGTGTGGTATATGGGAATATTAGGTGATTACGCGGTTTATGGTAATGATGGATCAGTCGATGGCTAAGTAGAGTTAAGAACTTCGTAATCAGAAAAACTCATACTTCCTACAGTCTCACAAACTCCTTCCGATCCTGTTTCTGCCGCAGTATTGGTCACAGGAATAAATTCCCATTTCCTATCCTCGTGAGTTAATACATTCACACCTAACAACTCTCTTTTCTGTCTTGAACTGGTCGATATGTTATTTCTTATTCAGACCTCTCTTCTGTAAACATCCACTTTCTCTATCTCTACGGTGAAAACAGCAAATGCACAATATCGAAGAGAAGATGACAGTTTTGAAAAATAAGCATATGTCAGGAAAGTGTAATTGAAGTAAGTCAGTATGAAACCAGGCAGGCAGGCTAACAAGCAAGCAGTCTCCTTCAGTCAGTGTGTCACTTTGTTGCAGTTGCTGTGCCGTTGTCAGCTACGACCATCGTAGTGCTGCTGCATTGCTCCGTCATCTTGCTGGCGTCACCTTAACGTCCTGTTGGATTCTTTTTTTTTTTTTTTTTTCATTCATTTCTATCCAACTATCCATTCGCTAAAGTTTACCAGTAAGGAAACTTCTTTCAAAGTTTATGACTATACTAAGTCGCAAAATCAGAATTTTCATTCCGAAGTCTTTAAACATGAATATTTTCATCTGTGCGCTGAAAGAGATAAATAACATTTGTCACAACACACTTTATGCAACACACAGGAAGTATGTGATAATGCGTGTTCTTTTTCCCAACAAAACACAAAGATCTGTCAGTGAGCCTACCCATGACCTTTATGCTTAGCCTCAAGCTAAAGTTGTAAATTTCTTCTTGGATTTTCATTCTTCGTTTCAAGTGAATGTGAAAACACCAGGAGAATATGCAGTGTTGTCCATAGGAATGGGAATCCCATGGGAATCCCATGGGAAACGTCCCATGGGATGGGATGGGACGGGACAGCACACACTTGTATTTCCCATGGTAGTCGATACTTGATATTGCAAAATAAATTTACTATTATTTCATTCATCAAGGATTTAAATCTTTCCTCTGAATCATCTATTGTATGTGAAGTACCAGGAATTATAGAACAAAAGCCGAAAAGTGGTTTTCAGTGTTGTCCATAGGATTGTTAATACCATGGGAATCCCATGGGAAACGTCAGGTGGGATGGGACGGGATGGGACAGGCATAAATTGCCATGGGACGGGATGGGATGGGATAGAAAAATATGTCCCATGGACAACCCTGAGAATATGGTTATATGGCAACACAGTGAGTACATCAGAGCACAAACTTGTATTACTGGACTGCTTGCAGACGATTTTTTCCAGTTAACTACTAAAACGAGGCTTATGTTTACAAAGCTTCCGGCTTAGTCATATTTATTTTTTAGACTCGCCGAGACTAACAGAGGAGAACTTTGCAAGAGGCTAAGCATTGGTTTCGGCAGACAGACAGCAGTCCACCTCTACACGTCCTTCATCAGAGTATCAATAAGCTACGAAGTTTAGTCGAAATGGTGGCAGACCCTGATGACAGAAATTTACAATTCGATGGGAGACAGAAGTAACAAAATTCTGGTCCGAAAAAAGTTTCGAATAATATGGTCACTGTTTGACCAACATATCAGAGTCCTATTTTTTTTCTGCTGTCGCAAATCAACGAGCAAGGAAGGTAATCACACTTGGCCGCATGAGCTATACATCGAATCTTCGTGACTTTCCACAAACACTTAGATGGCGAGTCACTACAAAGAGGTATCCTCCTGACACCTAATAAAAGTGTATCCACATATCTTTTGTTGTTGTTGTTGTTGTTGTTGTTGTTGTTGTTGTTGTGTGAGAGAGAAAGAGAGTGTGCAAGCGCTGCGGATAATACGTGATTGGCTGTACCTTGACATAAGTTTGCCCATGTACAGATAATTCATGGCGATACTTATCTCAAGAATTTTGGAAGGTAACTCACTCAATTTTGTTTAAAACTAACCAGCATCATTACGAACGGATGTCAATAAATTGCACTCACCCGGGACACCTGCACATTTTGTCAACAAAATGACTTTTTGGCTTTCCATGTTGTGATAGTTTCTTGGAGAAAGGACTTTGGACAGGGCAACACGTTAAACAAACCTTTCTAATAGTGTTCAACTCTCGTCTATTTTCAAAGCACAAGCACCTGAAAACTCCAGGTGAAGAAATGAATACAGTCGGGTGATGGAAAACCCAAATTACATAATTATACGCTTAAGCAAAACCTAATTTTGGACCCTCGCAGGGGTAAATCAAAATTATAAACTCCATTAGTTTCAACCTGTTTTCAGTCGAACAGTCCAGTGAATGTAAGACGATTTATATACAAGCAATTAAAATGTAGACGCCATCATTTCACTCCTTTGATCTACGATCACCGCAATATTAAGAGAATAATAATAATCATCATAAAAAATGCAAACTTTGTAAAACGCATACTCACACTCCTATAAGGAGTATGCTTTTAGCACTGAAGAACAAGAATGAAACATGGACAGCATACGAGGGACAGGAAAACAACACAAGAATTAATATGTAGACATACGCCCATGGTCACTCAGATCTCGAGCTAGAGAATGTTCTTTTTAACCCCTTAATTGTATCGATAGTACTTACATTCCTTCCCTTCTTAGAACAACAAATAACATGTCAAGTTAATTTGTAAAGCTGTATCCTCTGTGTTTTAGATATTAACACAATTTTTAAGATTTACGAAAACTTACTAACACTGTTTACCAATGAGATAACTAGCTACCATCACCCCTGACCAAGTAATAGCAAAACTAGGAGGTAAGGGAGATAACCCCGTGTTGTGCACAGACTTACCTCCCCGCAAGAGAGCGCCTGAAGCGGCTGCTCGAGACGTTCAACATGCAGCGTCTCGCAAGACTGAAGCGAGAAGTAGAAATGCTCAGAGACTCGCCACCCCATGGGATTACATGTTATCCTGTCGAAGAAAATATCACTAAGTTTGAAGCTAGTACGTTAACGAACTTTGCAAATGATAAAAAAAAAATATGGGTCAAAATAATGACAGTGATGGAGAAATTCGCAGTCGAAACTGAATGATTGCACGTTATATACTTGGCTATCTTCGAACAACTATCGCATCGGTCGGATACATACCTCAAAACATTTATATGTGTTGATCATAAATGGCCTTATGAACTTAGATATTAGTCGTCAAACACGATCTGTCAGAATCTTAAAAATTAGGCATACGTTGAGAGGTGTTTTTTTTTTTTTTTCAAAAGTTAGCACTCGATTTTAGCCGTAATCGAAAATATACATGTTTATCTTTACAGAAATTTTGGGAGGAGATGGAACTCCTTATAATGGAGGAGTATTTACCCTAACTATTGAGCTTCCAGAAAGGTTTGTCTTCAATGTCAGTTTCAGTTTGCATTTTCAATTGCCATTAATATTACTTTGGTGTAAATATGTAATTTATTTGTATAGCTGTAGTTCTTATGTTTGTCATTGATTTTTATTTGTATCTGAAGTTGAAATCAAGGGATGATTTTTAATTTTTTGTTACTGACAACAGTTATGACAGACATGATAAGCTTGCAACCTTTGGCAAATGGGAAGACTTTTATTTCATGCAGAAGGTAAGGGGAACCAACATTCACATTCATTATGTTTATTTCAGGTATCCCTTTGAGCCACCAAAGGTTCTCTTCATCACTCCCATTTATCATCCCAATATTGATAATGCAGGCAGAATCTGTTTGGACACTCTGCGTATGCCTCCAAAGGTAATGTAAAACTGCTTCTTTGCCATATATAATAATGGTTTTAACTGAGATGGAGTAATATGCCATCTGCCCATTCTTGACGTTTATGTGAAGATAAGCTGCTTATGCAGTTTAAAATCTCTGGGCTCCTACTTTTGCTGAGCATTCATTCAGGCAGTCTTTACTCACAAAGTTACCATGAATGATGATAAATTCAATTATGGAAGTTAGTCTTCCCACAGAGCAACAGATGTCGCTAGAGGTAAACCATACAGCAACTGTTGTGGAAAACATCCCTTTACTTATCTATTGCTCATACTCTTTCTACAAGAGCATCTCATTCATATATGATTGCATTTGCATGGTTCTTAAAATTTCACAGTGGAAACTATGAATATTGTAAACCTGAAAACAAAATTTACAATTTTATCCTTACAGGCTTCTTCCTACAAGAATCCCATTTACTGCTATATAAGCCAGGCAATATACAAACAACTGCTAAAACTCAAAAGGCACCTTCATTCTAGTTAAGCTTTGATGAAGACATTTTTTATCTAGTTGAAAGAGCCCAGGCTGTAAAGAAATCAAAATGTCTTTTTAACAGGGAGCATGGAAACCTTGCCACAATCTTGTAACAGTTCTGACATCTGTACAACTTCTTATGGCAGAGCCCAATCCTGATGATGCACTTATGGCAGATATTGTGAGCATATGTCTTGATTTAAATATTCTTTTCCATTTAGATTGTTGTATTCATTCTAGCTATTCAGTAAACTTGCTTGAAAGAAATCTATAAACAGTAAGATAAAATGACCAGCATACATCTACAAACTCTCCCAATGTCGTAATGCAGTAGGTCATCTTTTGTCCTATTGTAGCAAAAATAGTTTTAATGGTTTAGGATTGTCTATTCCTCAAACATGTATTATGTTGATGGTGGAATGATTACTTTTTTATTATTTTAATGACATATTGAGAATATTGTTCATGCTGTTGCCTTTTAATCTTTTTTTGTATGATAATTTGGAAGTTTTCTAGGCTTTCTGTGTGTTTTTCAGGCTACCGAGTTCAAGCATAACAGAGCACTGTTCATCCAAAAAGCAGCAGAGCACACAACCAGACATGCTGTACAGCCAACCATTCAGGTAACAGCTGTCTTGCCTGAGAAACTTCAGTTTTGTATTCATCTGAGTGGTGGAAACAAATTTTCATATAAGTAGTCTGCATGCAATGTTTACTAAAGGTCATGTTTCGCAGTGAAGGCTAATAGGATGATGCAATTGATTTGTCTTTTTTTTTTTTGCAGAAAAAATACCAAGCAAATGGTATAGAGAATGAACCACAAGAGGTATCCCATGCTGTGAAGACATTTAACAGGGGAGCTGATAAACGTCCTTTGGAGTCCCATCAGCCCTTAAGTGACTTCTCAGCTAAGAAACTGAAATCATAGAACCTGTGTATAACATGTCAAGTCCCAGAGCATGTGGTTTAGGGTTTATTGTGGGATTATATATATATTAGTGAAGTTCTGAAATGTATTCTGCATGTCAAGAAAGTTATGCTCTTTTCTCCAAAATTTTTGATTTTTTCAACTAAGTTTACTGATGTTCCTGTACACACTGAGTTCTGTTATGTTATACTAATGTGCTACTTATTATTATTATATAGTTAAACATTTGTCACATGTATTTAAGTGCTTCAGACTGTAAATAAAAAGAAAACGCTCTCAAGAGTAAAATTATCGTGATGATAACTAAAGTATGCCATACCATGATGTTAAACATTTAAAAAGTTCTTTTTACTGAAGTAAAGTGGCCTAAATTTGTTTTGTGCCTGTTATATCTTTCTTCACTGCTTCCAAAATGTAGCATGTACAAACTGGAATTTTGAGTAAATGGCGTGCATTGGATGATTCTGAAATGATCACTAGTGCTGCTTAAGTTCATCAAATGTTTAAAATGGTTTGTGAAACCTACCTAAATGCCTGGTTAAACAATTTTTAACAAGAAAGCTATATTGGCAGCTGAAAGATATGGTTGTCGTCATATGAGACGCTCAGAAATTCAGACACATTTATGGACACATCAAGCATTTCACTTGGTCAAAGATGCAGAGAAATGGAAAAAAAAATTGATAGGTAATGTTCCTTCTCTGGTTCTTGGCGGTGCTTTGATACACATTTTGCACTTTAAAAAAAGCAGTGACACATATATATATCTCTAAGATAATCGGCAGATGTATGGGGTGGGGTTTGACACTTTATATGATGCTCTAGTATGTTCAGGGCTGGTAATGTAGTTTTACACAAAGTTGGCTACTATGGACTGTCATGTCCAGAAGAAGACTACTGGTGTGAGGGCAAGATTTTAACCTGTCACACTTCTCACTGCCTTGAAGGATAAGAGGAAGATGGTGATGACTTCTGTTATAGGTTAAACTGTCCTCCATTTCAGGTTACTCGGCTAAATGCAACCAGGTGTGCATGTTCACCATCACTCACCAAACGCCTTTAGTCCCTCATAAGACAAAGGACTAACTTTAGTAATCCCAATGAATAAACTTAAGAAGTGTGTTCAGTTAAAAATTAAAAAAATGAGTAATTGCTAGTTACAAGGATAACGCAAATGTTCATCATAGCAAATCACACCCACACAACTGATACTCATCTATGATTGAGTAACTGGACTGCAGAGGCTATAAACGATTTCACACATGAAGCTTTTTCTGACGATGTGCATTGTTGGCGTATTTCAAACCATCCTGTCAGTCAGCAGGAGCAAACTACAAAATATGTAACTGTTGTCTATATCATGCTTACACTAAATATTTTCTCTTGAAGCAGTCTGTTAAATTTGACCTTGTCTGTAAAGCTCCTTATCTCAGTTTCTTGAACCACATTTTAAGACTGCAAAATTTCCCGTGTTACTGGCGAAAAACTGCGATATCAAGCCGATTCCTTAATTCGTGCTTGCCGATCTGATCGATTACGCCATGGACGTGTATTATTAGTTCATGATCACGCTTACTTTAAACTGTACAACGCTGAGTAAGGGACACGTATACTTTGTTTTTAACATTCTTCCGGACTATTGGCCACTGTCACGTTTCATGCAACATATATATATATATGTTGACGTGTGAACGTGCGTTGGACTTCGGAATTCTTCCAGTGTCTGCAATAGTGGGAGATTCGATACTTCCTCGGTTCATCCCGTCACATATCTAATCATCGGGAAAGGTATAAAATGCACCGTACATTCTAAATTTCATTGTTCGAGGACGACGAGAACATTAATTACCCCCACACCTTTCATAGCATTCTTTTATATTTTAAGAAAAATAAAGTTCGTGCTTCAAACTATAGGCACGACCAAAGAGTCCCAAAATGTAACATAGGAAAACATGCGGGATGTGTTTGTTTCTTGCTCGGTGGTAAGCAATGACTGTTTTCTGTTTATAGTACACAGCTTTGCTAACTCGATGTCGCTGTGGGAGGGTAGCCTTTCTATAGGTTCTCGGGTGACGGATGAAACAAGCTATTTTATATATATATTAAACATAAACATTACGTCTCCCTAAATTTATCAATACGCTGGGTTTTCATTTTAATTTTATTACTACACAATTCAGACTATATAGTTGCATATCACGGCTTTTTTATCACATAATAATACTGCTCTTTCGCATTTTCAATTATTCATTTTTTCTGAGTTATTTTCCATGCGCTACCGCTCGATTTATAGTTGTATTGTCCTGTGGAACATTCATTGATAGCACTGTGAGCTTCCTCCTCACGAATATATGTGTACACTGGCTCATTATTATCCTTACTGCACGCTTCCCACCTCGAAATACAAAAGAAGAATTCTTATAATTAAGGCATCACTTAGTGCTCATCTAAGTATAACAGGATGATTACAACATTAAGACATGTAGTGTCCAGCGAGTTTACTCATGCTTATGTCTGCCACATGCTGCAAGGCGAGCGCCTCCGACTACGATCCAAAAAGAGCGCTGCACAAGAACTACGGGCTTTGCTCGCAAACGTTTCGAGGCGTCAGCTGGCGAACACGCTCCCGCGCGCAGTCGCCATGGGGGATCTTTCCATTACGGTCATTTCAAATATTGAAATAAAAGTTACAAAAACGCAGATCTATAGTTGTTACTGTTTAAAAATTACAATAAAGAATATTTAAAGATGATTTTTTATAGAATGTGTTTATTAAATCTATAATTTTCTATAATTTTTAGTCTACACGTGGAAGGGAATATATGCTCCCCAATATGTTGCCTCGCAGAAAGACTAAATGGCTGCGAAGGTGATCGGTGTGCAATTTGCTGACAATTCATTTGTCAATTTTGAATCAAACGACGAAGAATGGGATCGTTGTCAAGATAGTAAGAATATTTATCACATATATAGATTGTAAATATTCCGTGTTTGTGGGCTTTCTCGAGATTTTCTGTTTTCTTTTTAATTTGGAATTGTTTGCAAATTTTACCATGCATGCGTGGTGAATATAGGCAGCTGACGATTTAAACGGTTAGCAGTAGTGCCATCAAGATACTATGTAATAAGCAGTGAATAAAAGTAATGACTGTTGAGGCCATTTTATGGCATTTTCCGTTAGATGTCAAATGTTAAGTGTCCATTTATCAGACTACCAGATTTATAAGTCCTAAAAAGCGCACTTTAAAGTTCAGTCTCCATAAATCAGTCATTATTGTGTGATAACGCATGGGGGCTGGTCAATTCAACCATTTGCACAAGTCAGTACGACCACAACTCATAGTCGATTCAACACCTGCCTATAGTCAATTCTACCACATCATCATCTATGCAATAATTCAGCCTCGATATAAGTGAATTTTGATGTAATCTCTTTATCATCCTCGGTTGACCTGTGCATTTCGATCATACTCCCTCGTCAGGGTTAGGGTTAGGGTTTCACCTGTGTGAAATGATTTTATTTAAAACAATATATTTAAGTGTAGGATTTATTGCTTGTAAGGCAATATGCTGACAGTGTTTTTTTTTTAAAAGGCATATATGACACACTCATTCAGAAAATAGCTGAATGGCGGCCGTGGTGTTCCAGTTGCGACAATGTTGATTGTTCAGGTGAAATTGGGTGTTTCGCGATAGAACGCACCCGTTTGAAGTGTTTGACTACATAGAACTGTACAAAAAATTTCATTTCAGACGTGCAGACATTCTAGCGCTGACAGATAAAGGGGCATGCGAGCTCACTGTCACCAATCAGCAAGGTGCCTTAACACCTTTGTTACAATTACTTGTAACTTTTCGATATTTTGCATCATCGAGTTTTCATGATGTGTGTGGTGAATTGATTGGTGTGAACCAGTCAACTGTAAGTCGCACTATGCCGAGAGTCACCGATGCTTGGTTTTGGTGACTGCGCAACAGAAATTTCATTGCCAACTGAAGTTGGCGCGGATGTGACAAAAAGACATATACACCACACAAACGGATTTACAAATGTGATTGGATTTATTGATGGGACCCTGATTCGAATTCAGGCTCCAAGTGAGCAAGAACATGAATTTGTCTCTCATAAGGGATACCATGCCATCAGTGTCCAAGTAAGAACCACACAAGGAGAATACTAGGACGATATTGAGTAATCTTGAGAATATGAAGAAATGTTATCATATGAAACTACAAGAAGGTGATCATCACTTCAGTTTAATAGATCCAAACAGTTCATACTTCAAAATAACATTATGTACACTCCTTTTGCAAACAAGAAGAGAAAGAAAACGCAGCAGAAGCACATGTAAGCATGAAGGTCCAACACTTTTATCCAAATCAAAGTACAACAAAATATAAACAGTATCAAGGAGAGCCGATCCCTTCAGCCTGTCGGGCGAAGGGACAGAACTCTCAATCAAGTGGCCAATGTACATCATGATTTGTAAGAAAATATATTTTCTTTTACATGCGATGATACTGACTGAGCAATGAATTTGTCATTACACTGAATAGTAAGCTATGTACTTAGTCAAATCAACTAAGGCTACTAGTTGAGTTGACTCTGGGTTGTGGACAAATTGACTGAGGGTCATGGCCAAATCGACTTGTATTTGGTTGTATCGACTGGTGGCCTAAAACACAAGTCCAGAACACAAAAACACAAATCAAAACAATATATCGCTAGTTGTTTAAAAATGTAAACACAAAAACACATGCATGCACATTCTTACACACACAAAAGCATGCACATTACTACACACACACCCCCTAAAAAAATGCTACAAATACACAAAAAATATAAAATTATCCTAGGTGTGCTTGTGTTTACTATTGAGGATGGTGATAGCTACAAAGGCATGAAGGACCACTGGTCTGTAATGTTTGTATACAATTGGCACTTTATATCGCTTTCTAGAAAGTAGTATAGCTGGGTTGGAGAGAGTGAATAGGGTGTGTAGTAGTGTGATATGCATTCTTTCTGGCAGCATCATTTTGCCATTTTGACTAAAAATGTTTTGAATACTTAGGCCTGAATAAAAGTGTTCTAGGGACAAAAAAGAAGGTTGTCTTGAAGGAAAACGTGACTTCATCCATTCAAAATGCAATAAATGTTTACATTGTTTTCCTCTTTAGGTGGTGTAGATGGTGTGTTCAGTGCAGAAATGTGCCAACAGAAAGCAAGAGAGTGTGGTCTGCACCTTACGAGTACTGAGGTCCAAAGTCTTGTCTTAGGTGGGTTTAAAGAAGCGGCGGAAGTTGGCTGTCTGTACCAAGTGGACCAGACTGGTGATGGAGAACTTAATGAGAAAATCCCAAAATGTAAGAACTGTTTGAAAAATTATAATGTGTGAATTACTTTAATGGCTTCTACATTTTCTGATATTGTGCAAATTAAGATTCAGTTGCATGGTGTGTGTGTGTTCTTCCAGGATGGATTACTTTGTCCTGCCAGGTGACCAGTTTCTTTTGTTTAAAAAAAATCATCTCACAGATACATAACACATAAAATGCAATGTTTTACAATATAAAACAAACATGTACATAAGATGACAGTTATTTAAGAATACATCTATCTGCCAAACAAGTCAACAATGTAAAATCTTACATAACAAAGAATGTGTTCTTTTCACATCTCACACAAATCAAGCACAGACATCATACCAAGCGCCTTGGATCCCTTGTGCCATATGCTAATGGCACAACAATATTAATGTATCTAATATTAAGACATACCTTGTTTTAAGTAATCATAAAGTCATTTTTATATATGTATAAAGAAGTCATTATATCTAGTTAACAAGTTGTTTATATGGTAGCCGTGTTTAACAAATGTTTTTTCATTTATTTCTAAACATGCATTAAATTTTTCAATAGTATATTTGTGTTTCAATATTCAAATAAAGGATCGTAGCTGGGGGATTGCTTTTTTAAATCTACAGGAATATATGTATGTGTGTGACTAATTTCTTGTTTTGTAAGTGATTTCAAATTATAATTTCCCTTTGGGATTAACAAAGTTGGTCATTTTTTCATGCTTAATCTCTTACTTAAAAAGCAACGCTGAAAGTAAAGGAGCTGAGAGGGAGAGAGAATAAGTGGTTTGCAGTGTTTTCTTGGTTACATCTTTGTGTGCTTCTAGATGAAAAAACACCTGATGGGAATATTTGCTGGAGCCATGCTGCGGTGCTTCTGCTTATAAGCCTGTATCGACAGTTTGAAGAGAAAAATGCTTTCTCCTCGGGTACTTCAAGGAAGCAAGCTGTGTGGAAGGCTATTGCAATAGAGATGAACAAGCATGGCTACCCATATGTTTCAGAGCAGTGTGACAAGAAATGGAGATCACTGAAATATCGGTATGATGTTCTTGTTTGCTGTCAAATAGATCTCTGCTTAGGACATTTTTGGATGCCCAGAATAAAAGACAATTCATTGCCAAAAAGAGGTGAGAGTTTGAATTTTAGAATGTACGATCTTATAAAAAAAATAGGTTAAATATATATTTCCATTTATTTTCTAATTTCAAGGAGCCAGTGAAATAAAAATTGACAGGACTTCATTATTTGCCAAAACAAGACTGCTATTAAAATCTAGGCTACTTTGGTGATAATTTTAATGTAAAAATATTTAAGTTGAAATCCTGAATGGTCAGGTGGAGAAGCAAATCAAACAGTTTACAGTGTTACTGACTATAAAAAAAAGTTTTACACAGATTGCATACCATATCAAGAAAGCAAGAAAGTGTATAGCAGAGACTGATAGTGATATCAACATAGACACTGCTTGAGGCCTGTGAAAAATATGGTGAGAGATATTTAGTAACATAAAGATCACAGATTTTTAACACCTGTTAGTGAATATTTGATCATCAGAATGAAATGAAACAGATACAAATAAAGAGAAGAGGAGATTGTGGTAACAGTGCAGAGAGACAAAAATTAGCTCTCAGAGCATGAACTAAAATGTCCTCATTGTACATCTTGAGGTAATAAGAAGACTTTGTCTGTCTGCTTTTTTGTGTTTCAGATACAAGCACATTCTTGAAAATACTAGGCACAACCGAATAAGCCGCAAGAAGTGGGAATACTTTGAACTCATGGGAGAGATTTTGGAAGAAGACAAGTCTATGCAGCACTCACCTCTCATTATTTCTTGCAATGCAAATGGTAATCAACAGAGCATACCAGGAGGTATTTGTTACCATTAAATTTCAGCATGTGTATTTTATAGAAGTTGTCAACAGCAGTTGTGTTTGCATAATGTTGCACAGTGATTATGATGATGGTTTAAAAGCATAATTCAGCAGGCTGCACTATATTCTGTTAATAGTAATGGTATCCCTTGTGTGGCAGAGTGCAATGACTTAGAGGGAAAGATCTGTGAATGCATTACATTAATGCGTAAATTGATACAAACATTTGGGTAATCACAGTTAGCAGCAAATATATTGAACAGACATTTTCATAACTTTTATTATTAACTTTGGTTTAAATGTTCAGTTCAGCAGGACTCTCCAGCCCCAAGTCCACAACTGGTTTCAAAGCCTTCTACATCTTCACAAGAGGAAATAGAGGAACAAGATGAACATCTTCCCTCCACTACTAGGAGATCCCTCAACAGAAAACGAAAGAGAGATGAAGCACCGAAGTGGATTAAAAAATTTATGACAAAGCAGAGAAAGATGTTAAAAAAGCTCTTAAGTTCCCAAGACAAACTGATTAGCATGCAGCGAGAACGAAATGAAATTTTGAGGAACCTTGCATTGCAGTTATCTCAGAACAAATGAGGACATGTTTGTTGCTTGACTGCGATTTTACAGAAAAGTTTTAGTTAACACTGGTAGTTTCAGAGACCTGTCAAAACAGCAGCGCAGACATGCAAGGTACATTTGAAATTCCAGCCCCTTTTGGTTGTGCCCAAGTGTATGTCACCCAATTGCATTTACGTTGTCTAGTCTATTAGTTTCTGGACTATGTTTAATGCCTGACTGGTGATGATTGTGGCAGCTTTGTTTGTGTTTATTTAATAATAATTTCTAAAATTTTCTTTGACAAAGCAGGAACTATGAGCTTTATCCTTCAAATATGAGCACCATTGATAAGCCAAAATGAAAGATTAATAACAAAGCTGTTGAGTAAATCTTCCATGGGAAAGGGTGTGTGTGACGATGATAGATATTTTATTAAAGTTGTATCAGGACAAAACAACCAGCCATGTAGACAAGTGTCACATAAGGAGAAAGAACAGTGGGCCCAAGATGAAATCTGAACTCGAGATGCCTAATCTTCATTGCATTGGTGACAAGTTCTTTAATGGATGCTGGGGTGGGAGATTACTCACAGAGAGCATCCTCAGAATGTATGATGTAAAAGTGAGAGGTAGAATTGTGTTTTGAGTGCATAACAGATTGAACAAAAGTGTCATCTGCTGCAAACGAGAAAGAAAGCATGGTCTGTAAAATTAGTACTGAGCATAAGTGTTGTATGTATGGGTTGCACATGTGAAATTGATGTTTGTCATTAAAGCATAAATTTTTTTGTCTGTGACTGTACAGTTTATTAAAGAATCCAACTGGTATTACTAAAGGAGACAGTTTATTTTACTGAAAGGAGTTTATTCATGATTTGCTATTTGAATGTTAACATGATAATTGCAAACTTGCATCAAATTTCGAAACCATTAATGACTGCCAAGGTGTATTGGGATACTTAGACAATACTCATACACTCTCGAAGTTTAGCATCACATACAGCCAACCTAATTTTAAGTCAGAAGTTGAAAGCAGAGTTGGCACAAGGCTAGTCAGGACTTCTGTCAGGGTATGAGCAAATGACAGACATAGGTCATTTTGGCCAATCTGAATTTAGTAATCATCAAGCAATAACCATTACCCTTCTTACAAGAAGGTAAAGGTCATCCTGTTACCTTTTCAGGTCGTTGGGGAGGAGTAAGGTGTTTTCTTGGGGTCAACTTTAGGTGAGAAAAGTGCCCATCTCCTCTCCCTTGGTACCTCACCTTCCCCTTATGGAATCTGGTACCCACTCTTGCCAGTTGGGTTGACTTAGGGAGGTTTGCTGAACCATTGCTCTAACCACTTAGCTATCCTCTTCTGCAAAGGTCTGACCAACTGCAATGCACTTAAAATGAGGACCTAAACACTGTTCTTCTTTCAATAAAGTTTTAGACGTATGCCTGTTTTTTATGACTATTTTTTTTTTGGAGAGGACGACAGTGTATGCGTCATATATAAAAATGGAAATGCAACTAAATATCTGTGGAGAAAAGTTACAAGTGTTACAGATACATCTGGATAAACCTCATTGGGATTGACTGGATCTTTTGGGTTCCTTCCTGGCAGCAAGCACAATCCATTAAATGTTACAAAGCTTATGTGATTAAATCAGTATTTATTCTTCTCTACAAAATGTACATGGCGAAACAACAGGAATGAACTTTTGAGAGTTTCGTTTCTTTCCTCCCCAATGTTGATACAAATATGCCACTAAAACACAAACTTTCCTGAATATCACAATTGTGGAAATCAGATACCTGTTGTTAATCATGTCAGTTTCAGTATCATGGCATAATCTCAAATGGCATCTTCTCACATATCATTTCAAGAGCTGCCACACAGTGACAAAAGTATGCAAAAATGGACATAAGTGCTCTGACCTTGGTCTGTCAGAAACTGTCCAATAAATTACAGTAACAGAGACATGCCTATCACATTTGCCACATTACTAGTATTTTCACATTTATTGAAAAACAGGTAAAAAAAAAAATTGCACTTTTGAAAAATAATGTGCAACTGATGGCGACATTGTAAATGGGGAAAATTTTGGTTATTCTTATTAAACAAAACTGTAAGACAGAAAATAGCTTGAAATTATAAGGCTAATATTGTTGCACCATTGGTGCATGGTTAAGAAAACAAAATTTCTTTGATCTTTTAGGCCTCTCACTATTTATTCACTATTCTTCTGGTACAGAAGAGAATTCTAGTGGTAAAAAAACCAAACAGTTTTGTGCTAATAGAACTTTGCAGAGGAGAAACATTTCAAATTTTTTCTCATAAATGCACGCTGAAATATAAATTTACATGTGTCCTATCAAACACAATCATTTTCTTATCCATGTAAAATCAAAGACTGCCCGAAAGCACTGAAGGTAGTGTTGAAGGAAATTCTCCCACCACCCCTCCAACCTTGAGCTTTATGTATATTCTAGTGTAGTATACCACTTTGGAAACATTCTAGTCTATTACTGACCAATCATTTGTGGATGTTATTCTTTTGGAAACAATGCACACTCAACACGGAGTCAAACTTCCAAAATACATTTTTCTCAAAATGTTTGGTTTCCAAAAGGAATAGCTGCTTGTAGATGCTCTCATAAATTCAATTTCACCACTTTCAAAATAAATGTAAAAAACCCCAATATACCATATTACTGAGGTCTTTTATGAGCAGTCCACTAAGAAGCATTTCATTTTCACGAGAGAAAACAAAACAACAAAAATGCAGCAAAGTTCTCATCATCCAACCAATGTGGTCTGGCCGGCTAAAAGAAATACAGAAATCTGTCAAGATAAAGATTTAAAAAAAAAAATTAATATTTGAACATCACAGCAAAAATACAGCCATTACACCCAGCCCATGCACAATATTTTAAATTTACAGGAATGAATGCATCCATTTATTTCATTAGTGATTAAATATTAAACTTTAGTATATAAAAAATGCCTAGCATAATATGACTAATACTGCCTGCTGTGTTAGATTTATAAAAGTTATAGGTTAACTTATATTTTTACAACAGAGTGCAAACACCTCCCATTACTCCGGTGAAATTAAGACCTCCATTATTTTTTTCAACCTAAATCCTATTTCAAGTTTTGCATTCTGTGTAAAACAAGAAATATATGCTGCCAGGCTAGCTTTTGCTTATTATATATTAATCATAATACACCCACAATTTCCAGATGAAATTAATAAGTCTAGGTGAACAGATATTCTATTGTTTATTTACATTATTCTCTTACACATCGTCCATTCACACAAAAAACAAAACACACAATGATATCACCAGCTGACATCAAAACTAATTCCTGCACCAGAATGAATACTTGAAAACATTTGGGATACAATCAGCAGGCAGGAAAAATGGCCATGTGTTAAATGGTTTTAAACCACTTTTTTAATAGGTTTTCTTTTTCATCTACAACAATGCAAGGACAACTTTTCTTGATTATAGGCTTTCTTGAGAAACTGGTTCATAAATATTCACAATGTCTCATCTACATTTTAACCCACAACCTTGACTTTGAACAAATTTGGAAGGCACTTCTTTTGTTTTATTCCTCCCCCAAAATAGGCAACAGGAAGTGTCATTTCCCAAATATTTAAGGCAATAATATCAGGTTTGGACAGATGCCTTAAAAGGCAACTTTTGCATAATCTTACAATCATGCTGAATACAGCCTCCCTGCCCTCCAGTATCTATCCAGTCTAACCCAAGACCGTGATCATAGCTTTTCTTGAATTAAAAAGATGACAGTTCATCGGTACAGAAGTTGTATCTGGAACAAAGTTGCATACAAGAGACATAAAAAAAGATAACCCATGCCATTCAGAATCAATGAGTTTAAAATCCCAAAACATGAAGGCAATGTATTGACCATGAATGCTAGTGCCATATCTGTCAAACCTAAAGGTGAAATTTGATGAATACAATTTTAATAACTGAAAAATAAATCAATGGCACTGCACAGCATGCAAAGAAATGTAACATTTTACAGTTTACCACAAGAGAACTTTCCAGAGTAGCAACAAACCTAAAGACCACATACAGGTCTTGCAATCTCAATGCCACATTATTTAGCTGTTCTGCATGTGCACACACACATACATGCATCCTTGTCTTGTATTAATAAAATGCATTTGTGCATGTGGCACAGATATCTCAGATGAAAACAAAAATTTGGACCATTTTTAACAGCCAGTTAATAGGCTTTTCAAGCACCCATGAATATGCACAATAAACATGATTAGCAACTGATGTGCCATTTCTTTAAAGCACAACAAATATTTTATCTTTTGCAAAAAGAAAGTCGCTAAACTAGAAAGCTGCAATTTCCAATGTCTGTGCAGTCAGCATGTCGTAAAGGGGTAGAGAAAAAATAAAACGAAAAAAAAAGGCATGATTATTTTAATGAAATATCAACCTGTCATGACTTTTTGCAATTTTCTCTGCCTCCTTTATAACAATCACTTCTAAATACAGCAAAATATTGTGTAGAACTAATTAAGTTAGAAATAGCATAAAAAAGGATTTCTCTTTCAACCACTTATCTTTTATTTTCCAAATGTCAAAACTAAACACTTATGCATGACTACTACTGACCTAAAGTGGAGATTGTACTTTCAATAGTGCCCACAAAAGAACATCCTAGTTTTGGTGTAGTGGAAGGTGGATGCAACTGTCAAGAGTTCTCTCCTTCTCTTTTTTAAAGGGGAAGGGAACAGACACCACAAATGGTTGATTACCAAACATTCCACAAATACACAAACAGCTAGCCATCTTTGAACACACTTTTTCTAATACTACTAATGAAAATGCCATACGTTCTTCGAACTTTTTGTTATGCAGTTAATAGTTTTTTTTTAAAAGTTAGTTACAGATATGTATATCAATTGGCACAAGCATGCAGTCATGTTCACACAGGTACAAGTGTGCAAGTGCACGCACAGGCTACCACACGTATTCACACATACACGTGACCAGAAAAATGGAGTAGTGTAACACTGGATTACTTGCGAAACCCAGAAACAGCAATAATACTTTTCACATGCTTGCTGGCAAGTAAGGTGCACACGACAGCAAATGTACAATAGATTTACTCTCAAATTCTAATCCTTATATCCTATTCTCAAGAGCCAGCAGCAGTTTTACTCGGACATACATATTGAAGTGATGGTCTTGATACCTGTATTAACTTCTCTTATGCCCCTTTATCTAATCTGTACCTTACGTGGAAAATATTATTGTCAAACAAAAATAACAAAACAATAAACAATAATCAATGTTTTATAGGTACATTTGTTAAAAATGCTTTTTCCATATGAATATAGAAAATATACAACAAATTGGATCATATTTTAGTTTTATATTTTATCAGAAACTAAATTTAATAAAGTAATAAAGGTGCAATCTTTGCAACTGTATTTGACTACCTCAGTTTTATTTCTTGCAAACTATATACACATTCCTCCATTATTTTTTTTTGTGCCATTCATCTCACATTTTAAAAAAATTCTTTAAACAGCTGTTTTGCCTTTCTTTTTTTCCAAAACTCTGTCAATGTCTGGAAACCAATAATTTCAAAACCATTTTTTATATTCGCTTGAATGCAAATCATTCTTTTTTTTTTTTTCAAAAATAGCTTCGTTGTTAGCTTCTTCCTCTGTTGTTAGTCATAGGTTTGGAAATGTGCCTGCAAAGAAAGAGAAGACTAAAAGACATGCAGGAATGAGACTTATAGGTCAAAAATCATGTAAACATAAAACACCAAAACTACAGGGGCTGTGTTTGCAATTTATCAGTTCTCCATAAACAAGCTAGAACTTTTGAGCAAGAATCATGCTTTTTGAAAGCAGGCAGGAAAATCTATTGCTGATTACAGACAGGAATAAAAGTCAAATATTGTCTATGAAAAATGCGAATCAAGGCCTTTTTAGCAATTCTGGGGGTTGGGGGGTGGGTCAGGGAAGGAGAGAATAAAACACTCTACTGAACCATATGTACCAACACTTTTGTTACTTAACTAAAACAGCTAAGTAGAAAGTCAAAGCATCCTGGGTGAGAAACAATGATAAAAGAATGCTTGCACTGATGTTTTATTAGTATCATAGACATTTACTGATAAAAACCTTACTCAAGAGCTATCAAATGGGATGACTGAGTACACGACCCAATGTGCAAGAACTGAATGTATTTTCAAAATTAATGTGTCACAAACCTGCTGTGTTTTTTTTTAATGTTAGCCTGGAAGGGGACAGGTAAAGTAGCTGGAGGGGGAGGTGCAAAAGACAGCAATTAATGCGGTTGTGGGTGTCAGCAAACAGTCTGCTTGTTAGCGTGGTTTTTTAATTGACTAGAGTTGATAGATTGTTTTTGTAGAAGAACAAAGGAAAGAGTGTTAGGGCATTTTGGATTTTTGTTGTGTGACTGAGTTTTTCCTTGACGGGAGCAAGAAGAAGAGGCAGTCTCCTGGGTGTTCTCAGTGGGTCCTGAGCAGACTTGGAGTTTTAGTCCTTACTGGGCTGTGTGCAAATCCTGACAAGATTTGTATCGAGGAACTAGTGTAACATTGAACCTGTTGAGGTTTTTGTTTTTTCTGTTTTATTTGTTCTTCTTTCGTTTTTTTGTAATGCACCGGGGAATCGTCGCCTATCGTGATAATTCAAGTGAAGGGGTTTCAGCTATTTCAAGTGGAGACTGTATTATTTTCAAGTGGAGACTTTTTGAGGAACTGCATCGTCAGAAAGAACATTGGATATTTTGAGACAGTGGACGACGCTGTGTTCGGACTGTAGGTTGGTAAATCTGGATTTGCTTTGAGTTTTCGTTTTCTTCAAATTATATTGTTTTATTTAAAATTTAAACTGTAGTCATTGTTTTTATTTAGTTATCTTCCTCATCTGAAAGGCACTGAAGAGTGCAGGTGACATCATGTGAAAAGAACTTTAAAAAAAAAAAAAAAGTAACTAGCAGCTTTTGTGCTCCACTTTATTTAACTCTACAATGAATGGGTCACATTGTGCTTTCATTTATAACCAGTGTTCTTGATGATTTATCATAATGAGCAAGCACTTACAACTCTTGAGGCTATTCTGTCAAGCTCACTTGAACCTTTGGCATCTTTATTTGCATCTTTATTATAAGCAATGTTTTTGATGCTTTAACACAGGCACATGGCAAATGCTCAAATGCTCTTCAAAAGCACAGTATCCCATAAGACTTGTTATTGACAAGACAAATGTAGACTGACGAACAATGACATGCTGTCAGCATGACCTGCCTGCACTGTCTATTACCAGCTATTGCTTGAGGTCACATCAAAGACTGAAGTTCCCTCCTACCTAAAGGCAGCTTGGAAAAGACTTCAAAATAATGTAGTCAACAGAATCTCAAGGTCAAACATGATTCTTCTGCATGTCATACAATTTTTTTCTTTTTTTTTAAAACAAATTATGACAGGTCATTTCAAATTCACATAGTTAAAGCACATAAATCTTGTCAGCTGTACTAATATTGTGAGCAGGGTTTTTGAAAAGATAAAGCAAAAAAAAAAGTACTTATAATCCTCACATGGTGTTATGTTTATGTTAATGCCTGAAAATAAGGAGAAGTCTATGCAAGATATCTATTTAAAAAATCTATTAACATGCATTCAAATTAGTTTACTATTTAAATACCGATACCCTACTAAAATAAATAAGGACAAAACACATGCACCCATGCCTATATTGAAGGAAATAAGCAAGCTGTACATTTTAAAAACATACCCACACAAGTACAGACTTACATCATCAAAAGATACTTCATCTGATGTACTCTGTCTGCTCTGTGCTACATCATTCCTCTCATCATCATCATCTGAAGAGTCCTCACCAGAGGATTCGTCACCTCCAGCAAGTTCAGGCTCTGTCAACACAATTTATTTTATTCTCTGTAATGAACTGATACATTAAAAGCTCAACACCCAGAGGGGAGAGAAAATTACTGATAAAAATGTGCACAATCAAACTAAGAAAGTAACAATAGTAAATCTTAATATTGTGCATGATTTTAGCAAGAAGATACTTACTGCTCACATAATCAAGTGACCTTAGAAAGTAATAATACAGTAAAACCTCCCTATTCAGACCAAACTTAGGTCATAACTAATCATTGTAGGGAGATCAACAAGTCTGCATTCATGCTATGAACCATGACTTAAATGTCTATAAATTCAAGTTTATTTATTCATTTCTATTGAAAAAGCCCTTAAAATCGATATCATAATGTTCTTTTTTTGGTCATTTTTCCATTCACTTGGTTATGATTATTATGGCATTGTTACATTTGAATGAAAATTTATTGGCAAACTAACTCTCCAGGTAATAATATCGATTAACACACATGTACCATGGTAGACAAAGATACTCTTTAAAACACAATGTTAAAATTTTTTCACATGGTTTCTGTTAAAAGCACAAACAGTTGGTCACAATTTTATCTTAATAAACATGTGACTCTGAGGTTGTTAAAGGTGGAACGTCGTGGGCAGTTTCGCCCAGGCAAGGGAAGGTAGGAGTACCCGCAGAGTAGTAACTGGAGACGAATGACTACTATTTGCACTCTTAACATCCCTTTACAGGCAGAACCATTCTGTTCCTACAGTCCAAAGAACTTCCGCTTTTAAATAAAGTACAATCGACTTATGGGCACAAAATACTAAATGTTGGCCAGTCATTTCAACCAAAAAACATGCCGCATTGGCTATGCTGACTTCACGCCAGGACCTTATGTCCTATGTAAGACAACATCATGCCAAATCAACCAGGCCCAGGATAAATGAATACCTGAGGAGTAACACCTTTTTCATGTTAACCGAATGACCAAATGTCTGCATATACATTTTATTAGAACCTTCAGACTAAAAAATAATGATGACAAAAGCTTTTTAAAAAAATTGAATTGAGAGAAAACACGCCATTGTGAGATTTTAACTGAACAACTGCAGATATATTTAATATGAACCTTCAAATTAAAGAATAATTATGACAAAGGTTTCTCTGCATGTGTATTACCAAGTAGCCATTTTTGTTTAGCAAGATAACAGCTGAACTTGTTAGAACAATGCATGACTCTGTTTATAATATTTGATGCAAATAGCTACTCCTGTCATCAGAGACTGACTTGCCTTTTAGGCCTGGATAGATATGACTTTCAGTGTTGGGATGATATGACTAAATGGTTTGGGTTGAAATGACAGGTGACCTATAAAACAATCAGTCTCTTTCAAAATGTACTTAATTAAAAAATTATAATATCGGGGTGGCTGACCAGATTTAGTCTATTTTAAAATGTACTTAATTTTTTTTCAACATGCAGCTTTTGTCAAAAGTTGTAATAGAGTACAAACTGTTGATCATAGGTTGGGTTGGGGAGGTAGTCCTAACAGAGATGACACTTTTGTGGTGAAATATATCCATGAAAAATTTCTAGGTTGTAAATATCCTTTGTTATTCAAATCTGTCGTTTGTTCCTATGCTCTATATTCATGTCCCTGCAAATAAATTATTGTCCAATTACAGACTAATAAAATTAAGGGGTTACCTTGAGTTGATTTGCCTGCTAGTTTGTGGTAACATGTAAGACAAACACGCAGTGGCCGAGATGACTGCTGAGGCAACAACCAGCGTTTTGAGGTACAGGCATTGCAGGCAACGATCCCACAGTGTCGACAATGATGCTGTGAAAATATCACACACAACACATGCACACGATTGAGTGTGCACACACACCCCTGAATATTTTTTTGCTAGACATAGCAAAATAACATGCAACTTTGGCAATGATCTGTTAGAAATTTTAGACAAACGGTCTGAAAGAAATAAGTGATATTATGGCTTAAAATATGGTATTAGCAGTATATGTAACAATTTAGCACAATGATAACCACTGAAAAAGATGAAAAAGGATGCATTGAAAATTAAGGAAAAGAGATTTCTAGCTCTGATGATCTGGTGGACAAGAAAATCAGCAAGATATTCTATCAAGAAGAATATTTAAAATCTTCGCCTCTACTGCACAAGCCTATAGGAAAACATACCCTTCTATTGATCAGTGTGAATTCTGACTTTTTACAGTGCATGCATGTCCTGGCCGCAGAATCTGGCACCCATACAGGAGAGTCTTCTAATGCATTCTCTGCCAGGCCTCCTGCAGACATCATTACAAAGATTAATATCATCACATAACTTTCTTCGAACTAACCCCGACCATTACTTGGGCTCACAATATTATGAAAAAAAACTTAATCCCAAAGTGGCACTCAAACTTAACATTGCATCAGTGATCAGGTTAGGTTACCCAAGTGATGGTTATGGTTAACCTGCTTTTACATAAAATTAAGCAAGAGTAACAGTTGGGGTTAATGACTTATACATCGAATTCCGTGCCAGAATTGGTGCTAAGGAGGTTAAATAAGTACTTCGATAGACAATGATCGTACAAATTCATTATTATTCAGGCAGCATATAAATTATACAGGATTTTCTACTGACTGCAACATGATTCTGTTCAAATGACATGCATCATGCAGGAAAATCTTCACGAATAGTTATTTAGCATTTAGTAGGTAAAGTGGAATATTTAAAAAAGGAAAATCACAAATCTGTGAACAGCAAGCAAAAAAAGAAAAAAACATACGTTTAGCAATAAGATTAGCCACACAAGTTCGAATATGTGCCATCCACTCTTTCTTCTCTGTTGCAGTAGCAGCATACACCACAAACGACTTGCTGGGGCTGATAATTTTCCAGCCATTTCGTAAATCTACAGTAACATTGAATCCTCATAGGTTCATAAGATCAATAAAACACATGACAGCATCCCCCCACACAAAAAAATTGTCCATGTTTCCTGTATCTTGAGATCTTAATAATTTTCTTTAAATTCTTTATCAAGAATTTTTTTTTGTTCACACAACTATTTCTCAACACTTTTATGAATTATTACTTTGACTCCAATATATTTTGGATTTTAACTGAATTGTTTTGTCCCTAAACTCATGAGAGTACTCACTTCCATCATCTTCCACAGTCTCTAGCTTTATGTTCTCCAGGGGAAGGATGTGCTGCTTGTTATACTGTAATAAATATCAACATATTTTAAATAAATTTAAATAAAAACTATTTAAACATGCATGCCTAAACACAAAGTAAATACTACTTACACAGATATATATTAAACGCTTGTAATGGTCTTGCCTTACGAAAAAAATAAAGTCCAATTGACTAGGATTGTGAATCCACAAATGTTCCAAAAATCACAAATAAAAACAGAATCACATAAAATATGCACGCCATAAAGATCAATTGTAAAATGAGTTAAATCAACAAGTATGGATTTCTGAACATACACAGAGATTCTGGCACTTGCCAATAAAAAAGCAACACATTAGGTGAGAGATTATCATGACTCAAAAACAATTTGATAGACTTTTAACTTTTGTTTCCCTCTCATTCCACTCTTTGAAAAACCAAGTCATTTCTAAAATTCGCGCTGAAATATTTTTACTGTCATGAGCTCTGATGGGCAGATGATGTCTAAGCCTCTGTTGTATTTATGATTTTAACACTGTAAGATAGTAATGATTGTCCCCTCTTCTTTACAAAGTAGTTGTGATTACTCTCACCAAAATATTAAACTTTTATAAAACATAAATTTTGTTAACGCATTCCACACTGTGCCTTCTTTATTGCTTTTATAATTTATTGTGCTGTCCTTTCTTCAATAAATAACACCTGTAGTTGTTTGCAGGACTTCAAAATGTTTACAGACCCTGCTTATCACATTCCCCTTCAGTATTTTCCCTCGTGGGCACACACAAAAAAAAAAATTGTGAGGATAAATATTTTCCAATGCTGGAAATTATTACATACATTAAACAAGACAGCCTATGCTACTTCCTTTGTCTGGAGACAACACGTGAGAGATGTAACTTGCCATTGCATGAAATCTTCATAAGTCAATAAAGTTCTGATTTTTAAAAAGTAGTTGAGAGTAAGTACAATGATTTTATGGAAGCTCAACTGCCAATCTTTGGTGGAGTGGCTTAACTTTTGCAAAATAATATGATTCCATAATGATAACTCTTGTTAGACCATCATGCTAATGGTGACAAATCAAAGAGATGAACAATGTTAGCCTATCAGACCTACATCTACTGTGCATGACGCTTGCTGAGAAACTCAAACATCAAACTTTCTGGAGCAATTGTAGAAAAGGAATGAATCTGAAGTTGACACAGATGATGCACAGACCTAAGAATGGCAAGATGGCACTGACGTGGCAGTAGAAATAAAATGGTGTAAAGAAGAAGTGGCACAGGTACAAAATTAAATCCAGGAATATATTAAATTGCTTTATAGATGCACAGATCATATTGCACACAAAACTTCACTAAGATTAGCAGAAAAAGAAATATAGTGACTGGGAGCTAATCCTCTCTAGCCAGTTAGGCTGAAGACCTTTAAAAAACATTCTTGGCAGATTTAAAGACTATTGTGTTCCTCACCATTTGATGCTTGTTTGTGTTTAGATCTCTTCTCATTCACTGTCAATTACTTTATCTTTGATCTGACTTTCTTACAAAACCATAAGAAAGATGTGGAATCATTCAAGAAATTACTATCAATATAACAACATCATGCCTACCTTTTTTTTATGGATTACGATGTTACCATAGACTAGTATGTCATTGAAGAGAAAAAACTGACGTGGTTTTGGCTTCTTGCGACACATCTTTGTAAGAACTCCTTCGCCCACAAGGACCCTCCCAGGTATGGTCAGAGGCTAGTCACAGAAGAAACAAATGTGCAAATATTGCAGAAAGGACTTTATGATTTTCTACAACATAAGACATGATCTATAGAAGAGAGAAAACAGCATTTATGCATATTTGCATTTATGCACATTTGCAGAAACACAAAGAAATGCAAATAACATAATCACACATATATTAAGAAATTAGCAGAAGATTGATATATAATGTAGAAAAATGCCCTTCACATATTCTTCTTAACATTTCAATGGTTGTGTGAAAAGGGTACTCAAATTTGTTGCTGTTTAAAACTTTAATGTTTGTCCTGCTAATAATGTACACTATTTGTGTTTTGTAGATTTCTGCAATTTTATTACCCATGGGATAAAAATGAAGGAGATCAACACTAACTGGAAAGGAACAGTGATAATATCTTCTGGTTATAGTCAAAAAAGATGATATATTTGTCATGTTTGTTAAAAAAGAAAATATCCCCCTTGTCACTTCACAGACCATGATTATGAATCTTTGCAGCAAATTACATAATGTTTCAAAGAGATAAACAAAATCTGTCCGCCAATTCAAAGACCAATTCAGAAAAAAACAATTGCCTCATGTTGTATGTTTACGCTGCCTGCTTTCATATACTGGGGACTAAGAATTTGAAATCAAGTTAATGAACCCACTGAATGAGCCTCTGCTGGCACACACATACCTACGCATATATGGATGTATGCAAATACATGAGAAATACAGAAAAAGTTTTGTTAGCTTATCATCAAATATCTGACAATGCACTATAAATAATGTGCTCATTATAATATCTACGAGTCATGGATATCCTAACACGGTCTATACAATGGTCTCTTTAACCTTCACCCACTAACACCACTCTCTCAAGCATATTTTTTTTTGTCATGGATATTCACTTTCTAGTTTTAATTTTTTGCTGCCCTTGTCATTTTCTGACTGATAGAAGTTCTTCTCCAGAAGATTTGCAGAATCCTCTTTTACACAAAGAATCTATTATGTGATGTTTCGATTTACTAAACAGGTTGCTGCTCAATTTAGTTTTGAGATTGTTTGGCTCTTTTGAAAAAAAGAACAATAATAGCCAGACTCTTTGCCAGCAAATATGACAGGAAAGACACAGCAGCATAAAAAAAGACCACATCCTCCATGATGCTGTCTCTTGTTCACTAACACCAAAGTTGAAAACTAAAGCTGTGTAAGGTTCACTATGCAACTAGTACCTTCATTGTCTTCCACTCACTACATTGTCAATGATAGTATGAAAGGTTAAACAAAACTTTGCAATGCAGCGTGAAAAGATATCCTCATGCACAAGACTGAAATAGTGATTTTACAAAGAAACAAGGAAAATATCAAATGTAGGCTCGATCCTTTGTCTGCACAGCACATCTGACCTGGCACTACAAAATCACTTTTAAATCCTTGGAGGAAATGCAGCTATGCTGTTTATATATATTTTCACGGAGAATATAAAAGATATGACTGACCAATGAATCTTAAATATACATGCACTCAACACAACATGATTATTTATAGAGCACCCTACCCCACCAACAAAGGTGGACTCAGGGCGGTTTACACACAAGCACAGATCTTGCAAGCACACTCACACAATTCACTATCATTCAAATCATAACTCTCTTGTTCATTCTCTTACGCTCTCACAAACACCAAACACACATTGCCTATCAGAATACCAAAAAGTGTGAAATTTTCCAGAAGAGTATCTTTGTAAACAAAATTACTACGACTATTATTCGTCATGATCAGTTTGAAATGTAAAATTATTTACCTGTCCTGAGTTGCCAAAGCATTTTTCCACACAATTTATCCGCCGTGCATTAGATTCCGTGTTCACTGAAATATGCATACATAAAATTCTTGCAGAATTTTTCAGTTCAATCTAATCATTGATTTTCTTTTTTAAAAAAATTTTGTAAATATAATGCATTCTGTTAAATATACTAAAAAAATGTTACAACTAAGTAGTATGCACACAAATAAAAATACAAGAACTTTTAAAATTTACAGTTTCCACATGTTGAGCCAATGTCACATTAAAAAAAAAATCTAATAATTATCAAGTAGTTTACTGACTTGTTATTGTTGGTGAATCAGAATACTCTATTTCAAATAGATTTTTATCTTTAAAAAAAATTAATAAAAACATTAAATCAACATAAAGAACAGAAAAACCTTCTGCAAAATAACCTGCTTCCACCTCAACTGTTAAGTTTCTTTCACACAGGCACAATTACTATACATGTACATCATAGTATGCAGACACATATTAAAAAAAAAGTTAACTATCAAAATATTTCAAAACCCATTCAAACAGATTATTAAACAAGTGAAATTAGTTCTAACAACAGATTAAAAAATATTATATACTAACACAACTTGAAATAAAACAATTCCACAATAGTAAGATAACTATTTGAAAATCTAACAGGTTCAGTCAGAATGCAATAACATTGTTTGATAGATTTTTTAAATACATATTTCCACAAGTATTTCATGTCATAACTCCTCTCATAAAACCCTCATAAAAGTGTGTCTACTTTCTGACTAGTCTTTAACTAGGCTGGTGTAAGAGAAATTCACGAAAGAGGCAAGGGGACAATCTCGTGGAAGGGGATAACCTAATGGTTTGAATAACAGAATCCTAACTTTCAGAAACCGCTAGATGGTTTGATACCCCTGTGACACAAAGAACTTCTCCCATATGATCCAGCTAAGGAATGGGTACATGGCTCCGTAAGGAACTGGGGAAGGTAAGGCAGAAAGGGAGATAAGATGAACATCACCCTCATAATAAGCTGGCTCTGATATGTGAGATCTCTAACATTACTCACTGACTGTAAGGCCACAGGACTATCTCTACCCTATCTGTCTTTTTCTGGAGTTAATTTTTTAATTGTTTGAGCATTTACAAAAGTTCTGAATTCTTGTCAAACTGTTCTGTCATGCAGAAATATAAAAAGAACTAAGTATGACTTATTTTTCGGGGTGATTTGGCAGAGTTTTTTTTAAACAAGTCCACAAAAATTTCTTTGTCTGCGAATGCATTCCTGGAATCCAATTAGATTGTTACACTGTGGAAAACCTAACTTAAAGCATTGTTTAAAAAATACAAAGTATGCAAACTGTATGACTGCTGAGTGATTCTGGTGCATTCTGATGTCAAATGTTATAATGGATTAAAGTCCTTTGCACACAGGCACCAACATCTGCACACTGCATTTTTTTAAAGCAGCACTGGCACGATATTTAACCGACTATTTATTTCTCATCTACAACACACCAACACCTCTAAATGATGATCGATGGGCACCCAGGAGCCCCTCACATGCCCCATTGAAAGACTTGTTAACACGAAACAGAAATAGGTGAGGTAACAATTCAGTCACACCTACCATATCTGTTTCGTAGTATTACCACGCAAACTATGATTGATCAACATTTATCTCTTGACACATATCACGATATCACCTTACTCTGCAGTGAACACGTACTATCGCTTCTCGACCTTACTGGCGTTATAATGCAGCCCTGGAAACCCCGCCTTCTCTGTTTTTTAAGAACCTATAAAATACTACTCACATGTTTATGTTAACTAGTTCAAAAAAGGTTTCAAAATATGTTAACTTAAAAATTATTTCAAATTGAATAAATAGTACACATGACCGTTAATAACAGACAAAAATTGTGAAAAATCACTTCAGCTGAACTACTCACCTAGTCGATCCACCATCTTGACAACTTACTAGTGACTCATTAATGCACTAAAAGATTACTCAATTTTGGCAGTAGGTGTATTGTCGATTTGGCAAAGTGATAAATTAAATCACGAGTTAACTTGTTTGACCTACAAATCAACGCCGCTTTTCGTGACAAACGCTTTTGTTTGGTTGTTTTCGCTAAACCTTTTTTCTTTCCCGAGTCACAAGAGTAGATTCCCTTTAAGTGATCGAAACCTCTTCAGCACTTAATTTTTTAAAATATTAAAAATAAAATTTTTCTAAAGTCAAAATAATTGAATGAAAACATTTTAAAACAGTTATATCAACAGAATTTCTGTTATTTTGTAAATAGTGGGTAACTATACGCAGCACATCTGTCACATGACACGCCTGCCAGTGTACTTCATGTTGTGGTTGTTGGTCATTGCACTTGAGCCAGAAGCAATCATGGTGTGTCCAATTTGCGGACCGAAATGTTCTATTTACTACATGATCATTAGTGTATGGGCAATTGTTATGCTGGTAAGAAAGCACGATTTATTGATTTATATTATTGATAAGTGTTTATCTTGTGACATCGGTAAAGACCCTGGGCGTAAACACGAGTGTAGAAACGCACTGTAGCTTATAATAATAATTGGTTTTAATGAGTTTCAGTCTTTGTAGCAACTAACTTTATAAAATAACGTTTTGATTGAACGCATGGTAGTAGTGTTAGTGAGTTTCTAAAAGTTCTTCTCTTGGAGTGAGGTTTGCTGGTATTACATCACGGAGGTTCAATTTCTTCACTGTATAAGCCATTTCCTTTAGCATATAACATTGACGCAAAACAGCAGATACTGGCAGGTTCACATCAAGGCACAAATGGTGACATCAAAGTTGATTGAAGGATTTTACACTAGATAACTGTTACACATTTCTGAGAAATAGTAGTAGTAATAAAGACGTACTGGCTATCATTTGCCATACGGCCGCTCTTTAAGTTATTTGGTTTTTGTGTGGGTCTGAGTTTAAAGCAAATTACAGTTTCGTGGTGCAAGGCATTAAACATATTTCTTTAAATTTTGAATTGTTGTCTAGGGAGTTCTCGAAGCTATTCAAATTTGGTTCCAATTTGCAGCAATTCATGAAAAGTAGCATTTGTGTTTAGTAGTGAAATGATATCAGATGTAAGCTTTTCCTTCTTAATTTTTATTAATGTTAGTTTGTTAGGCAAAATACATGCATATCAACATTATCACATCCATGAAATAAGGTCTCCCCTGATTCTCCTTCCCTTCAGAGAGTGGAGTCTTAAGTACTAAGGTTGTCTGCCCCAGGGCCAGTGCTGGCTTTGCATGGGATGACATAATCATGGCATGGTATGGCTAGCATGATGTGGCTTTTGGTCAAAGTGACTGGTGACCCCACCCTCTCCTAATCTGTTGATCTTGATTTCTGTGTTTGGCAAATAACTGGATTGCACCAGTAGGAAGGATGTCTTGGACTTAACTAGATAAGCCTAACTATCTATGTACCCTTAATACTTTTTTGGTAAATCTGTGGTCAGTTAAAAATGCTTTTGTAGCAGGGAAATTCTCCATCACGGTCATTGTCCCAGTATCTTTCTGTGGAACATAGCTCTAGTGATGGTTCTCCAGCCACTTGATACTGTACATTTACTGTGCTCTAACTTCGCTACACTGTTACAGTGTATATTTCAGTAACTTCATACAACTAAAAGCAATCACCAACATTCTGAAAACTATGTAGTTTAAATGTGCTATATTGTTAGGTCTGAAGGAAATTTGCATTGGCTAAGAGGCATACCTTATTTTTTACAGCTTATTTTGGGTGGATTTTTCTACATCCGCTCTCCAGCCCTTTTCGAGGATATTCCTAAGGATGAAGCGACTTGGCACGCTCAAAACTTCTCATTGGAGTACGTGAAGGAGAAATACGAGCAGAATGCCATAAATTGCTTTATTGCAGCAGGCATCTACGTGGCCATTTTCATCTTCTCTTTCATCCAACAACGAATGAATGCACAAGGAAACTATGAAATGTCTTAGAGGTGAACTGGTAGTGGATATTTCCAGCCTGAATGTATATAAGGACAGAATATTGTGCTAGTAATCTGTACATATATGAATAAATGTGAGAACTTTGGATTTTCTCCTGTGACAACTTTAAGATCTATTTGGCTGTGAGCAGATGATGTTGGTTAACTGGGTTTAATAAGGAATATGACATGTTGAGCCACTTGAGCATTGGAGTTTTTTGTTGCTTCTTATAAGGAGGGAATAAATTATTTCCCATCCCTTATTTTAATTTTTGTTTTTTTTGTCCCCAAAAGCCCCCACTTTCTGATTGAGAATTCAAAGTTTCTTTTGTTGATGATGACAATGGCTTGAACTCGAAAAAGAAATGGTATTGGTATTCTGAAATCGGATTTTTATTTAATGTTTTTTGCATTTGAACCATAGCTGCATGATTAACATGCTCATCCACGAAGCAAAAGGTGGCACTTATAAAGTTCATTTCAGCTGATGACTGAAAAGTCCTTCTGATCATTTACCAGTGAATGGGTAACTGATTTATAATGCAAAGTAAAAGGAAGCTTGGCTATGCTGTCTGCGTGCCCTTCTCACTATTGTGAACTGCTTAAAGTTCACATTTTCTACAACTGGCCACTATCTTGACCTTCATTTGTGTGTGTGCTTACTCATATTCCTTTTGTATATAAAAAAAGGCAGAAATTGAAGATTAAGTTATCTATTTGGCAAAAAGATACAATGCATTTTTCAGTAAGACTAGTGTTTCAAATTGCCACCATGTCAATATAAATTCCTGTTCACTTGCCATTATAGCCTACACATATTAAGGTGATATTTTGATTGCAAGTATCAAATGCTAGCTTTTCCATTTAATGAAGCTGTGAAAAATTGGAAGATATGGTTTACGCATAATCAGAACTGTCACAACTGTTAGCAATTTCAGTTCTTGTAAGAAAGAATGTAATTCTTGCTATACTCTCTAACAATGTGTAGTTTCAAGTGTTAATGATGCATTAACTTTGTTGTCTGAGATGTAGGACGGTTAAAACATTCCTGTACTAAATGTGCATCATTTTTGGTTGAAAAAAGCAAGTAGTTTCTATCCTATACACAAGAATATTTCTGTTGCATTATGAAGTGAGATGATAAAAACATTAAAATTATGTGGTGTCTGCTTGTTTTTGATGGTGCCAATGCCACTTTGTACAGAAAGCTTATCAGATCTCGATGAGGATCTTCTCGAAATCTCTCTTCCCCCTCCCATGTTCTTTTTCTTTCACCTCTCAGGTCTAAGTACAACAGGACTGACTACTTGCTGAGAAAACTAAACAGCATCATGCAAAACCTCAGTCACAATAATCTCACATTCATCTTGAAGACTGAATAGTGAAGAGATGTGTCCAATCATTTTATGCAATGATTTTGCTTTCTGATGAAAAGCAGTTTAAAATCTGCTAATTTAAACATCCTTTAATTTAAAGAATCGGATGCTTCAATATCATAAGATGAAAGAGGTCTAACCCCCTGTGACATTACTACCTGTAATAAGAATGTGTTATTAATGTGTTCCAAATGGTTAAAACCTTTACAGACTATATAAGCGAAAAAAATACCCAATCTGGTCGTGAATCTTTACTGATTCACATGCTATCTTTCATATTGAAGAAATTTTAAGCATATTCTTAACATTAAAGAGATTTACAACTTCTGCTGTCGTTACATATAGTTAAGCACAATGTAAATTCTACTGAAAGCATCTGAATACAGACATTCAAATGACCATCTATTGCCAACAATAATGCACTGTCACATACCATTGTTTAGATTTCTGTTCAAACGCCAACTAGCACTTGCCCACACTTTGGATAAATGTCACTGGCTAACTTTTTGCATGCACATCATCCGGTGTAACAATGTTTCCTCTTTAAAATCAAGCAAAATATGTATTTTCCACTGTATGAGCACCGAAAATAAAAAACAGTTTATAAAGAGTTATGCCATCACACATTGCGGCCATCTCTCTCTCTGCTGTCCTCCACAAGTTCATAGGCAGGCTTGTATGCGATGATGCCATTCTGGTCAAAGTACTGCAGTGATGGGTTGGGGTGAGTGTTGTTCATGCTACCCAAAGAAGTATATCTGCCACCAAATATACCCAATTTTGAGTTATCAAGAATATTTTTCTGTGCAGGATTTTAAGTTCATTAACATTTTTTTGGAAAAAAGAATGCCTATGGCATTATAGGGGAAAAGATGAACAAGATTTGTTAATCCTCCAAAATATGTTAAAATGGAATACTGATCAGCACATACCCCTGGTCATACAAGCTGCAGTATGGTAAACTCAGCATGCGCAGAAATTTCCAAACAACTGCATAGTTCCAGTTTAATGAGAGGATTAACTCTCATAAACTGAGGCCAGTCAGAGTCAGTCATAGAGAATGCTTCCAGGTGATCTGTTTCAGAAACAAATGTTTTATGGTCCTTATATAGTTGTATATTCTGGGAAGAAAAGAGGACATTATAAGCATACATGCAGACAACATATCTACTGTTTCAGTTTAAATTGTTAACTTCTTGAGGGTATACTGATACTAATGGAGTACAATTTCAAAGTTAAATAGACTAAAAATATTGTGAGCATCTATTAAAAAATAGACTATATGCTGCAAATGTCCTGGCTATAAAATTAGGATGTCATGATTTAAAAGCCTTGGTGATGCATGCAGAAGTGTATGGGGGAAGGGTGGTGGCCTACACTGCGCCAGCAATTAATGCTGTATCACAGAAAGACAGCCAGCCCTGTAAACATGTCACATGCAGAGAAAGAACAGCTGGCCCGAGACAAGAGCTGAACGGGACAGCCAATCTTCACTCTATTGGTGATAGGCGGTAACCCTTGTGTCACCCGAAAATGACGTGAAAGTAGTCATCTGAATAGCTCTTGTTGCTAAAAGGTGCAGGAAGAGCAAATTATTAGAATATGGATTTTTCTTCCAAATCATTAAATTAAAGGGTAATAATGCCCCCTTTTTTACAGTTCTAATCATTAGAAAGAGCAAACCACCTGAATATGGATCTGTTTTCCTTGTCCCCATAAGTACAGCTTTGATATTAGGATGCCCCTTTGCTAGACTTGCTAGATTCTCCTTGATCCTGCCCTCATAACGAATCAGTTCAAGGTTGTACCTGACAAAGACATGTAGAGAAAATGAATGACAGCTTTGATCTGAACGAGTAGAAAAGGTGATGTTCAATTTAGATGGAGAGGTTTGAGAGCACAGACCTACAACACTCACTTGTGCGCTTTAGCATGAATAGGAATTATTCATCGTGCTTAAAATTGAGCATGGAAATAAAACATTTTAAGTAAATGAAGGGTTCAAACTCCATTATTGTGGGATGGATTTGTAAAGTTTAAAGAGCAGTACTGAGACCAACACAGAGTAATAATACTGAGGAAGGTAGCAACAGGCTTGAATGAAAGTGTTCTTTAAAATTAATGTGATGACAACTTTACAGAAGGGCATGAAATGACAGAGATTGCAGATGAAGCTGCAACACATCACTTGTACTTGCCCAAATACAAAAATTACCTCTGACATGCCATGGACACAAAGAGCTCCACTTCAGGAAATGGCTGTCGGCTTCGAATGTACAAAGCTTTCAGCTTGTTTGTGTTGTCTGGATACTTTCTGCAGATTATATAGACGAAACAATGCAATAAATGAGAGGTTTTGTAGTCTTGCTAAGCTTATAAGAAAATTTTTAAACCCTTTAAAATAGGGTAAAGTCATTCCCCTAACCTTTTTAGGTTGCTGGGGAGACCACACTTTTCCTAAGGCCAGTTTTTTGTGAGGGCGATGTCCATCTCCTTCCCTTTTTGCTGCTTTATCTTCCCTAATCCACTATAGAGTTGGGTATGCATTCCTATCAGATGGGTTTACAGGGGAAAATTCACTTGTGCCATACAGGTATCAAACTTGCTGGTTCAGATGCCAGTGCTTCAACCATATGGCTGTCCATTCACCCTTCAAAGCTGTTTGATGCCTTGCGACATGTGCTCTATGGGTTTTTTTCATGCCATGTTTGAGGGCTCTGTCACTTATTAAAAGTATGCAATAAAGATTATTAGGTTAGAAACAAGATTAGACTGACTGTGGCCATAGAATTAGGTTTACTACTTCAGCAGACAACGTAAATAAGTCTGTAATTTGTTCTTGCTGCATTTAGTGGAAGTGTCACTGCAGGAAAGTTTTAAAGAATGTGTCAACAGAATAACAACTACAAAGTAAGGAAGGCACAAACATAAATCAAGATTACAGCTCACTTGTTTACCTTTGAACTATGGCGTGAAACAGATGGAGTAGTGCTGTACAATCTTTCCCTCCATTAAAACCTAAACAGATTTCATCTAACCTGAAATCAAAAATGCATTTTGGTCACAATACACCTGAGCAATAGAATGAAAAATGCTTTCCCTTTTCAGAATTCTTCCATTAAAAATTCCTTTGATATCTTCAACTTTTGACTCATCACAAATGTACACGCAAACTGAGATTTCAAAATAATTTGCTATGAAATTTTTCTAAGCAGTCATTTGTGACAGTGCTGATTACCAGCGTCAGGAGCAGATTCTTTATAGATGATCTCATACGTGGGTTGTGTGCATTATCAGTCCTTGCTTACCTTGTCTATTATGCTGGAATAAGGTATTCCAGGAGTGAAAAGAGCGATAATTTTTTAGACAATGTAAGCACATGAGGACTGCTAACTGCTCACTGGTTCAAATGAAAATGGCAACAACTTTTCACAGATGGTATAATCACTTGAAAAAATGGCAAAAATATCCCACTGATGATTATACCTGTACTTGTCAAGAGCTTTCTCCACCACTTGAACTGCTTCACGAACAGATAGATGAAAGGAATCATCTTGGGCAGACAAGACAATGTCATAGACATGCTCAGCAGCTGTGCCTATTGGATCCTTCTCATATTCCACAATTGTTCCTGCAGACAGTATCAGCCACAAAGACAAATAAGAAAACAGGAAATAATGTTTATCAAAAAGGTCAGGAAAATACATCTTTATGATGATGAACAAAATTAATTTAGCTAAACTCATAAATAATAAACTCACAAAAGCTAAATTCATAGGTCAAAATGGATTACAGGAAACATGATTAGGATGGCTGGCATCCTTTGCCTCAGTACTATTCCTGGCAATATTAACAGCCACAAAACAGTCCCCACCTTTCCCCCAGCCAGAAAAATAAGTCATCAAATTCATTTTATTTGTAAATATATGAACAAATTACAAATGTAAACATTTATAGGCCATTTTTCCCAGCATCAAACAGAAAATAAATACTAATTTCATATGCATGCTTGGCATTAAGTAGTAAGGTACCTACAAAATATTATTTTGAAAAATGTTGGCCTTCTTCCAGGAGAATCTTAAATCTCAATTAGGATACCTGATGGCATTAGCTTTGTCAACTCTTTGAAAGCACTGTTAAGGTCTTCTTGGCTTGTTGATTCCAGAGATAACTTGACTTTGTAGTAACTACAAGAAAAATATAGATATATATAAAAATATCTCTCATTGCTCTTGTTAATGGTAATATTCCACTGCACTGTAATTGCACTGACTTTATATATATATTGAAAACAGAGCACACCTCCCATTTAAATTGCCCATTGGGACAAATAAAGTTGGTTATTATTATTATTAGATGACATGGTTCTGTATAAATATTCAATAACACATACATCATTACATGAGCACTGCTCACGGGTTAAAAAAAAAAAAAAAAAGCAAGCTTTTTGAATTAGAATTTTCAATAAGCTCCATTAAGAGTTTTTATCATTACTAGCATCCTATTGTAAGCTAATGATTTTTTTAAGACCTCAGAATTACAATAGTTTACAGTTTTTCATATAACAATGTGTGCATTATTATATTATACATTACATAATAGTAGAGGGGAAAAAAACTGAAAAGAAAGTGGTTTACCTGTTATGGAAATCAGGATATGAGCCAATGACAACAGACTGCTGGAATTTACTTGCAACTTGCTGAATATCTGATGCTATATTTGTCTCATTGCAGTTAACATATAACTCTTGAGTATGTAAAGTTATGTCTGGATCTTTAAACATATCCTGGAGCAAACATAAACCCAAACATCATCATCATCATCATCATCATCATCATCATCATCATCATCATCATCATCATCATCATCATCATCATCTTTCTTTCTTTCAATCTTATTGTTGGTTTAGTTATTGGCTGAAGAAACTGACAACTAGTACAGTTTCACGGAATTTTATCTGCCTATTACACCACACTTCTGCCAGCTATTGTTTTCCCCCAAACCTTGCATACTAGTTTTTTCAATTTATTCTGAAGTATCATGAAGTATAGTAGGTGAGGAACTGCTGGGTTTGTCATTGATGTCAAAGCTATAAAAGTGATCAGGACCAGGAGTAAAAAAAAAAAGATAGGGTAGACTCATAATCTTTCAGTCTTAGAAGAGTGAAGTATTGCAGCTCTCACTCTCTAAGGACCAGCTTTTTTGAGTTCAGTGCCCATATTCTCACCCTAGCTGCCTCCAACCCTCTACAGTCTACAGTGAAGTACCCAATCTGAACAGATGGGTCAACTGGTCAAACTGGTGAACCTTTGTTCCCATCTATCCAATTCCTGGAGAGGTGGGGATGGGGGACAAAGATGCAGAAGAAAATACAGAATTGTTTTTTTTTATTTGTTTAGGGTTAATTGTTAATATAATCCACTTACACTTCCTCTCACATCTGCAATAAAGGCTATATCACCACAAGAAAGAGTTTGTGCAATCCCAACTCTTTCCTGCGAAAAAATAATGAATAAACTAAAGCAATGACAATAATAAACATTATCAATATGTTAAAGTATTTTAATCACAATACACAATCATACCAGTTTTGAACATGCCTGATCTGGAGAAGGATGGGGGTTGGAGGAGGATGAAGGATTGGAAACAATTAGGCTACTAGACTAACTACACCATATTGGAGAAATGGAAGTTGCCATAGAAAACTGAAATTTGCTATTCAGGAAGCAAATCTGTCTTACCTCAAGCATCACAAAAGCATTTTCCAGTAAAGATGGAACTCCTGGGAACATATACACATTACCAACACTCACTAATGGATATTTGGTTTTCTTGCCCATTGTTTTATTGATTCCGTATTGAAGACGTGCTGTGGAGGGAACCTGAAAATATCACTTGGATATTAAATTCCAGTTAATAGCCTTCAGACAATTGGCAACTTCTTGTATTTCTTACTTCCTCGTCAGACTCTCTACTTACAAATAAAAGGAACTGAACAGAAACAAAAAGCTACCTCAGTAAGGTAAATGTTATTCAAGTATGTTATGTTACAGGATATATATTAAAAGAAAGTGTCAGGGATGCCACAAAAATGTTTCACACCAAAGAGTTATTTTTATGTATGATCTGACAAAAGAAAAAGCTTATTCAACTACATGTGTGTCCATGCACACACAATGCATATCTGCATCATCTAGACACATGTATTCATCATTATCATAATCTTTGATCCCTTGATCAGTACTAGTTGATTGCCAATTAAGATGGAACTGATCACTAATGTTGAATTTTCACATCATATGCCACAAACTGTCAAATGCCTTTCTAAAATCTATGAAACTGTGGTGGAGTTTTCTGAGGAAGTGTTTTATCAAGATGCAACTTTTAAAAATTTGTTAACAACTATGTTCCTGCCTCTTCTTATGCTAGTAGCTCCCCTGAAGTGGTGCTAAGGTGATTTTGGATTATCTTAAACAAAACTTAAGAATGTATCCACATTATATCTGTGTAACATTCTGACACAAATCTTTTAACATTCCTTTTAAAGATACCTGGGCCATCTTCATTTTTGCTGAGTCAAGGTTATCTGATCCAAAGTAATTCCGTATTAAATCTACGAGCTCTTGGTTGGGTACAGTTTCCAACCCAAAAGCTTTGGCAACCCCTGCAAAACAACAAACTCATTAAAAATAAAATCTTATATTCATGTACCATACAAAACTCCCTTGTGCTTGAGATAATATGAGTTGTAAGGTTTAGATACTGTATTTTCTTGAACTACCAATTTTAGTCAAAGAAAAAAATTAATAGTTTTATAAACCTCTAGACAACATGAACAAATGCTAAAATCCAGCAGAAATTTATAGTAGAATTAGGCAAAATGAAAAAATTAGTGTGAACCATGCAAAATTCATACAACTTGACATGCATTCATAATTATGGCCTCCTCTGGGAAGAGTTGACAATGGATAGTGCATCCTAAAAATGCTGTTTGGCTTCATTGCTGCAGTTGGATGAAGAGATCAACGCATGAAAAACAGACTCTATTACAGCAGACACATCTGTGTACTGTAACTTGTAGAGTTGGTGGAATATCTGTGCTCATTTTCATGAGCCTGTTTATTAGCTGCAGTGTTCAATAGCTTCTCCTCTGACTTAAGATATTGGGCTAGAGTACTTTTCCACCTTGAATGGTCAGCTGCAAGATTCTCCCAGTTCTCAGTGTTAAGATCAAGTGCCCCCATATTGCTCCTCCAGACATCTTTCTACCACAGTTAAGGGTGACCAGTGGTTCTCCTTCTAGATGCCAATTTTTCATAATGTCTTTTGGGATATGCCTGTTCTTAATGCAGTGGATATGTCCTACTCATCATAGCATGCATTGTTAATTTTGAAAAAGATATAACAAGCTCAGGTAAACTACAAGAATTTGTGTTTTGATGGCAGAACATTTAAATCGTGTAAACAATTGGTCTCAATAAATTTACTTTTATAAAAAAGCTTGTAATACACATTTTCTCTTTTCAAAATCACCACTAAATACCATAACAGAGAAACTAAAGTTTAGTTACCTTCAAATGTCATATCGTCATGAGTTGGCCCAACACCTCCTGAGGTTATGACATGAGTAAATCGCTTTGAAAAGTCTGCCACTTCATTTGCGATTTCCTCCAGATCATCTGCCACAACAGAGATCTGACCAAAGCATAAGGATGTAAAAAAAAATTTAGTATTATTTTGGAAGCTTTCTTGATATGGGATGTAGTATAAGAAATATGAAGGAATGTATTTTTTATCAAAAGTCAAAATTTCTCTCTCCTTTACCTCTCTCATTCTTCTTGCTCTCCTCACCCATGCCCCCCACACACTCCTTTCCCCCCAACTACACACAAATACACAGTAAATTAATTGGCAATCTTCACCTTTTTGACTTGAACTCCCAATGCAAATAAGCGTTTACAGATGAAGTAAGAGTTTGTATCTTTTGTTTGTCCCTTCAATATTTCATCACCAACAACTGCCAACAACAACAAAAATGGTTATCCTTCATATAGATATGAAAATGAATGAAACACCTTTATTAGCATAGTTTTTACCACCATTCATATAAATTCTCTAAGACAGCCGAAAAGGCAGATTCTCTCTCACGAGTTTGCATGTGCACACAAAACACACACAGATCTTACACTTACTTCTTTAACCTTGCAATTTACTAAATACTGAATAAAATTTAATGTTTTTGCATATTTTTCTATTTGTAAGATTTTTTTCAAATAAATCCTAGTATGATGTAATTATAGATATTAAACTGAAAAAATTGTTTCGGAATGGTGTTTGTATAGTGAACTAATCAATTATTGATCGCCATAAAATGACGTTTTTCTATTGTTTAACTTTACATTTGAACATATTTTATGTACATGCAGTTATCTACTTTATTATGTATCAATAATGCTGTAATTAATGTGATCTTTTTTAACTGCCTCTTTCACGAAATATTATATTGGATTAATAAGTTATTTGACATACTGAATTCAGGGCTTGATTCAGAAACTGATATTATGCCTGTTCTGTGTGACAGTGACAGAACATGAGCACTTACTTATAATTCCTGCAGTCACTCTTTTATCAAGTGCACTGGTCATCGCTGCACGGATAAAGTGTCTCAAAACTACGTTAAGTCGACACTTGTGTCCTATAATAATGCGTGGTGCCTGCATGCGGCTAGATTTTTATCATAAATATAAGTCTACTAAAACTATAGGTTCATGTGACTAAACTTTGGCCCAGTTGCATGTTGACCTTCGGAACCTTCGATTCTCTCGTACTTAGCAATAATATAATTATACATGGAACTTTGAGGTCACTCGGTAATTTCCGGTGTCATGCTCTTTAACGGGGAGGCGAAGACAGACTGTCGGACCTCGGAAATTTTTGCTTCAAACCACGAACTTGTACACGTCCATGCTTCGAACCATTGTGTGTGTGTGTGAGAGAGAGAATACAAATATCTCTCTCTCTTACACACATACATATGCGGCGGTGGAGTAGGGGTGGAGGGCCCGGTCATTTTGTCAAATCGGACATGCATATGTGGACTGCTGTCTGTCGAGACCAACGCTTAGCCTCTTGCGAAGTTCTCTGCTGTTAGTCTCGGCGAGCCTAAACAATGAATGTGATTAAACCGGAAGCTTTGTATACACCTCCCTCGTTTTAGTAGTAAACTGGAGAGAGAGAGGAAAAAAAAAAAAGAATCGTCTGCAAGGAGTCCAGAAATACAAGTTCGTGGTCAAATCGTCTAAGCCATAATATCGTCCCATATAAGAGCTCATTGTCACCTCATTCGCATTTTTACCTCCCCTTCCGTCTGAGGTAGTAGTATGTCACCACATTCGCATTTTTGCCTCCCCTGTACATTTTTTTTTTTGGGGGGGGGGGGTTATCGGACATTACTCCCCACAGTTAAAGTCAATTGGTCCCACATATATCCATTTCGTCCCAAAACTAAAGTCATTAAATTGTCCCAAGCCCAAAAGACAAATTGATGATCTCCGATGTAGCTATTAACATTACATATACAAGTTCACAATAAATAATGACCTTTTTTAATTTAAAAGATTGTTTCAAGAGAAAAATCCAATTTATTTGCCGTTGTATATACGTTCTATGGGTATATATAATGCCAATTTTCAAATTTAAATGGTAGCTAAACTTACTCGCATGACTGTTTAAAATTGGCAGCTGAGCTTGAGTATCTATTTCGTTCGAAAAAGTAACGTTTGTGTGGTTGCTTTGATAATATTTGATGCTAATAGTTTCTTATCTTATAATGAGATATTAGTTCGTGCTGAAATAAAATAGCAGACGAACAGGAAGTTGCCATATCGACGCATGTGCAAAATTGAGTAGACGGTCTGCAACTAACATTGCTGCGCGAAGGAAGTTTTGGGATATCTACACATAATAAAAACTTAATATACATTTCTTACAATTAAGTTTTTATCTTTTAGATTTTCCTTAAGTTCGTAATACGGTATCGCATATCCACTATCGTTGATATCTATGAATTTCTTTAGATCTGGTTGATGGTGTTTATTTGCTGGAAGCAAATTATGCACGGTACATGAGACACTCTAAAGATGTCTAAGTACATGAGATAGATTTCTGACAAATCAGAGAATACGTAAACACATATATTATTCCAAACAAACAAACACATTTTTTTTAAATACACACGGCAAAGGGAGGTAATGCTGTTTTATTAAGCTTGCAGAGAACGAGAGAAGCCGTGTTTCAAACTGCAAATCGTGGACAGATCCTTTACAGCGATCAAACATAAGAAAGCAAAAGAGTAACTATTGCATTTAGTTTTTTATGTCGGACCGAAGCCTGAGCTAACAGACATTGATTGGTAGATCGATTTAAAAAAAAATTTTGGAGCTTACTCTTCGTGCAACAAAACTTGGTGTGACGATGTGATTGAGAAAGACCGAATCAGCAAACTGTTGATATTTGAAGTAGTAAGCAAGTAAGTTTCAAAATGTAAGTCCGGCGCGTCAAAACAAAATATCAATTACTTCGTTGTAGATTTTACCATGTACTTTTGTCCGAACGTGTTCCTAAAACCATAAGCATGAATGTGCGTGTATCACTGTGTATGGAATATGTACTTTACACAATTGACCATTTATAATGAATTTTTTGTGTTTACTTTCTTATAGAAGTTATATGCACAGACTTATTAGCCTATCGTTTCCATCGTATAATACAATTTTAACTCTGAAATACTGTAGCATGGCATATCGTGGAAATATTTTTATACAGTCTTTTATCAGTATTTGTGTGTTATAACTGATCATTTACCTGTTTCAGATTTATAACCAAGTAACGCACCAAGGAACAAACAAAAAAATCAGTTAAAGGCTTTTAACAGTTTGGCAGGTGTATCACTAAAATGGCAGAAAAGGCAGTTGAACAGCTGATATATGAGCTGTCTCTATCTAAGGTGGAATTAGATGAGCTGATTTCCTCCATAGTAGACAACATGGGACAAGAGGTAGAAAACATTTCCACCACCACAGAGTATCAGGACACAAATGCACTCATCAACAAAGCAGAAAGTAAGTAGTGTGTGTGTGTTCTTGCGCTTACATGTTTGCATGCGTGCACACTTTTATACAGATGCATGTATTATTTGTACTACAAGTATTATATGTATTATATGTTTCTTTCTGCTGATTTTAGAACATGAGTTAAATGAAGAATGGATTAGAAGTTTGTGTCATTGAATTTTATATTGTTTCCTTTTATTTCGGTAGTATGGAACTTTAATAATGATGGCAGGCAGATTCACAACATCTATAATCTGAAGGCTTACATGTAAATGTTGTATCAGCAAACAATTGTTTTTCCTTTTTGTTATGTTAGCTTGAATTTTAATTATAGGAAGAGCAAAGGATATCAACAAAAGTTTCCTTCAGCTTGAAGCAAAAGCAGATGCCTATATGGAAGAGATGAAAACCGAAGAGAAAGAACTAGAAGAGCAGTAAGTGTAATCAAAAAGGTCTACAAAACCAATTATAATGATCAAAAATAAATTTTTTTTGATTATTCTTTTTTTTAAATACACTTGCAGAAACCCAAATTACTAGAGCAATTACTTTAGCAGTCAGAGATTGTTGTTCACATCTAACTCATTTTCTCTGTACCTGAATTGGGAGTTGATGAAGCAGATATGTTTCCCTTTTAGTCACTTGATTTGGTATCTTATTTAATTAGTTAATTATTTAATTAGTTAGCTCAGCTGGCTACTGCCACCTCAGTTATTTGAACATTACTTCTTGCTACACTAGACTTTAAAAGAAAAGGTTGACTAGGATCACCAGTCTCTCTGTGAACCCAATACTTTACCTAATGTATCCTTCTGATCAAGAAGTTTAGATACCACAGAGCACTAAAATACATATTTATTAGATACCACAGAACACTGAACTATGTAATCATAAGATGCCATAAAACATTAAATACTTGGTCATTAATATTTAGCTCAACATGCTTTTGCTATGCCAGTTTATTTTACTTACATAAGTTTCTCAGTAGATCAGCACTTAGTGGAAATCTTGCCTTTTTTAATAGTGTGATCACAAGCTTGAGTTATAGGCATCAGCTTTTGCTGGTAAGGAACACATGAGAGGATACAATATGTTTTTAATGATTTAGGCTTCTGGCCCAATTTCATAGGGTGTACGACATGATAATGAGAATGATGATAATGCATAATGCATGTATTTAAGCATACTCACCACTAGACTTCTATTTGTACAATATACATGGTATAAATACAAACATGGATCAAATCATTACAATCATGCATATGCACATATACACAGATATGTATCAAGCCAATAGTCAATACAGTTGACAAACATGCACAAATACAAAGATATGCATTAAGTCATTCAAAACCATACAGTCACATGAAGAACACACAAGACAGAAAGAAAGAAAAGGCATAACAAGATTTAGAAGTACCAAAAAAGAATATTGTTTTCACAGTAATTTTGCTTAAAAACACTCTTCGGTCCAGAAAAAAATTACAAGTAAGTCTTATCTGAGAAAGAACAGAAAAATATATGTATTAAGCAGAATTACGTTCAGAAGTCTGAATGAAGGTCAGCTTAACAAAAAGATTTCAGCATACTAGTGGTTAGTTAACGTGTTAGTAAATAAGCATCTTGTTGTGGAAAGAAAATCCACACGAATACACAGTCTTAAAGGACAAACTTCCTGCTGACGGGTTTGGCAGTGAAATATTTTGGATGCAAGGAAAAGTATTCAGTAGTTGTCTCAGAGTTTGCATGTCATTTTGTCATGAATGTTAGATTTGCAATAGCTAGCCCAACTACTACAGCTTTAGAACTGAAATGAAATTTATTTGTTTGGATTTTGTTTGTCTCAGAGTACGCCAGAGAGAGGCTGAGGTAGCTGCAAGCTGTCAAATTATTGATGATGATAGTGACGATGATGTAACGATAATAGATTCCACATTTGAACCCCGGAAACGAGGTGCTCCTTCACCTGTTGGAGGAAGGCGAGCATCTGTTCCTCCTTTGAAACAAAAGTGGGTGATGCAATATTGTGAGAGAGTGAGAGAGAATATGATTGTATGCATGTGGCATGTAGACATGGATGTGTTATTGCAGCTCATTTGTTTTCTTAACAATTTCATTCATTCGTATTATCTGGCAAAGCTCTACTCAAAAAGAAAACCATCTATTTGATTTATTCATTTTTACTGCTTTTGTCAGGCCCTTGCCACCACCACCTCCGCTGCTGACCAAGGAACAGATGTCATCATCAGCACCAAAAGTAGAGATGCTTGGTGCCAGTCCTCCACCACTCACGATGAACATCGGTGGCACCGTTGTTCCTACAGCAGATGATGGTGTACCCAATATGGAACACCTTCGAGCAGCATTGACAAATGCACTCAATCGCCAGGTTGCACCATCAGCAGCACCACAGCAATTGGCAGACAGTAAACTTCCGTCTGAGGTAGTAGTAGTTTATGCATGCATTTCATGATCAAGAAGTTTAGATGCCATAGAGCACATGAGTTCTTTAAACTCATTCAGAGACGTTAGGTTGTTCATTTTGATTGGGTTGACTGCATACATGTCTTGTGGTTTTTGACCCATATGTCAAAATTTTCTGCTTTTGTTTGTTTAACTGTTGTTCTTTCTTTATTGCTTTCTTGCATCTTTTAACCCACCTGATACGGTACTAGATGATATATTTTGTCTTTTAATGTAGTCAGTTGGAAACAGATATCTACAACAGAAATCTATTACTCACCCATTACAAACTACTTTCTTGCCTTGTTTAATACTACCAAACACATAGTTTCTTGGTTAAGTATTATCTTTGTCAGCTTTAACTACTGCACAGACGGTGCTGTGAAATTCAGGTGGTAGATAATGATAAACACTTTGTCAGTGTCTTATTGTGCTTCAGTGTGCACAGTATAGAGATATGGTGTGTCTTGTTTTGTAATCTCTGTACTGCACATTACAGTCAGTCTGCATATAGTAAATGTAATAGTGACTTGTTTCACAGTTTGTATACTTTAGGTATAGTGTGTGTGTTTTCAGTCTCTCGTGTTTCTCAGTCTGTGAAGTGTACAGTTTGTGTCACCTTTTGCAATCACATAGAATAACACAGCTTCCTGAATGAAACAAGTGTTAACATTATAACTTTCTTTAAAACTTAATGTTTTTCTATTTAAAATCAAATTCATATTTCAAATGAAACTTTATTATCTGTACAAGGCAGTTGAAGACAAATGTTTCTTTTGCTCACAATCACTACACACATACAAACATAATAAAGCATATCTCTGTCTATATATGTACATACACACATTCAAACAACATGCAGACATACCCATATACGACATTCAACACACACACACACTCTCCTCCTGTTACACATACACATGAACCTCCTGAGAAGGATGCCAGGTAATATAAGATAGACCTATGAGTCCTTGTGCCTTTTATTTAAGATGGTGATGGCTGTTGGCACAAACTGCCTGAGGGCAACATCTGAAAACTGGGATGGAGGGGTTGTGTTTGGTCTGAAGTGATGTATGCCATCTTTCTGCCTGCATGAAGATACAAGTCAGAAAGTGGCAGCTGTGGTGTACCAACAATTTTATTTGCCTGTTGGATGACTCTGGCCAGTCTTGCCTTGTCTTTGATGAGGAGGTGACCATACCATACGGGGATGTTAACTATATATGACTTATTTAATTTTTATTTTGTAGATATATGTCTATCCACCACCCAAAGTCAAGATTTTAAATTTTGGGAATAAAGAACAGACAAGCAAGGAAGGGGAGCTGGCACCCAAGCTTCTCAAGCTGAATGTGACCACCTCGGCAAGTACTAGCTCTGCATCTCAAAGTGTCTTGGGTACTATGCCAACTGTTTGGTCAGTATTTCTGATTTTTTTTTTTAAATTTCTTTTTAATCTCCTTGATGAAAGTTTGAACTGATTTCTGTGAACAGTCTTGATGGCCATAGACTGAGAGAGGTCAGTTGATTGATTTAGTCTTGGCCTGTAAAATATGCTGGCATGAAGGAGTTGTTATTAATTTGCTGTCTTCTTCATCTCTCACTAATGCAGCAATTTATTTCTCAGTGGATTCAGACTTAATTGTGCTGAGGAATGAACTATTAAATTACAGAACGATTGTGTGTGCATATAAACTTCAGCAGTGTAGCTTACTTTGGTTCTAGGAAAGAGATAACAACTGGCAGCAAAGTCCTGGCCAAGAAGTTCAATGATATTTGGTACTCAGGGGTTGTCACTGATGTGCAGAAGCCAGAGAACACAAAGCACCCTGGAGAAGTAAGTCTTATTGAGATATCATCTTTATGAGAAACCCTGGTTAGCTCATTACTTGAGAAGTTTATCTAGTGTTTTTTTTTTAAAGCACATTTGCTTTCATTCCTCTCTTGTTGTCACTGATGTGCAGAAGCCAGAGAACACAAAGAACCCTGGAGAAGTAAGTCTTATTGAGATATCATCTTTATGAGAAACCCTGGTTAGCTCATTACTTGAGAAGTTTATCTAGTGTTTTTTTTTTAAAAGCACATTTGCTTTCATTCCTCTCTCCACTCTCAAGTTGATATCTTTCTTTCATTGCACAGATATGACTTATTTTATTTGTGTGTATATGTGTATTGGAAGGGTAATGGGGAGGGGGACAGGTGATGCTTATTCATGTGCATGTCCTGTTCCCTGTATTTCATCCTTTGTTGTTATATTCAATAATCCTGTTTCAGTGGAAGTACCGTGTAAAATTTGATGGGAAAGGGTTAAAAGTTCTTTCTGGTCACCATATTGCGTATCGAGAACCTATCTCCTGTTTCCTCAAAGTGGGTACACGAGTGGCTGGTAAGTATGACAAAGCCTAAATGATACTTCTTCCAACATTATTCCTTAGCACGTGATGGATTTATTTAACCCTTGCGTGCAGAGCTTTTAAATTAAGTCTTCTCTGCTTACAATTGATTATACTTGGATATTAGTATACTTATCTTCATAGCATTCATAATGAAAGCCAAACAACCATCCCTTTTTGTCCCCCCACTCTCCACAACCCCTCACCAGAACAGTTGTCACCTACAGATCAAGGGGGGAGAACTCAAAATTTAAAGATGTTCTCTCAGAGACCTGGTGCAGTCAAAAGTGAACTGAAGCCTGCTTCACATTTAAATATGACAAAAGCAGAATTCTGGAAAGTTTCTTTAGATGTCATACTCAGCCTAATCAGCATACTTTGAAAACTGGGTCTCACTTATTGTTGGTAATTATTTGCATTGTATAGTATATTGTCGCCAACTTCACTTAATGCTGTAAGAGCAATGTGTATACATAACTTTTTTTGTCCTCTCCTCATGTGACTTGTGAATATCTTCAAGCCGGTTTAGTCCATCTTTTTGGTGTGATGCTTACTGGTTCTATTGCAGCTCTGTACAGGGATGATGAAACATCATCTGGGAGTTCTTTTTATGCTGGAATAGTGGCTGAGGCTCCTAGTATCAAGAACAACAAGAGGTGATCATTATGATGTGTGGGAGGATGTTTCTACACAATCAGGCCTTACCCTCTTGGTCATGCATAATTTATTTAATTTTTGTAGTTTTTTTAAATTGTAAATTTTTTAGTGTGTTTGCCATATGCCACAAACATTTTTTACATAGTACATGTAGTACGTGAACAGTACACTAATATTCTTTATTAACATTGACTACATTATGAAGCTGTATTAAGTAAAGTGATGAAGAGGTTAGAGTTGTTATTATGCAGTTTTATCTAATGCCTGTCACATTTAAAGTCAATCTTTTGAAATCTTGCTATGAAAAGTGATGTTGTCTCCAGGTTTTTGGTATTCTTTGATGATGGATATGCACAGTACTGTGTGGCAAAGGAATTGCATAAAGTTTACTATCAGAGTGAGTTGGGTTTTGTTGTTTTGTTTTGTTTGTTTTTTGGTTTTGTTTTGTTTTTTTGTCTACTCAGCATAAGATCCTGAAAATTGCTAATTATAATATGGGCAATTCTTGCTTTAAGTAACTTTGAATCATGCAAATTTCACTTCAGTCTGAAAAAACTCTGCATTTCAGAAACAAATTTTCGAAATTCTTTACATAGAGTATACACAATAGGATAAGCACTATGTAGGCAGTGTAAATGGTGGTTGGAAGATTAGAAGCATCTCTGTCAGCTGCCATGTGTCTGAAGACATAGTACAGTATTTCATATCTTTTAGAACATTTTATGACTTGTTTAAAGACAAATTTGTATTATGTAGTTCACTAAAATAAAGCAAGAGCTGTCTTTATGGCAAATAGTGTGTAATGTTTTCTTTAGAAGTCTTGACTAGTCTTTACACATTCATCTTGCTTTTAAAATTCAAAATTCATATCTTGAGCCCTTCAGTAAAGTTTCCTTACTTTCTTATGAAACAACTTCTTGTACATCATGAAACAGAAGTCATTTTATTCACTTTCAGTTTTAATGAAATAGATTTTTACTCCACTCCATAGTTGCTACATAAACAAATTAATTTTTTAATCATGTACAATCATGCAGAATTCTAATATTTTTAATATTCATAACTTATGCAGTTATTTAGTGTTGTTATTCAGTTCATTTGTAGTCTTATGGGGATATGCACTCTACAAATTCTATTGCTGTTCTGTAAATGTTTATCTGTACACAGGTGAAAATGTATGGGAAGACATTCATCCTGATTCTCAAGAATTTATAAAAGAATATCTCAAGCAGTATCCTGAGGTAACTTTCAAAGAAATTTTATTTGTAGATATTTTTATAGCAACACACACTCTCTCTTTGAAGCATTCATCTTTTACTGATAGGGGTCAGTTAAAGACCTTTAGTAGTTTTGATGTGAAACTGTTTCATGATCATTGAACTATGCAGAAAATTATGGTTGATATTAGCATTCAGAACAAAAAGTCACAATCTTTCCTAAACATTAACAATGAAAATTAAGAAGAGACTTTGATTTCTGTATACAGCACTCTATTTTTACTAGCATGCCTGAAAGAGAATTCAACACCAATCCAGAGACACTGGTTTTAAAGGTTTGACTGTCCAGTAGATTAATGTTATGCATTTAGGTAAAATTTGTGCATTCTTAAAAAAAATCTAAGGGAAATTTCTTAATATTACAGCGACCAATGGTGCGATTAATGAAAGATCAAGTGGTGAAAACGGAATGGAATGGGCGTTGGTAAGTACGCTCCACATCCTTTGTCTTTGTGTTTAGCAAAATAGCTTTCCTTTTTTTCTAGTTAGTACTGTCACTTGCCTGCTGGGTGTTCTGGGCAGTCCTGTGTGGCAGTAGTTAAATGCTTGTTCCAGAACAATTAGAATTGGGTGTCCTTGGTTCAGATTTTGTCTCAGCATGTGGCAATTGTCTACAGGACCATCTGCTTTGCAGTGATATAGTATTAGTTGCTGGCATGGTATAAAACAAATCACCCTCACCCTCCAAAGTTGGTTTAATTTTGTAAACAGACGCCACATCCAATGGAAATTATGTATGTGAGAGGTGTGATAGGAACCCACAATTCTCACTGTTTTGGTGTTTAACATTGCGCTAATTCTCCTTCACTAGCCTTGAAATAGTTTTTTTTCTTAGTGTGGTGCATGATGCTGCTTTTCCAAACCAGTCCGGCTCTCAGACTATGCACCTACAAACATCATACACAGAAAGAGGTCAACAACACAGACATCAAGTCCTTTAAATAGTTAAAAATCTAGGAAAATGATCTCGATAATTACTTTAGCAAATAGTAATCTTCTTTGGTAAGATTGTAAGATTAAGTATCAGTTTACCTGCTGCAGGTGGACAGCTAAAGTGATGGAGGTAGATGCCAGTTTGGTAAAGATGTATTTCCAGGCTGACAAACGCACGGAATGGATCTACCGTGGGTCTACACGATTAGAGCCCCTCTTCAAAGCTTTGGTAAAAATTCTTCCCTTTTTGATTATCAAAGATGGTGGTGGTGGTTTTGGTTGGGTTGTTTCAAATGACAGATGTCACAGTGGACATTTCATATTGTCCTTATTGTCACTGTTTTTCTGATAACAGATTGAAACTCTTGAGATTGAGCAACAGATTGAGAATATTCAAGAGATAGGTGATGTTACACACTTAATTGTCTAACAAGCAGGACTGGTGACAACCAAAACGCTGCAAACCAAATGTCTGCTCTGATTAATACTTGTGCATTAAAGGGATGTGGAGAAGACTCATTTCTCATTGCTTTGTTTTGTAATATGTTAAAGAAGCTTGATAATCTTCCTGCATCATCAAATACATGGTACATTTAGAGTAAAGTTTTTCTTTGCAGGCAAATGCTGAAGCAATAAAGGCAGCAGGAAGTTCCAAAGGTCGGCGTCTTAACATGGACCCTAAAGGACAAAAGCGACCCACAGTTGAATACACCAGAAGTGGTACTGAAGATGAAATAACCAAACGAGGTGAGGCATGATTAGAACCATCACTCACAGACCAAAACAGTGATGCAGAAAATAGAATGCATCCATTTTATGTTTTATGATTGTACATTCAAAGATTATTGTGAACTAAACTGCCTTGTCTTTGCTGTACATGTCTTCCATGTATTCTTTTATGTCATACATAACAACACTGTATCTCAGTCATGAGTAAGGAACACAAATGGAGATCGTCTCAAACAAGGCAGAGTATTTCAAGAAACATTGACAGAAGGCAAAGGGCTAGCATCCTCTCTACAATTACATGTAGTACTGGTGATGGTTAAGGTGAAGGTTAAAGTCTTATATAGGTGCCGTAGGGGACTATAGGGTCTTGATTCGTGTGCGAGTTTGAGGAGATGGGATGGTTGAGTGTTGCTTCTGCCTCATGTGATTTTGTAAAGAACTGGGTGTAATGCCGGGCCATCTGTCTGATGCTTAAGCACTGAGGCAGCACAGTCGCGACTGAAGACAATTATAAGTTGACTGTTAATCAATTTCCAGCTGCCTCCACGCCCACCACAACAAGCTCAGCACCAGCCAGTAAGCCTCCTTTAAAGATGCCTTCTGTTGGAGGTGACAAGAAACGCTCAGTGGCTAAGAAGAGTACTGGGGGTAGTGCCAGCAAGATGATGGTGAGCAAGCCTCGGCCAGCCAACATAATTGAGGACGAATTTGGGCCATCTCCGGACTGGGAAGCTCCCTGGCTAAAACACCGTCGACAACCAGCTCAGCGCAGCAAATCATCCGAGAGTAATGTTGGTATGTCTCACTTGTACTTGTGCAGGCTTGCATGCCAGCGACTTTCCAGATGCCTTGTAAGAAGACAGGATGTTTTGAAATTTGACAATGACTGGAAGTTTGAAACTGAAATATGAATCTTGCATTTTGATAACAGGTGCAGAACGGTACCAGGCAAGCAGCATCAGCAGCAACAAGCAGGGCTGGGACATGGCAAGTGTGCTGCAGGAGCGCCTGGCATCAGCTGTTGAACAAGGTGTCACAATTCTGTTATTTCTCTTTTATTTTTCTCTATATATCCACCACCCTTCTTTCCTTGTCTCATACATTTGGTCTTGACTCTTCCCCTGCCCCTCTCTTCACACTGGGTTTTCTTCTTTGTACTGTATCAGATGACATCTGGTAAATACTCGAAGAAAGAAATTTTACCACTAAAAACGGTATTTTTTTATGTTGAGGGCTATGGAGCATGTGCTTTGAGAATGTTTGCTAATCTTCTGGCACATTAGGTGACAAGGAAGGGACTCTATCTGGTTCTGTTTGCTGCTGTTCTGGGGCTGTCTCAAGAGATAGACCTATGCTCTTGAGATCCATCTCAAATGGTTCACCTTGATGTCTCAGAATCTTCACATGCTTAACATGCTTAATCCTACATTGGCATTTTGTTGTGTACGTTTTGGGGTGTGGAAGGGAAGGGGAGACTTTTGTGCTGCTACATGCAAGCCAGAGCTTGTGTTAGGCAAGGTTATGAAATAATCAGAGTGGCTGATATAAGTCAGTCCTTCTGAACTTTTTCTCCAGTTGATGATGGCGAAGCCCTTGGAGAACATATGGACACCCTCATTGACACCAAAGACAAAGTGCGCAAAAAAATGGGTAGGGCTGTGATTCTGATTTTTTTAGCAGTGGTTTATACACTGATACTTTTCTATGAAAGAAAAATACCGGAAGAATTAAGAACTTATTTCTTGTTTTTGGTCGTTGAGCAGGTTCTAATAGTTTTTCTGTGTATGTGTGTAAATTTGTATTGACAGTACTAAATTTTAGTTTCAGAAGAAGTCTTGTGTGGTGCACTTTTCTGACTCATTATTGTGTCTTTTGTAGTACCTCATCCGTGTGGTCCCACATGTGCTAGGGACTCAGAAGAGGAACGAGATAAACACAAAGGAAAGAACCCACTTCTTATTCCATTGCTGTGTGGTTGGGAAAGGTGAGTTATACTCACATGATGTTCTCCAAACAACATTGTGGAATATGCTTCATAATTTCTGACCACATTATGTGTGTTTGTGTGAATACATATTCATAAAGGGGAGGGCTAAAGTTTGAAGAAATTTTACTTCAGAAGTTTTCTTGGACTGCTTTTACAGATGTATCTAGTAAACCTACTTGCTATCATGTAAAAGTCAATATGCCTGATACGGTCTTTTATTTTGCAACTTAGTAATCTGAAAATCCATTTAATATTAAAATTAAAGACTATTGCAGTTTTCATGCGTGAAAAGCAAACAGTGAGAAATAAGTGCATTGACTCTTTAAATGGAATGAATGATGTTTGCTATGTGGAATTTCCAGACAGATCTGTAAGATGCGACCTAGTGGGCGGAAGTGTGTTATATACCGAGCTCCATGTGCTCGTCGACTGCGTACTTTAGAAGAGTTGGACAAATATCTAAGCCTTGTGGATTCACATCTAGTTATCGACTTCTTTTGTTATGATCCTTGGCTACATGTGCACACTGAGTTTGTCCCTGTGAAGGTCAGTAAAAGACAACTGATCAATGTGGATGATGTGGATCTTATTGTTGCCTTCCTTACTCTGGTGACAGTATTTAATGTGTTTTGTACTAATATTTACTTTTTTAGCGATGGTTATCATATGTTTTATATTCGTGCTTTAGAGTAAATTTTTTTTTTGGTTCTTTCACTTCCATTGACTAAGCTGTCATAAGAATTAAGCTGTAAGTTGTTCAGGGTCAAATATTTCACATGCATTTCACATGGAAGTGGAAAAAAGTTAAGGTGTAAAATCTTTGTTCTTTTTCCATTTTGTGTAGACATTCTGTGACATCAAAGACCTGTCTTATGGAAAAGAGAACGTACCTATATCATGTGTAAATGGGATTGACCGACAGTATCCAGACTATGTAGAATACTCCAGCCAACGCATTCCCTCCAAAGGGGTGAAAATAGAATTTGATGAAAATTTTCTTCAATGTTGTGACTGCACAGACAACTGCTGGGTAAGAACAACCTACCTCATAGCAATCACCTCCATTTAGAGAAACATTTCTACTTCAGGTCAACACATTGTGGCCATTAAAATAATTTTAAAAAGAACAAAATGTGCTATTGCTTAAAGGCAAAAACAGTCAATGTTTGCTAATTGGTAATAATAGCTTATTTGAAATTATATTTCTGAAGTAGTGTCACAATGAAAACTTAAGGTATTAAGTCATGTAGGTAAATTTACATCATCGTAAAATGAATGAAGATTATCCAGAATAGGGAGAATCATATATTGGTAAATCTGATAACTTTAGCTGAACATGTTAAGAACTTTTGCGTGCAAGTATGGATTCATTCTAGGTAGCTAGCAAGAGGCTTATAACAGAAGTATGTACAGTCCAGTTCAGATCCATGAATTGTTTGTGATTTGCTTGCATCACACAGGACCGGTCAAAGTGTGCTTGTCAGCAGCTGACTGTAGAGAACACAACATGGATTGGGGAAAAAGATCCCAATGCTGGCTACCATTACAGACGTCTCCGTGAACCAGTTTTTACAGGGTAAATAAAGTAGATGGGAGGATGTAGTGCACCCATGTTTCACATAAATCATATTCTCCTCATTGATCATTTGAGTATTGATGACCATTTAATTGAGCATTACTAACCAGAGGAGGAGACATATTTAGCATCTTCTTCTGGCTGGTTGCAACAAGTGTATGTAAAAGATTGTCTTTTTTTTATTTGTTTAGATTACTATTTTATTAATTACTGCTATTTCTGATGTCTTGGCAGTGTTGTTGAGTGTAATTCCCGGTGCAAATGCGACTACCGCTGCAGGAATAGAGTGGCACAGAATGGGCTGAGCTGCCGCCTGCAGGTCTTTAAGACAGAGAAACGGTAAGCATGTTCACAGCAGGTCTTTAAGACAGAGAAATGGTAAGCACATTCACAGCAGCAACACTCTCCCATCTCTTTTTATGTTGTGATCACGTAGATGATTTGTTTCAAGGGATTGGGTTCATATAGATTTGTTTTCCATAAAGATCAGAAGATATGGTTTTTGAGAGCAGAATACTGATAAATTGTAATCTGCCAGAGCACAGGAAGAAGACTGTAAATCTTCAGTACAAAGTCGTGCTATGTGTTCTTTGTTTAGAGGATGGGGGCTGCGCTGTTTGAACGACATACCAAAAGGTGGCTTCATCTGTATCTATGCTGGTCAGCTGTTGACAGATAAAGGGGCTAACGATGTGAGTGCTAATAAATCTGCTCCTTCACTTGCTGATGTGTTGCTTTTTCTTCTTATCACCACCCCCCATTCTCCATTCTTGCTTATATTTTCTCTATGCATCTTCTCCCGCTTAAAAGTATTTTTACTGCTAACTTTTGTTCAGTCGAGAGGCCAAAGCAAGCTGACCGATATGTCTAGAGTGCAACCTGTTACATAAGACTTCTTCCACACAGGATGGTAAGCAGTACGGAGATGAGTATCTAGCAGAGCTGGACTTCATTGAGGTAGTAGAGCGACAGAAAGAGGGTTACGAGAGTGATGTGCGTGACCCAGAATCAGAGGATGATACCAACGTACCAGCCAGCCTTGTTGGGGAGGATGATGATGAAGATGAAGACTTTCACAGCAACTCAGCGGGTGATGGTGTCTCATCTAGCGACAGGCAAGTCTTACAAAGAGAATGAGGAGATAGAATCTCAGACTGAGATGAAATAAAAGTTATATAATATCCAAACCAGACAATAAATAGAGATAGCAGCTTTGAATCTTACATTGTCATCCAAGTGACAGTCTAGTATACCCTATAGTCATAGTCTAGTATGCCACATAATCTGCTGTTTCAAGTGACTACCTGTATGCTTTTGATGACAATCTGGGATAGATGCCCATACACTGTTGTGTTTTGTTTGTTAACATGACTGTGAGATGGATGCCCATGTTCTATTTCTAGCATACTTGAATAATGTATTTAAAGGAAGATGTGCTTGAAAGTCTCAACCTGTACACACAGGAGTAAGGAATGCTTTGGATTTCAGACTTGCAGGATCATTTGAGAGGGTTAGTCTTTGTGACCATTTGATTCTTCTTTCAGTGACTTTGAGGGTGGAAACTCAAACAAAGTGGAGCACAAGGTCCATGCAACAAGGTTGAGATCCTTGGGTTTTTTTAACGTATTATTTATTATACTCATTATGTTTCTGTAGCCTTTTGAATGATGTGTGTTGTAGATACAAAAAGATATTTAAATTATAGGGATCAAGGAAACATGAAACATTGCTGTCACTTGGTTTAGTTTAGGCCACAATCCATAAGCACAGCAGCCCATCACTCTGGAGACTCTAAGTAGACTCTAATGAATCCACAATGCCTGATTCTCACTGTCACAGTGACATGTGCTTTAACACCACCACCAATATTCTTACTTTTGGATTTTATTGTGCAGGAGACAGAAGATTCAAGAATCCCAGTCAGAAAAAGAGAGTAAACCCTTAGAAAAGCTAGTTCTGAAGCGGGACTCTGCTGATGGGCAAGAATGGTAAGTACATTGGCATTGGTGGCATGTCGACTACCCATGACAGTACACATCTAGCTTTTCATGATGTGTCCTTAGGTTGTGAAGTTGTTTGGGAGGAAAAAGTGTTTCCTTCCAGAAAGGGGATTTCACCTTATGGGGATAAGGGAGGCTGTGAAGTTATCAGTGAAGCTCCTAAATAAATGCATAAATATCAGTCTTTCTAGTGGTTTGAATCATGTTTGGTAGTTATTAATATTATGGGGTATAAAAGTAAGTATTTGGCAAGTATTAATATTTCAAGCCTTGTGTCCTGACCTATTTTTTTAACAGGACAACAGAAAAGAAGACAACAGAGTGGATGGGCAAAATGGAGGACTCACCTATTGAGATTCCCAGTGATAACGATGAGGATGACGATGACGATGATATCGACACAAAGGAGACAAAGCCAATGCCAATTGAAGATGAACTGCCAGACCTGGATGTACCTCCAGTCAAAGAAGAGAAGAAAGAACAGCCCAGAGTCAAAGAGGAAAAAGTCAAGAAAGGTGAGTATTTGGGGTGAGGGGAAGAAGGTAGGTGTCTTATACGGCTGTTGTTATAGTTTGTAAACCTTTAAAGGATTCATGTCCTGATGTCAGGCAAGCAGTCTTCAGTACATGGCAGTACAAGTTAGGATTGTTTGATTTTCACTGTGTATTTTCAGATGAAAAGGTAGCAGATGGTGGCAATGAGAACAAGTTGATGCGAAGAGGTGCGTAGCAAATGCATGATATAATATTGATCTTGATAAGGCATGACAATTATTGGCCAGAAAAGCCCATTGATGTGTTTAAGTTCTTTTTAAGCCCGGTTTCATCAGATTCCAACAGATTTTTTTGTGCTTCAAGTAAGACCACTCTGTATATGCTTGTTTTTTCAGTTTCTTGTACTAAGTGGACCCTCCATATCTGTGTGAAGGGTTGGGGATGGATAGTGTATGTGTATGCATACGTGAGAGAGAATGAATCCTATTTTTTTACTTTACTTTCATAATCTTACAGCTTGTAGCAGGAATTTTCTTGACCTACTGTCCTTGCTGCTTCCTTTGTCCATATTGGCTGCATCTAATAGGGTGTGATAGCTTTCGCTGCTGGGTGTCTTCTGCATGAATGCTGTCACATGCAACAGTCTCTGCTCCATGTACAACATCTGTGCAACTGGGATAGTTACATGTGACGAAAACACAATGCCTTTTTTTATCTTTTGCTTCTTGTTTTTCTAATACTCATAGAGCTTCTATTTAAAGTTTGTGTTTCTCCATTTATTTGAATCATAAAACATGTTTTCCAGTTCCATTTTTATGAATGTGTCTACCTTGCTGGTAAAACTTTTCTATGTTCTGTTTATGTGTTCTTTTGCCCCTGTTTCTTATTTGAATCCTGCTTAGAGCAACTTATTTTCCAGTTCCATTTTTATGTGTCTGCTTTACTAGTTAAACTGGTTGAGAAGTTAGTATCTTGCAAAAACCTCACTTTAATTCCCCTACCCAAACAAAATCTACAAATTTTGCTTGATTTATTATGTTATAGTAGAAATGGGATAAATGTAAGAGTTCTGTTTTTGATGATACTATAAAAGGTCAAGGTCCTATAGCTTAGTAGCTGTTTGGGCAGAGAACTGTAAATGGTTTGTCATTTTGAGGGGATGCTATGCTAAAAGCAAAGCACATCCTTTTGCTTCTGCCACCTTTTACCTTCCCAGATGATCAGGTACTCATAATTGCTGGGTGGACAGAATGAATTTTCCAGTCATTAACTCAAAGTAAAGCTCAAATCTCATAATGCTTTAATGTTGTATGCATTAGCCACAAGGCTACATGGCCTTCTCAGTTTTTCCTTATTGATGTCAAATTCTGCATTATTAAGGATAGAGTTTATTGATATTGTGTTGCACATGTATGCAAAATAGTTTCTTTTGCTAGTTCAGTATAGCAATGAAACTTAAGATGTGCAGCGTGTGGGAGAAATAAATATATATTCATGTGTTAAATCATGTAAATAAGCTTGTCATGGTTTTTCTGCAGCCCGCAAGAGCACAGGAGGCTCACGCTTCAAAAACCTTCCCAACCCCAAGGCTCACCAGTCTATTCCAGGTATTATCAGAAATGCATGCCTTAGATATTTTTCAGTTCTTCTCACATATGCTTCACCTTGTTCGCTCCTTATTGCAGTTTACGACAATCATTGACCTTGATAATTATCAATAATAATTGACTTAACTGAGCATTTTCTTCATGTGGAGGTGAACTCAGTGTGCTGTGCATGAAAGACTACTTATGAACCAACAACTAACTAAAAACAAAGAAACACAACCATGAGCAAACAAACAACGCTGTAAGAAACATGAACAAACTGTAGCAAGCAGGCAGCAGTAATTCCAAGATCTTGGTTTGAGTTGGGTTCCCTTTTTTAAAGACAAGTCATGGGGCACAACCTAATGCCCCATGTTAAGGGTCAAGCACTTAGTTATGAAAGGAATGCAAAGTAAAGGGTGAACAATGAGAGCATAATTTGTTTCCCAACAGCAAGTGAAGATGAAGAATTAACACAGGAGTCACCCTGGCTTTTGCAGTAGTCTCTTAGTCCTCTCATTCTTGCATGCATTTTTAATATTAATTTCTTAATTTGTCTCCAGACTATTTGTGTCTTTCATTTACATCATGAATCAAGAAACAGTTTAGAAGCATTTGTACTAAGTTCACAAAACTATGACTGCACTGGAGTTGTTCTCTCCATGTTTCTCTGTTGGACAGAAAAGGAAGAGGAGGAGGAAGTGAAGCAAGGAACGAGAGCGCTGTTCCATGACGGCTCCTCTTGCTACATCATGGATGCTAAATCCATGGGCAACATTGGCCGCTATCTTAATGTAGGCACTTTTGTAAATGGTCTGCTTTATAGCTATGAGATGCTTACTTGGTCTCATTCATAGCTGCAAATCATCGGGAATTCTGAACCAGGCATGCTTATTTTAAAGTGCCTGAATCTTTCTTTCTTTGAGATGGTCAAAAATGTTTTGACAAAGAACACTCCATAAATACAGAGTATTCAACAATCGCAGCACTTTTTAATGTTCCTGACAAGCTGTCAGCTGCGGGATTAAAAATTTGTTTTACCATTACAGCACAGTTGCACTCCCAACGTGTTTGTGCAAAATATTTTTGTGGACACTCACGACGTGCGGTTTCCCTGGGTGGCTTTTTTTGCCGGGCAGTGAGTACACTTTGAAAACTTCAAGATACAACCGTCTATTATGCCGAGTTAAATATTTATGATTTATTCTGATAAATATCTGGTTAGGAGTTGGTCGAGATACCTTAAGGAAATAGGCTTTTCACATCAGATTATATTTGGGATTTTTTTAGAGACTCTGCTTCTGCAGAATTTATATAAAGTTTATTTTAAATGTTTTGCTTTGTCCCTTTATTCATTTACTGCTTTGCGTCTGCAGGTACATCCGTGCTGGCACTGAGTTGACATGGGACTATAACTATGAGGTGGGTAGCGTACCAGACAAGGTACTCTACTGTTACTGTGGCTCTCCCATGTGCAGAGGGCGGCTTTTGTGAAGAGACCAGACAGCAAGATACGAATCGATTCCTCAGATGCTATTGCTACCAACTGCTATTGTGCTGTTGACAAAAGTAGCAGCAAAAATATCTTTCAGATGAGAGTTAGTCTTGCAAAGATTTTGTGAGTCGTTGGGATCAAATTCAACTTTGGCTTAAACATCATTTATCATTGTCAGTGTTTTGTAAAACGGTCTTCTTTCAAATATAAGATCTTAATTGCTTTACGCTTGCTTTTTCTTACGGAAACCACTGTCCAATTTTATTAGGCTACAAATTTCTTGTGCTAACGAGTTAAGGAAACCTGAAGGGAAGCCTTACCTAATCAGAGGAAAAGATATTTGCTTTTGGATTCAGTTCAAACATAGCAGGAATTAAGCACTTGATGTTGAGACTTTATGTTTCATCAGTGATCATATCAACGAGTTCTTTATAAAGGATGCAGGGACATGAAAGTCATTCATTCTATGTAGACACTAAAATCCTGAGATGCAGCCATTTGCTATAATGTGCATGTCACTACTACCGAACAGTTGGTGGCGCGGTGATTAAAACATATCACCGTATTGATGTCTTTGGATACGGCACCTGTTTACATGGCTAAGCATTGGTGCTTTTTTACTGAGTACTTGGCTTCCCCCTACCCTGTGTGTTCATCGCCAGGAGATGCAGGGGCTTGGACAAATAGAATTGTGAGATGTTTCCAAACCAGCATAACATCATGTGGTAATAAGTAACGTGTTGTAATACTGTAAATAGTAGAATGGCTTCCGAATGATGATAAAAAAAACAAAACTGGACAAGAGTGTAATTCTAGTGAGTGCACCATGATAAATGTGTCATGTACAGGTAACAGTGTTATTATAGGCTACAGGCTGGTTAATGTACATTCTTACCTTTCTCAGGAAAAAACCATGGTGGAAGTTAATTAACTCGTTTCTGGTTCACTTAATAATGGTATGATGATCAAAATTTTCCCATACTATATATACAGCACGCAGATTTCACAAGTCCTTACCTTTCATTAAGTTCGCATTTTGAAATTTCTATAATGTGAACAGCATTATGCACAGGAGCCCCTGCAGGTGCAGGGCCTTGGGCGGTGACCCCTGCTCGCCACCCCATATACTAGCCTTGGCTGTTGTATGCATTGTGTGTTGTATGCTATATTGTGTTAATAAGTGTGTATGATGGTGCATTTTATGCTTACCCTAAAAAGATATGTGCTGGGGAATTTTCCTGTACTTTGTATGTAAAGCTTTGAGCTTGGCTTTGGTGCCAAGGCAAGAGGCTGTATAAATGTATCATCAATGGGCTGTCACAATAAATCCACAGCCAAAAAAAAAAGTGGCAGACCTCTTCCTCCAGTTGGAAATGCAGACCTGCTGCTCCAAGTGACCCACTTTTGCTATTTGGTCCATAATCCCAAACAAGAATTATGGAAGAAAACATTAGTGACTGTCCTTTGTTGCCTGCTTGTACGGAGGTTCCTTGGTAATGCCCAAGTTAAGAGGAGCCTTGAAGGAAATTGTAATGGAGGTGGTTGTGTTTTTAAAACAAGTTAATCTTGCCATTTTTGCGGCTATATGCTCCTCAAGGAGTAACAAGGAGCAAAACACATCTTGCCATTTCTGCTCAAGCACAAATAATGTTTACATTCTTGCTTATTTGGATTTCATGCCCCTATTGATGCTTCCCTTTTTCTTGTGTTCATGCTATTTAACCATTTATTGCCACCACCAAAATCTGTTCCAGACTGATTTCTTTTAATCATCCCTCCTTGTTCTGGGTTATGCTGGACAACTGATAAATGGTAACTACTAGGCCAGTTTTAATTTTTCTGATGTATGTATAAAGTTTTCAGCACAGAATTTCATTTGTGAAACATGTTGGACAAGAAATAAAAATTGTATGCTCTATGTTTATATAAAAACCGAAACAGTCCTGTTGAAGGGTATGGATGATTTCTTTTGAGGCCTTCTGACGTTCATTTTCTCTTTATATCCCTTTCACTTTAACAAACATACTTTAAAGTAGTAAAAAATTCAATCTACGTTTCTGGTCCAAATCCAACATACTCTGCATCCTATGTGTACAAATGCAAGTGCACAAAACTGGCCTTTGTAAGACTTGGCCATGATTTATGCTCATCTTCAGCAAGTAAAGCTGAGAAGGAAGTAAACAAGACTGCAAACATTTTGTAAATTTACATTGGAGCTGACTAGGTCCAGCTCTTTGCATTATCTTGAACCATGCTTCTGTCTGCAACTGGTAACATACAATGGAAATAGCAAGACCCTGAGCCGTCCAAGTACTGTCATGTTATGAGAGGTACATAGTGCTCAAATCACCGTTCTTCCCCGGAATCTGTTCTGTTCAGAACCTTCCCCTGCACCACATCATCAAGAATCCTGACCACTCTCGTCTGGTCATATGTCTGACACAACTGCCGCAGGTGCTCGATGTCAGCTGACAACCTTGGTCTCGTGCTGGATGCCCCAGCATCATATTCACTAGTAGGACTCTCAGCTGAATATGGTCTATCAGCATCCATCAAGGTAAGGGCCAAACAGATAATCCGGTAACGACTGCACGATGTTTCCAGGTAAACCAAGACTGGGAAGAATATTGGCTTGCTGGTCTTCTCACTTGCCTTCTTGTCTTCTTCTACTTCTTCATCTGTGACTTGGTCCTGCAATAATGATGCAGCAGGTCAATACAGAACAGTACAATGCAGTGAATAAAGACCTCCAAAGTACCTGGTAGATAGCATAAGAGGCGAGAGGGTGGGAATTAGTGTTTTACTCTATTATGTCACTGCTTAGCAGTCAGCCCTGTAAACAGATGCCATGCTACATGCAGAGAAAAATAGCGTGCCTGAGATGAGATCTGAACCCACTGTAGCCAATCCTCACTGTATTGCTAACTGGAGCTAACCATTTTTTTGAAAAGTCTCTTGTGAAACCAGAGTGCAGACATATACTTACTATTTGGAGACTTCTGAAAAAGTGACGGAGAAACATCTGCAAAACATCAAACAACATTTTGTACTGCCGCATACGTCTTGGCTCGAGATCTCCACTTGAAACATTGTCTTTGCTCTTGTCCTTGTCTCTGCCACTGTCTTGTTGTGTGGCCGAGCAAGTGACATCATCTCCTTCACTTTGGTCTTCTTGTATGTGACATCTAGAAGCATTCTGATTAACAGACGACAGCAACTGATGGTCATCACTGAGAGTTTGGATGGATGAGCTGCAGTCCTCTCCTTGGGTGTTCTCATTCTTATTGTGAAGAGATGGGTACAAAGGTTCCAGAACTTTCACCATGCACCTTAACAACTGAGAACCTACAGCAATGAAACAGAGATGTCCTTACTAAAGTGGATCATTTTTTCCTTTTGAGCCACACATAACACAATTTATTTCTTAACCATTCTAGCTTTTATAAAACCCTGCAGTCCACTACACACAATAAAACTAGCTCAGGTAGTTTGAATGCCTAGCCCACACCCCTGGCTCTAACAGCATTTGATAACAAAAAGCAAGATATCAAAGAAAATTTAAAAAGTGTCATGATAATAAACATTCTTTCCTCTTGTTATTTTCCCATTCTTACTTGCACATTTATCTACATGTGTGATCATACACTGGTATGCAAACATGACAATACTGGGCTTGAAATACATCTTCAAGCTAGAAGGGTTGCAGCATTTAAGTGACACAACAAACGGTCACAAATTTTACATCAGTTTCCTTCACAAACAGATTTTCTTTCAGCACTGAAGTCGCATCCATGAAGGTGTTAATTCTAACTCTCATGAAAGCCACTTCCTGCAGTTTGTCTCACCAACTCACTTGTGGACAACTTCTCGGCGATGGCAGTGTCAGAGGCAAATAGTGCATGGAGAAGGGAGAAGACTGAAGACAGGCATGCACTGTGGTCATCCAAGCTCACTATCTCATCCTCGCACACACACTCCAGGTACTGCAGGAGCGGCAATAATACAGTTTCTCCTTTCTCCACTGCAGCACACAACAGAGTTGTTACCTCACATCTGCAAACCTCAGATTAAAACGTATTAACTCGGAGCAGTACAAACACTTGCACACAAACAGGGAAGAACTTCATTTATTTACTTATGTAGTTCATTACTATGTTACTTTCTTTCTAACTTCATATCTCATATCATTATACTTGCTAGGAATAATTTTTCACATTGATGTCAACTAAAAACTATGAATTAAAAAACAAAAAAAAAGAGTTTTTCTTTCCTTTTTTTTTTGTCCTGGTCTGAGTACACACATCAACTAGCACGTAATTACAATTAATTATGCTTTCTGATGCATAGCAAACAGCATAGGAGAATGCAATAAAATACCAATAAGCAAAGATCAATACAGTGCATTTTGCTTAATAACCATGTTGGACATAAGGATGTACTGGCCATAAGCCTGTTATGGTCCAGAGGGCATGACTGTATGCTGATAGCACCATGAAAACACTGGTGAAAATGAACTAAAAAGGATTGTTTTTTTCCTCTTGTGCCACACATAACACAATTCATGTCTTAACCATTTTAGCTTTCATGAAACCCTGTACGCCACTAGACACAATAAAACTAGCTCAGGTAGTTTGAACACCTAGCCCACACTCTGGCTCCAACAGCATAGCAAAAAGCAAGAAATCATCAAAGAAAATTTAAAAAGTGAGAGGAAAAAAGGCAGAACAGAAAGCCCAACAACAGTCAAACAGTTCAAGTTGGAAAGGGTGTCTTGGAGGGATGTTTATGGCTATGTGGACAGAGGAAGAAGTGGCTTTCAAACGTGAAGGTACTAGTTGTACAATGCAGGACCTGCTCATAACCACTCAAAACAGTCTCAGCATCAAGCCTTGCTAGCAGCTATCCAGTTGTTCTGACAACCAGAACAGCTTTCTGCCCATTGGGATAAATGAATGATGAAGATGTTAGCAGCAAGAATCATCACTAAAGCACTTAATATCGCTAATATTGATGAGAAAACTCACCTAAAACCTCCACTCCTGGTTCAGTGGTGGACAACAGCTGGAAGACATGCAGGAAGACTTCCAGCGTCTCACTGTGCTTGTGTCTAAAAACAGAAAGCCATACTGTAGTAATAGCAGGCAGTGAATGGAGGATCCCCAACTACACTATCATCACCACATACCACACATGCACAAACTCACACTCTTTTTTCTCTCTCTCTTTTTCTCTCTCTTGCCTTGCTGTTGTGAAATACACTTATTTAACGTGATTCGTGACTGATTATGATGCAGTACACTATTCACAATGGAATAAAGCTCACGATCAAGAATCTGAGTCTTGAGTCTCTCTTGCTTGCTTGCTCCCCACTCATCTTCCATTCCCTCTTACTAACACTCATTCACTATACAATAGCACGTTTAAATCACTGTTGTACATTTGCTTTGTTTCATTCTGCAAGATTTTTGAGTGATTCAAGCTCTATCACTTTCTTGTGAACAGAACTAGGTGGCTCGTCAATCAGCTTTGGAGGATAGCAATGGGTTTAATGATAATCTTAAACCATCAGTAACCTGTAAGTACTGGAAACACTAATGTAGAGCCATCAGGCTGGAAGAAACAGCCCTGTCCCATGTGATGCTGCATGTAGAAATGTTACACGCTACATCAGAAGCAACTACGTAGTCTCACCCAGTCTGCTGTATGGCCTCCAACAGAGAGTCAACCATCTCAGTGGTGGCCCATTTATGACGCAGCTCATCAGACAGATCCAACAGAACATCCACAAAATCAGCTGTATTTTTCAGAAGCACATCTGTGTTAAACAAACAAAAACGTAACTGTGTGTCAGGTTGTTGTTTTTTTTAGCTATAAAATGTTGAGTTTACTGACAACTCCATAGTTTTGTTCATTAGCCAAAATCCAAACTAAAATTTTGACAGGTTTAAACTGGTGATGGTGGTAACAGTTACTGAAAAATGAATACAGACTGGTATTTTTTTTTTTTTAATTTTACTGATGTATTTGTAAGCTTACTTATTCTAAATATCTTAAAAAGTGAAATTTGCAAAGTCAATATAGACATACTGATCTATTCATTCCCTTCAACAGCCACTGCATTTAAACACACTCCACTACTAATCTCTCTCTCTTCTCTCTTTTATTTCTTGATTAGTCTGTCTGCTGTTGATTACTTTTTCATTACTATTACCTCCCTGTTCCTTGTACTTCATCCTCATCCTTGCTCATCTCTCTGTTCCTTCATGCACTTCACATTAACCCAGTTTTTGCATCAAATATTAATCAGATAGTACTATATGTAAAGTTCTTGACTAAGTAGACTGAGAGCCCCATGCAATTCCCTGATATCTTATGGTTATTACCTAAATTCTCGCCCCACACTCTAATCTGAAATATAACACTAAAATAATAATAAACAACTGTTCTTTCACAAAAATATTACTGAAACAGGATTGCACTTTCCATTTTGATGCCCATGTATGTTTTCATGTTTATGCGGATATTTATACATTTACATCATATTTACAATTTATATGCAGATACTGACAAGTATATGATACATGCAAGGGACATTGAACTGTTCACTATTGTTTCCCCTTTGCAGGTGTGCATAAAGACTACACTGAATAAAGTCTAAAGTCTCTCTTCTATGCATAGGTTATAGCTTTGAATGATATCAAATGTTAGCAGGCTGTGCACACCAACATAATAAATGCTCTAATATGTGGTTGTGGTATCTACTAAACCAAAGTAAAGGTGCGTAACTACTCTTACTAAACGTGCATGGAGTCAGCACATTTCTTCTTGACCTTTCAGTTTGCTTACCACCTAAAAGCCAGCATTATTCATTACAATATAATTACTACATAAGCATAAATAAAATGGGATTTCATGATTATATTATGAAGGGCTTTGTCACATTCTAAAAGACATTTGACAATCTTTCTAAATGTTCCCAACCCATCAAGCACAAAGAATATATATAGGGTGTGGGAGAGATAACAATTGTCCCTTCCAAGTGTTAAAAATACATGTATGTTGCTACATTAACCATAGAGAAATTGCAAAGCTCAGTGATGTAGAAGGGGATGACCACATTTAGAAACACCTACCCCTCCCCCCACCCTCAGCTGAGTCAGAGATAACCGAATTGTTGCACTATCAATGCCCTTCCCAAGTCTTTCCACAAAAAGGCCGAGACCTATTACCGAAGAGTATGCTGACATTATTTTTTAATGTTATCATGTGTCAGCACCTGATAAGCAAAAGGGAATGCAGACTTCACCCTGGAAAAAAAAATTTATACAAGGTCAAACATAGTAATCTCAATCCCAAACTCAAGCTTTTTTTTCCTATGCCTTATGTGAAAGCAGACATGCCAGGTGGCCCAAGGAACACATGAATCATTGCAGATTGGAATGGGTCCAATCTCATGACAAATAATGGAATGTCTTTAGACATTAAATTCCTCTATGTTCATATATTACACAGGGTCTGGGGTAAAGAATTATAACAGCTACTTTCAAGACGAACGTTTACTACAAAAATATATAACAAAATTCAACCAGATGACAGCTATCGCTAAATGTAAAAAATAATAAGTACAAGGTAGGGTGTTCAGTTCTTTGTTTAGGTACTTTGTATATAGCTTTTTAAAATGAGAGATCATTTTACATGGTATATATTTGTAAGCAAATATTTATCTTTGTGCAGCATTTAGGGATAATACATGCACCTTACTCCTTTTACACACTAAATTTCTATTTGACAAATAAACCACTTTAAGATCTAGATAATGATGACAATAACATGACAACCGTGAAGTCATAAAGATGTTTCACTGACTAAACAACTTTTTGGTGTTAACAGATTTTCAAATCTTTTTGTCTAGATGTCACATATTTTGTCCCCTGCGGTCATAGTACTTCAGATAACACCAACATTCCCAGGGTCACTGGCAAGAGAGGTTAGCGACCCCAAACAGCGACCGAAGTGGGTGTTGGCAGCCTATTTCGTAATGTGCGGCTCAGGTTGGAGGGAGCTAGCAGCCGATTAGTTATGAACTGGAGGTCTGAGTGCTGTCTGCAAAGACCATACACATTGCTTCTGTTTTTCTTCTAAAGTTCACAACCACCCTCCAAATAGCTTGATCTCCATTTCATGAATAAGGTCCCCAACCGTAGGTAGCGGCGAGACATTGTGCAAGCGTCCCCTCAATACCCACTAGACTGACTAGAGCAGTGGTTCTTAACCTTTTTTGAGGTACTGAACCCACAAGTTTCATATGCACATTCACTGAACCCTTCTTTAGTGTCATCGCGAATTGCGGGTGTGTCTTGACTTCCGTGGCGGAGGCTCCGCCGAACCCCTGAGACCGACTCACCCCTAGGGTTTGATCGAACCCCGGTTAAGAACCACTGGACTAGAGTCTGGAAGTACGGTGAAAAAACTGCTCTTCGGGTATCTGCTGGGAGATTTGCGTTTGGCGTTCTGCTCAGCTGATGTCTGGGATGCGAGCGAAGCGACCGCAATGTGCACGAGGGCGGGCCTCATGACACAACACTCGAACGGTCGATGCTGGGAGGTGTGCCTGCGTCCTTGACTTCGGTCATTGTTACCGGAGATAGCGCTTGAAAAAGTACTTCACATGCAACTTGGAAAGTCGGGCGACAGCGTGAAGTACATACGACACAGTAACCGCATTTCGCTCGTTTGGGCTCTTCGACTTTTGCAGCTCATGAGCTGCCTCATCCTCTTCCGTTATAACTTTCTTCTGTAAATCTGATGCAGGCTTTACGTTTCGCTCGAGACTTTTTGTGCTGACGCCGGTCACTTTTTTTTTTTTTGCTCCTCTGCTAACAATCGCCAATGTTGCTTTGCCGAGATATTTTAGATCGCGGTTAATGTTCACAGACAGGGGCATACAGGCAGTGGGTTACTCTTTCTATCAGTTGTTTATAAACAAGAAACAGACTGGGCACGAGAAGAGAAATAATGTTTGTAGTGCAGTCAAGTCATCGTGCAAGAACAAGCGCACTGTGGAACAATAGCTGTCTGGGACACGGACGGCGATTGGCTCATTTCTGGGTGGGTACTACCACGTGACTGTGCGACCTCATTGACTGACCTTCCTGAGGTTCAGACTAGAACACTTTTCGATCGGGTTTTTTCTGCTTATCTATTATTAAATAAAAATAAAGAGTGCGAGGTCAAAACATAAACATTAAAGAAACTTAAATAGGTCACGCCAAGGGAAGTTTTCGCATGACTGTTATTATTTTTGCATGATCTTTATTCACCCGCTCTCCTTTCTCAAACTTTTCCAGACGAGCACCACTTTCGAAAATTCGAATTGACTGAGTACCACCTCGCAACCCTACCCCCTACTAATATATATATTATAGGTCTTAGTCTTAGGTATTTAGTATATGATTTATAGTGACAGTGATTTATTTTGGTGCAAGGTGCTCGCGTACCACCAGTCATACCTTCACGTACCACAGCTTGAAAACCGGGGCTTTATCCCCTCGATGCTTTGGGGCAGGGATGCCCAACCTACGGCCCACGGGCCATATCCGGCCCGCGAAACTTCTGCCCACAGTGCAGGAAATCGGCATGTTAGTAATTGAAAAAAAAAAAAAATCGAAAAAAAAACGAAAAAAGGGAAGAAGTATTTATCCCCACGTATGGGCGTTTCCCAATCTTTTTTTCGATGGACGAACATTTCGATTCAGTGCTCTGACTTCGTGTCTCTACGATGAGGCCGGACATTCAGAAGTTGGTTTCGGGAAAACAACTTCAAATATGCCACTAATTACTACATAATTAATGGTAAGTACAACTTGTTTCTAATAAAAATGGTATCTGCTCTATTTTTTTTTTCTTTTTTTTTTTTGTATTTTTGCGGTGAAGTGGCCCGCGACACGGCTGTCCGAAATGGATATGGCCCGCAGGCCGAAAAAGGTTGGGCATCACTGCTTTGGGGGATCTTCGTAAGACTAAGAGTTCAGTCTTTGCACGACTGTTATCGTCGTCGTGCTGATCACCATGGTCGCAGTCATCGAAATATTGTTATCGTCGTTGCATTACAAATAGCTGTTGTTGTTGTTGTTGTGGTGGTGGTGGTGTGTGTGGGGGGTTGGGGGTTGGTGGTGAATATGATGGTTGTGAGGTGGCAATGCTGGTGAGTTGTGGGAATGGTTGTAGTCCCACCGTTAAATATATATACATTTAACCAACTGACGTGTCCAGTTCGCTGTGTGTGTGCGTCAGAAAGAGAAATTGCCCCTAAAATGACTTACAAATCGCGGCGAGGTGAACTGGGGAGAATGAGGTAGGGTAGGGTAGGGGTAATTTTCCCCATAAATTTCGCTCACGCAACCCACTTTGAGTTCGGTAACACTAAATAATATAAAACAATCAAATGCCGAAGAACGTCAAACCAAATTTATTTTAATGCCGTATGGCGGGTGAGGGAGGTGAGCTGGATGCAATGTTTTGTAAAGTGACGGTCACAAGGGCTCGCAGTGCGGTTGCACTCACGATGCCATAATTCTCACCCTTCGCAGCGGGCTTTGCTATGCGTCTCGTGCCCACGATCTGTAAACAGGCTTAAGGTCGATTCTTGACAGCGTTTGACTGCGCACATATGATAAAAAGATAGCAGTCCCACAAAGCCAAGCAGACCGTTTCGAGTCTTTATGCAAACAAGATCTACTAAGGATGTCGGTACCTTAATATTAACACAGAACCCTATTGTTCTAAACATGTGGAACTGAAAGTGACCAGTTATCTTACTTCTGCGATCCGAACATTTAGGGATGACCTAGACCGGAAAATAACTTTTGATGTGATAATCACAACAGTGTTCGAGAAAGATCTTTGACCTACGCCCCGATGCGTGCTTCCTCTATTTAATGCTATTAACGGTGTTTTGTTTTTGGCGACTCTTGCACAGTTCATCTGCTAGTCATGCCGAGGAGCGTGGGGTGAAGTATTTCAATCGTTCTTTCTTGAGACGGAGTTAAAGATGATATATAATAAAAAAAGTAAATAAAATAATAATAAATATAAATAAAAACAACCAAACAAACCAACCCCCCAAAAGAGTGTATTAGCTGTTATGACTGGTTGTACATTGTTCAGTGTGATGTGCACAAAAGACTACAAACGAACTGACAAATACAACGATTATACAACAAAGAAACACGAGGAACAGCAGCACGTGTGCAAGATTCCGCGATAAGACGTCTGCTGTTGATGCTACATATGAATCAACACTGTTATCGTCCTTCACAACAATAAAGGGCAAAAAGGCCGCCTGTTGAAAAAAAAAATAGTTCAAGCAGTCAACATGTCCGGAAGTAGCTGCACTCCAGACAAAACGGGAAGACAAAACATGATCCTCGAGGGCTCAGGGAAGGCCAGTGGGAGCTTGCCCACACACACACACGTGCACACACAAGCAACTCCCCCACACAATTATAAGATTAATTACAACCAATTCGCAATTCGTCGTTCCTGGATGTACTTTGGCCTCAAGTCTCCTCGAGTACATCCTATTTGATTCTCCTCACTACGTTCTCGAAGGAACACACACTTAAAGCAACTAACAACATAACCTCGCTGATTCCATCGTCGTGTTACTCATTGTGTGTGTGAGTGAGGCAGAGACAGAGACTAATGTCACTGTGCATGTCTATGGAGCTATAGGTCACAGCCACGTGGCATTAGTCAGCGCGTGCCCCCGTCACCGCCCCCTTGTGACGATGGTGGTGGAATGATGAAATGAAGGATGATGCTTGGATCGATAAGATAAAGTTTCCTCTGCACCTGGGCAGGTGAGCATTTCACCTGCCACGTGTTTGCTCTCCACCTGTTTCTCGGTGCCTCAAGCAACAGACAACAAAACTCTCGACTACTGATCACCTGCTTCTGCTCTGCTCGTAATGGTCACCCACGCGCCCATCCACCCTCCCCACGACGCGTGCAGACACACATACATGCATAAATACACGTCGCGTCATAATGGTAGGCCGAGTCCCCCAAAAGCACAAACAGTTTGGACTGGAGGAGACTCGGAAGACCATTAAATTCATATCAATACGTCTCCACATAACGATAACCCACACGATGAAAACAGTACGTGGTCTCCTGTGAGCTAAATAAAATAGTTCAGGTTGTGATAACCTGCCAACAGACGCAAGCAAAATACTGTTCACCGACTTGATAAAAACCCCGTCCCTGTTCAGACGCCAATCGTGTTAACTGGGCGAGCTTGTCAAACAAGGCCGTGTACTGGTGGCGCACGAAGGAGGTTAAAAAAAAAAAAAAATAGAGTTGGTGGTCACATGATGACACTTTCGAACTAACCTCAACTACGCAGCGAGTCGGGTACCCTGATAACAAATCCCCAGATAATACCATGGCGACAGGCTATGAGGCTCTGCACGGGATACAAAATACAAACTTTCACGCCAGCTGAATGCAGCTTAATGTCGTCTGTTTAGTTTGTTTACACCGTCAGCTACCTCGTATTCCTCAATAGCCCCTTCTCACTGTATTTTCTCAAAAGTCTGTCTGCACTCATCTTTCAATATTGTCAATTTTCATTTGGCGTTTTGTGTGTGTACTTGTTTGAAATAAAGACACACTGGTTGGGGTGCGCTCACACTCACACAATTTGATTTCAATTCTACTCATAAATATTTCTTGAAAAAATTGTCCATGTTCTATTGTCGATGATAAGACCCCTGTGCATGTTCCTTTGAAGTGTACATCACAATAGTCACAGCAATTACACATAGCGGAAATGATATAAACCAACCAACAGAAACAAAATGAACGACAGACATGAACGGTGTGAGTACAAGAAATGGAGGAACAGAATGAAAAGTATCACACCAATGATGTATACTGTTGGTATACTCACTGTTTGTAGAACTATGGAAAATAAAGGCAACTTGATCCTGCACAAGACTGGCCCTCTCGATTGCTTTCAGCCACATCTGGCATGCTGTCTGATGGGAAAGATTTGTATACAGCAGCCTGTGAATACAACATTAACATCATCATTATTGGACATTTAGAATTTTTTCATGTGTGCCATTTAGGCCATCTTCTCTTGAAACTCTGATACATTATCTACTACACAAATGAAACGATCATGTCTGAAACGATCATGATATTTTGTATACTACACTAATGAAATGATCTTGTCTCAGCTGGTCTCTGTTGCCAATATTAATCACTATTCTTTACGACTACTTCTTTCAAAACGGGTAATTTTCTCAGTGATATCAGCCCATTACTAGAATTATGGACCTAGACGTCCTAGAGTTAGTATAGGACCAGTAAAAGAAGATTCTTTATCAGCTTGCTTATTTGAAAATATATTGGTTTACAGCTTATTCTATTAGTGTTTCAGTTTTTTACCGAGTCGTTTCCACTAATGTAGGAGGATCATCATTGCCAAGAAGTGCCAATGTCAAGTTCCTGCAGAAACAAAATCCATTACTTAACCTTTTGAGTACTGTGTTTCCTCCAGAAAAAAAAAAGGTATATAAAATGTTGCCATTAGACCACTGCCCTGTTTGTTCCTTGAGCTTAACATCATCCAGGGTCAAATCAGATTATCCCAACTGATGCTCTGGATTATCTGTTTTTACATGAAATTCTTGTCCAACATTTGGGGTTAACACCAAGAAGGTTAAACAAAATTGTACACTAAAAATGTTCCACACAATACAATTAATGCCACAAGGAAGAAACGTTACAGCAACATTCTAAATAATAATAATAAATTCTAGTAACATTTCTTGGAGTTTGTGCAGGAAAATAAGTAGTGTAGAGGGGACAGTGATATCACACAAGTAAATTAGTATAAGATGCTAAAATTGGGTACCAACACTAGTTTCTCATTGCTTGCAATTTCTACGCATACTTCATTGTCACATGCCATGTTCCCCAAAATTCCGATACATATTTCCTGGAAAAAAAGAAGGAAAAACTGCTAATACTAAGTAATACACAACAATTACTTTCCAAAGCACCATACATGTATGCACATACCATTAGCTGAAGATTGCACTTTCAAGCTCTCTTGCTTAGGCCAATATGTGAAATTTGTAGACATTCTGCATTTTCATGAACAGTGAAAACTTTTGACTGTTGTATAATGAAGCAATAAGAAATTTCACTGTCAATGTGATACTCTATGAAGCTACATTCTACTTATTACATTTTGCTTTTACTCCTAGCATACAAGCAGGAATAATCAAAGAACATTTCAATGCAAACTTGATACTGAGATATCCTTTCATCAAAACTGGAAAAATAGGAAATGCTGGGCTCCAGGATCATGTCTAATCTCTACAGACTATTTCAGCATGAAGTAACTTGATATCTACCTTGTACCTCTAAAGCTAGTATGAAAATCCATAAAATCTAAATTTTCAACAAGTTTTAAGCAAAATATCAAAACAGACTAATGGGTCAAAGGCAAAACGATAAAAACTGCTTCTCACTATGACTCTAGGTGCTTTGGATTTGCTGATAACTCCTGTCAGGATCTCAATAGCTTTGAACTCTTGCAAAAACTTGGCCACCTCCTGGGGGAAAAAAATGAAGATATACTGGACCACACATACATTTTCTGTAAGTTAGTCTCAAGAGCTCTCATCATCCATTCTTAAAATGAACTAATGAAGGTCACTATTATAATGGTTATGGCTTAGCTGGAATGAAGATATCTAACAAATATATAAACAAAAAGACTTTTTAAGTTTATCTACCTGTATCAGTTTAGATACTCTCTGGCTAACTACTTTGAACAATACCCTTTTCAGAGATTTTTGAATAATTTCTAATATTTTCTTGGTTTAAAAAAATACTGCATTTATACTTTTTGAATGATCTTTTATCTTTCTTAAATGAAAGTCAAATACTTTGCCAGCGATTGAAAATGTTTCCATGGATCATCTGAAAAGTCGAAAAAGAAAGCCAAAGAATTTAATAAAACTCAAAAAGTGCTCACTGTGTTCATTGACATATCCCACAGTTTGCACAGCTCTGTCTGCAAATCTTCATCTACATCCACACTGAAGTCACTCTCAGATTCCACACCTTCCTCAGCCTCTGTCTCTTTATCTACTTCCTGTAACAAAAGTACATATGTACACATACTCTCTCTACTACAGCAAAATAATTATTGTCAATACAGCTTATTTTATTTAAAAATCTGAGGACAATAATTAAACACTGGATTTGTTAATATATTATTCTGGCTTTTTAATATTTTGCTTGTGTCCTGTTTTTCTCAAAAAGACATAATGCAATTATTGTTGGACTCTATGCACAAGTACTTAAGAAAATTCAAACCCCCATCTTATTGTAAATAATTATAACTGTTAACCGGGAAATTAGCATTTCCATTTCTATTTAAAAGTTTACTTGCTGAAAATTCACCCTGGAGGGTGATTTTTCATGATATATACTTGGGCCATCACAAACCTGAATAAGCTTCATTAAGGTAGCAAAAAGCCAGTGTTTGCTGAAAGCTGTGCTTCCAATGCTGTCCCCCAAAGTTGCCTCCTCATTCTGCTGCAGTTCTGGAGGAGGTGATGGATTTCGTGTAGGATTTGGGGAGGCTTCACAACTATCCATGCTCAGATCTACTGCCAGCTGATTCTAAAAATAAATTGTCTAAATGAAGTTTAATGTTTAAAATTTAGTACATAAAACAAAGAACGCAGAATAAAGATAATTCTGACTTATGTTTTGCTTCATCTCAACCATGACCTTAAAAATCTACTTAATATTCTCCAGCATCAATTACTTTGAATTTCATCCTAATATATCAAAGGCTTATTCATTTAAAGTGTAGTGCACAATTATTTCTGAATGTGTTTATCGACTTACAACGTTTAAAAACTGCAGCACTTTCTGACGCCTTCTCTTTGAATCTCACAGAACGCCACCTTGAGACTAAAAAGTAAAGCTTGTGTAAGCTGCATGAGGAACAAGTTGAAAGACAGTAGGTTTGAGAGTAAATACAGGGATTGTGATGAATAATAGCATATCAAAAGGCGATAAGTAATATTTGTGATAAAAAAAACCCTATTGGTTTACGACAAAATATAAACAATACCACTACTAGTGTCTCTATTGTGATCATCTAACCAAAAGAAGTCCTTCTGGTTTGACAACGGTTTGGAGCGTGGCTACCGCCATTTTATCTTCTTGAGAGTAGCCTCCCTTGGCGTCACTCAGTCGTGCGCGGGGAGTAGCCGAGAGCGATTCTGAGGGGATGGGAGACACAGCACCCGCACGCACTGCAGGGTGGCAAGTCTCAGAGACTCTAAATATTATTGAAATATTATTTAAAGTCTGTGAAGTCTACAGTCTGGTCAAGGCGCCCGCCGACTGCAGCTTGACCTCTAGCCCTACGTGGCGCTCCAGCGCTGACCCCCCTCGATCCCTCTCGTCCGCGCTCAGCCAAACCTCGGTTTCAATCTTTGCCAGCTATTAAACTTGTTATGGCGCTAAGTTCAACAACTTTTAAACACTATGAAGGGCTGCAGAATGTTAATTGCGACAGCCAAAATAACTCAATGCCTAAAACTGATGACAGGTAAAGATAAATAAGGGCCCAAAACAACAGAGACAATGGAAAACTAAAAGTAGGTTAAATTAGTGAACATTGCGAGCAATTATGTGTCTGTAGCGTAGTGGTTACAAACAATTTAAGTCTTTAGTTTGACATGCAGTGCGTTCAAAACTTTAGAAGTGAGTTTTCCGACGCACTGTCGATCCTAGCTCACTGGCAACTGACAACAGCTGCGGTGGCGATCTCAGGCGACAGTGGTCCGGCACCGGCTCCAGACGACCAAGACCCCAGAGATACACAGGCATATGCACTACCCTGGTGGTTGCCCCAGGTAAAGGGTGTGGAGTTGCTGTTGCCGGTTCGACGGCCGGTGTATCCCCTTCTTATCGTCTGCGAGGACGAGATACCTTCCTCACTCTCCACGGGCTATGCGTTCACTTAGAACGGGCCTCCCTCAGCCTTGCTGCCTACAGCTGGCACGATCGAGGCTCAGAGACGGTATAGTCCATGCTGGTGTATTGGGAAAAGGCCTCAACTACCGCTTTGTCATAGCCTAATAGTACCAGATCACGTGACCCATCTGAACTACATCTAACTTTGACTAAAGAGAACACCATCCCGTGGATGGGACTAAACATGGGACGGGTCCCATACCCTGCCTATGACCTACCTATATCTACCGTTCCTCTTTCTCACGGTCGGCCATATCAACCTCCGACTGTCGCGACACCTGTCTATAACTCCGTCAGCACCGGTGTCCAGTCGGTGGCAACGAAAATAAACATCGTTCTCCGGGCTAAGTATACTAGCTGGTCTTCCAATTACGTAGGCGACCGCCGATCGCTGCCCATCTTTAATGTTTTTATTACCAGCTTCGGCCCTGTTTTTCTGGCCTTGAACCAGGCTGGTTCATGACACTAGATCTTTGCTGTCAGCACTGTAGAAGCCTGACATGACGCCCTTGGATCTCGAGCAGCGAGCCAAAGCTCGAGCTGGCTGATCTCCACCTACACACCGTTTTATAGACAAGATTGTCACTGAGTTTCCATTATTGCACGAGGGCAGAGACTTACCCTCGCTTCATACCTACGGTCCAGCGGCACTTCTGATGATCAAAGCTATGTATATATAGGTATACCTACAGGCAACGGGACCGCGCGTCACTCAATCTCTTCTTCGTCCTCGATCTGCACTGGCTATAGACATATATGCTACAATTCGCTACCAGCTGTCGATGCTCTGTTTTATTTTATACATATTTTGCAGGGTTCTGCCTTGCCTATATTTATCTTAATTTTTCTTTACCTACATCCCAGCCACTCTTCGTCTGCTGACTATGTGCTAACTATCCCTGTCACCAAACCAACCGCATATACATGGCCACAGGATATTAATTTCTTATCGTGCAACAAAACGTCATCGATCCGTCGTCTTCCCACCATCAAATCCTCTACACGTGGACTAAAAACGTATACACTTTTGTATATGTTCCATGAGTATTGATCACAACAACAGTCCACTCAATGAGAGTCCATCATCTACTATAACCTTTACTCGCCTTTTTTCATCTATATATATTGACCACGAACTTTAATGTATTAAAATCCGTGAGACTGGCTATATATATTATAGTTTATACAGTACGTGTCCGCCTTTCCTTCTGCAGATTCGTATTAAAATCGCTCTGTCATTACAGTTCGTTACCCGATTCATATTTGCATCTTGTATGTCTTTTATTATTTGTCAGTGGTATATTGTTCATCCTTCTGTTCTTCGTATGCTGTGCGTGGACTGTTTTTGTTGTCTCAAGCGCTGACAGCATACAATTGCTTGTTTGAGAGAGTGCATGGCGTGATCGTGCGCTTTATTATGAGAGAAAAGGCACTACTAACAATTAATATACTTAAATACCTGCTGAACAAAATGATCGACAACGAACAGAAAGAATTTAAAACGAATGAACACAGCTCAGGTAGCAAAATCAAGATGTGCAACAAATGATCGAGCTGTGTCCATCGTGGTCGAGGGACTTGACTGAAGCTGCCTGTGAAACGTCCCAGCCACGTCAAGCTACTTGGACACGCCCCCTACACTGACGACGGAGGCAACGTTAGGGTCCATGAAACAGAATACAATCTTTCTTTAACGTTACAAAATCCTTTGGTGTTATTATATTGTATTTTATAAAATTACACTTAGAAGTATTCTTAGCAAATATTTAATAACATAGCAAAAAATAATTCTGTCTAATAAATTCTACCTAGAAAAGGCCTCAAGATGTGTTTGCTAGTAACAGCCAATCAAAACCAGCATTTTCAACCCTGGCATTACCATGTGACCCTTGTTTGCGTCACCCGGTGTAGGGCATCGGCAAGTCGAGTGTGGTAGATGTATAGACAGAAATCGCACCATGGACGGGCAGAGCAGATCCAAAAATATTAGTTTCTCGTTATCTGGGTGTGGATTCCTTGGAATCTATCACATCGGAGTTGCTTCCTGTCTCCAGAGACATGTTCCACAAATCGTGCAAGAAGCTAATTTCGCGGGGGCCAGTGCCGGTGCCATGATCGCATGTTGTGTTATATGTGAAGTGCCACTAGGTAAGAAGTATTTAATTTTGTTTGTAAAGTAGTACTAAAACGTGCACATGTGATCTTTATGCATGAATCTGTCAACTGCTGTCGTTCCTTATGCCCCTGTCAATGAAATCAGTTCGTTTTTCAATGGAGGTAAATGCGGAAGTACGTTTATATATATTTTATAGATACACAGTACACGTATCGTTATTTCACCTTTGGCTGCTAGTTGCATTGAAAGTGTCCTGTGTACACGCAAAGTGTTAACACCTGCGCATATTATCATAGATGTGATCGGACTTTGAAAGCTGTCTTGCAGAGGAGCGGGGGATATATATATGTTTAATTTGATGTGTCTTTTGACCCCTCGAACATCTACATCTGAGATAAAAGTTATTTGAGATCAGGGTTAGCAATCAGCATAGCAATCAGCTAGAATGTATTAATTAATGTATCGCCGTGAACAGTGATATCAGATCGTTATTTTCAGTTGTTTACGGGTTGTGGGAAGTGCGTGTAATATTTTAGCGCTGCGAGATATGAGGGCGGCATCGTACGACTCGGAAGTCTCGGGTGATATCTCCTGACTTTCTATTGGTCCATTTGTGGGTGAGGCGTCAGTGCCTATTTATAGAATGACCTCGGCATACCGAACTGGTGCGACCAGGTCATACACTTTAGTCCACTTACCGATTTAGCAGAAAGTATGATTGTTATTGCCATTAAACTTAATACTTCTTGTGTTTTAAAGCCATTGTTTCAAAATAACACGCACACTACCACACACACTACACTAGCAGTAGACCCTGCACTGTTTACACACAAGTACAGGGGAAAACAAAACTCGGTCAAGAGGCAGATATGTGTGTGTGCTATCTGTGTGATGGTGAACACGTACACGACTCAGCTGCAGCATCTGTCTTAAACACAGAATATTCCTGTGTTAGGGAAACATCGGTTATTTCTGTTTTACGCCAAGTTAGCAACTATAATTTTGGGATATCCCCCGGCGAGTTTGACCAGTCAGTATAAATACTGCATCCAGAAAGTTCATATATGCTGCTGCTCAGGGTTCAGATCTCGTCTCGCGATATTGTTTCTGACACTTAATTGTTCGCAGGGCTGAGCATTGGGGGTTTTCTCAGGGTATTCCCTACCTCTCCCCCAGAGTGCAAAATCGCCGCAAGGTGGAAGCACTTTCCTACTAAATAAACCAACCAACTTCATATGCTGCTTATAAATATTGAGGGGCATGTGGAGGTAATAGTCAACTTTGAAATACTGTTTTTATGTAAAGTGCATTTAATAATACGATGATTTAATAACAGTGTGCATTTTGTGTGCATGTTCTGAAAGTAAAACTTTTCAAATGATTAGACAACTTACATCACACTGTAAGTTATAGCTTAAACATTGTGTCTCTTCATTTCAGTCAAGCTTATTCATGTGCAGTGTCAGTGTACAAAAATAGTGAAACTTTTGTAATCATTATGTCCCTCCTTTTAGGCTACCAGCTGATTTTTTGACAATAGGAGCATGACGTTTTGAGTGAAGGGAGGATAAAAAAAATTGATGTGGTGGCATCCACCACACGACTAGAAAATAAACATTAGAAATAAATCTTCTCTAGGGTGATCTACTACCAACCAAACATAATTTGTGGTCAAGCCATAATCAAAATGAATGTTCCTACCAGATTTAGTGGGATTTTTGTATAATTTTAATTATTGCCTTCCGACCCTCACCAGCACAAGACAGATAATTTAAAATATTGCTATAGCCAGTGGTGACCAAAAAGATAGTCCAGTTATGAAAGCTTGTATTCTTGTGTTATACTAATAGCTGTTAACTAATAACTAATTAGCAAACCAGTACATATGTGTGACAAATGGTGGACACTTGTATAATCAACAGGTTGTAGATGGACTTTTACTTTGTAATTTACAGACCAGTGTGTAGACTTCACTTTGAGGCTGGCCCACAAAACAAGGATGAGTGCCTTAGGAGCCTTCAACCCATCCCTTAATGTCACCGAAATTTTGAGAGGTGCCTTGGATGAAGTGCTTCCTCCTGATGCCCATGTGCGCTGTACAGACCGTCTTTTTGTCTCCATCACAGAACTGCCATTATTAACCAATCGAATAATCAGCAAATTTCACTCCAGAGACCACTTAATCCATGTGAGATGTCAGAAATCTACTTCAGTATTGTGTGTGTGTGCATATGCATAGGAGTGCATTTGTGTTGCTCATGCATGTGTATGCACATGAATATATATGGGGAGAGAAGGGGGACCACATAAGTTTGTGAAAACTTTAATAACAGATGAAAAAAAAGATGAACATGAGCTAACATTTGGTGCCTTTTTGCATTCAACCGTTACGTCCCCTGTATATAGTAACAAAAAATACTTCAGAGAAAGAGATTCGTACAGCTGCCTTTTTCATTAGAAGATTTATGCGTCTTCAAAGAGCAAGTTAAAATATAAACCACTAAATATTTATTGTACTAATGATCAGTTTTCTGCCAGGTGCTGCTTATGAGTGCCTTTGTTCCTGGATTCAGTGGATACTTTAATCTTCCATATGAGAATGGCAAGGTAAACATCGTGGTTAAACATCATGTTTCTTCCCACTTTTGTGGACTGCTTTTATCATCAAAAATCTTTTTTATATCTTTGTTTTTAGATTAATTTTGCTAGAATCAGTGATCTTTAAATCTGAACAGAAATATTCAGCAGCAGAGACTAGTTTTTCTTTTTTTGGTAACTAATTTATATGTATATATACATGCGTTTGTACATGTCCATGGATGCACTTGAACATCATCTTTTATGCTTTAATTTTGATCTTTCATAGTATATTGATGGTCTTTATAATATGTAAAAAAAAAATCATCTTTCTATCTGTAGTATGGGTGGTTTAATTCATGATTTTCTGGCTATCTAAGGTTGGTATTGCATATGACAAGATGCATTATTCAGTTCATTTGTGTATGTTCTTTATTTTTGTATACCATTTATCACTAGCATTTCTAAAACAATTTAAATAAGTGGTGACTTGTTCAGTACAGAGAGAGAAACTGAGTCCACAACATTATGACAGAATATTTTTTTTATTTACATTTTTATATTCTTATTTCAGATATGTATTGATGGAGGCTTTTCGGTGAACATACCAATCCTTAATAACAAAACAATTGTAGTGTCCCCCTTTTCTGGAGAAAGCGACATTTGTCCCAGCGATTTTGATGTAGCCAATATTGTCACCATAGACCTGTCCTGCACAAGCATGAAAGTCTCTGTCGCCAATTTCTGTCGTATTTTCGATGCCCTGTTTCCACCTCCATCAGAACAGCTGAAGGAAATGTGCTGGCAAGGATACAGTGATGCCATGCAGTACCTGATAGACCACAGTAAGTCGAAAACATTTTTCCTTAAAAATTTGAAGACATTTGACTTTTGCCACACGAGTGCATACTTCTCCCTAAACAAAAATTCTGTTATAAAATGGACTTATTTATTATAAAGGCATATAGTGGAAGCCTAGCTAATACCTCGGTCATCTTGTTAGTTGTTCTTTATGTTAGATGCTTCTGCCTGTATCTTGCAGAGATGATTTGCTGTCCAGAACACATGATGTATGTCAATCTTATGCACAATGCCCCACATCACCATGGTTCCTGTGAGGAGTGCCAGCAGACTGTAGTGTCTGCAGAGTTGGATACATACCTGCCCAAAGCAATTATTCACAGTGAGCCTCTTTCTGCTGTTCTTCAGTTTTCATAAGGTCATGCTTTTCCTAACTTATTTTGTTTTGCAGTCAGATACTTTTTGTAATGCTGTGAAAAGTAAATCAAATTTCTTTTTCCTTGCCAAAGATATGAGAAAAAAAAGTTACGCGTGCCCCACGCCCAGTCTATTCAAAAATTTTGGCAGAGAACATCATCATGTGACTTTTGAGTGCTCTGAAATTGAAGTATGTTGACTTGTGTCAAATTTGAATCTGTTAAACATTTTGGTCCCAGTATGGGCGAAACATAGATTTAAAGATCAGTTTTTGTAATATTAACTCATGCATGGAACTGGAGTGTTTTTCTCCCCTTTTATATGACATTATGTGAGGTCAATGCATTGACTTATTTCTGATTTCTTCTTGTTTGTAGTATTGGATATATACCACTGGAAGGAATCAAGCATTGCTTATCGTATCTTTTCCTCCTATGCATATAAGGCCATAGTCATCATCACAAAACCATGGTTGTTTTGTGTAAATGGCTGGTTCCGCGCAGCATATACGTAAGACATTTTTTTTTACTTTTTTACATGAGCACTATATATCATCATTATTATTATTACTATTAAATCTTAGAAGTAAAATGAGGTTTTATTTCTGCATAGGATATTTTACTATAGCTTATGACTGTAGAGTATTATTAAATCTATAAAGCACAGATCCTGTTAAGCATGCATCAGAATAATTAATGTAGTAAGTCGCAAATTACATTAACAATTTTCTTCAAAATGACTGTTTCAGAACAATGACAATGGTGCCTTTCATGCCAAAATCACTTTTAGACAGAGTGGGTGACATGACAAGAAATTTGACTGCAGAAGCTGTGTTGTTGATGATGGAGAAGGCTGTGAAGTTTTTGATGAAGGCTTCCTTGTACCGTGCAACGTGAGTATTAAAGTTATTCCTGTCTCTATCTCTCTTCTTTTGCATATAGTCTCTCAGCTTGGGTGTTGGTTAGTTTACTGTGACATGTGATGGCTTGTACTGCTGGATATTAAAATTTATGTAACTGTTATGTGTTGCTTTTCCAAACCTGAACTTTGCTTGGCTTGCATTCTTTGAATGCCTTGACATCGCTTGCACTGCTTTGGCTAATGGATTTGTTCGCCTGTCTTTTGTTTCTTTCTTGACGTTTAGTTTCAGTCCTTTAACAAATCGAAGAGTCTGGACCTCGCTGTCCATTGAGTAAAGAAATGTGCCCACTCAGAAATATGCCTATACAGCAGTTTCAAATCTCAGCTAAAAACTTCTTATCTCTGTCATTTCCTTAAATGATTCCCACATTTGCTTGTTATTCATTATAAATTTATATGTTCTTGCTTTATGGATATGCAATTGTGAAGATTGCATGTGTGCATGTAATTTTATTTGTATTACTGTATGTTTGTGTACTTGTCGAGCATGATGTGTGTGTATGTGCAAACTGTGCTATACAAGAATGCTGTGTTATTGTTGTTGCTATAATAATGCTAATAAAGATTTTAGAGATTGCAAAGGCCCTTTTCCTCTCCCTTACCCACCCACATTACCTCTGAACAAATATTAGCTTCATTTATTGACCTAACTTCTTGTCCATTTGTTTCAATGGTAACAAGTAAGGCCCTCTTCCTTTCCCTTACCCACCCAGATCACCTCTGAACAAATATTAGCTTTATTTATTGACCTAACTTCTTGTCCATTTGTTTCAACGGTAACAAGTATACAATCTAAGACTTTGTTGGCATTTTGCAGTGACTGGGTTTACTCTAAGTGTTCTGCTCAGTAAGTACATGAAAGTCAGTGGGTAATTCAAAATATCTTTTCTTGCCTTTGACTAGATTCTACTGGTGAACATGTTTACATTTACCTAAAAACTATACTTTTTACCTATTAACATTTTTTTTCTTTTGAAAATTATGGGTGGACAGCTGTAACATTTACTTGCTGTTTCAGCTTTATCATCAGCTTATCTTTTCTTTCCTCACACTAAAAGGTTTACACCATTTTGCTCTTAACTGCTTTTTTTTCCCTTCTGCATGTGCAAAAATGACAGCAAGACATGTTCTTTTCCTTTTTTTCCTTTCTTTTCTAGGGTTTTTTTGTGTTCATTGTTGAATAATCATTGATGCATCAATTATTCATACTTCTGCTTTCAATATTTGTCTTTTCTTAACAAGAAAAAAAAGGTAGTGTTAAGTGATCATTCATGTGAAAAATATTATACAAAAAATAGTGAAAGGCAGGATTGATGAGATCTATTAAGAGAAAAATGAAATCCTACAAAATCTTGTTTTATTTAGGATCATGGAGAAGAGGGGTGTATGCATATGAATTTCTAATTCTGGGGTGCAAAGGGTAAAGGCCTCTTGGCCCAGCAGCCATAGGGACAGTGAGACATAACTTGTTCACTGTGCCTAGTGAATGCCATATAGAATGACGAGCCCAACATTGAGTGAACTTCCCACCAGGCTGCGGGATCTTCATCCTGCTCTTAGTTTTCTATATTAATTTCTTAAACTGAAGCTCTGTCCTTAGTGCATGATACATAGACTATGTAAATATTTCTAGACTTTCTCGAGTCTTTGGAGTTATAGAGCAAATGATTGTATGTGTTGGCATGTTGCTTCTGTGTGTCTTCTTTATCTTTCTAGTTTGTTTGTGTGATGTTAGCTGCCAGCATATTGTGTGTGCAGTGTTAGTGTACGCATATGTTTATAAACAGTTTCACAGACTAGATTACTTGGATTTATCAAGAGATTAATACAATAAAATCATTAAACTAATGTTCATGTAAATCTTAAATGTATTATCGTTTTTGACCTAAGTGTTCAATGGCATTTGTAAGGTCAGTAACTCGAATGACAGCTGACAACCTTCCTTAGTTGCAGTTAAACATAAAATTATTTTTAGCACTTTCCTATTATAAATTTCATTAGAAGAGTGAGAGTAAAATGGATAAACAAGAGAATGTGTTTTAGATTTTTTTGTTTAAAGATTACTCTTGTTGATGTTTCATTTCTTTTCCCAGGATTATTGTAATTTTCTCAAAGTTTAAGGAATCATTTCAGATTTTGTACAGTTTTAATTTGCAATGTTTTATTGCTAGGATCTTGCCTAGTGTAATCAACAATTGAAAATTTTGTTTTCATCTCTGTTAACAGTCTGGCTGTGCAACTGACTGTTGAGCACTGCGAAGATGAAAAGATTCTTGCACAAGATTTGCACGTTGCTGGCAAGGATAAAGACAAACAGATGGAGGCAGTCAAGGATAAGCATTATGCATCTGTCCTTACAGACAACAGAGCATCTCATCTGCAGGTTATGGAACCTGAAACTGATCCTTGTGTGGGGCATGCTAAAGCTCCCGAAGATGCACATGACCAAGTTTGCTTGGCAGTGCCTCCTGTTGTTGTAGGTGACATAGAAACAGATACCAGCAGTGGTGCTACATCTATTTCTGTTCTGAGAAGTGACCAGGACATTCAGTTTGGTCTGAAAGTGAATTTCAAGACTCAAGTTGAACCCAGAGATGGTGCATATGAAACGGAAAGCACTGTCGAAGCATTAGAAGATGTATGCATAGAGAGCTTGGTACTAGAACCTCCTGAAGCAACAAGTCCAGCCAGCATTGTGGAGAAGGTAGAGCTGTCACTGCCTGCTCCTTTAAATGACGAGCAGCAAAAAACTCCCCTTGATGTCAAGGAGCTTTGTCCAGAAAGTCTGGACACAATGCAAGCTTGCGTGGAAGCCTTCCAGGAAATGGAGCTCATTATGATCCTGCATTACTTGGATAAGAACCACAAATGCATGCTGAGGCTATTTATGGCCCAGCTCGCTGTGCTCCTTCTTCCCCTTCTCCCCCAGCTCCATGGAATCCATGTCCTCAAGAAGAATCAGTTCATCTTGAGGATCCCATTGCTGAAGAACCAGCTGACAATGAAGCAGAAGCAGAGTACCAGCAGCAGGAAGTCCTAGACATGCCTCAGACCACAGCCACGCAGACTGAGGTTGTCCAGCAGGAACTTCAAGAGATCATTGCCGAGCTTGTGCAGAAGGAGAGAGAGAATGAACAACAGTGGTGCAAAGTGCCCCATGCTGAGCATAAGAGTAGGCATGACTCAAGCTTCTCACTGCAGATCCGAGGATGGCTTGGTGGTCAGCATGTTTCCAGCGCCATCCACAGCCCTGTGTCCAATGGTGTCTCCTCTGCTGAAGGCTTGCCCAGTGCAAATGCTACCAGATCAGGTGGTAGCCACTTGCTTCGTTCGATATCAGATGCAGCTGCACTGGCCAGGAAGCTTGATGTCCTGAAAAGTGGGAGGAAGATACAAGAAAAGAAGTCGACCTCTTTTGGGAAACGTTCAGGGAGGCTGTGTGGTGGTGTTTCAGCCAGTGTCAGTGAATGGGACCTTAGAATTCAAGAAAGGTCTCATGATCATGATGCTGGATTACATGATGGAGAGTCACAGAGGTCCCAATCGCTTCAGCTTCTTGAACTTTTCGGGGGCACCAAGGCGGAGTTTAGACCATGTTCCTCTTCTAGCAGTAGTTGTGGCACAGATACAAGTGTTAAAGGATCGGAAAACCTAATTTCTGATGTTAGCAGTTCTGTAGCTGCTTCAGCAAGCACCAGCTTAAGCACATCATTAGAGAGACAGAGCTCTGTGGCCGAGACCACACTTTACAGCAGTGTCAGTTCACTGCAGAATCAGGCATCACTTGGTGGGGAGAGACTCTCACAGCCGTGTTCGTCCTGCTCATCAGCTGCTCAAGAAGGAAGCTTACGCACCAGCAGCCTTGGCAAGTCTGATGAACATAGGACAAGCACCAAAGCCTCATTCAATGCTGGGTCTTTGATGATGAGTAGAAGAGATGAGCCACATGCTGCAAGCACTGGGCCTACAGCTGTGCTTGCAGAGCAAAGCAGAGGTGAAGAAGTCTTTTCTCGGAGAAAGGCTAGTTGTGTGAAGATTGGAGGAAAACTTAGTGTAGCCCTGCTACAGAAGGAGAGCAAAGTCATTGAACCATTACAGTCAAGTTGTGATGTGGCTGCAGATGCTCTTCCCAAGCTAATTCGATCGCGTAGCCTTCGCAAGTCATCTTCAGATATTGTGAGTTTTCAGAAGGCCTTGATGGAACTAAAAGAAAACAGTGATGCTCCTCTTGATAAGATTATATGTGAAGACACATCAGACACTTCTCTTTCTTCAGCAAATCTGACCAAGTCTTCCAACAAAAGTGAAATGGCTAAGAATTCAAAGAGTTATAGAGACTGTGTCCTCTCCTAGCAGCCTTTTAACATGGATTGCCAGTTTTGTCAAAGAAACGTGCTTCTGTGCTTTGTTTACATTTTTTGCCACTTTTTTTTCTGGAACTTCCATTTTACCAGTTTTTTTCACATGCAAACATTGGAGAAAGGAGAGCACTAGTCAAAGGATGTGTAAATTATCATTTTATTAGGACATTTGCTAATTGAATGTGGACATGTGGTCTTGAATGGGTAACCTGAATTTGAAGTCTTTTGTACACGTCTTCCTCTGTGATCAAAATATGTGATAATGGCCTTCTGTACCAATGAATACGAATTAGGCCAACTGTTTGCACATTTGTTTTATTGAGAAAAAAGTTGCTTCGGCGAAGTATCAAGAGTAAACAATCTTTCCTAGCATCACCAGTGAAGGGCTAAATAGTGGTATCATGATGACAGTATTTGTTAAATTTAAAAAGAAACATTTTGTGACCAAGACTTTACTTGTGTGATTCTGTTTCTGCGAAGACATTTTATGAGTTAACCCATAGGACAATGCTATTACACATGTTTAATATTTTTAAAGCAAAGTGAGCGAGGAAGTATGACCTTCACTTCAAAAATACTTGCATAATATAAAAATTATACAATTCATGGTTTTCCTAACATGGAAGGCTATTGAATCTGGTGTTTCATGGCATTGTATGTATAAATATGTTGAGAGGTTGCTACCAAAGAAGAAGGAGAAAGGTCTGGCCTATAAGTTTCTCACTGGGGTAAAAAGGATTGTGAGCAATTATCAGTGGCATTCTCTTACAGTGTCAGCACTGACTTGCAGTATATATATGTATAATTTCTGAACAAAATAATTTATGGAAAGAAACTACTTTTAAAAAAGAAAATGTTCTGTGAAAAATGTGAAGGTGAGTTAGTGTAAAGAGTGTATGAATCAGTCCAGCATATTTCTGAGATTTCTCACATTCATTGCAAAATCTCCACATCACTTGTGAGACTTCTGTCAAGGAAATATAAAAACTGTGCGTAGTGAATTTGGAAAGTGTGATCATGTTGTGAAGATTATTAATTGATTCTCCAGGACAACATTATTCATCTGCTATCATAATATTGTAATTTATCTACTTGCATTCCTTTGAGTACAAACATTTCATTTCTTAATTATAATGTTTTTTCATCTCTGTTCCGTTTTAAGTGAAACTTATAGTTTGTCAAAAACAATGTATGCAAAAGGCTGTAGCACATCATTAATTACCACCACATTTTCTATCTAGTGCTGTTACATGTATTGTAGTGAAGTTTGAAGGTGACAAAGTACCATATATATTTTAATGCACATCCTTCTGTGGTGATTTACATGCTGTTTAGAGGAATGCCACAGAAACAAGGTGCCCATCAGCATAAATTAACAAATTAAAATGAAATTTAATGAAAGCATAAAAGGTATCGTCTTTTCCCACTTTCTACTGTTTTGCATGAATAGTTTTATATATAATTTCATGAAATGCTCAGATTAAATATTGGTTAAAACTGCAGGTTATACACTTTGTAAATTGTTAACAGTACTGTGTTTTCACTGAAGGTATTAATACACAGTGAAGTTTTTCATTGGCATCTGTGAATAGAGATGATGTATGTGTAGAACATATTGCAATTAGAGACTGCAGAGAATGTGTGTGTGTCTTTGAGTGCATATACACACATAAATATGCATGCAAGACATGTACAAGGGCAGATAAATTGGCATTTAGTCTACAGATTCACAGTCGGGATTTTTTTTGGTCAGTTTTCTTTGCCAATGGTTAGTTAAAAGCATAAAATTAGTTTCCTAATCTCTTTCAGAGTCAGTTTAGATGACCAGAAACTTACAATGCATGCCTTGTCTGAACAAATGTGAAAATGTCGACTGATTTGGGGGTGTGTATTCTTCTTGTGACATTTTTGCTAGCCCTAAAGGATGTCTATCAGTTTTTCCATTAGATGTGTAGTTGATAAAGTCCTCAAGTTGTTTTTAGCTGAGACAACAGTGTGCAAAAGTACTGATCTTCCCTCAGCTTGACATATTGCTAAGTAAGGAACAAACTGTTCACCAGATGGAGCAATTCTGTTTACAATTGTGTCAGTAGAGCCCCACAACATAACTTTACCTTGTCAGCAAACACTGGCTTTCAGATAGGATCAACTTAGATATCATACCTTTATTATTTTAAAAATTTTGATAAAACTTAACAACATGGACACAATATTAAGTACATTAATAAGCATGCTTACCATTTAGAAGTCAACTAATTGATCATCAAATGTTTACAGTTCTTTTGAAAGTGGATAGTAAAACAGAAAAACCTACATTTGCTAGGTTTATGAGCAAGGAACTCTGAACTGTATAAAGCAGTTACAGATTTTCAAAAGAATGAAGAAGTGAGATGGTATAATTACAGTGATCTATTCATGAGCTTAGTGTATTAAATACAATTTTATCAGATCTACCATGTTTTTCTAGAGAATACAGACATTTCCCATGTCCAGTGTCATCAGGCCTACAAAACAATGATCATGCCACAAATACATGGATGTCAGCGTCTCTGTTTGAACCTCCTCCTGCCAACTTGCAATATCACCCAGATAAATAAAGGTACACAGGAACACCCCAACTATCAGACCAGGAAAGCAGTCATGTCATTTTTACACATCATGCAGCGCACATCCTCACAGTCTCATTCACAAATATACATGTTCTTATATACAAGTTCTTAGAAATTCTTCTCTTACAAAATTACTCTTAAGCTTCAAAAGTTCCAAAATCTACAAATATTTCTAATAGTTGTACCAAATGTTCAAAGAAGGGAAATGAATCAGGAAAACCTCATAGCAGGAATCACACAGCTATAAATGTCAGCGAGACCATAAGCAACAACTGCAACAAAGTGATGGACATTGTGGAAGAGACAGCTCCTGAGATGAAAGGATAAAAAAAGTCATATGGAACTTTGGCTAAGAAAATGGGTGGTTCCCCTTGGAAGCCAACTGCAGGCTTGCTGACGTCTATAAAAGCCACAGACTGGGTGATCTCCACAGTCTGATTCAGGTCCGAGCCAGACTGGCATGAGGGTCCTGTACACTGCAATAAGAGAATGTTGAACTGAATAACCTTTCAAGGGTTGCTAATCATGGAAGCTGAAGGTATTTAAGGTTTGTACTAAAGAGTGCTCATTAAGTGTCAGAATTTTGTTTTTCTTTATAAATGAATCAACTCTTCCTACTGTATATAATCTGTGGGGTTTTCTTATAAGTAAATTTCTTTCACTTTTTGAAATTGAAACCAAATGGATGACAGCCTTGAATTATTAATGATTTGAAACAAAAGAAATGTTCTGTTTTTTGTAAGTTAGATAGGTTCCCTAGCCTGATAGCCAGTGTGCTTGATCATGCAGTGGAAGGTCTCTAATCAGATACCTGCTTGAGCATGTGACTGAGAAACTTTCCTACCCACCAAACAGTTTTTAACCTGATATTCATGGGAGGGAATGATGTGGTGCAGGACATATTCTGTGCCCTAGATAGGGTGGACCACTTATGATTGTTACCCATTAAGCCATCATGCTATGAGATACTTTAACCTTTTACCTCTAAAAGTATACTATATTATTATATTAGTTTATTATATTATTACTATATTAGTTAATTTTATGAAGACGAAGTCAACTGTAGGAATTGATTATGTGGAAAATAAGTAAAAGGCATTCTAGTGCAGAAAGACCCTGCAAAAAAAAACAACCCAAAAAACAAAACTATACCAACCCTGATTTGTACCGTTCGTAGAGTGTCATAAACGAAGGACACACCAATGATCTTTGCCTGAGGGTTGACAAGGGCCCCAATGTTGGCAAACAGAATCTGGATTTCCATTCCTAGCGGTAGCTGACAGCTGGAGCTAGTAGCTAATGGTGTCTGTTCCACATGATAACATCAAAAATGAGCAAGTTAGTTCCCTTAATTTTGATGTTACAAAGAGTAAAATAGCTCTACATTGCTCATTCTTTTTTTGACAGAAACTACTTCAATTTTTGTTTGCATTTGATAAATATATACTACAGAATCATTCAGTGTGAACTAGTTTTACTACGCAAAGTACAAGGTGTAAAGTGCACATTGTAAAAAACTCTATGTTAGAATACTTGCTTTAAAAAGAATTAACATTCTTGTTACGTACAGATGGCAGAGGGCGATTGTTTAAAATCTTGACCCAGTCACCTGTCTTGGAAACATCAGAGTTGCCATAGAGACCCACATACGGTTGTTATCTACATATCCTTGAGGTGCATAAATACTTGGTGTAAGTTCTGGGATGCTGTCAAACTCAAATGCATTAATGATGGCCTGATGCATCATGGCACAGAAGCTTGTGATGTTAGATGCAGAGACCCTTTCATCCAGCAAAAAAATAAAATTGTTTTAGTAGATGATTTGAACAAATAAAAGTTTGCCTATACACCAGAAAGTGTTGGAAAAAAAGGACAGGGTCTCTTTGACTGATCTCAGAATAAAATCCTAAATGTTGCAATGGGATTTTACACATCAAAAACTAGCAATGAAACAATGTTTGTTAAAAAGAATGAGAACTGAAACATACAGACTGTAGTCACAAGCTACAAACTGCACAAACATACACACTGTAGTCACACGCTATAAACTGACTAATCTTAACACAGATATACAGATTGTAGTCACAAGCAACAAACCTAATCTTAATGCAAACAGACTAGTCACAAGCTACAAACTGACTAGTCTTACCTTATGTTGCACCCAGTTCTCATATTTACACCAAAGACAACAGAGATGCGGTCTGAGGAAGCATCAGTCATGCAGTCTCCATTCATTGATGGTTTCACAAGGGTCATGTATTTATCTCGATTGGCATTGAGTAAAATCCGTTCACTGTAGACAACCAGTTAGTAATGATAAGTCCCATGGATCAAGGAACAGGTTCAAGGATTTTGTGATTGATTTGTATGATCAAAATGGTCTGATGTACTGCTTGTTCCTGCTGGAAACTGAACAGCAACCTCACCAATCCACAAGCTACTGAAATTGTGCAATCTAAGAAAATGTGTAAAAGAAAAAAAAAAGAAGAACAAACACCACTTTAAATAAACTCTTTTTTTTAAGAAACTTTTATACCAAGAATCCTAAATGTACCTCTCAAAAACATCTAAATAAAGCCAGGAAAACATATTCACATTTTTTATGAACGAAGAATGCCTCAGTTCTGGCACACAAGTAATTTAATAAAGGCAGATACTTGGTGTTTGTACCTGGTGATTTCATTTTCCACAGTTCTGTTGAAAATTCCTGCTAGTACAGGTTCACCGACAGTGTAACCCGGATTACCACTGCGTTGAAAAGGTGTTAAACTGTTTTCCTGCAATGTGAGAGAAAACAAGGTTGGCTGCAGGTATTCTTAAACTAATAATAATAAAAAAGAAGAAGAAAAATTATAGAATACACATCCCACCATATAGCAGGCTTGATGTATTTTACAGAAAAGTACATAGGCTTGTACCTACATGCACAGATACAAAATGATGTGTGATATATGAATTTCTTCCATGTGGTGCCAAGACTGATGTAACCCTTCTCCCACGTACAGGACCAGAGAGAAAGGGGTGGTGGAGTTAAAATTATTAATCCATGGCATAAGAATATTTGGTGATTGTGCAAGTAGAAATGATAATATGCTGAGAACCTAACATCTTATGTACCAGTTATGTTGATGAAACTAATAGAAAATTATATCCGTACCCCATAGAGTCAATGATTTTGTCAAAATTTTCTTCATTGTGATTTACATAAAATAAAAAATGTTTGACACGAAAAAATATCTTCCCAGCTGTTAAGGGTTTGTGGTACTGAACATCCCACAAGCCCCCTCAAATGGAGATTAACAGGATGGTAGCTAATGGGTTTAAAGGTGAAAGTTGTCGTAAGCATTTTCCTATGCAGTTTTTTACTTTAGAATGAACATTAATACTTCAGTGCAATTTATTTCTAAGCATGAATGCTCCCTCACTCAGGCTTTTATTTTTCCTGCAAGTGACATTTGTTTCATTTTCTTTACACACTATTCAGTGGACAAAATCAAACCTCATGTCAAACCTGTGTGACACTCAACTAAAGACGACACCATTGCAGTGGAGAGTACTAGAGGACCTTACAGAGCAATGGACATAATCCATTTTGTGACAAAAATATGCGGGCTGAAAACAGTTAAGGCCAGGCACCGGTCATAAAATTGTCAAAAATTTTACATTTTGGCCATTTTGAGATTACTTCATACTGTCAAAGTTTATCTTTTGTTCTATTCACTCACCAAGTTGGTTTTTCATAGAACAATCTTGAAAAATATGTCTATTTTGTCAATGAAACATCTACTTCTATCCTATTTACTTTTCCCGAGCGCAGAATTAGCGAAGAATAGAGAATGTTGACATAGCAACACACCTCGCCACGTGGGCAACTGTGTCACATCGTATATCGGTCGAAAGGTCATGACACGAATTTTCAAACAAAGGCTGAGTCAAAACCCTTAGAAGGCCCAAGCTATGATACAAGTTCTTTTCTAGACGACACAAAGGGTCGGAAACTTCCTTATATGGACGCATGCGTAACATACTTTGCATATAGCCAATCAGAATTCACTAATGCCGACCTAGACGGGGTCATAGGGCACACGAACACGCTTCGGCTGTGCTCGGGTATCCCACAAGGCAACTGTCATGGCCTCCGGATGTATAAACAATGGCGACAGCAACTCAAAGCTAGTTCTGTGATATTTTCTTTTCTAAGACATTAACGTTGATATTAAATGTTTATTGTGACTGTCAGACGCTCATTTCTTCTCACAATACACGTGCAAAAAAATAAAAACCACGTGGACATTCTTAGACCGTCGTAGCAGCTAAAAAAAGTAACTTAGTGAACCGAATTCGGCTGTCGAAACACCATCAGTCATGTGGTAAGCGAGCTGAAAATAAAGCGAAGTTTTCATTTCTGCTGCAAAATCTCGGTAGTAATCAGGACTAGATGCGAACATTTACACATTTGAGTCAACTTGCAATGCTAGTTATTTATGTACTTTGTCAGGAATGTAGGGAAACAGAGCTTACATCATTTGCACAGAAAAACAAAGGTTGGGTGGGGTTGGATGGTCTTACTCCAACCAAATGTAACAAACAGAATTGTGAAGACAATTATGTATAGCATTCCTAACAAACAATGAAAACTGCTATCTAGTCAAGTTTGAAGCCATTCAGTGTCTAGAGAGCACATCATTGTCAGCCCCCTAAAAGGCCAGACACTATAGTGCTTTTCCCAGAAATCTTTGATAGAAAATAAAGATCACCCCCTAGCCACAAAAATCAACCATCTTTAATCCATGTGACTACAGAGGTAATTCATAAAATAATCCTAGCATACAGAGGAACAGAACATGAGCAGCTGCTTAAATTCTGGTGCACCAGTGATGTATCTCTAGATTTCATGAATAGGTTATTCTTATTCCTATTTGCCCCCAGTGGAGCATAGGGCTGCAAGAATTGGTTATACTCCCCTATAAGCTTTTGAAATAATTTCTTTAATTGATGTTCATCCCATCACCCTGCAACTGAAGGCTAAGAAAGATGAGAGTGTTTCCTACTAATGCTGCTACTTCAGTAGATGCTCGCAAAAATTGGAAGCAATATATGTAACATCGCGCATCACTAAATGTTAGATAGCAAAAGACCAAAGATGGCAAAAACCATGAAGCTAGTGGACACTGAACTTTATATAACTAACTAAACCTATAACTGTGTTGCTCAATGTTTGCAAACACCATTGTTTTTTATTACTGTGTACATCTCTGAAGCCTAGTCAGCAGTTGGGTACACAACACAACCATGTTGACTTTTCTAAAAGTGAATAAAATAATTAATTTTATTAGTAATGTTAAAGTTATATGTAGTAACACATTGAAAGATGGTTATATTTTCATTCAGCAGGTAAATTACATGAAAGGCTTAGATAAACAAAGTTACTAAGCTTGATATTTCTGCTCGCGCTTTTTCCATTCATTGTTTTTGTTACAGTTTGTTTACTTAAAATCCCTATAACTTTATATTGACATGTGATACAGGCCTAAAATTTGAATGAAGTTTTCTACATACATATATAAACATTTCAGTGAGAGCTTTTTAAAAAATATTTAGTGGTTTAGTAGTTACTAAGCTTTCACTTTGTTTTCCTTCGCCTTTTCAGTTTCTTGTTTTAGTAAGCTTGTTTAGTTCAAAAGCTTATAACTTTATATTGGCATGTGATACAGGCCTAAAATTGGGTTGAAGTTTTCTTTATTCATATTTAAACAATTCTGTGAGAGCTTTTAAAAAAATATTGAGTAGTTTAGAAGTTACTAAGCTTTCAGTTTTTTCTTTCCGCGATTTCTCAGTTTCTTGTTTTGGTTAGAGACTGTTTACTTCAAAAGCTTACTCCTTCTTTGTGACAAGAGATATAGATCTGCAATTTGGTTGAGCTTTTCTTCATATAAATTTAAACATTTGTAGGAGAGCTTTTCAAGAAATATTTAGTATTTTGGTAGTTATACCGTTTTAAATCAAAATTTCTTAAAATTTAACACAGTGTTTTACAAAAAAATTCATAAAAAAAAACTAAGCCGATTTTGCAAAATCCCCCTCCTACGTTTGTAGATCTTACTTTTAGGTAACTATTTCAAACAGAATTTTGAGTCTACTCACAAAATTGGCAAAGTTATAAGCTTTTTAAAATGTTTGTTTGGGCGCCATTTTGGATTGTTTCCATGGCAACCGATCGCGCGACGAGTGCAGTAAAACAATTTTTTGAAACTTCATTCAAAGGCTAAACAGCTGGTAAAAAAAAATCCGCGCTATCCCGTGAAACAAAAAACTTTTTTTTTCGACCGGTGTCTACCCTTAAATGTATAAATTTTGATACATAAAATGTTTTGTGTAAGGATCTAGTAAATATTGCATGTATTTTGTATGTATGCCTTGTATACTTACCGCTTGGAAGGTTGATTTGAAGGACTGTGAAAACCTCACTGTGGAACTAATGGGTAATGTGCGCAGTATAAAGTCAGCATACACTGACACAATTCCTCTTGTCCCATTGGTGAGCAGCCGGTAATGAACCTATCATCAAGAGGTCATTATATATTAATCTGTATTTTATGGTGATGACAACAAGGTGTTTATTACTCCTTTTCTTTCTGTTGTCACACTATAATTATAGGTTTCTGAGCAAAGAGCTTAAACTAGGACTGAACTCAAGCATCAATGTTACAAACTAAAGAATCAACTATGTAAAAACAGGAAACTAAAGACAAATACCTGTTGCACAACATTGTTGCAGGATGTAGTATTAAAAGATGGCGAAGGTAGCGTAGTGTAATTGCATAAAGCAACTAACCCAAATGTGTCAATACACTGTACTGAGCCCACCAGTATTGGAGTTCGTATAACTGTTGTTGTAAAGATTGGCTGCAAGTATGAAATGTGAATATGAGGCTAAAAGACCAACGAAACATTACATTGCATTAATAATAACATAACATCTTCCAACAAATCTATGCTGCACGTACATATATCATAAGTCTTGGATCACCCAAGAAATTCACTGACATTTTCTGACTTGAATATCTAGAAACAGCTCCTGAAGATGATCACTGATCATCATATATGATGCAGATTAGCAGGTACCACCCTTCACCCACAATAAAACTAGAGAGACTTCTAGTCAAAATGGTAACATCCCAAAAAATGACAAAACAAGTGGAAAAGATGGTAAGAGATGGTGGTAATATCATCAGGTGGCCCTACAAACAATGATGAGGACAAAAATTAGCATAAACTGATTTACATGTTAAATGATGATACAGCCGGCATATTATGTGTTCAAGAACAGTCATTATCATCATCATGTCTTGGATGGTAGTAGTTGATCAACAGATAAACTAGCCTGCCAGTTAAGCTAGCTGCATGGTACTGGTTGGTGGGGAGACCTAACAAGATGCAGCAGCTGACAGGTTGGGTTGGGTTGGGTTGGGATGGATTGTTGAACAGCACATGTGACAGGGAGGCATCCTTCATGAACGCCCTCTGTTGTCTGAAAGAAATGTCCCACCTGGTTATTAGGTAGCACCATGCTTCTTGATTTCTTTTATGGTGATTTGATGATCTGAACAAGACCTTCTTCAATGTTGAATGTCTGCAGCACATGACACCGCCCCTCATGCCAGACTCTGTCAAATCCCTTTTTAAAGTTGATGAAATGGTAGTGCTCTCTCTGGCATTGTAGATGCTTTTCTATCAGGATGCAACTGTTGAAGATCAGTTCAACTTTGCTCCTGCTTGCTCTGAAACCAGCAGCTCCTTAGCAATGGTGTTGAGGCCATTTTGGATGGCTTTGCTTGGCTGGCTAACTAGGTTCTGTACTTATGGCACTGTTTACTGTTTCCTTTCTTTGGAAGGGTATGACTAATGATCACATCCATTTGTTTGCGCCACTCATTGCTTTCCCACAGAGCAGTGATGCCCTTCACCCACCATGCTGGAACAGCTCAGCCGGGATGTTGTCAACCCCAGAAGACTTCCCTACTTTCAGGCTGCATACTGCTGCATTGACCTCTTCCCAAGGCTGCTGGTTGTAGTGTGGTTGCTTTGGAGGATGCTGGGGTCTGTCTTCTGCTAGATGTTGTGTAGATTATTGCAATATTGGCTGATTAAGTACAGATTTGTTTTCTATGTCTACATTCCACCTGCCTATATTGAGGGTTGCAATTTTGCCTCCAACTTGGACCTTGAAGAAATCTACAATGTTTAGGTCTCGCACCTTCTTCGAGTCAACGTGAATTCTAATCTGGTTGTTCAGCTTCAACAGTCAGGCTTGTTAAGACAATGTTATGGCTGCTGCCTATGTCCACCCCAGGATATGACCTTATTCTGGCCTTGAAACACACCGTATGGGGAATGCCAATGTTGCCACCATCAATCTCCTGTGGAGATTGAAGGTATTAGCTAAAATGAGCTGATAGCTCTGTGGCAAACTCTAGGAACCTGAGGCCTGTGTTGCTAGTTTTTCCAAGACCAAATTTACCCACCATTCCTGCCCATTGTTGATGCTTGTCAGGGCCGATCTTAGCATTCCAACTGCCAAGTATGATGAGGATTTCTTTGTACTGCTTTGAGGACCCTTTCTAGTTGCAGTTCCTTCATTTTGCATGTCTTTATACATGAAAGTCGGAGCATAAACTTGGATAATGGTGACATTGTCAGGCCTTGCAGAAATGCAAATGGAGATTAGCCTGCCAGAAATGGACGTATAATTGATGGCTGCTTTGACCTCTGACATATGTACAAGGAAGCTCAAATCATGGCTGTTTGGTTTCCTCCACACTGTACCAGAGCCTGTGGCCTTCATCAGTTGCTGTCTCCCCAAAGTCTAGACATCTGATCTCTGGCACTCCCACAACACCGGTACTGTTCCAGTTCAGAGAAGAGTTTTTTCACCTTACTGCACTGGTATAATATACAAACATTCCTTGTTTTAATAGAAACTCTCTCTCTCTCTCTCTCAGCCTGACTATTGGCTCCAGTAGTGCACATTTCGCTGTCCTCTCCCTAAAGTGTGCCAAAAGAGAACTGGGCCTTGAATGATCTGGCATGATATTCATATTGCATTGTCTAGTCATAATCCTGTCTATGGGCTTGTACACTTGGTGGCACCTGTCTGCTCTCCAAGTCAGACCATAACCGATAACCTTCAGCCAGTGGGTTACCTTGGTTGTAAATATGTGGGTACTAGTACCTGGTCAATACTTTCATCATGGAAAACTTGATATCTTTTAACACTCCTAGCATGGCAAAGAAATATAATTACATAATAAAATAACAGTGTATTTCTTAAGATGTCAAAGATGTCACTGGGTGATGTTGGTAAGGGTTAATAGAACGAAATGTAATAACAGAAAGGTTATGAGAATAACAAAAAAACCTACAGGTTGCAGCTCCATCAACAGATACATTGAACACCTGAAACATCTGTGGGCTCTGCAAACAACAGAAAAAACATCAAATTCATTTTAATAAAAATTCAATGTCACATCAGACATTTCAACTTTGCTGCTTCCACCAAACAACTTATGACAGCATTTTTAATTATCCAGGCTCTGCTATTTTAACTCTCTGCTTGTGGATCTCCCTAACCACCTGCTTGACAAGCTCCAGAGAGCTCAGAACAATGTCATTCACATTATATTCTGCAAGCATACAGTCATGTTACGTCATGTCTGTGCGATCGGCATTGGATGCCAGTTCAAGCTTGTACTGAATTCAAGATTGCCATACTTTGCTATCATTTTGTTGATGGCCTTGCCCCAATCTATCAGAATGAGCTTGTTTCACCCTACCAGCCTGACAGGTCAGTTTGCGCATAGCGCCACATATCAGACTGAAAGTGTGGCTCCACTGCTTGGAATGCCCTAGCTGTCTTCTATTTATAAATCAAGGATTTACATGCTCTTTAGTCTGGACTCAAAACCTTTCTCTTTCAGAAATACCTACTGTAATCATCTCCATATGGGAAAAAGTGCTATATAAATCTTATCAATCATCATCATCATCTCATCATTGTCAGAACCTTACCATAACAACTTTAAAACCATTTGCATAATTTTTGGCATTGAGTGCTGGCAAAGATGTGCAGTCAGTTGATGGTGCTGACAAACGTCGAACACAAGAAAAACTTTGGTCAGTCAAGTAAGCTGCAAGAAAGACAATAATAATAGTTCTAGAAAAAAACATTTTATTTCAAAGTTATATAAAAAGATATTTTTTATTAAGCTTTTTTAAAAAAACTTTTGCTTTCTTCTGCATTGATTACAACAAGCGCAAAACAATTTTTTTTGTAGCAGGGGCAATAAACAGGACATGAAAATTGCACATAACTCATCAAACATTCACCAAGGTCTTTGATATCTCACCTGCAGGATTTTTGTCTACACAGTCAGAAGAAGTGAGACTCCGAGGAAGCCCCAGCACACTAATCACCTGACTTTCAAACACCGTAAAAATTTGATCCCCATTCTGGAACAGACTCAAAGATTAGCACATGTCAAAGAAGTGCAAAAAACAAAATTGCAAAAATGATTAATGTTTTGTCCTGAGCAACATAATACAAGCAATCTTTTTTCAACAAATCTTAAAATCTTATTCAAGAAAAATGTATATGATGGATGTACATATTCAGCTGAGATGCTAGAAAGTTAGTTTATGAGAATGGGATGATCTCTGGTTGGTCTCTTCTGAAAAACGTTATTTCTGCTCTTTATTTCTCATATTTTATTTTTATCACATTTTGAGGGAATGTTGCATTCAAGATGCTGTGAGGACTAGAGTTGCAGACTGTACTAGAGTATGCTGAGTGTGATAAAGAAAAAACACTGAGGTGTGCATATTTTAAGTGATCCAAATAACATAGTGATGAATAATGATATATATCAGTAAAGTCATAGATATATTAACCACTTCAAAGGAATAGCACGAAACAGTGTCATGCAGAATAAGAGAATAGTAGTGCCTCAAAAAATCTCAGAGAAGTGGTTGAAACAAGAGTGATAAATACCTTATAAAATGTAGAACTGAAGTCAAATGATGACAGTGAAGAAGACATAAAAGAAAATCCTGAGAACTGATTTTGGTATTCTTGGAAAGTGGTAAGTGTGTCTACCTTACTAGGGTTGGTGTAGTAGTTCCGTTCCTTATCTGTTATGAATATAATCTTAAATCTTTTATAAGTCACAAATATGGTTTGCAAAAAATTATCTCTTTGTTCTCTTATTTCTTTTATTTAATTATTCATGTTTTTCAAAGTAAGGTTGATATTGCAACTGCCATATAAAAATTTATAAATATGCTGTCATTTCTTTAAAATTGTTCATGCAAGCAGAATATGCAAGCAAATATGCAATGATGCATGTACACTCACACATCTGACTCTCATATTTTAAAATAAAATTCTCTACACTTTTTTTGTTATGTTTTTACTTTCGACTTAAAAACAAAACAAAGTCTGTCAATTGTGAGAAATTTTTACCGGCAAATTTCACCTTCCAGGGGTCAAAGGTTTATAAGCAAAGAGTTGTAGGGTGTCTCACAGACTACACAGAGAGGTATTTATAAATATACAAAAGCCAAGAAAACAATCAGGTACTTACAATTATCATAATAAATACAAAAAGGATCACTGTTGACTGGTGTTGTGTTTACAAACTGGAAGATACCTTTGCGGAAGCACAACCGATCATCCACACTGAAAAATAGATCATCAAATTTGTGTAGGGAAATATATATTCACAAACCCCTTCACCCTACTTATCTGCAGAGTCCATTGACATCTACTCATTCCTACAGTCTTGGAACTGCTGACTTTTACCTTCTCTCTTTGTATAGCATTTTATGTTTATTATTTAAAGCAAAGCGTCTTTTGCCCAGCATCTTTTTATTCTTATTATGGAGGTGACATTTTATTTCTCACATTACTGAGGTCACAACTGTAAAAGATAAGAAGTGGAATGATTTTGACACACAATGCAGCACAGCCATTAGTAGAGATGTGCTAAAATTACAACACAAATTAGGCAACAATTAAGCACATTTATAGCAAATTTTATGAAAGCATAACATTAAATAATTTAATAAAAACTTATTACAATAAATTATTTTTATAGTACTAAAATAAGCAGAAATTATTCTAGAGATAATTATTTTAAGGGGAAAGAGAAAAAGACCCTGGTCAATTATTTAGTTTTAGCAATTATGAGGTAATCTAAAAACCTAAGATGTGTATATAGGTAGGAATGACTGTAAAGGAATAGCATAATTCTAGGCATTTTGTGAGCCATGTTACCTATTCTACAGGCTGAAGGATGAGTGGACAGATCTGTTGACTATCCTACATAGACTGTACACAGACAGTTTGTGATGTGCTCTTGACTAAAGCCATCTCCATTTTTTTTAAACAAGAAAACCATATTCTTACCTGTTGTTTATTTACTCACCATAAAGAAGGCACCAATAAGTATGTACTTAGCAGGTTATGGCTGACTGTGGCAAAACACAATTTCTCAAAGTTTGTTTGTTTGCACATGACCAAAGAAAGGAGTTCAGCGGTGCTCTCTTTTAGCACATGTTTTTAATATGCTGACAGCAAAGCATGATAATATTTCCAGTCTATCAATAGCAGACAGAACAATACACTAGAAAATGCTTACTCAAATGAGAAAGGAAGGCACTTGCTGAAGGCTAGTTTGTCATTCTCTGTGCAGTCTTCATCACAACAGCAGTTCACATCACAGGAATTGCCCGTTAGATCACAAGGACACTGTCCTATTACTTTAAAAATAAAATTAAAGCCTTAGGTGAATTAATTAAGCATGCACATTGCAAAACTAGTTCACATATAACTGAACTTTGCAATTCAACCTCAAAGATAAATAAACTTTTTTTTCAGTTGTGTACTGAGGGATGGAAAGAACTGTGGTGACCATTGAGGTGCTGAAAATAATTGGGCACTGCAATGAATGGGAATATCTTTTGATACAGACAATTATTATATTTTTGCATCTAAAGTGGTGAGGCTTAATTTAAACTGGAACTCACAGCTGAAGCAATAGGCCATGTGCCAACACTGTGAAGCCAACATGGCACCTTTTACATATTTTCTCTAACAAAATAACAGAGAAAAAAGTCAACATAAACAGATATTACTTCTTACTGTTTGATACATCTACCTATCATCACAGACAGGGTGCTGTTAACTACAGCATACTATCCTGGTACTGTGCATGTCACCTAAGATGTGGTAGGTATGCAGAGATGGGAAAATGTATAAATTTAGCTAGGGATAGGAAAGCTTTGTATATAGAGCTGGTGCTGACACTCAATTGTCATGTAATATCACAATTCATTTATTCAGTGTTATAACCAACATTTCTGAATGATGTATTGTTTTGACCTTTAGGACCTACAGTAGGAGATAGCCTGTTATGTTGTATAACATGCTAAGCACAACCTGATGTGCATTGTATAAGCTCTTTTGGCAAACAAAACGGAATGTCAGACTATCTTTGTCTAATGTACAAAGCAGCATAACACCAAGTCTTTATATACATGTAAAGATACCTTGGATGCAATATTCCTATAATTTCGTTTCTATGTATGTAACAAGCGAGATTTGCTTTACTCGCCCTAGGTACGCCTCTCCCTGTTCTCACCATTCATCCCTATTCTAGATGATGATGTCTGTCTTAACTTCATTTACCTATGAAGATATTAGGCTAGATAAAATTACGTTAAATCTGTCTACTGAAACCTACGCGAGTTTGGATCAAATGCAGTGGGTTGCTGTTGAGGCGAAATCGTGGTAGTTGTTGCCAAGGTTGTTGTGGTCGTTGGAGCTTGTGTCGATGTGGTAGTCACAGTTGAGATTGATAAAGAAGTTTCAGCCGTGCTTACTTGTGATGTCGCCTTCCGAAATATACACAATAACATAAGAAACAAAATAACACACAAGTGTTTATTGTCACGTCTGTTCATGTTGACCGCCATGATGTAAACTATGTATGGCCTCATGGGAACTAAGAACCGTGGATAAAAATTTAATTTCTTAGACCTTATTTTAAACAAACACAGAATATTTAGCTATAAATTTATTTATCTAGACTATTTCATTTAGTGCATATTCCATTTTCATTGTGTTTTCTACCTGCCAAATAAGATTTTGAGCGTAACAGGGGAGCCAATCGCGTGTGATAACCCGATCGAGTTATTTTCCTTTGCACCAGACTTTTGTGCTTCGCATGTAGCTTGTTGTTTTGAGAGAAGAAATAAAAGCTAGCCCGAGTGGGTGTTGCTAGCTTCATCGAAACTGATAACTTAAACGGGTGAGAAACGCACTTTTCTCTTCTTTTTCTCAGTCACTGTCACAGATTTATAATGAAGTTCTGGTGGCAATCAAGAACCGGCGCGTAGTTTTAAAAAAATCACACAAACGCATCAGTATGCCTTCACACTGAGTTCGTCATGCATGTAATATCTTAAAACGGTTTATTATATTGTCGCGAAGAGATGTTGATTTCTGAACCGATATATTGAGTTAATTGTGAAAGCTTGTAGCACGTTGGTACAACTAGACTTTCATAAATGAAATTTTAATGGACGTTTAGACGAGAAATAATACATCTTTATTGCCTGTGTCTGGTTGCAACAGAGATAGAAATTTTCCTTCGTTTCTGGGAGCTCCCACCAAGTAGGGCATTTGTAATTAGAGTTGGGGCACACGCTGAAATTGAAAATTACTTAGGTCGTTAACTATTGACAGGTTTATTAGCAGCTTCAGTGTTGATCTTTATATTGTAATAACGTTAAGTGTTTTGTTTTAAAGGCATAAAAAAAAAAAAATATAGATTCTTTGAAAAGTATTAATAAGTAGAGTCCTAGATAATAACATTTACCTTGCTCAAGCAGATCAAAATCAAGCGAAACAAAAATGGACAGCATAATAAGCAGATATTGCATGAAATCCCAATGTTGCTGTATATGGATTAGTCTGCCACAGGTTACGCCAATGCCTTTGTCAGGTTCACATTGGGCCCCACCTTTAGCTGACTTCATGCTACCACAAGGGCATCAACCAAAAAGGCTTAATGAAGTTAATCCAGTAAAGAGGAAGATGACTTGGGACACACAGCTGCAGGCTTGCAATGGAGAACAAATGCTCACTGAAAGCGTATGTACTTTTAAAAAGTATTTTCAATATTAGTATAGTAATCCCTTGCGACTTCGGATTTTCAGTTATCGCAGCTGGCTCGTGAACGATATTTATGATACTTTTAGTTGTTGCTATTTTCTGCATTGCTTACCTACATCTCTGTCAAACAACCAATATTAATACATATTGCTCTTGACACCTGCACTTGATTAATTAATGAGAAAGAAAAAGGAGCCATCATTCTGAAATATATGTACATATTTTGCATTAGGAATTATGATTGAAATATTGAACAAAATTGAGATAATGTTCAGTATAGTAGTACTTGTGTCACATTGTACTTACACAGATGGAGCACATAGCAAAGCGCCAGTGCAAAGATAATCACTTTGCCAAGAACATTTTTCCTTCATCTGCTTATCAACCTCATGAACAGGTGAGCAACTTTCAATTCCAGGAAGATATTTGTTATCTAATGAAATTTTATTGAATTATTTCATTTGCATACTATTTATTATTTTTTTTGTGATTTTCATAAGGAAAAAAAAATGAGGTGAATTTTTAATCAGTGTTTGTTTGCTTGAGGCAGTATACCTGAATTAAAATAGCATCTTTCACAGTGTGTTGTTTTCTGTTAAGTACAATGCTTTGGCTGACAGATGTCCTGATGGGGTATGTGACTGGGAGAGGAAGAGCACACATCCTTTTGTGTTCAGGGTAATAAATGTTTCAGTCCCGGGCAGGCTGAAACAAGGAAAACATGTAAAGATTTTGCAATTTTTTTTAAAGAGTCTGCATTTGTTAGCAGAAGTTGTGGTTGCATATGCACATTTGTGTATGAGAAATTTATCTCTGATATACAGAATGTGTATGTGTTGGAGGGTCATGATGTTACTTTGCTTTATAGTTATGTGCACATTAATAAAATCAATTTCATCTTTGGTCATGTCAGAGAACTTGTCACCAAAGAAATATTTCGTTCTTGTAATTTATTGTCTTTTGTATGCAGATGGAAGTACCTTCATTATATGGCTGCTTGAAGTACACAACTGCTCCCCTAGAACAAAGTGATTCTCAGTCAGAAATCAGCAGCAAATCACAATTGTTGCCCTTTGAGGTCTGTTCAGTTTTTTTTCTTGACAAAAATTCCTCGAGTTTCCTCAGCAATAGGGCTCCTCTAATGCTCAATAATAGTTTTGTGAGAGATCATATATCATGCATTGAAATAACCTCATTTGTTCACATCGACTGTGCCTGTCCTATGCTCCTTTCCCCTTCCAAGATGTGTCCTCTTTAATTGAGTGGTTTTCGGGAACATATGTTCTGACTTTGCTTATGTTCTACATTGTCCATCCTAATCTAATAAGATGTTGCATGTGCAAGGCTTCTTATCTGGGGGTTGGTGCTGGGGACATCTTTGTCTAAAGACTGGTGGTATACGCAGATTGTGCTTGCACTGAGAGACTGATTTTGTAAAGATAAAATTGTTTCAAACATTTCAGAATAACTTACTGATGGACCTGAGTGATGAGACTTACAGCAGTAGCAAACATGATGAAGAGCTGGATTCAGTTCACAGTGCTATGGAGTCAGACTCTCTGCCTGAATCTCAACAGCATCGGAACATTGGCTACTGCAGTACACCTTGCCCGTGAGAAAATTTTGAGGCCGTGAAGTGTATGTGTGAGAGAGGGAGAGCATGCATGTGGATGCTTTTGCTTTTATGTTTGTATGCTATTTGAGTTCTTGGAAAGAAGTGCATTAAATATGCATTTGGCAATCTTTCATGCACCTGTATACTTGAAATGATTTGTGAGCCTTTTAGGAAAAAGAATTTTCATAGGTCATGGATTTAAACAAACTTAATTATGTTTTAAATCTGTTTTTAAAATGCATTTTTACTCCATAACATGCCTTGTTTTCTTTCTGGAGTATTTTAGCAGATATATGTTTTTTTGCAGAGGTGGAGAAAGGAGCCCAAATTCGAATCGTGTGCGATGTTATTGCAGACCTGTGTTGGATCCTATATTCGATGCATTGCCATACTGCTCTGACTATTACTGACAATTTTAATTCAAATCTGCCTTACCAGGCATGCATCTTTCATGTTCCTTTTTTTGTTATTGAATGATGTTTCAGCCCTATGCAGTTAGAGATGATAGGTTGCTGAAGTGTGTGTTTCACATCAGCGTGTAATTAATCTTGTGTACAGATTTTTCATGGAGTATTTTTTTTTTTAATGTTACGACCATTTTATTCCTCTTTTCTTTCTTACCACACACTTTACTCTTCGTCTCACTAAGTATAGTGTTTTGTTTTTTAACATTGAAGTCTTAGTAATTACCTTCAGAATTGCTTTGAGAATTTGGATGAAAGATATCTGACGTATGTGTGATACCGCGACCAAAATTTTGTTTTATTTTTGTCTCATACCACTCCCCATACCTTTACATTTAAAGTATCAGAATATCATCTTGATTAGACATTCCATAGCATATTTGGATCATTTTAGTTACCTTGTATTTTAATGCTCAGTTTTTATTTCGGCATAGTTTATTGTGGTTTCTATTGGGAAGCATCCTTTTTTAATCAAACACTCATTTATTTTCTGAAACATTGGACATTGATGTTAAAAGGTTAAAAGGCAGTGTTGGCATGCAGATCTTTTAATTATTTTGTTAAGAATTCATTATTTCTTTCCATCAATAATGCCTTGCTACCCTATTTTAATATTTTTTAGCAACTTTTGTACAGAAAGCAGGCATATTTAAATGTTTTTTGAGAAGAATGCAACCCCTTTACCTAAAAATACTATCAATCTGCATTTAATCATGCCTTATACGTTTGCTTTTGCTGCTAGCTGTTACCCTCATGTGTTACGATAAGGAAAGCTGAGAAAAACTGCTGTCTCATGTTACATTTGGTCAGCAACATTTGCTTTGAAACCTACCAATAATTCGTTTGAATGATAGGTGTTCAGCGAAAGATGTTGGGGATGACATCTGCTGTTAGGTGCTTCAGTTCCCATGGTAATGCTATCTCTAAGGCCTTCGTCTCAGCTGTGATGTTTACTTAACTGTGAGAATCATTGCAAACTTGACCAAGCTTGGTCTTGGGTATGGCCTTGGTATTGACCACCATACAATGCCTATAGTCCTTGTAAAATAATCTCTTGGGGCTGGAGGTCTTTCGTGAGCACACAGCATATTTTCTATAGGTTCTTAGTTCTCATTTTACTCCTAAGGGTATAAATAATATAAGCTGCCTATAATAACCTTATTTTTAGAGGTGCCATGTAAATGCTGATATATTAATATATTATGGAAAGACATTTACCTAGTTGGATGCTCAAGCATATCAACAAGTTGATGAATCTCATGTTTTCTTTAATTTTCTTTGTTTTACATTTGATAAAGCCTGTTAACACATCTTTCTAGATGAACCAGAATATATGAGAAACAGAATATTGCAATGATTAAAAAAAAGTTTTATTCATTTTTCACCAGTCTTCAAAACACTCATGAATTCTTCTCAAATATCATTTGTGCTGAAATTCTTGTCTTTTGTAACATTTTATGGCAAACATCTATGTGATCACATTGGTTAAAAAAATATGATTCCATTAAAAATGAGGCTTATTGTAAGCATTTCTTGCACAAAGAGTACTGACTTATTTAGTAGAAGAATTTTTTCTGTGGTTTAAGGGAGGTATTGTAGCTGGTTAGATGGTTGCCCAAGCCTGTGCCTGGATAGCTACCCCTGCTCACCCAAGAAATGGTTACCAGGGGAGGTAAAAGATGGTGAATGCAGAGACATTGAATCACCTTATCCCAGGGATGCACAACCTACGGCCCGTGGGCCATATCCGGCCCGCGAAACTTCTGCCCACAGTGCAGGAAATCGGCATGTTGGTAATAAAAGAAGACCTTAAAAAAAGGAAGAAGAAGTATTTATCCCCACGAAGGGGCGTCTCTCAATCATTTTTTCGATGGACGAACATTTCGATTCAGTGCTCTGACTTGGTGTCTCTACCATGCAGCCGGACATTCAGAAGTTGGTTTCTGGAAAACAACTTCAAATATCCCACTAATTACAACATAATTAATGGTAAGTACAACTTGTTTCTAAAAAAAAATGGTATCTGCTCTATTTTTTGTATTTTTGCGATGAAGTGGCCCGCGACACGGCTGTCCGAAATGGATATGGCCCGCAGGCCGAAAAAGGTTGTGCATCACTGCCTTATCCTATAAAGCCCCTTTCTTGAACTGATCTCAACAATTACTTCATAAATCGCCTATGAGATTTTCTATGCTGTAGCAGTATATGCATGTATTCAGAAAATGGTAGCTAAAGACTTGAAATTAACTCCAAGCTTGCCAGAAGTTTCAGTAAACAAGTCTTGATGGCTTTCATCATGTCTATAAACTGTTTTTATAGAAAAGCTTTATCTGCAAACTCCAATGAACATTAAATTCATCAGTGATTGCAAAGAATTTGTACTGAAATGCTTCAGGAAAGCAGCTTTTAGTATTCACAAAGTACCATCTGTACTATGCCTGTGGCTTAAGCATGCTACTTGCCCTGCTATTTTTGTCACATGAAACTTGCAATATTGATGGACTGTGAATAATGATGTCAACTGGTGCTGTTTTATCTGTCAGGGGTTTTCCCCTTTTTTGCTTGCTGTGTTGCATAATGACCTTTGCAATAGCAAGAGCTATATGTCGTTTTGTTTTTGAAATGTACAGTAGCAATTCATTTTAGAGATGAGTTTTTTCACATATCAATATGTAAATGGTATTGCAAAGTGTTTGAAGGCTACAATAAAGTAGTAGTTATGGAGTGAAAATGAGTGTATTCTGAAAGCAAGAAAGCTCCCATGAACCCTACAGTCAGGGGAGAACGCTCTTAGGTTTAGTGAAAAGTGAGTGAAAGAGTTACCACTGTCTGTAAATGGCTGAAGATTAATTCTGAACCACTTTGCCATTACAAACAAAATATTAAACTTAAGGCATTTTGTTAAATGACATTTTTGATTATTGCATATGATCAACATATGTTCAATCAAGATAAAAAACCATTGCGAGGCCTTGATCATTTAACAGTGCTGACAATAAACAATTCACACAGATCAAAAAAACTTTTTTTAAATGAAAAATATAATTGAGCATCTAAACAAAATGCAGAAATCTGCCTCACAGCAAGAACACTGATCCAAATCTCCATGTCCACAACATCCTGGTACCATAACCATATAACATGTTCTAGAACAGTTCCACCTGTCCATGATCAAGTCATGATGGCGTGCACAAAATATAATTAAAAAAATATTCAAGTAAATAATCTTATCACAAAGTCTTTATGGTTTTTCTGCTGTAAAATCAGGGTAACAAAATCTTCATGGTAGATTAAAAAGTCTTAAATATTCACACACAGGAACAATTATGACTGCATACAAAACCTAGAAACATGGAGTTTATTCTACCACCTTTACACTTTTCCCATCTGCAAAACACTAATATATTCAAAACATACCAAGCAATTTGTCATCCTCAAAAAGAGAAAAATACCCATAAACATGAAAACGTGATCACAGCTATACAGAAATGCTGCCCTCTCTAAAGTTGGTCTTGCCAATAAGGACGTTGATCAGGATGCTGTTGCCATTGCGATACTCAGCAAATGCTTGTTGTAGAACCTCTTTGATTTTGTCTTCATTGGTACGGTCAAGCTGAAGGCCCCGCCCTCCATATCCTCTTGCCACTTCATGGTAATTAGTGTACTGCAAAACACCCAAGTATCCTTTTATTCCATGCTGTATGACTTCAGTACGGAGCCTCATTTGAGAAAACAGCAATTAAAGGAAGAAGATTTCCATATGCAAATGTCACTTTGTAAAAAATCATCTTGTTAGTTGTAGACATATTGAGTTACAGAATTTAGTCACCTACACATTTTGAGCATCTTTTTGCAGAATGAAGGAATTACCATATACTCACATCCAGATCACAGCCAACACTTGTCCCAAACAAAGGCACCTGTTCTCGTGCTATTTGTGTCCATCCAGCATCATTTCCAACCACAGCAAGGACTGGTGTCTACAACAAAATTATTCCAAGTTATTTTTAAGGCATATGGAGCCTTACAGCATCAAAAAGACACACATCTACCTTGCAATGGCTCAACACATAAAAATAATAGAAATTTCTCCCTCCTTACCCCCAACCTCTTTCTCAATAAAAATAGATTTACAATCAAGTCAGGAAATACGAGTTCACTAGGGTGGTTTGTGGCACTGAAGTGCCTGTAACTATGACTATGAGAATCAGGTGTTGTGGGTTTGTATTTCAGCTCTGATATACCTCTCTGGAAGTGTCACTTGTTTACAGGACTGACTGTTGATGGTTTTCTCTGGGTACTCCGGTTTCATCCACCTGATACGTGCTATAAGTCATGTGTGTGTGTGTTCACGTTTGTGTGTGTCAAGCGCTCAAACCAGGTTTAAGGAATACAATCCCAAATAAATATTCACCATTATTTCTACATCTGTTATTTGATGAACTTTTTATTTTATGTACATATATATATATTGATACAACAAGTCCATAGACCACCTTACAGTCTAAATAAGTCTGGGATTCATAAGGGTAAACAAGAAGGGTTATCTCAATTTTTCTGTTTGCAAAATGCTAAAGAAGTTGATTTGGTGAAGCGTGCAACTTCATGATGTATGCTATTACCTTGTGCCGTGTAAAGGTGTCAAACTCTGCAACGCTGTACCCAAGAGAACCATCACCATAGATGACCACTACTTCAGCATCTGGTCGGCATAGTTTGGCTCCCAGGGCAAAGCCGCCACCAACACCCAGTGTCCCAAATGCACCAGGGTCCAGCCACATCAGGGGACCTCGTGGCCTGTAGAATCATTGCAGAAACAGTTACAAAATAAACTTCTCAACTTCTATTAGTCACATACCTCTACTTTATTTCAATTTTTTACGATGCAAGAAATTAAGTGCATAACAAACAGCAGCTATTCTTTAAAAGAATAATCTTTTAATTTTAAAGAAAGTAAATTTTTGCAAATACTTTTTTTGTGTAACCAGAATGACAGCCTTTATCCAGCATCATCACTAAATAAGTCTTGAACTTTCTTTCTATGTCAAATTCAGGCTTCACAAATATCATAATATCAAAAACCACAATCAGAACAAAAACAAAACCCACTAAAAAGGGCGATATACAAGACACCAACCTAAGAATGTAGGCTGCTGTTGCAACAAAGTCACCACCATCAGCAACAAGAATTGTGTTATCAGTCATGATGTCTTCCAGTGTGTGCAGGACCTTCAAGGGATTCAAATGCACATTTGTCGTTTCCTCTGCTTTAACGCTGAAAAATGAAAGGTCTCCCCACTTTATTCACATTAACTTTGCAGCCCTCCAATATTAGTGTTTTAAATAACCCTAATGTTGTGGTAGAAGGCTATACAAATGCACACATTATTAGATCCACAAATTCTTAAAATGGTATTTATCTTATGGTCACTATGGCAAGAAAATTTAACTGATTTAACTTCATTTAAAGAGCAAAAGAAATAATAGAAATAATAATAAGTAACAATGTTATGGTGCATTTCCCAAATAGTGGAATCAGTATGCTATAAAAAATAAAAACTGTAAAGCACACAAATATACATTCAAAGTAAGCAAAGCATACTGACCAAAACAAACCAATAAAATACAGAAACACAACAACACATGTGCAAGACGTTAAGACAAGAAAGGTTAGAGGCTCAACACTAAGATATCTTTTGACACCCACTAAAAATGACTCCTGACAATGATTAAAGCATGCATTTGTGCAGACAAGCATGGATGTTTGAAGGATTCTTACCACCAGCATTACAGCAAGTTTCTAAAGCTCCCAGCTACTTTACCTGTTCTTCTTCTCTGTTTCTTCATCTCTGCTGCGCAGCAGATGCACCCAGTCAGGATCACAGCGGTATCCCTTTAAAGCTGCTGTTAGTGCTGAAATTGTACTGCCAACATCTGCCTGAACTGCTATTGCTGGTTTCCAGAACATGTCAGAATTCTGCAATAGCCAGTCACAAGTTAACTTTATCACATGCTCAGCTCTGGATACAAAAGAAAACAGTGACTTACAGCTGGATACAGCTCCACAGAGTCTACAAAGTCTGCTATACAACAGAAGGCTAAACACATGCATACCTGCATTCACATACAAAACCCTTAAAAAAAAAAAAAAACCTTGTAAAGCTGGTCCTTGTCTCTGTTGATGGCAATAATTTTAGATCGGCGATTCAGCACTCGGCCATAACCGAGACGGAAGTCACAGACTGCACCTGCAAGCAGCAAGATCCTGACTGACACACTACCTCTGCACTCTTCCCCTACACCACATCACCCTCTTAATACCTTACACCAAGAACCATGTAAAATGCAGCGAGGGTCAAAGAAAATGTTAAAAAGCTCCCACAAAGTACCTATAATAAAAGTGACAGTTATATGCCACTGATTATCCTAAACAGACACACTGAAGATACAGCACTTGGAAAACAAAAATCAACTACTTTTTTTCATACCTGCTAAGATGACAAGGTCAGCATCTTTTAGTGCCTCCCGCCTTTGCTGTCTCGCCTGGATCTCACTTTTGCGGCCCAAAAGACCCCGAGACATGCCACCCAGAAAGCATGGGATACCCAAAGTCTTTCAGAAAAAAACAATACTACAGGTATACATTACTTCTGTGCAAGTAGATTTAAAGACATAAGAAATTATTAAAACCATGGGGGAAAAAAGTCTCATAGTTTACTTTTCAATTTAAAACTGTTTTAAGATAGCATTTTCAGGATAATTCTGAGCCATTTCTTGTTGTAAATGGTTCCTGCACCCAGGGTAGGCAAAAAAAGACAAAGTATGGGTAGAGTGCATAAAAATCAACAATTTGCACATTTGCATCCAGCTGCTGCTTTGAAAATCCCAAATCAATAGGCAATCTAAATGAAAACAATAATTTTACCAATAGTAATCCCATGCATCATAGTCTCTTGTAATAACATTTGACCTTTCTTTGGGCAGCACAAACAATACATTTGTCAGCAATGTGCATAAAGCTAACCTCCAGTGCTGCCCGCAGTTCACTGACTGGTGTGGGAGGAAGAGTAGCCTGACTTCCCAACAAGATGACTGGTTTTTTTGCCCTTGATACAAGCTTGGCACACTGCTGAACTACATTATATAGAAACAAACAATATTTCTCACACCTTAGCACATTTCCATCCTTCACATGTCTAACAGTTCCTGTGCAATATGTGGTGCCATAAGCAATAACTGTCCTTGCTCTTCACGTCCAAGAGCTAATCATTTATTCATCATAAAGACAATGATGAATACATTTTTAGCTTGTCTGATTTATTTTTTCCTTCCTTTGATAGATGTTTCCTTGACCTCTGCTAAAGACCTCTTGTACAGATAAAATTAAGCTTCAAAGATGAACAGTCTCATAACTAACTGTAATGGAGCATTAATAAGATTAATAAGATCTGTATTTATTTGTAATGCATATACATTCATAAATTGTTATAGTTGGTATATTCCAAGCATAGAAATAATAACAACAAGAGGCAAGAAAATTACTCTGAGAAGATGAGGCGTATGGTATAATCACAGGCAGGGGAGATGTGTCCTTTGGTTCCCATGCTCCTGCAAACAGGTTAGTCAGGTGATTTTGCAGATACCTGCAATATCCAGTAAGTGGCAAAATGACTTGCATGAGCAGACAGGCTGAACATTTAGAAGATCCTAAAGAATGACTAAAACCCAGATGACATCAAGATTGTCATGGTGCACCATTAGTCTGCCAGAACTAAGGGATGAATAACAAAAATACCAAAAGACCATACTTTTAGATTTACATGAAAAATGAGTTAAATTATGATAAGCATTAAAAATGAAATCATGAAGCCAGTGGCTTTCCTATTATAAAGTTTGCACAATATGAATACTGAAAGTGTTTCGATTTATTTTCCCCCACCCATTTGGGAATGGATAGTGATACAGGGGGAATAAATGCTGCATTTAAACACTAAATCATTTCTCTATAAGTTGCTTCCCTTGGTCGAAATGACAGGACATCTAGCTCTGTTTTGTTTTTGTGAGGATTAAGCGAGCAAAAGATGACCACAAAGGTTGATGTTTTCTGACAGTATGGGGCAGCAAATTCATAAGAATTACTATGAATCTTTTGATGCCCTTGTACGAAAGTGAGATAATCTAAATGAGTTAATGTCCTATGTCTTTATACGTCACACATATTCGAAACACATGCACCTACCAGTTGATCACCTTTTGTACAAGGCTTGTAGGTCCTTTTTCCTTCATTCCGATTTCCTTTTTGACAAGCTCATAAGGATACAGCGTGTCAATGGGAAACTCCACAAACACAGGGCCTATCATAACAAAAATCCTAAATGGGTGTTTGTAAGGTATGTTTCAAGATCCTACAACCACTTATAACAAAGAAATAGTTGGCTTTAAGCGAAAAGAAAAAAAAAGGAACAAAATTAATTTACACACGTTTAATGACACAATGCAAATCTATGAAGACATTAAATTAATAACTTTCGCATTAAATTAATAACTTTCATTTTGAAGCTAGTATCTGATAATGGATATCAATTTTTATCTCATATCAAATCTTCTGAAAAGTAGATTACCAGGTGTTCCAGACTGAGCCATCTGCAATGCTTTACGAAGTGTCGGCACAATCTCCCGCACACAGTTGACAGTTGCACAAAACTTGCAGAGTGGCTTAAAAAGCGACATCTGGTCAATGTCTTGCAAAGCACCTCTGCCCTAGGAACACAGCACAGAAGGATTTAGCTTTTGATGCCACCTACAAAACAAACTTATTCCTAATCAGTCTCACTGCTGAAATACAGGGGCAATGAAGTGTAAGTGATCTAAGACATGGGATGTGGATGTGGGGCTTAGCCTTCTTCAACCATCTTTAACCTTTCTTTAATGACCTAGTACACATACACTGCTGGAAGGAGTAAGAAAGATTTCCTTTTTCAAGATCACTTCCAAGAGTCAAGGAATGGAAAACTCCCTCAGATTCTTAACCTCCTGTCTATTCTTAACCTCTTATCTAAAATAATTTTTTTTAAAGTAAAATAATATCTCAAAAACACTGTGACATCTCGGCCGTGTAGTGGACGATGGTTGACATAATTTTTCTAACAACATTTTAATACTGCTTGCGAGAAACAGAGGCCCTTAACACATGTTTTAATCTCTCTCTCACTCGAAGCTGACAGTGTGTGATATCATTCCTGTTCTATGTCCCACGTCCTCTGCTCAAAGGTTTTTTGGAGTTTTGGTTTTTTGTGTCTTTACATTTGAGGGGTTTCATTGTACAGTTTTGGCATGAAAAACTTCACGACAAAATCATGGGTTGGTGTGTGCGCTGGTTATTGGCTCCAGCCCCTGTGAGACATTGTTGCAAACTATGAGCTAGCATTCCTTAGTCTCAATCGATGTCAGGCAGACCATTTGGGCTCGTGCTGTTGGTGACCAATGGAATTAGCACAAGCCATAAAGGTGAGCGTAGATGTTTTTCTTTCTACATCATTGAGTTAAAACGGCTCAGATAAGCAAGCCAGACGCCTGCTATTGTAATTTTTTTTGCTTTCATGATCAATAGTGTGAGGTTTATCTCTGTGTCACCTGTGGATGGGATGTGCATAAGCTTAATCCATTCCCGCATGGCTGTTCCACAGCTTGGAGGACGATCTGATTTTTGCTTATTGCCAATGAAGGCATGACTTGGAGGAGGGAGCTTTGATGAAGCCACTTGGTGAATATTGTCTCTACTGCTCTCTCCACAGGCTTGAAACTCATCTTGAAATTCGTTTCATCTTTGTTCATTTGCCCAGGTGCAACTGGGCCTTCCTTTGGAGCTGTGGGAATGCAAACCAGCATGCAGGCGCTCACATGATCAAAGGGCTGCTTGAGTTTCGGACCAGCTCGGAGTCTCCTGGTATGACGATAGACAGACGAGGGTCAACACAGAAATGCTGTGCAGGTCCAGGATGGAGAGACACAGGGAGCAAAGAACTGAGTAAAAACTTTCTCTCTCTAGCATTTGCTTGGCTTCAAGGCTTCAGATAAGAACTTGGGGAAACAAGTAGCTATAACCAAAGATTTTAAAAAAACACACATAAAAGAAAGAAAATCAAGTCATTAATATTTTGCAATGTGTTTACTCACAAGCAGCTATCTGTGAGTTATGCCATTGTGCAGGGATAACTCACTAATAATGGAATAAATAAATATTCACCTTCAACAAAGTAGCTGCAGCACCACCTATTAGGAGTATCGGAGACTCTGCCATTTGTGCATTTTTGACAGCTGTTACAGTATTTGTCAATCCTGTCTCCATGCAAAACAAAAAAAAATTTACTGCTTTGTGTTTTTTATTAACTAATTTAAGTATATAATTGCTAATCCAGCCTGTTCATCTGGTGTTACAGAGGCACTCAGCGTATCTCTCTCTCACACACACACTTGCAATACTCTATAGGTCTCCTGTAGATGGAATTTTCTTGTATTTTGTGTTTTTTTTAATTGATTTCTGTATGTGCTTGTTGTTTACAAATCACAGCCATGAATGACAAATGGCTACCATGGCTGTACCTTCTCCCAAAGGTACTAACATCAGTGCAAAACTCTTCAAATGAAAGAAAATGACTCTCCCAGAAAATCCACTGCTAAAATGGCTGAACCATAAATTTTAATAGTACAGTACCTGGACCAGCTGTCACTGCAGCTACACCTACTGTTCCAGAGAGACGTGCAAGAGCATCTGCAGCAAATACAGCTGTTGCCTGTCAACAGTTTTCATCTAATGTTAGTTTTACTTTTGTCTGATTGTGAAGTAAATATAACTGAAATAATGAAACAGCATCAGCAATGGAGACCATGTTGTCTGCATGATGTTTAGACTTTTACTGCTATGTCAAACAAACAAAATTATAATGATTTTAGATTTTGGAATTAATAAAGCAATCATTTTGAAATGAGTGGATTTTTTTCCCAAGTCTCCACAATAGATCAGTGAATTACCTCATGGCGAGTGTCCACTACACGTATGCCAAGTTTTTCACAGGCCACCAAAATGGGTGAGATATGGCCACCAACCAGCGTGAAAACATGAGTAATACCATGTTGCTGCAACATATCTATAAATAATGTAGGTGGAATCTACCTTACTATGCACTTACATGCAAGAGTCAATCTGAAATTAACCTTCAAGTTCTGACACCACATGTGTACTTAAATAAAGATCCTTATTTTTATATTATCTAAAGAGACCTGTAAATTTCAATGTTGACATTATATGAGAATAAGGCAGATTATATAAACAAAAACAAATAAGGGAAATAAGAAACTGTACAAAAACATAAAAATGCAAAAAAAAACCCTTACATTGAGAACTTCAGCAACAAGTTCCCCTCCATGGCGCTTAGATTTCTCATCAACCTGCAAAGTAAATCAATTACTTTATTACTTGTCAGTGAGAGCACCATTTTTTGGGGGGAAGGGGGAAAAATTCCAGTCTTTTTCCAACCACCACCCCCCACCATCCATCTAATTTGCTGCAAAGCGAACAAGCGGTGGCTCATGTTTCTCTAACCTTCTCTCTTCCCCCAAAGTTTCTTTTGGTTCATTAAAAAGCGGCTCACATTCTGAGAAATCCCTCTATTTACCCTTAATCATTCTTATTTAAAAAGATAAAGTTAGGTATTTGCGGATTAGTTACTAGGTTTTAGCCTAGTAGGCGCAATGAATTTGTAGAATTAGTAATACTGGCATGATTTTGTAAATCCAAATTAAATGCACACAGCTATTTGAGGCTGAGACAGAATGAATGTGTGTAAATCTACATATCGTCCTCGTTAAATGCAAGAAATAAATATTCCTTGGGTAAATAAAATCTGTTATTTAGTGTCTATAAAATTCAGAACGAATGCAGCTGTAAATTACACATGACGTGACAGAGAAGTAATCTAATCCAAAAATGAACAGTAAACTGAAGAAAACACGCTTTTGGAATAAAGCAGGGTCTTAAGTTGCCGTGTAGTTGTATAGAATACAGAAGAACAGAACAAAACGAGAAACACCGACTTAGATTTTTAGACTTAGCATGAAGTTATAATGTTAGATACATATTTTCCTAGGCGACTTCGATCCTCTTCAACGGAGAGGACCAGATTGAATTTATAGGACTAACTCGTCGCTGACGACTGCGCACAGCAGTATCACAAAGGTTAAAAACATTCGGTCTAAAGTTCATTCTACTGTAAATGGGAGTTATGATTAAAAAGAGCTAAGTCAGCTATAAATGACAAATATTACAATAAGTTCATCATAATAAAAACATGTGACTTTCAATGTCGAAAACTTGATGCTCTTTTCGTTGTTCAAAAGACAGTAAAATTAACATTTAAAGCAGCGGTTCTCAACCTTTTACTTATGACGCCCCCCCTGACGAACAAAGGTACGTCTGCGCGCCCCCCTTAGCTAGCAATGTAAGCTAATTTCGCTAATACCGGTATAAGAAACTTTTAAAAAATGACCACCTTCGCGCCCTCCTTGTAAGCACGTCAAGACTCCCCAGGGGGCGCGCCCCACAGGTTGAAACCGCTGATTTTAAGTATAACTTTTGACTCGCTCTCACATGATCATAGTGCGTCCTAGAGATATCAATAACAAAACAGATCTAAGGTAATTATGTGCGACAGTACCTTGTGCAACAGTTGATAAATTATATTCAACTTCTTCAGAAAGATCATAATTCCCAGCGCTGCTGCCGAAATGCCAAAGGGAATGATTACATTTGGAAACTTTTTTTGCCAGTCTCCAAAGTAGTCTCCCAACGAAGCCATGCTGACAACCTGAACCTTGACCTTTATAAAAAAAATATTTCCGGTTAACCTTCTATTGCTTACTAAAATTATAATATAGTTATATTTGTCAGAATGTAATCAGACTTAATGGCCGATATATTTGAATATAAAATATTATAAAATAAAAATTGTTTTCCTAAGTTCGTTTTCGGAAAATTATTGTATTTATTTACTTCCGGTAATCCGACGTGGAAACCATACAGTGCGTTTGACGATTACATTAGAATCCAGTTTCTTGGCAGGATTTGCGGTTTGCGGGTTTACACGTTGTAACATATGGTTGATGACGTGTTTATTTTATCTTCAGCTTGGGTGCAGCCCAGCAGAGCGTTACAGGTAAAGCGATAATAATAAGGTTTTTCATGTACACATTACTCATTCCTATTGATAGTAGCAGAAGGAGTAAAATGGTACGTAGCAAAGGGACTTTCCACACTTTGACATATTGATTTGTGTCATTAAGAAAAATATATAAGAGATAGCAGTGCATGCTGAGTGGTAGTTATTGATGCTTTTATTGCTTACAATGCTGTCAGCCGAAGATTTATTGTATATTATGATGTGCATTTTATACATAATTTACTTCCTCTGTTTTGCGATTGAAAGTCTCCAAAATTTGTGTTTATTTTATTCCTTTTGTCAAAATGTGAACGTATTGAAAAAGATAAAGTGTTTATTTGTTATACTTACTTTCTTCTCTTCTTTGTAACCACCACATCGGCAGAAGACAAAAAAATGTTTATTACCACATTTTTCAGGTCTTGATTATTCATTACAATATTAACATGATGCGAGAAGAAGAGGAGGAGGAGACCGTGTTTGATCAGGAGGGACTTTTGGGTGGAGAGAAGAAATCTTCATGTGGATCAGCATGGCTGCGGAGATTCTTAAAAACCATTGCTCTGTCACTTGCCTTCTTTGCTCTGGTAAGTCTTTGTTATTGGACATAAGGTTTGCTGCTGTGAGTTAAGGCAGTGAAACATTGCTAATGTTGCAGTTAGTGCAGGAAACATTGTTATCACTATGTTTTTATTTCTTTACGTTAAATTGAGGGTCAAAAGAAGGGTATGGTCATAAAAGAGAATAAACAAAACATCTTTCACTAAAGACGTTTCTTAGCTGGACTAACATTTAACCAAGATTAGAAAATGTTTTAATTAGGAGCAAAATGTTTGTATAATCTGTTGAGTTGCTTGATACCTATTCCCATGTGTACCTAATACCCAACATGACTCATGATATCTTTATTTGCTGCAAAGGTTTTTGAAAAAAGTCTGTCTTGTTGATGTCAGGGTCTCTGCATTGCCATTCCTGGCCCAACGTTGCTGGACCTGGGAGAACGAACTAACTCTTCCACTGAAGCTATCTCCCTCATTTTCACAGCACGGTCAGTAGGCTATCTGTTTGGCTCTGTCATTGGAGGTGTGCTGTTTGACTACTTTGACCAACAGATTCTCCTCTTCTATACACTTGGGCTAACATCCTTTGCCACCATCACCATACCCTGGTGCACACTGCTGGCTACTCTAGCAGCAATGATTGCTGTGCAGGGCATAGCCATTGGAATTCTTGATACAGGTGAGTACGGTTTATTTCTTAAAAGTAATATTTACTAATACTACTTGGCATCTGCTTCTTAACCTCTTACTGATATCATTCGTCTTGAACAGGACACTTCTCTAGTAGAGAGTGTTTGAGCTAAAAAGAATAATTAATCTTTTGTTGTTAATTTTCATATAATTATGAATCTTCATAACAACAGTGTTTGACCTGTGTAATTGAAGGCAAAAGACATCCATTTAGTGAGTGCGGGTACCTTAGGTATCTGATGACTCCACATCTTCCACCACCCAACAACTTATTTCCACTGAAGGCATGCATCTAAGACTAAAAACATTGGCCATGATGTAGTATGATAACATTTTTATCAGAGAAGAGCCGGTATTTTACAGTTACTTTTCATATGTTTACAAAATTGTGGCAGTTTTCATGACATACTTTAGTCTTTGTAAAGGTGAGCTGCTGTTTTTCATAATTTACAATTTTGTATGTTTGCTCATACTAGTAAGAGCAGAGCACATTTTTTGCATTCTTGTTAATGCTTAAGAAAATTCTGATTGTGTTGTGCACTACTTTGTTTTAATGGTTCAGAAAAGTCAGATTACTACTTTGTGTTTTAACACTTTCAGGTGGCAATGTTTTTTGCCTCAAGATATGGGGCAAGGCCAGCCCTCCCTACATGCAGACCTTACACTTTGCATTTGGCGTGGGTGCTTTCTTGGCGCCACTTCTAGCACACCCTTTTCTTATGGGAGAGGGCCCTCTGGGGTCTAACACTACAGCTGTTTCCAGTCACATCCCAATTAACACCAAACTCCCAAATATTCTTCAAGGTGCCGGTGTAGGTGAAAGCTTTGAAAAAAGTGACAGTCATCTGACGGATGAATTTGGGGGATGGTGGTTGACTGGAAGCAAACAGCACAGAGTTCCAAGGGAGTCTTCTGAGAGAAATTTAACTTCCGAAAGTGACACATATACTTCAGGAAACGACAGCTTTTTAAACACAACAACAAGCCTTTCTACAGAGAAAGCTACAACAGTGAGGGCCCCAAAGCCAGATTCAGCAGATGCCAGACACTTGAGTAAAGATGGCCATGTTGCTAGTAGTAAGTATCTTAACCAGGAACTGGAAAAACTAAAAGAGAAAGAGAGAGAAAAGACTTCAACTGGAGAAGATTCTGATCATAAACAAGTAAATGATGATGTGGCACAGACTACAAATAAGACTTTATTGTCTTCAAATGACAGATTCTCTAATTTGACATCTACTGGTGATAAGGAACTAAATGCTTCACATACTGCAGCATCCTTTTCTTTTTACACTTTACCAGCCACCCTCCCACAAGCCTCTACTCCCATGCCCACCACATCTGCCATTATGATAATGATTCCTTCACCAGCAGCTATCAGTCACAGTGTTACAACCACGACTGCAAAGCCTGTCGAGGAGCCAAGCATCAAGGCAGAGGATCAAACTAGCATTGCAGTAGTGACTCCAGGTTCATCTACATTGAACAATACCAGTGATACTACATCTGCTGCTGTTACCACAGGCCCACGCAAGTCAAAGCCCCAGATACTTGATGCTATTTCATCAGCTTTGGATGCTGTCAAAAACATGTCCAAAATTCAATTTGCCTACCTCACGATTGGGTTATTCCTTCTGCTTGATGCAACCTTCTTTGCCCTTCTGTATTGCAGAGATTATCGGGCTGGCACGCTGCTGCATCAGGTGGAAGCATTGGGGCCAGCACCTGTTCACCTTCCACGGTGTTTCCGCACCACCCTGCTGCTTTTTCTCTTCATTTTTTTTCTGGTGTATGTGGGGATGGAGGTGACTTTTGGGGCCTTCCTGGCAACATTCTCTGTGGAGTCAAACCTGATAAAATTGAGTCGTCCTGATGGAGCCATGCTGACTGCCTTGTTCTGGGGCTGCATTGCCATGGGTCGGGGGCTAGCCATACTGGTTGCTCGCTGCTTCAAGCCGCCGTGCATGCTGGTTTCAGGCCTAGTGTTCATGGTGATTGGAGCCTTGCTCCTCAGTTTTACTTTACAGGCCTCACCCACAATGCTTTGGGTCGGGACAGTGACACTGGGGCTGGGCATGTCTTCCATCTTCCCCACAGCAGTGTCTTGGGCCAACTGCTACTATCCACTGACAGGTAGAGCTGCAGCAGTCTTTGTTGCAGGATCAGGTGTTGGGGAGATGACCATTCCTGTGCTGACAGGATACCTATTTGAAAACTATACCAAGATGTCATTGATGTACATGATTTTGGGCCTAGCTGTAGTGCTGACAGGTGTCTACACTTGTCTGCAGTGCACAGCCTCACGGCACTGCAACCACCCCTCTGCATCCAAAATGGGCTTTGTTCGGCTACAGACTGAGGATGAGGTCATTGCTCTGGACAGCGTGGGCATGGGTGAAGTGGTCAATGGCATGACAGGGTTGAAAGAAAATGTCCATCGCCGTAGGCCAGGTGCTAGCAGTCGTGTTGAGAACAAGGAAGAAACTGCCTGCCTTGTAGACATTGCAGAATAGGTACTCTTGGATCTAAGCTGTTTGCATGACTCTTCACAGTTGAAACTTCAACATAGATATTAGAGCAAGTTAACATTTAATATGTGTGTGTGTATTTATGTGCATACTTGCACATATGCATGAATGTTGGCATACACCTGTGTATATTGATGTATATGCTTGTGCTGCCTGTTTGTTGATGAAAAGCCCTTTCCTTAGTATTTTGCTTATGACATGCTTGTGATCGAAAGCTGGCATGGAACACAGAACGCAAGTTTAAGATATATTGTTTGAAATTTTGTGACTGGTTGAACCCAGTCCTAATATGTTCATCCGTTGATGCATTGTCTACTGCTTATTCTCTGTACTGTTGACTCCACTGATGGTGCTGTTTGTTTTGCATAGTGTAATGACTGTCAAGTTATGCATGTATCAAGAATGACCCAGGATACTTCTACACTATTTTGCGATCCTTTATATTTTTGAAATGAAGAATCTTGCATTTAGGACTGTTTTAAATATTAAAAAATCCTGTGTGCATCATGATCTGTATTTTTCATCTTCTTTGTAAACATTCAGGTGAGTCCTGATAATGGAACAACTTTAAATTGTGTTTGTAAGCACAGTCCCTGTTTGTATTCTTCCTGCTGTTACCTCCGTGCAAAAATTTATAACTGATGAAAACAGTGAGTGAGAGCATGAATCAGGTGAATGAGTAGTCAGCTTGTGATGAGAACATGGCTTACCTTGGGAGATTTTGTTGAGACCCAACTTACTGAAAAGTTGTTACTCATGCTATTTTTTTTCTGGATCTTGAATTTTTTGCAAAAGAACAAGGTCTTTCAGGGTTCCTTTAGTGCATGATGCCTGTTGCATAAAAGGTGTATTCTTCTGTACATTTTAGATTCAGCATTGTGTGGAAATAATATTGTAAACCCGCTGTTAGTGAAAATGGACAAATTTTGGTAACCAGTCAAGATATAACAGACTCAAAAAAGTGTCTTTAATACACAGCATCCCACCCCTGAGTCTAAGAAATGTGACTAGATTACTAAAAATAATCAGTGTACTTTAACATGTTATCTAACACATAGAATCTTGGCTGCTTATTGCATGGAACTAGTTAAAGTAGACACTAAAGTAAAGTTTATCTTGCTTCGTGCTTTAGTGCTTTTAAAAGGTTTCTTGAAGGCTAATAGAGTATCTCAACACTTTGTCACACTCCTCTTGCCCCCTTTTTAACTAGAGTTTTGTTGCGTTGTACATATCAACTTTAATGGTCACTCTTGTACTTAATGGTGCAAGATTTTGTGGATAAACTTTTATGTGATATGTACATTTTCTTCTGGAATTTGTGCTGATATGGTGACATTTTTTTGAAGGTTGTAATTTGTTGCAAATCACTTTATTTTTTTAATCATTGTTGCTTCTATCATTCAACTTAAAAAAAATAACTCAGCTTGTTTTTCATGCTGTGCAGTTTTGATGGTCTTTCATCATCAGTCATCCTGGGAAATGGAAGATAAAAATTGTGGAATTAAAAATTATAACAGATTGCTGTGATTTTGTAAAGTCATCAAAAGATCCCTCGAAGTAAGATTAATATTGTGAAAGAATATTGCTCATTTTCAGTGGATTCTTCTTCATGTGTTTCTTTACTGTAGCCACTGCAGGCATGTCTTGACGTGAATTAGTACCATTTCATTTTTCATTGCTTGTGTCTATTTGAAACAAGATCATAATGCAGAGTAAATAAAGGTGAGTAAACATTACTTTCTCTGGAAGTGTGATCAGAGAAGGTAGAAACATATTTCATGTGTTGCAGAAGTGAAAACCTCCCCTCTTTTGTTTCTTGTACTTAAGTTCTGTAAAAATAAAATGCTGAATTTGCAGCCTCTCTAAAAATCTGTATAGATATACTAGTTGTTGACTTAACAGTTGTAAGCGTTGCATGATAAGTATAAAATGATTTTTATTTTACTTATGTTTACTTACATACTTTTGTAGTATAGGTTTGGTATCTTACAAATTTTTTCAACTTCAACATATGGCTTTGACAACATTATTTGACTTCACATTTTGTTTTATGCAGAAAATCAATTTAAATTCAGAAAATCATGTAGGCATGCTTTTTGGGCTTGTATTCTAGAGTTTATCAATGAGATTTTAAGCAATATTTTTAGGACCTGCACAGTATTTCAAATCCTCTATAGTCTGGCTCATGCATCTCATTATCAGTATTTTTTTGGAAGTGTGTAAAAATAAACAAAATATTTTAATTTCATTGACCAGACAGCATTCCTAGAATGATGAAATGTAGACTAAATATAACACAGGCTACCTTTACAATGTTTTTGTTAAATTGTTTCATGTTCTAAATGTTAAAGTTCCTTCCCTTGGCTTACAGAATTGAGTAAGTGTGGTTCTATTAGCTTTAGTGTCCCTTTTAATCTAAAAATTGTACCAGCGGTTAAATGATGCTTCCTGTATCTGTTTTCAGATGCAATAATTGTAACGTTTTGTTTGTGAAACCTCTTTTTTCTTACCTGCTTGTGCAGGAATTTCACTCATGTCTGATGCTAGATGGGACCATGTAAGACTGTTTAATTCATGTTTGGTGTTTTGTGTTGTGCAGCACGTACACATAAACGACCTATATTTCTTTAGCGCATGAAGTTTATGGAGCTGATAAAAGCTGTTGATATGACTGATGGTGGTGTACATGAGATACATGTGTCTGAAACTCTCTGAAAAAGCATTACTCATCATTGTGCTCACTGACAATAACATTTGTGTCCAGCTATGAGATCAAAAGTATAATATGCATAAAATCTAATCAATATCTGAGATTTATATGCCTCTGAAAGAAAAGAATACTATTTTAAAATTTATTAAAAGGATTGCAACAGTTTAACGAAGATGAAAGGTTGCACTTTCATGAGCTTCAGTGTACTGCCAACACTAATCCCCAGGAATGGATGCGATTGATTTGACCAAACCATTCCTGGGTTATAAGCTGGATGTGATCATGCAACCTTTTCCATTTTTGAATGTAAAAGTTTGATTAGTATTTGATGCCAAGCATGTAAGCAGAAGAAGTGCATTATGAAGATGGAAAAGAGTCATAAATATTCTGCATCCTCTAAAGTCTGCTTCCTGCAGGTTTGATTGTCTGAAACCCATTATCAGTAAAAGAAAGAATTTTTCTTAATCATGTTAGAAATTTTAGGTGAATGACCATGAAAATGCTGGTTTACAATGGTCATCCTTCAAGTTGACCCTTAGGCAATGAAACGGACTTGAAGATTAAAACACTAGGCTCAGCATGTTACTATAATCTTTGGGGACCTTTGGTCACTCAGTGTTAACTCAGTAGTGTTCAGATTTCAGCAGTAAATCAACAGTGTCCATTGGGCTCTGGGTTGCTTGTTTGTGGCTCTTTTACAGGGGTTGTCTTCACCATTGAGTATGCTGACCTCCACAGCTGTGATTTAAACAGACTTTGAAGATCACAGTAAACGTGATTCATTTTTTGTGTTTTTGTGCCACAATTATTCACCTGATAAGTTTTTTTAAATAAAAATGATTTGATTTTTGGAATGCTCTACTTCTTTTTGAAGTGTTAATAGAATCTTTCAAGTCTCACCTCAAAATCCACTTCTTTAAAGACAGCGAACTCTTCCATTCCTTCTATAGGTCTTCATCTTCATCCATAAACTTTCTGTTTGCCACAGTGTCATCCTTTGGAATTTTTTTTATTGTAACTGTTGGCTCATTTTTAGTCTTTTGTGCACATCATATCAAATTTGTTTTCACACAGGGAGATACGCTCAACAAATTTACTATTATTAGGCACAAAAAAAAGATAAAACAAAGTGTGCAGGAAACTTTCAAAACAGGGAAGAAAACCTTGTTTTATTTGACAATTAATTGTAAATGATGAGTATATTTAGGTTAAAACACGTTTGGAGTCACTTATTTGTATGAATCCACAAGTTTTGTGTGATTGTTTTGTTGCTTTATACAATTTTTTTTTATTTCAGTGATTGGTTGACTCACTGCTGTTCAGCTTAAATAAGTCCTATTCCGTATGTTGAGCCAAATATTTCAAGAATATTTTCTAAAAGCCATTATTCCAACCTTGTGCCCAAAACATACAGATCAAAAATAGTTTTTATGTTGAGGGAAATAGGTCAGTGAATTTTTTCTTTGGGCCAGATTGGACCTTCTTACCAAGAAGTAAAGTTTAAATAAAAAATCTATTGCATAATCTGGTATGAACTTTGTTATGCCCATTCTAGCAATCTTGCACAATCCACTGATATTAAAACAATCTCAGTTGTGCATTTGAGTCACTATGTCTAAAGAGATTGTGTGTGTGTGTAAAGAAAAGTATGAACTATTGTGTGCAATCTTTTTTGCATTTTGAATGTAGAAATATTACAGATTTCTAAAATAAAAATGAGCAGATATCTAGAATATCAGGAAGAACATCCTGGATCTTGAGGACCAATGGAGGACGTTGAAGAAAGTAAGGTGACCCAAGAGAAACTTGAGCAGCTTCCAAGTACACAGCAGTAAATTGTGACATGAAGACAAAAATAAAGGCAGCTATGGAGAAATGATCCAGGGCAATGCTGGACCATAGAGAAAGGAGTGGCACCAGGTGATAGCAAAAAGGCCGACCAAGTCCTAAAGACCCTCACCAAGACAGTCTAGCACAAGGCCTCAGTCACTGAAGACAGCCAGCGGCGGCGTTTGGGGGTGGCAAGTGGGGCGGCCGCCCCAGGCCCCGCTCTCGAAGGGCCCCGCGCTTCAGCCCCGTGAGGTAAGGTGACCAGACGCTTTTGACCTCGTGTCCCGCCTGCTCATAAAATGTCCGGCTTTGTGGCAAGTCCATCATGTCCCGCTTGTCTTTAACAATACCGTACACTGATTCTCATCCGCGCCTTTGGTTTTGGCTTTTGCCTTTTTGGCGGTGTCTTGTTGATCCTTATTTCTTTTTCGTTGCTCTGTGGGCTCCGGTGTTTGACCCGTGACGACAATGACCTGCCGGCCGACATCTTATTGCACGCGCCGCTGGTACATCGCCGGCGGTCGTCTGCTCGTCAGCTTCTTTGGTTACGGTTGTTCCCCCACCTCCCAGTGGCAACCCACGCCAGCAGCTGACTACACCCCAAACCTAGTGATAATGGAATGGACAACAAATGAGTACATAACGGCTTTCACCTGCCGACTTTATTGTGTAAAGTGAAGCTGTTGGAAGTCGCTCGCTTTCCTTTGAAGGCAGCCTCTAACGACTCCATCAGACATGTCAGTCTGTTATTATTATCTTTTTACTTTGTCGGTGTTGGAATGCTACAGACTGCCGATTTCTAACTCTGTTATACTTGATAAAATAGATTTTTAGGAAATTAACCTAGGCTGATTTAAAAAAAAAATGAAAACAAGTGCATTTTACATTTTGGCAGACGATGCCGATCCAAAGGCATCCACTTTCGGTAAACCTTTTCTGTCAGTACGGATCAGTGACGACACCATCATCGGCACGCGTCCCGCTTTCGCCCCCGAAACGTCTGGTCACCTTACCCGAGGTCATCTTTATGACCTATTGCTAGCTGTGTTAAACAAGTTGTGACAAACAATTGACGTTCAGAAAACACTTCTAAGTTCTAATTAAGCAAATTATTGAACCCATGTCTTCACGTTAAACCCGACAATAATGACAAGCAGTTTATGAAGTTATCGTCACCATATTATTTCGCTACAGTCACAAACGGTGGGAAAGGTTACGAACAATTAAAACACTAAATTCGTGCATTATTTCGCGAAATTGATGCAGCCTATCTAACTGGATATAAATCAGTGCTTCCGGCATCACATCAATAGGGATGTTGATACACGTACTCCATGACCCCGGCCCCGCGATGATGGTCGGCCCCAGGCCCCGCGAATGGCTAACGCCGCCTCTGAAGACAGCAATGGTCACGTTTTCTCAAAAAGCACAGCTGTTCTAAACCGATGGACTGAATATTGCAAAGACATGTAGAACTTCCAGCTGAAGACAGACGATAACATCCTTCAAGACCCCCAGACTAGAACCTACAGACTTAGGCCCTCGGCAGGTGTCGTAATTGACTTTCATATTCTGCGCCACATCAGCTGACAGGTGCGTGTGCGCCAGGGGTGGGAAACCTTTCTCCGAGGGCCTTATGGATATTTATAACATCATTTGCAGGCCCTACAAAATTAGCCTGCTGAATTTTGTCAATCCGTAGTTTAGCCACAATGTGTTAACACTTCTGCGACCTGTACACTCGCAGCCTGGCTGGCACTTTCTGTCCTCTGAGACATTACCGTACAGGCCGCGTGTCAAGCATAGGTGTCTACTATCCCGTGCCATCCGTCAAATTCTCTCTATGCGTACTACCAACACTCTCGTCTGTGTGTTTGTTCTTTGTCGGCTTCATTACTGCAACTTCTTGCCTGCAGGCTGGCCTGTATACCTTCTTCATAAGCTTCAGAAAGTACAGAACTCTGCTGTCTGGTGCTTAGAGCCAGGACACGTGACCACGCCACCCCTCTCCTTCGTTTTCTACACTGGCTTCCCATCCTTTCTGGCATCCAGTACAAACAGTCTGTGCTGTGCTTTAATTTCTTTGCTGGCTCCGGCCCTGATTATTTCTCTGAGCTCTTTCTTTATGTCCCAGCCAGACAACTCCGCTCCTCGTCTGACGATCGCATCCTAATCATTCGTGTCACCAGAACAACAACATGGTCACAAGATTTACTGTGCAACAAAACAATGGAACTCTCTCCCTTTCGTACCCGCCACCTACCCACAACGGAATTCTTTAAACGTGCATTGAAAACTCACCTCTAACAACAGTCCACACCATGTTAGTCGTTCGTCACACCCTTTCCCATTTCCCGCTTATTGCTACTTCCATGCTCGTCCTTTTGCAAATCACGATACTCTCAGCCCTCGTTACTTGGCTCGTCTTTGTGTTTTCTGTATTTGTCTTGTTCGTCATCAGTACTGTTGTTTTCCTTCTGTCGTTCATGTGTTGTTTGTTCTTCTGTCCCTCGTATGTTGTCCATGTCTCGTTCTCTAAAAGCATGCTGCTTATGAATGTGAGTATGCGCGATACAAATCTTGCATTTATTATTATTTTATTAATTCGAGGCAAATCCAGGGTTAGAGTGGAGGTTTCAGCGTCAGGCGTGTTAAGACAAGGTCATGTTCGCTTGTTGAGGCTGGATTTGAAATGCCTTGGTAGCAGGATATAGCAGATACCATCTGGAGATTGCCATGTTTCTGTCCTCTGTTCTTTAATGGGATGGAAGGTATTGAATATATAGTGGCTCTGTAAGTTCAAGTGATTTTCGACTAGGAGTCTAAAGCCCCACAAAGGGGTATCTACAGGGTCTGGACACTGCCTTGCAACTACGTGGACAAGACACCTGCCCAGGGGCAATGACTTACCCTTTTCGTTGCTTTATTATAACTAATTTTCTTTATCTACCTCTGTAGTTTGACATTGTTGGGCTTTAGGTAACATGCCCTAGACATGGTGAACCCCTTACAGGCCACCGCCGCTATGGCCCATTTATCCTTTAGCACGACGACGACGACGACGACGATGACTATGATTAAATTTACATCTTCCTTCCAGCGCACCTCTCGACCACTGAAGTAGGTCCGTGTCTAGACTCTCCTCAACGTGTGTGGCTGTAGTCGCTGCATCTCTGCTTCTGTCCTTCTCGAAGCCAAAAAGATAAGCCACGTGTTTTCCCAAGTTTTTATATACAACTTCCAGAGGTAGTTTTGTTTTTGGTTTTCCTCCCACTGACTGACAAGTTCCGGAGTCCCTCGTGTGGTTACCCGCACCCTTGTGAGATGACTTAACGGGTATCTCGGTCATATAACGGCTCACTTCCGTAAAGACAGTGTTTCGCAGGCTGTTTAAATCACAAATTTCTCATTCAGCCCGCTTTTAGTCATTTCTGGATGACGCACATAAGTTGTATACACCTGTGAAGAATTTTCGAATTAGCAGCATAATACAAGTCAAGGGTGTGGTGTGCATCAACTGATTGCCGCCTTAAAAACTATAAATGTTAGTTGTGATGCAGAGGCCCTCTCTGAAACTATCAAAGAAGTGCTAATTCCAAGAAGACAGGAGTGGGGAGAGTTCGTTTCTTGGTGCCGCAAGGGTATCGAACCATCGAGCCTCCGGGTTTAGACGCCAACGTTTTATCATATAGATAAGTACAGGCAACCACGAGGTCTGGTCATAGAGTGGTGAGTAAATTCATTGTCGCTCTTATTGTGGGACACGTCTGTCGTCTGCTCACAAGTATTGTCTGATGCAACCTACATCTGACAGTGACGTCGACATCGATTTGACGAAGTTACTCTTCCTACACCAGATACACGGCTGACTTCCGGCAGACTCTCCCCACGAACAAAATATCTGCTGTGTAGGTTTGTTGTACCTTCACCATCACCGTGAGGTCAGCAATGGAGAAGACTGAGGTCACGACAGAGTGCAACAATCACGTTTTGTCTGAGAGCATTCAAACCACGTAGTCTCCACGTAAATCCTCCATTCCGACATGGACCATCACTATACTATTGTCGTATTAGAAGTGTGAGGGGTTAAAGGCCGAGGAATAGGTAACAATATTATGGCTTTTGTCTGTTTTGAACAAACTTTCTTGCAAATGTGAGACATCTCACAATATACACCATGCCTTGAAAGCACAAATTAAGAAAAACATCGTTAGGGTCCCGGAAAATCGTCAACAAGAAGAAATGGCATCCACCAGAGATGGCCACGTCAGCAAGACCAAACTGATGCTCCAAAAATGTTTCAAGGCACAACCTTTTCTCAAAGTCCCCATGTTGTCGAAAACCACTGGACTTCTTTCAAAGTCTGCTGTTAATTAACGCCAATGAGTTTTGCGAAGATCTTTCTCTTAAACAACGACTGTGACTGTATTTTGTAAAAAGTGTTTTTGACCGATATGCACAACACGTGGTATAATTACATATTCATCTTGAGTCACGTGTGGTTGTCACATGACAGTATTAGTGCTGTGTGTACACAGAGAACATTCTATGTGTGTGAAAATACGAGATGCTTGTGAACAAAACAAACAAATAAAAACCAATCTTTGTCAGGACCTTACCCAACCTGCCGGAAGACCAGTCATTGAGGAAATACGACCTTTTGCATTTCACGAAATAACGAAATTTTATTTCGTTTTACAAGTCATTTTGAAGAAAAGGTTAAAGGCAAATTTTGTAACTGATAAAAACACAATTTTTGTGTGGACAATTTTTCAAATATTGCGACAGTTACAATATATACAGATGTGTGAAATTCCTGTACATATCGATGTGCATTCATTTGATCATGATCTCCTTCTGGAGAAAAATATACTGCGTACATCCGGGAAACTGCTACAGCACAGATTTATTTTGAGTCAGCTCATTCCTGCATATGGTTGGTTGGTTTATTTAGTAGGAAAGTGATTCAACCTTGATGTGATTTCGCACTATGGGGGTTGGGGTGGAAACCGGAGTACCCGGAGAAAACACCCGACTCCCAGCCGTGTGGACAAGTGGCACATACACAGAGTGTCCCGAGATGAGATCTGAACCCTCAGCCGCTCACTGCAGTGGTGACAAGTGTTTTAACTGCTACACTACAGGCACCCCATGCCTGCATAAAAAAAAAAAAAAAATCAGAAAGACCAACCCTGTAAGTGCCAAATAAAAGGTTTAGAAATGATAAATCCTCTATTGCTGTTTCGTGATTT